>NC_083724.1:46069870-46690227 GCF_028564815.1 Eubalaena glacialis
TCTGACTATATAAGTAATATGTGCCCATTTTGGAAATTCATGAAGGCATGAAGATACAGAAAAAATTAAAATCCTGTTTCCAGAGACAATCATGGTTTTAGCTTGATTTTTCTTATATATATATTTGAATTCACCATTATTGCTTTATTTAATCAAAGAAATTCAGGGACATGGCTGAATATACATTTAATTTTTTTCAAATTCACATTGTTTTTAGAGAACTCTTGAGTTGTTTTAACACACTCTTCTTTTTTTTAAATTAATTTTTATTGGAGTATAGTTGCTTTACAATGGTGTGTTAGTTTCTGCCATACAGCAAAGTGAATCAGCTATATGTATACATATATCCCCTCTTTTTTGGATTTCCTTCTCATTTAGGTCACCACAGAGCATTGAGTAGAGTTCCCTGTGCTATACAGTAGCACATTAGTAATCTATTTTATACATAGTAGTGTATATATGTCAATCCCAATCTCCCAATTCATCTCCCCACTTTCCCCCCTTGGTATCCATACATTTGTTCTCTACATCTGTTAACACACTCTTCTTTTGTGACCTTTCTGTGTGCTTGAAATTCCCAAGTATTTTAAAATTTAATGGCTTTGACTTTATTAAAATGAAGTATACTCATAGGAATTTAAGCAATGCAGGTAAATGCAAAGAAGAATGTAAAATGCCACCACTATCACTTAGAAGTAATGTTTGACAACACTAAGTGAGCATCATATCTAGCACCTCTTGATGGATAGAGGAATTGATGGATAGAAATACATTGGTGGGTAGAGGAAAGGTAGACAGAAGTAGGTTTATAAAATGGCACCATGAAAAGTATTACATGCAGTTTTACTTGAATTTAATAGAAGAAATTGAAGTAAAACAGAAGAAATTGCTAAACATCAGGTAAATGTTTCTTTACCGCTAAATATTTTAGCAAATAAAAAATTATCAAAAGTTAAGAAGGAAAGATCATGAAGAATTCTACATGACCTACATGTTTCAATTTTATTTATTTACTTATTTACTTACTTATTTAATTATTTTTGGCCTCGCCACGCCACTTGCGTGATCCTAGTTTCCCAACCAGGGATGGAACTCGGGCCCCCCGTAGTGGAAGGGCAGAGTCCCAACCACTGGACCCCCAGGGAATTCCCTCAATTTTAGATCATATTGATTGATTTTCTTTACTAAAAGACAAGGAAATTAATATTCTCATATTTTTTTCTATTTCCCTTCTTCTAACTTTTGTTACTTACATTATTTTTACTTTGTCAGCTTAAAAACATTTATTTTCCCTCTGTAATCATAATTCCATGTTTATTTACTTTTAGTTCTACACATAATTGCCATAGATGCTTGTTAACATATTTTTTACCATACCCCATTCATTCTAGAGGATTAAAAAAAGTTATCTCCTGGTTGGCTGATTTCATTGCTGTATAGTTTTTCTTTAAAGTTTATTTTTATATGTGTTGCTTTGCTTATTCAAGAGTGCCTATGCCCTATTCTTATATTTGTATTACATCTTGGCTGGTATAAAATTTTTCATTTTTGATAGTCTTGAATTTATAATTAAGGAATTTTTTCAAGAAGAGTGCTCAATTTCTATAGTCCTTCAGCTCTTGCATGGTGGACATTGTCTGCCCATTGCCTTTACATTTCAACAAAGCTTGACTGGCTATAATATTCTTAAGTCTCACTTTTTCCCTCTCAGAACCTTTTAGGCATTATTCTAAATAAAACACAAATAAAAGAAAACTCCTTAAAAGTGATAAATATCATGCTGAGTAATAAAATGCTGAAGCATTTTTTTAGTAAAATCAAGACAATATAAAAAGGTACACTACTATCCTCATTATTCAACATTGTTTTGGCAGTCCTACAAATACAGTAAGAAAATGAAATAAAAACAGTGAATTACTGAATCAATTTCTGGAAAAATTAAGAACAGCAAATAATGTCCATTATCACTATTTTATTTAAAAAATTTTCTGGAGATTCTAGCTAATGGTTCAGAAACTAAAATAATCAGCCAAACATGGAGAAGAAAAGAGAAAATGATCTCTATGTAGATTTTAAAAATATCATACCTAGAAAACTCAAATAGATATTTTATTAGGGATTGCTCTTAAATTTTATCCTTTGTTAATTAATTAACATAGTCATATGTCTTTTATGTGGTTGGGCAGCAGCCATCTTGTAACAATGAAGTCAGAAATCACATACTAAACGTTGCACAGCAGAAATATTGAAGGGTTATGGTTCTCTAAGATCCTTGGACAGTTGCACCAGCATTGGAGTTAGACTTCCCAACTTCTTCTTCTTTTCTTTCTTTTTTTTTTTTTTTTTGGCCACACAGCACAGCTTGCGGGATCTTAGTTCCCAGACCAAGGATTGAACCTGGGCCACAGCAGTGGAAGTTCTGAGTCCTAACCACTGGACTGCCAGGGAATTCCCCCAATGTTCTTCTGATTCATCATTTTTTTTTTTCTTTTTTTGGCTGCGTTGGGTCATAGTTGCAGCCAGCGGGGGCTACTCTTCATAGAGGTGCATGGGCTTCTCACTGCAGTGGCTTCTCTTGTTGCAGAGCACGGGCTCTGGGCACTCAGGCTTCGGTAGCTGCAGCACACAGGCTCAGTCGTTGCAGCACACGGGCCCTAGAGCACACGGGCTTCAGTAGTTGCAGCGCTAGGGCTCTAGGCAGTAGCTGTGGCACACGGGCTTAGTTGCTCCATGGCATGTGGGAACCCATGTCCCCTGCATTGGCAGGCGGATTCTTAACCATTGCACCACCAGGGAAGTCCTGATTCATCAGTTTTTGTATGACATTTTTCTGTTGAAAGCTTGTAGGAGTTTTTATTCGTTGCCACTGTTGTAGAATTTCACAGCAGTTTGACTCTCATTTCATTCTTTGTGTTAGGTGCTCATTCAGTCTGGAAATTTAGGTTCTTGTATTCTAGGTAATTTTTAAAAAATCTATTCTTTGATAATATCCTTGACTCTGGATTTTCTCTTCTATCTTGGACTTCTCAAACTGGTCTATTAATTTTCTTAGCTTTTCCATCCTATTTTTTATATCATTGTCTTTTTGTCCTACTTCCTGGAAGATTTTTTTCAGTTTTATCTTCCAACCATTTTGTAGAGTTTTTTTAATTTCTCCTACCATACTTTTAATTTTTAAGAGCTTTTGCTTGTTCTCAGACTATTCCCTTCAAAATAACAATCCTATTCTTGTTCATGGATGTAATATGATCTTAACTCGATAAGTGTAGGAATGATTTCTTTTTTGAAAATTTTTTCTCCTTTTACTCCTATTAAATATTTTTTAAAATATCCAGTAGCCCTTAGCTATGTGTTCATATTTAAGATTTGGATAGTAAAAAGCTTATTACGTGCTCTGTGCATGTGTGAAGCCTGTCAACTGGCACCTTCATTAGACAGTGGTCCGGCTATGCCTTATTTTGAGGAACTCCTAATATTAATACTTATAGGTCTTTTCTTCCAACTAGTCAGAGTTCCCAGGGAAGAATCTTCTAACCTCCTGTCTGGAAGGAAAATGCTGACTGAGTGTGCTCTAATTGGCAAGTAAAGAGAAGACTGATGGTCTAGACATTTATTACATGAAATTCTGATTAATTTCTCTTACCTTAATTTTGCTTTGTGTTTCCTAGTCTAAAGACTATTTTCTCTTTTTTAAAGGAAGTGTTTTTATTGAAATGTAACATACAGAGAGTGCACACATAAATGTGGAACTCACTGAATTCTTACACAGTAAATACAGCTGTGTAAGCACCACACAGATCAAGATATAAAACATAATCAGCACCTCAGATGCCTACTTTATGCATCTTCAGTCATTCTTGTCCCACCATCAAAGGTAACTAATATTTTAAATTCTATCACTCCAGGGAGTACCCTGTTGGCCTAGTGGTTAGGATTCCAGGCTTTCACTGCCATGGCCTGGGTTCAGTCCCTGGTTGAGGAAGTGAGGATCCTGCAAGCCGCACGGCCCAGCAGAAAAAAAAAAAAAATTCTACCACTCCAGATTAGTTTTTGCCCATCGTTAAACACACACACAAATATATGTTATTTCCTTATTTGTTGGCTTCTTTCACTCAACATTATGTTACTTAGATTTATCCGTACTATTACATGTAGCTGTTTATTTTCATGGCTTCAAAGAATTCCACTGTATGAATTTACCACAATTTATTTTTCCGTTTTACTGTTGATGGACAATTGAGTTAGAATCAAAGAATTATGGTTCTATATTTCAAGCACTGTATTTTTTAAACTTTGCTGAGGAGTAATTGACAAGTATAAATGTATATATTTAAAGTGTACAACGTGATGATTTGGTATACATATATATATATTATACATATATATAAGTATAATTGTATATATTTAAAGTGTACATGATGATTTGGTATCTATATTTCAAGCACTGTATTTTTTAAACTTTACTGAGGAATAATTGACAAGTATAATTGTATATATTTAAAGTGTACAACATGATGATTTGGTATACATACATAGAATGATTATCAAGGTAGTTAACATATAGTTAATTATAACACCTCACATAGTTAACATAGGTAACTTTTTGTGTGCGTGGTGAGAATACTTAAGATCTACCCTCAGCAAGTTTTAGATGCATAATATCATATTAATAACTATAGTCACCATGCTGTAAATTAGATCCTCATACTTCTTAGAACTGAAAACGTGTGCCCATTTAACCTATATCACCCATTTTCCTCTCCCCCTCAGTACCTGGCAACCATTTTATTCTGTTTCTATGAAATTGGTCAAGTACTGTGTTAAATGCTTTATGTGTGTTATCTTATTTATCCTCATAATAATCCTAGAAGTGGATACTATCATTCATACATTCATTCCTCATTCAATTATTAATATTTATTAATATACCTATTAATATACCTATTATGTTCCAGGCAGTTTTCTAGGTGTTGGGGAATCAACTAAAAGAAACAGAAATCTATGAATAGTTAAATGAAGCAGAGAAGAATCTACACCTTTCTGGAGCTTACATTATACAAGGAAAATATTTGGTATACTAGATATGGATAAATGTTCCTTAGAAAAATAGAGCAAGGAAGGGGATGTGAGGAAATGGTGATGAAGGAGAGATGTTTGCAGTTTTAGATAGTGGGCTGAGGAAGATATCAGTGAGAGAATGACCTTTGAGTCCAAGCTTAAAGGAAGTGAAGGATCAAGCTGTCCAACTGTCTGGAGGAAAACATTCTAGGCAGAAGAAAAGATGAGAGCAAAAGCCTAGAGGAAGGAGCTTGTTGTGTTCTAAAAACAAGGAAAGCAGTGTGGCTGGAATAGAGTGAGCAAGAAAGAGAGTGCAGGGAGATGCAGTCAGGTGGGCAAAGGGTGGGTGAGATCATGTAGGCCTTGCAGGCCATTGTGAGGACTTTCTTTTTGCCTGAGAAGGAAGGCATTGGAATCTTGATCAGAGGAGTGACATGATCAGACTTACATATAACAAAATTGTTCTGCTTTATTGAGAATAGACTGAATGGGACAAGGGTGAGGGCAGGGTGGCCTTTTATTAGCTATTAGTCTGCCCATGTGATAGATGAGGAGAATGTAACTTGGACATGACCAAGGTCATAAACCTTCAACATGTGGTCCATGGACCAGGAGCAGCCACATCACCTGGTACCTAGAAATGCAGAGTCTCAGGCCTCACTCCAGACCAGTTGAATCTCAATCTGCATTTTAGGAAGAGCCCCAGGTGATTCATGTGCACACTGAAGTTTGAGGAACCCTCATCTAAACTATGAAATACTGTTGTTGAAGCTTATTGATCAGGGGAAGGATACTATTGAAGTGATGCTCTGTGGAAATTTTATTTGGTAGCAAAGAGATAGAGAAGAGAGGATACCAACCAGGAGGAAATTACAATAACCCCAATTACCCAGAAGTTTGGGGCTGAATGGCTGAAGTAGGCTAATGACAGTAGGAGTGAAAAATAATTTAAAAAAAGAAGGAATGGAGGCAAGAGTTTTTTTGTTTTTGTCTTTGGCTGAGCAGCTTGCGAGATCTTAGATTTTAGTTCCCTGACCAGGGATTGAACCTGGGCCACGGCAGTGAAAGCGCCAAGTCCTAACCACTGGACTGCCAGGGAATTCCGGAGTTTTGTTTTGTTTTCCTGTTATTTATATCCCTTTATTTGTCTTTATATCTCTTTTCTTTTTTCACCCTTATAATCAGGCTTCTATCATCACCATTCTCCTAAAAATACACTCCTGTATGACACCAATGGATGGTTTTGCAAATCTAGTGATCCTCTATCATTCTTCATGTTCCTTGGCATCTTTGTGCCAAGATATGCTATTAATTATTTCATCTTGAAATTCCCATGTCCTTAATTCTTCATAACCATTCTCTTCCTAGGCTACAATGTATGTTGTCCTTCAGTACTCATTCTTTTCCCACATACCCCCATACACTTATTCATACCTATACTTGTCTTTGTTTATCTATGTTCTCCGATCTTAAGCACTGCCCTTCTTGTTTAAGACTAATACTTCCCTCCAAATCCTTGATCCCCTCCTTCTCATCTCCTCCTTTGACTTTTTTTTTTGTCTCCAGCAACTTCAGTTTTTCCCTCTCCCTCCCAAGAGTTTTTTGTTTTGTTTTGTTGGCCGCGCCATACACAGCATGGGGGATCTTAGTTCCCTGACCAAGTATCGAACCCATGCCCCCTGCAGTGGAAGCACGGAGTCCTAACCACTGGACCGCCAGGGAATTCCCCCAAGAGTTTTTTTTTTTTAATATTTATTTTATTTATATCATTTATTTTTATTTGTTTATTTTGGCTGCGCCGGGTCTTAGTTGTGGCACGCGGGATCTTCCTTGTGGCATGCAGGATCTTTTAGTTGCAGCATGCGGACTTCTCTTAGTTGTGGCCTGTGGGCTTCTTAGTTGTGGCATGCATGTGGGATCTTAGTTCCCCGACCAGGGATCGAACCTGGGTCCCCTGCATTGGGAGCATGGAGTCTTACCCCCTGGACCACCAGGGAAGTCCCTCCCCCAAGAGTTTTTTTAATGAAGGGAAAAAAACCCCATAAAACTTAGGCAATGATTAGATATACTAGTGAGTGGGAAAGGACCCTGAGACAGAGAGAGAGTTAGATAAAACATGGCACTGAAGTTTCAGACCTTGGTAAGAGAGACAATAATGGACCATTGCTAGAAATAGAGAAGTAAGAATGGGAATTGTGAGAATGAGTGCAAGGCCAGTTTAGTATTGTTGAACTGAACTTGGCGGTGGCTGCAAATGTTCAGCAGGTAGTCAGGAAATCTCAGGCTGGAGAAGACTTGGGGCTGAAGTATTAGATTTCAGAGTCATTTGCCTGGAGGTGCCCATTGAAGCAAAAAGAGTAATTGAGATATTGAGGGAGAAGACAGAAAGAAGACTCTGGCCACATACCTAGGACCACTACCTCTTTAAAACTATAGAAAGGGTAGGAGGCAGAAGAAGGGCAGTCAGAGACAGGGGAAGAGAGTGTAGCGTCTCTCAAACCAAGGATGGGGAGAGGGGTTTCTATTTGGGTTTCTATTTCTATTCATCTTACCCTTCCCCCTCTCCGTATCCTTAAGTGCATTCTCTAGTAGGTCTGTGTCTTTATTCCCGTCTTGCCACTAGGTTCTTCATGACCTTTTGTTTTTTCTTTTTCCTTAGATTCCATGTATATGTGTTAGCATACTGTATTTGCTTTTCTCTTTCTGACTTACTTCACTCTGTATGACAGACTCTAACTCCATCCACCTCATTACAAATACCTCCATTTCATTTCTTTTTATGGCTGAGTAATATTCCATTGTATATCTGTGTCACATCTTCTTTATCCATTCATCTGTCAATGGACATTTAGGTTGCTTCCATGTCCTGGCTATTGTAAATAGTGCTGCAATGAACGTTGTGGTACATGACTCTTTTTGAATTATGGTTTTCTCAGGGTATATGCCCAGTAGTGGGATTGCTGGGTCGTATGGTAGTTCTATTTTTAGTTTTTTAAGGAACCTCCATACTGTTCTCCATAGTAGCTGTATCAATTTACATTCTCACCAACAGTGCAAGAGGGTTCCCTTTTCTCCACACCCTCTCCAGCATTTATTGTTTGTAGATTTTTTGATGATGGCCATTCTGACCGGTGTGAGATGATATCTCATTGTAGTTTTGATTTGCATTTCTCTAATGATTAATGATGTTGAGCATCTTTCATGTGTTTGTTGGCAATCTGTATATCTTCTTTGGAGAAATGTCTATTTAGGTCTTCTGCCCATTTTTGGATTGGGTTGTTTGTTTTTTTGTTATTGAGCTGCATGAGCTGCTTGTAAATCTTGGAGATTAATCCTTTGTCAGTTGCTTCATTTGCAAATATTTTCTCCCATTCTGAGGGTTGTCTTTTGGTCTTGTTTATGGTTTCCTTTGCTGTGCAAAAGCTTTTAAGTTTCATTAGGTCCCATTTGTTTATTTTTGTTTTTATTTCCATTTCTCTAGGAGCTGGGTCAGAAAGGATCTTGCTGTGATTTATGTCATAGAGTGTTCTGCCTATGGTTTCCTCTAAGAGTTTGATAGTGTCTGGCCTTACATTTAGGTCTTTAATCCATTTTGAGTTTATTTTTGTGTATGGTGTCAGGGAGTGTTCTAATTTCATACTTTTACATGTACCTGTCCAGTTTTCCCAGCACCACTTATTGAAGAGGCTGTCTTTTCTCCACTGTATATGCGTGCCTCCTTTATCAAAGATAAGGTGGCCATATGTGTGTGGGTTTATCTCTGGGCTTTCTATCCTGTTCCATTGATCTATGTTTCTGTTTTTGTGCCAGTACCAAACTGTCTTGATTACTGTAGCTTTGTAGTATAGTCTGAAGTCAGGAAGCCTGATTCCTCCAGCTCCATTTTTCGTTCTCAAGATTGCTTTGGCTATTCGGGGTCTTTTGTGTTTCCATACAAATTGTGAAATTTTTTGTTCTAGTTCTGTGAAAAATGCCAGTGGTAGTTTGATAGGAATTGCATTGAATCTGTAGATTGCTTTGGGTAGCAGAGTCATTTTCACAATGTTGATTCTTCCAATCCAAGAACATGGTATATCTCTCCATCTATTTGTATCATCTTTAATTTCTTTCATCAGTGTCTTATAATTTTCTGCATACAGGTCTTTTGTCTCCTTAGGTAGGTTTATTCCTAGATATTTTATTCTTTTTGTTGCAATGGTAAACGGGACTGTTTTCTTAATTTCACTTTCAGATTTTTCATCATTAGTGTATAGGAATGCAAGAGATTTCTGTGCATTAATTTTGTATCCTGCTACTTTACCAAATTCATTGATTAGCTCTAGTAGTTTTCTGGTAGCATCTTTAGGATTGTCTATTTATAGTATCATGTCATCTGCAAACAGTGACAGCTTTACTTCTTCTTTTCCGATTTGGATTCCTTTTATTTCTTTTTCTTCTCTGATTGCTGTGGCTAACACTTCCAAAACTATCTTGAATAATAGTGGTGAGAGTGGGCAACCTTGTCTTGTTCCTGATCTTAGTGGAAATGGTTTCAGTTTTTCACCATTGAGGACGATGTTGGCTGTGGGTTTGTCATATATGGCCTTTATTATGTTGAGGAAAGTTCCCTCTATGCCTACTTTCTGCAGGGCTTTTATCATAAATCGGTGTTGAATTTTGTCGAAAGCTTTCTCTACATCTATTGAGATGATCATATGGTTTTTCTCCTTCAATTTGTTAATATGGTGTATCACGTTGATTGATTTGCGTATATTGAAGAATCCTTGCATTCCTGGAGTAAACCCCACTTCATCATGGTGTATGATCCTTTTAATGTGCTGTTGGATTCTGGTTGCTAGTATTTTGTTGAGGATTTTTGCACCTTTGTTCATCAGTGATATTGGCCTGTAGTTTTCTGTCTTTGTGACATCTTTGTCTGGTTTTGGTATCAGGGTGATGGTGGCCTTGTAGAATGAGTTGGGGAGGGTTCCTCCCTCTGCAATATTTTGGAAGAGTTTGAGAAGGATAGGTGTTAGCTCTTCTCTAAATGTTTGATCAAATTCGCCTGTGAAGCCATCTGGTCCTGTGCTTTTGTTTGTTGGAAGATTTTTAATCACAGTTTCAATTTCAGTGCTTGTGATTGGTCTGCTCATATTTTCTATTTCTTCCTGGTTCAGTATCGGCAGGTTGTGCATTTCTAAGAATCTGTCCATTTCTTCCAGGTTGTCCATTTTATTGGCATAGAGTTGCTTGTAGTAATCTCTCATGATCGTTTGTATTTCTGCAGTGTCAGTTGTTACTTCTCCTTTTTCATTTCTAATTCTATTGATTTGAGTCTTCTCCCATTTTTTCTTGATGAGTCTGGCTAATGGTTTATCAATTTTGTTTATCTTCTCAAAGAACCAGCTTTTAGTTTTATTGATCTTTGCTATTGTTTCCTTCATTTCTTTTTCATTTATTTCTGATCTGATCTTTATGATTTCTTTCCTTCTGCTAGCTTTGGGGTTTTTTTGTTCTTCTTTCGCTAATTGCTTTAGGTGCAAGGTTAGGTTGTTTATTCAAGATGTTTCCTGTTTCTTGAGGTAGGATTGTATTGCTATAAACTTCCCTCTTAGAACTGCTTTTGCTGCATCCCATAGGTTTTGGGTCATCGTGTCTCCATTGTCATTTGTTTCTAGGTATTTTTTGATTTCCCCTTTGATTTCTTCAGTGATCACTTCGTTATTAAGTAGTGTATTGTGTAGCCTCCATGTGTTTGTATTTTTTACAGATCTTTTCCTGTAATTGATATCTAGCCTCATAGCGTTGTGGTCGGAAAAGATACTTGATACGATTTCAATTTTCTTTAATTTACGAAGGCTTGATTTGTGACCCAAGATATGATCTATCCTGGAGAATGTTCCATGAGCACTTGAGAAAAATGTGTATTCTGTTGTTTTGGGGTGGAATGTCCTATAAATATCAATTAAGTCCATCTTGTTTAATGTATCATTTAAAGCTTGTGTTTTCTTATTTATTTTCATTTTGGATGATCTGTCCTTTGGTGAAAGTGGGGTGTTAAAGTCCCCTACTATGATTGTGTTACTGTCGATTTCCCCTTTTATGGCTGTTAGTATTTGCCTTATGTATTGAGGTGCTCCTATGTTGGGTGCATAAATATTTACAATTGTTATACCTTCTTCTTGGATCGATCCCTTGATCATTATATACTGTCCTTCTTTGTCTCCTGTAGTAGTCTTTATTTTAAAGTCTATTTTGTCTGATATGAGAATTGCTACTCCAGCTTTCTTTTGACTTCCATTTGCATGGAATATCATTTTCCATCCCCTCACTTTCAGTCTGTATGTGTCTCTAGGTCTGAAGTGGGTCTCTTGTAGACAGCATATATATGGGTCTTGTTTTTGTATCCATTCAGCCAGTCTGTGTCTTTTGGTGGGAGCATTTAATCCATTTACATTTAAGGTAGTTATCGATATGTATGTTCCTATTCCCATTTTCTTAAATGTTTTGGGTTTGTTATTGTAGGTGTTTTCCTTCTCTTGTGTTTCTTGCCTAGAGAAGTTCCTTTAGCATTTGTTGTAAAGCTGGTTTGGTGGTGCTGAACTCTCTCAGCTTTTGCTTGTCTGTAAAGGTTTTAATTTCTCCATCAAATCTGAATGAGATCCTTGCTGGGTAGAGTAATCTTGGTTGTAGGTTTTTCTCCTTCATCACTTTAAGTATATCCTGCCACTGCCTTCTGGCTTGCAGAGTTTCTGCTGAAAGATCAGCTGTTAACCTTATGGGGATTCCCTTGTGTGTTATTTGTTGTTTTTCCCTTGCTGCTTTTAATATGTTTTCTTTATATTTAATTTTTGATAGTTTGATTAATATGTGTCTTGGTGTGTTTCTCCTTGGATTTATCCTGTATGGGACTCTCTGTGCTTCCTGGACTTGATTAACTATTTCCTTTCCCATATTAGGGAAGTTTTCAACTATAATCTCTTCAAATATTTTCTCAGTCCCTTTCTTTTTCTCTTCTTCTTCTGGGACCCCTATAATTCGAATGTTGGTGTGTTTAATGTTGTCCCAGAGTTCTCTGAGACTGTCCTCAGTTCTTTTCATTCTTTTTTCTTTATCCTGCTCTGCAGTAGTTATTTCCACTATTTTATCTTCCAGGTCAGTTACCCGTTCTTCTGCCTCAGTTATTCTGCTATTGATCCCTTCTAGAGTATTTTTAATTTCATTTATTTTTCTTTCATTGTTGCTTGGTTCCTCTTTAATTCTTCTATGTCCTTGTTAAATGTTTCTTGCATTTTGTCTATTGTATTTCCAAGATTTTGGATCATCTTTACTATCATTATTCTGAATTCTTTTTCCGGTAGACTGCGTATTTCCTCTTCATTTGTTAGGTCTGGTGTGTTTTTACCTTGCTCCTTCATCTGCTGTGTGTTTTTCTGTCTTCTCATTTTGTTTATCTTACTGTGTTTGGGGTCTCCTTTTCACAGGCTGCAGGTTCGTAGTTCCTGTTGTTTTTGGTATCTGCCCCCAGTGGCTAAGGTTGGTTCAGTGGGTTGTGTAGGCTTCCTGGTGGAGGGGACTAGTGCCTGTGTTCTGGTGGATGAGGCTGGATCTTGTCTTTCTGGTGGGCACGTCCACGTCTGGTGGTGTGTTTTGGGGTGTCTGTGGCCTTATTATGATTTTAGGCAGCCTCTCTGCTAATGGATGGGGCTGTGTTCCTGTCTTGCTAGTTGTTTGGCATAGGGTGTCCAGCACTGTAGCTTGCTGGTCGTTGAGTGAAGCTGGGTCTTGGTGTTGAGATGGAGATCTCTGAGAGATTTTCACCATTTGGTATTACGTGGAGCTGGGAGGTCTCTTGTGGACCAGTGTCCTGAAGTTGGCTGTCCCACCTCAGAGGCACAGCCCTGATGCCTGGCTGGAGCACCAAGAGCCTTTCATCCACACGGCTCAGAATAAAAGGGAGAAAAAATAGAAAGAAAGAAAGAGTATAAAATAAAATAAAGATAAAATAAAATAAATCTATTATAATAAAAAATAAAAAAATTATTAAGAAAAATTTATTAAGAAATAAAAATTTTTAAATTTTTTAAAATAAATTTCTTAATTCTTTAAAATAAAAAATAAGAAAAAAAATATTAAGAAAAAATATTTTAAGAAAAAAATTTTTAAATTTTTTAAAATAAAAAATAAGAAAAAAATTAAGAAAAAATTTATTGAGAAATAAATTTTTTAATTTTTTAAAATAAAAAGTAAGAAAAAAATTATTAAGAAAAAATTTTTTTTAATTTTTTAAAATAAAAAATAAAAAAATTAAGAAAAAATTTATTAAGAAAAATTTTTTAATTTTTTAAAATAAAAAATAAGAAAAAAATTATTAAGAGAATTATTAAGAAAGAAAATTTTTTTAAGTAAAAACAAACAAACAAAAAAAAACAGACGGACCGAACCATAGGACAAATGGTGAAAGCAAAGCTATACAGACAAAATCTCACACAGAAGCATACACATATACACTCACAAAAAGAGGAAAAGGGGAAAAAATAGTATAGCCTGCTGCCAAAGTCCACCTCCTCAATTTGGGATGATTCGTTGTCTATTCAGGTATTCAACAGATGCAGGCACATCAAGTTGTTTGTGGAGATTTAATCCGCTGCTTCTGAGGCTGCTGGGAGAAATTTCCCTTTCTCTTCTTTGTTCGTACAGCTCCCGGGGTTCAGCTTTGTATTTGGACCCGCCTCTGTGTGTAGGTCGCCTGAGGGCATCTGTTCTTCGCTCACACAGGACAGGGTTAAAGGAGCAGCTGCTTCGGGGGCTCTGGCTCACTCAGGCCGCGGGGAGGGAGGGGTACGGATGCGGGGCGAGCCTGCGGCGGCAGAAGCCAGCGTGACGTTGCAACAGCCTGAGGCGCGCTGTGCGTTCTCCCGGGGAAGTTGTCCCTGGATCACGGGACCCTGGCAGTGGCGGGCTGCACAGGCTCCCGGGAGGGGCGGTGTGGATAGTGACCTGTGCTCGCACACAGGTTTCTTGGTGGCGGCAGCAGCAGCCTTAGCGTCTCATGCCCATCTCTGGGGTCCGCGCTGATAGCCGTGGCTCGCGCCCGTCTGGGGAGCTCGTTTAGGCGGCGCTCTGAATCCCTTCTCCTCACGCGCCGCGAAACAAAGAGGCAAGAAAAAGTCTCTTGCCTGTTCGGCAGCTCCAGACCTTTTCCCGGACTCCCTTCCGGCTAGCTGTGGTGCGCTAACCCCTTCAGGCTGTGTTCACGTCACCAACCCCAGTCCTTTCCCCGCGATCCGATGGAAGCCCGAGCCGCAGCTCCCAGCCCCCGCCCACCCCGGCGGGTGAGCAGACAAGCTTCTTGGGCTGGTGAGTGCTGCTCAGCACTGATCCTCTGTGCGGGAATCTCTCCGCTTTGCCCTCCGCACCCCTGTGGCTGCGCTCTCCTCCTTGGCTCCGAAGCTTCCCCCCTCTGCCACCCGCAGTCTCCACCCTCGAAGGGGCTTCCTAGTTTGTGGAAACCTTTCCTCCTTCACAGCTCCCTCCCACTGGTGCAGGTCCCGTCCCTATTCTTTTGTCCCTGTTATTTCTTTTTTCTTTTGCCCTACCCAGGTACGTGGGGAGTTTCTTGCCTTTTGGGAGGTCTGACGTCTTCTGCTAGCATTCAGTGGGTGTTTTATAGGAGCAGTTCCACGTGTAGATGTATTTCTGATGTATCTGTGGGGAGGAAGGTGATCTCCGCATCTTACTCTTCCACCATCTTGCCCAGACCCCCGCTGTGTTGGATCTTCGTTTCTGTGCGAGGGCTTTCTCTAGTTGTGGCAAGCGGGGGCCACTCTTCATCGCAGTGCGCGGGCGTCTCACTGTCGCGGCCGAGCACAGGCTCTTGACGCGCAGGCTCAGTCATTGTGGCTCACGGGCCCAGTTGCTCCGCGGCATGTGGGATCTTCCCAGACCAGGGCTCGAACCCGTGTCCCCTGCATTGGCAGGCAGATTCTCAACCACTGTGCCACCACGGAAGCCCCTAATTTTCTTTTTTTTGTAATGTCTTTGTCTGGTTTTGGTATCAGGGTAATGGTAGCCTCATAGAATGAATCTGAGCATATTCCGTCCTCATCAATTTTTTTGGTATATTTTGAGAAAGATAGATATTTATTTAGCTCTTATTTATGTGTTTGGTAGAATTTCCCTGTGACACTGTCTGGTCCTGGACTTTTGTTTGCTGGGAGGTTTTTGATTACTAACTCAGTTTCACTACTAGTGATTGTTCTGTTCAGATTGCCTATTTCTTCCTGATTCAGTCTTGGAAGATTGTATGTTTCTAGAAATTTATCCATTTCTTCTAGGTTGTCTAGCTTGTTGGTATATAACTGATGGTAGTATTCTCATGATTTTTTTTTAATCTCTGTGATGTTAGTTATTATTTCTCCTCTTTCTTATTTTGGTCCTCTCTCTTTTGAGACTACATATTTTTAATATTTCTCTGAGGTGGTGTTTCTTGCCCTTTTCTATGTGTGTTATTGACTCATTCAGTTAAGGATCTGATGAATCCTAACCATGTTTTCCCCAGAAAAATGCACAGAATTGTAAATTTTACATATAGTTCAGGGTGTTCCTAGAACCTCTGGTTCCCTTAAAATCTAGGTTAAGAACTTCAGTTCTGGAAGATTTGTTTTTGTTGTTGTTTGTTTGTTTGTTTGTTTTTGCGTTTTGCTTTTTTCGTATGCTTGTGGACACTATTCTTTTGTACCACTGAATAATAATGACAAATGATTATTCAGTGCTTATTATGATCCAGGCACTGTTATAATGATAAGCAACTAAGATGACTTAAAGCTTGGGGGGCGGGGGGCCGGGGGCAGGGGGAGGAGGCATTTTCCTTCAACTTCCTAGCTGTTTCTTGTGGCCCAGCAAAATAAAGTGAAGTTGTGGTAGTTAGGACTGTAAAGTACTCAGCATGAAGGCATGCAAAGAATATTTGAAACTCAGAGTGCCTGTTATTTTTCAGAGATAAAAGCAATATAAAGGTGCAAATGGAAAAACTAGTTGAATTTGTTTGGAATTGTTTTATAGCATTGAAACAGTTCAAACTTGCTTTCTTTGGTGGTGATGAAACTGAGTTCCTAAAAGGAACTTGGCAATTCATGGAAAATACCTCAGGAAGGGTGATATGAACTCTTCAGTCATCAATCTGCTCCTAAATCAGCAATCTAAGGTTATGAGAAAAATGAAGTTTATAGTGTAATAAACACAACTGACAACTAGTTCTTAAACTCTTTGCTCAGCACTGTATTTGAAACCCAGTTTCAACTTTCTTTGGCCATTTGACCTGAAATGCACCATTTACTTCTCCCTGTTGTTGGAGTGAAAGCCCTCCTTAGAGAAGCCATGCATTTGCAATATCATCTCAGGCTCCTGTTCACAAATACTGCACAGAAGTTTATCTAAATAAATCTCTGCCATTTCTTTCTCATATTTGGATGAGATTTTTCTTTTCTTCTACAAATATTTATGAAGGACTCATCAGGTAGTAGATGCTATTCATGACAATCATTTTAAAGAACAAAAAATCCTTTGATAGCTATCTAATGCCTCCAAATTATGTACACCTGTTAACTCCTTATTTTTTCATGCCCCTGTTTCCAGATGAGTTGAAAACTGGCAGTTCAAAAGGACACTGAAGCTTTAGACACAAGCATGGCTGGGAAGAGAAACAAGGCTGAGAGAACACAGAGGTATTGCTAATGTTACTTATAAAACTTTGGAATTTAAAGAAAAAGGATCTAAGTGATGATCTTTCCTTTAAGGGGGTGGTAAAGAAATGAAAAATGAAAATAAAATGTTTTATAATAATAGTTTTAATAAAATAACCACTAACGAAGTTGGTAGAGGTTCTAAATACATTTTTATTTAAAATAACTAAATGCCAGCTCAGGAGGACAGTGTATTCACAGCACACATGCCCAGGATTGATAAGGTTCCTCAGCCAATTTCCTGCAGCTGGAGAGCTCAAGCAGATGACGACAACAGGAGTGTTAATCATTTCCCGACCAGGCAATCTTAGTCACAAGTTCACTAAAAGTGAAATCAGCCCCTTGGGTTTAAAAGCAGCTAAAAAACTTTTTACTCAGTTCACTTTGCAGTTTCTCCCTTTCAGGTTAAGCACATGGAAATTTGTTTGGCAATTCTTTTTACATCACAATTTCCATTAGTTGCTCCCACAAATTGGGGTTTATCTGATTGTGTGGTAGATGGGAACCTCAGGATAAAATTCAATGGCTGAAGGCTGAGTGAAGTTTACCCTGGCTGTGGTTATGAAGAGGGTAAGTGACTGGACCTCTTTGTTGCCCTTGGGTTTATTTTCTCTTATGCTAGATTTTATACACCATAAAATGCAAAAGGCATAATCTTGCATTTATAGTTAACCATTTAGATGTGTTTGGAGGTTGTTTTTAAGTGATCACAGGCCAAAACCAAGAATTTAAAGCACAATTAGGCATACATGCCAAACAAAATTGTTTCATTTTCCTCCTAAAAAAAATCATTTCTATTAATTATACAGTTTATTTAGTTAATTGAACGGTTATTGAAATGTCTTTCTGCATTAATGGAATGTTGGACTGTTCAGTAAATAGACTGGAAACAATTTTTTGTGAACAAAAAGACATAAATAATTTTGATTTTTGGAAATAGCCAAGGTAGGAACTGGATGGAACATCTGGAGGCAGACTTCAAATGTCAAATAATTCTAATAGAAATATATTAGCTGTGTGTTTTTATTTAGCAAGATGATTTTTTTCTTGTTTCTTGAAATCTATTTGAAGTAGTCATAACAGTTTTATGAATTAAACCTATAATGATATTTCAATTATTGTCTTTCTGGAAAAGGAAAATTATATTTGGGTATAATAGAAGTGCTTTCATTAGAAGAGTACTGACTCTGTTCTTGCGCATTTCAATTGTGGTGACCTTTTATTTCAAGAAAAATACAGGATTTCTCTTTTTTGAGGCCTAAAATAGTCCCGGGCACATAGAAGACTTTGTGGAATTAGCTATTGATTATTTATTTTTAAGTCTGCACTTACATTAATGGATTTTAGAAGATATCTTCTAGTCACTTGTGTAAAACTTTATTCAGTACTCAATATGTCAATGATGAATTAAAAAGGAAATAGAAAAGGGTCTTTATCTGGAAGGAATTTAATTCACCTCTTTCCCACTATGAACCAAACCTTTCCATTTTGGAGAACTGTAATTAATACTTTTCTTCTGAGTGTTTGAAAAATTATAGAAAATGCCACCTGTTTTTTACAACAGCATTGCTCATCATTGTGAAAACCTGGAAAGAACTAAATGTTAATGAACAGAACAGCGGTTAAAGACAATGGCATACTACATAACCTGTAAAAAAGAATGAGGTGAATCTATATTTATTAACATGAAGGCAGTCCAAATAATATTTCTAAGTTATTTTTTTAAAAAAGCAAGTTTCAAAAAAAAAATAGTGAGTTAGTAGGACTAACTAAGTTTCCACAAACTTTTGTGCAGTTCTTAATGATGGCATACTACTATAATCCCTCCTCCTAGGCTAAGCATCGTATACAGTAGGCACTCAGTACATTTATTGAACGAATGATTGGTGATTGACTCTGGCATGTAATCTCTGTGTGTATGGCTGGTAAATGGGGTTCTGAGGGAGATGAGAGGAGACTGTATCAGTTTGGGATTCTTTTGGTTGCCAGTGATAGAATACCTGACTAAAATTGGCAGAAGCAGAAGCGGAAGCAAAGGGGATTTATTGGCTCATATAGCAGTTTAATGGTGCACCTGGCTTGAGAAATAGCTAGACACTGTGGCACAAAGTGATATCTCTCTCTTTGTCTGTTTGTCTCTCTTTCTCTTATTCTGTTCTCAGACAGGCTTTCTCTTTGAGGTTATAAAATAGCTGCCTGAATCTCCAAGAACCATATTCTTTCAGATTCCAATGGAGCAGAAAAAAAGTGAGTGTCTTTCAGCAATCCTAGAAAACTAAACCATGACAGTTGCTCAGAGTGGACCAACAGTAACTGAAACCAGGATGTTAGTGTACTGGTTTCATGAGCTTCTAGGGGCCAGGAATAAAGCCTCAAGTAGGCCAAGCGAACTGAGAGTGGGGAGAGGAGGATCCCCAAATAAAAATCAAGGTTGTTGCTACAAGAAAGGGGAATGGATGCCTGTTAATTAAACAACAAATGTCAAATTCAAGGTAAGAGAATTACTTCATTCTCTTTTTTCCTCTCTCCTTAACATAAATATATCCACATATGAGTAAGTAATCGCTGGGAGAACTCAATCAACTCTAACTCTATAAGGATGTGCATACAGGTACTAACTGTTAAAGAGAAAGCAGTTGGAAAGATGGAAGAAGAGAGCTTCTGAATTGATTGAACCCAGAGTCCTATTTGGGAGCAATGACTCTCAAATTTGCTCTATACTGAAATTCTCTGTGGGTAATTCTGATGCTCAGGCCACTCTTTATAACACTTGTATCAGAATACCTAGTGTTGGGACTCAAGCATCAGTACTTTTAGGCTCCCAGGTGTATTGTGTTATATGCAATTTGGAGACCCAGTGGTCAAGAGAGATATCGGGGAGGATTTAGAATAGTTTTAAAGGTACCTGAAACTGTACCTTGGATATAGTAGATCCTCCATAAATATCTGATGACTTGATTTAAAAGAGGAAAAGAACATAACTGGGCAAAGATATGGGGGGGGGGCATATTTGTGAACTGTCTACTCTGTGTAAGCATCGTGTTCAGTTCTCAATATACATTTCACACTTGATCTTCATAGTCAGGATTAAAAAAAAAAACCCAAACTCCATTTACCGTGAGGAAATAAAGGTTCAATAATGCTGAAGTAACTTGGCAAAAGGTCAATCAATGAATAAAGTGGGTCTTTTGAGCTCCAAATTATATACTGTTTCGCATTACCACAATTACAGGTGTCAGACATGAGTTTAAGGGGGAACTCAGCTGTTGGGTGTAGCAAGTCAATTTACCTGACTAAAGAACAGAGTATGGACTAGGCATGAAGGCGGTCCTGAAAAATTGACAGAAGTGGCATCATCTACAGCAGCAGTCCCCAGCCTTTTTGACACCAGGGACCGGATTCATGGAAGACAATTTTTCCACAGATGGGGGTGGGGGGGGATGGTTCAGGCAGCAATGCGAGCGATGGGGAGCGATGGGGAGTGGCAGATGAAGCTTCACTTGCTTGCTCGCTCGCCTGCCACTCACCTCCTGCTGTGCGGCCCCGCTCCTAACAGGCCGTGGTCCCGTACCAGTGCACAGCCCCGGGGTTGGGGACCCCTGACCTACAGCACAGGGTGGCAAACAAGGGCCTGTGTGCCAAATCTAGACGGCCACCTGTTTTTATAAATAATATTTTATTGGAACCAGCCACATTCATTTGTTTACATATTGCCTATGGCTGCTTTTGCACAACCATGGCAGAGCTGAGTAGTTGTGACAGACACTATATAGCTTATAAAGCCTAAAATATTTACTAGCTAGCACTTTACAGAAAAAGTTTGCCGACCTTTGACCTAGAGTTTACGTTTTTATGTGATAAGCAGTTCTGAGAAGGGATGAGATTGCCATTATCAATCCAAGACTGATGATAATGCTTGTGGCTGTATGAGTAGGATTCTCCAAGCATCTTCGCATTCATTCATTCAGTAAACATTTATTGAGCATCTACAAAGTGTGGGACACTCTGAGCTCAGTTGAAATGCAGTGCAGTACATTCTACAGTGAAAAATAGGATTCCAAAATATGATAGCTTCTCTCTCTGCTTCTAGGCTACATGAGGGCAGGGTTTGGTTCTGTTTTTGCTCATCACTGTGGGTTCAGCCTAGAAGGCAGTAGGGGGTCACTAAATATTTGATAAATAAACTAATGATCAATTAATGTGGTAGAGGCAAGCATAGGATGCCAGGGAAACACACCTAACCCAAACTCTGATGGAATGAGGTCAAGTTATGAAGCTGAAGAAGTGGAAGAAGTGAAGGAAAAAAGGCAGCAAGTCGGGGAGGGAGGGGAGCAATGAAGGGGTTGTAGTAGTTCACTGGACCGATCTTGGACAAGGTCTATCATTGTGGGACTGGACAGAAAGAGAACTATGATCCCGAGCAGTATTTGGTGAAAGATTTCATGTGATAATATAACACAGAAAAATCTATTCAGTTTCCAAATCAAAAAACCTCCAGAAGCTTCCTGCTATCTACAGTATAAAATCAAGATTACTAGGTTAGACCTTCAAGTCCTGTGTAATTTGTTCTCTGCTAGCTTCATCTTTTTTTTTCTTTTTTATAAATTTATTTATTTATTTATTTATTTATTTATTTATTTATTTATTTATTTATTTTTGGCTGTGTTGGGTCTTCGGTGCTGTGCGCAGGCTTTCTCTAGTTGCGGCGAGCTGGGGCTACTCTTTGTTGTGGTGCGTGGGCTTCTCATTGTTGTGGCTTCTCTTGTTGCAGAGCACGGGCTCTAGGCGTGCAGGCTTCAGTAGTTGTGGCACATGGGCTCCGTAGTTGTGGCTTGTGGGCTCAGTAGTTGTGGCACACGGACTTAGTTGCTCCACGGCATGTGGGATCTTCCCGGACCAGGGCTCGAACCCGTGTCCCTTGTATTGGTAGGCAGATTCTTAACCACTGAGCCACCAGGGAAGCCCCTGGTTTAATCTTATTGCCCTTAATTCCTTACCTCAGTTCCTACCCTCTAGTTTTATGCTTTCCGATTATGCTTTATTCAGTCTTAACTTTGTGCCTTGTAAAAAGACATATCCCTGCTTGGAATGCTCTTCTCTCTTTCTCTCTTTCTTTCTTTCTCTCTCTCTCTCTCTCTCTCTCTCTCTCTCTCTCTCTCTCTCTCTCTCTCTCTCTCTCTCTCTCTCTCTCACTCATTATATAAGACCCAGTGCACAGGACTTCCTTGGTGGTGCAGTGGTTAAGAATCTGCCTGCCAATGCAGGGGACATGGGTTCAAGCCCTGGTCCGGGAAGATCCCACATGCCGCGGAAAAACTAAGCCCATGTACCACAACTACTGAGCCTGCGCTCCACAGCCTGCGAGCCACAACTACTGAGCCCGCGTGCCACAACTACTGAAGCCTGGGTGCCTAGAGCCTGTGCTCCGCAACAAGAGAAGCCACCGCAATGAGAAGCCCGCGCACCGCAATGGAGAACTAGAGAAAGTCCGTGCTCAGTAGTGAAGACCCAACACAGCCAAAAAAAAAAAAAAAAGATCCAATGCACCTAGACTCTTTCTTTTTTTCTTTTTTGCTGCACCTCGCATGGCATGCGGGATCTTAGTTCCCTGACCAGGGATCGAATCCATGCCCCCTGCAGTGGAAGCTTGGAGTCTTAACCACTGGAGTGCCAGGGAAGTCCTGCACCTTGACACTTTCGACAGATTTTTCCCATCTACTCCAATCCTCACTGATCTCTTCTCTGGATCCCATCACATGTTAGCATTCACCTCTCATTTTTAGACACTAAATCAGTACTGCCTTGGACTGTTTTGAGCTGTTTCATGGGTTAATGCTTTACATCCACCATTAGAATAAACGTTCCAGAAAAAGGGATCATAAGACATTTCCCGAATATCCTTTTAGTGCCCAACAATACTTTATGTACACTTAATATTTGAGTAGACACTTAAATACTTATTGAGTAAATAAATGAATGAGTCAGATGAATAAAAAGTTATGAGGTTAGAAATGCTGCTAAAAAAGGAAGTCAAAGAATGGAAAATAATTAGAGGAGATGCTAATAGGACAAGGAAAATAAATAGTACTTTGTGGTTTGAGGTATTCTCAAGAAGTACAGGTTTTGAGAGACAATATTTAAGTTTACTTTAAAACATTATGGAAATTCAGATGTGGAGAAATGAGTTGATATACTTCTCAGTTTAAGGAAATTTATCATCATTGATAAGATCTTGCTCTTTTTTTTAAAAAAAATCTATTTATTTATTGTGTTCCTCTTTATCTCCTTTCCTATTGTCATTACTGTCACAGCAGCCATTCTAATTCGGTTAATGTGTATTCTCTTTTTGTATCAGTTTTTGTAAAATGTGTATTTCTTTTTGTTTTTTAGCATGTGTTTAAAACATTTATATATGCTGTAATGCGTTATGGATCTCAATTTGGGTTCTTACCTTTTTCACTAAGCGTTAAGGTTTTAAAGATCTATGCATATTGCTATAGATCTGTTGTTTCTAATTGCTACATAAGACGTCATGATGTGAATTCATCACATTTCACCTAGTTACATCTCCAGTGATGGAAACCAATAGCACAATCTCATATTGTTTCTTCATACATCTAGTCTGAGAGTTTATTTGGGATGTATCTCCTGGAATGGCATTGCTGGATCACAGGATATGCATCTATTTAATTTGACTAAGAAGTACCAGATTTCACTGCAGAATGGTGGCATTAGTTTATGCACACATTCTCTCTCCCCCACCCGCCCCCCCATAAAGTCTCTTTCACTTAAAAAAAAAGTCTGCCTGTAAGAACCTTTCCAGGGGACTTCCCAGGTGATGCAGTGGTTAAGAATCCACCTGCCAATGCAAGGGACACGGGTTTGAGCCCTGGTCAGGGAACTAAGATCCCACATGCCGGGGAGAAACTAAGCCCATGAGCCACAACTACTGAGCCCGCATGCCACAAGTACTGAAGCCCACGTGCCTAGAGCCCGTGGTCTGCAACAAGAGAAGCCACTGCAATGGGAAGCCCACACACTGCAACAAAGAGTAGCCCCTGCTCGCCGCAGCTAGAGAAAGCCCGTGCACAGCAACAAAGACCCAACACAGCCAAAAATAAATAAATAAAATAAAAAAACAAAACAAAACATTTCCAGGCAGGCTCTGTGTCAGGGTTTCTATAAACTACAACCCTATCAGCACTTAGTATTACCCAGTTTTCTAATTTTTGCTAGACTAACAGGGTTAAAATTGATATTTCATTGTTGTTCTAATAGGTGTTCGATTGTTTACTAATGAGTTTCAAAATCTTCATGTTTATTTCACTTTCTTCTATAAATTGCCTGATTGTAAATATATTTTCTGTTTTTTACCAAGGGAATTCTTTTTTTTTTTTTTTTTTTTTTTTAAACATCTTTATTGAAGTATAATTGCTTTACAATGGTGTGCTAGCTTCTGCTTTACAACAAAGTGAATCAGTTACACATATACATATGTTGCCATATCTCTTCCCTCTTGCATCTCCCTCCCTCCCACCCTCCCTATCCCACCCCTCTAGGTGGTCACAAAGCACCGAGCTGATCTCCCTGTGCTATGCGGCTGCTTCCCACTAGTTATCTATTTTACATTTGGTAGTGTATATATGTCCATGACACTCTCTCACCCTGTCACATCTCACCCCTCCCCCTCCCCATATCCTCAAGTCCATTCTCTAGTAGGTCTGTGTCTTTATTCCCATCTTGCCACTAGGTTCTTCATGACCTCTTTTTTTTTTTTTTTTTTTTCCCTTAGATTCCATATATATGTGTTAGCATACTGTATTTGTTTTTCTCTTTCTGACTTACTTCACTCTGTATGACAGACTCTAACTCCATCCACCTCATTACAAACACCTCCATTTCATTTCTTTTTATGGCTGAGTAATATTCCATTGTATATATGTGCCACATCTTCTTTATCCATTCATCCGATGATGGACACCTAGGTTGCTTCCATGTCCTGGCTATTGTAAACAGAGCTGCAATGAATATTTTGGTACATGACTCTTTCTGAATTATGGTTTTCTCAGGGTATATGCCCAGTAGTGGGATTGCTGGGTCATATGGTAGTTCTATTTTTAGTTTTTTAAGGAACCTCCATACTGTTCTCCATAGTGGCTGTATCAATTTACATTCCCACCAACAGTGCAAGAGTGTTCCCTTTTCTCCACACCCTCTCCAGCATTTATTGTTTCTAGATTTTTTGATGATGGCCATTCTGACCGGTGTGAGATGATACCTCATTGTAGTTTTGATTTGCATTTCTCTAATGATTAATGATGTTGAGCATTCTTTCATGTGTCTGTTGGCAATCTGTATCTCTTCTTTGGAGAAATGTCTATTTAGGTCTTCTGCCCATTTTTGGATTGGGTTGTTTGTTTTTTTGTTATTGAGCTGCATGAGCTGCTTGTAAATCTTGGAGATTAATCCTTTGTCCGTTGCTTCATTTGCAAATATTTTCTCCCATTCTGAGGGTTGTCTTTTGGTCTTGTTTATGGTTTCCTTTGCTGTGCAAAAGCTTTTAAGTTTCATTAGGTCCCATTTGTTTATTTGTGTTTTTATTTCCATTTCTCTAGGACCTGGGTCAAAAAGGATCTTGCTGTGACTTATGTCATACAGTGTTCTGCCTATGTTTTCCTCTAAGAGTTTGATAGTGTCTGGCCTTACACTTAGGTCTTTAATCCATTTTGAGTTTATTTTTGTGTATGGTGTTAGGGAGTGTTCTAATTTCATACTTTTACATGTACCTGTCCAATTTTCCCAGCACCACTTATTGAAGAGGCTGTCTTTTCTCCACTGTATATGCTTGCCTCCTTTATCAAAGATAAGGTGACCATATGTGCGTGGGCTTATCTCTGGGCTTTCTATCCTGTTCCATTGATCTATATTTCTGTTTTTGTGCCAGTACCAAACTGTCTTGATTACTGTAGCTTTGTAATATAGTCTGAAGTCAGGGAGCCTGATTCCTCCAGCTCCATTTTTCGTTCTCAAGATTGCTTTGGCTATTCGGGGTCTTTTGTGTTTCCATACAAATTGTGAAATTTTTTGTTCTAGTTCTGTGAAAAATGCCAGTGGTAGTTTGATAGGGATTGCATTGAATCTGTAGATTGCTTTGGGTAGCAGAGTCATTTTCACAATGTTTATTCTTCCAATCCAAGAACATGGTATATCTCTCCATCTATTTGTATCATCTTTAATTTCTTTCATCAGTGTCCTATAATTTTCTGCATACAGGTCTTTTGTCTCCTTAGGTAGGTTTATTCCTAGGTATTTTATTCTTTTTGTTGCAATGGTAAACGGGAGTGTTTTCTTAATTTCACTTTCAGATTTTTCATCATTAGTGTATAGGAATGCAAGAGATTTCTGTGCATTAATTTTGTATCCTGCTACTTTACCAAATTCATTGATTAGCTCTAGTAGTTTTCTGGTAGCATCTTTTGGATTCTCTATGTATAGTATCATGTCATCTGCAAACAGTGACAGCTTTACTTCTTCTTTTCCGATTTGGATTCCTTTTATTTCTTTTTCGTCTCTGATTGCTGTGGCTAACACTTCCAAAACTATGTTGAATAATAGTGGTGAGAGTGGGCAACCTTGTCTTGTTCCTGATCTTAGTGGAAATGGTTTCAGTTTTTCACCATTGAGGACAATGTTGGCTGTGGGTTTGTCATATACGGCCTTTATTATGTTGAGGAAAGTTCCCTCTATGCCTACTTTCTGCAGGACTTTTATCATAAATGGGTGTTGAATTTTGTCGAAAGCTTTCTCTGCATCTATTGAGATGATCATATGGTTTTTCTCCTTCAATTTGTTAATATGATGTATCACGTTGATTGATTTGCGTATATTGAAGAATCCTTGCATTCCTGGAATAAACCCCACTTGATCATGGTGTATGATCCTTTGAATGTGCTGTTGGATTCTGTTTGCTAGTATTTTGTTGAGGATTTTTGCATCTATGTTCATCAGTGATATTGGCCTGTAGTTTTCTTTCTTTGTGACATCTTTGCCTGGTTTTGGTATCAGGGTGATGGTGGCCTCGTAGAATGAGTTAGGGAGTGTTCCTCCCTCTGCAATATTTTGGAAGAGTTTGAGAAGGATAGGTGTTAGCTCTTCTCTAAATGTTTGATAGAATTCGCCTGTGAAGCCATCTGGTCCTGGGCTTTTGTGTGTTGGAAGATTTTTAATCACAGTTTCAATTTCAGTGCTTGTGATTACCAAGGGAATTCTTGTCTTTTGCTTGTTAATTTATTTTTTTAAACTTTTTCAGAATTTTTTAAATATAGTAGTTATTTTTTAAATTTATTTTTATTTATTTATTTTCAGCTGCGTCGGGTCTTAGTTGTGGCACGAGGGCTCTTCGTTGCGGGGCGCAGGCTTCTCTCTAGTTGTGGTACGGGCTCCAGAGAGCGTGGGCTCTGTAGTTTGTGGCACGCGAGCTCTCTAGTTGAGGCGCACAAGCTCAGTAGTTTGGCATGTGGGCTTAGTTGCCCCATGGCATGTGGGATCTTAGTTCTCTGACCAGGGATTGAACCCGCGTCGCCTGCATTGGAAGGCGGATTCTTTACCACTGGACCACCAGGGAAGTCCCTGCTTGTTAATTTATAATTAAATATTTATTAAATCATTTTTAAACCAAGAAACTTAGCTCAAGTTGTAACATTGAATTACTTTGTGCCAAATGCCTCTTACTTTATTATTATTAAACATTATTTCTGATTTTGAGAGGATAGCAGTGTCTGTATATTTTTTGACCCTCCTAAACCCTCACATATAAAATATATGGCAAAACAAAAAACCCATGAACAAAATTTACAACAGAACTAAATAGACTTCAGTTTCTAGTCCAGCATGTAAGGAGATTAGAAGTTTTCTCTCCCAATGCCACAACAAGAAAAAAACTGAACAAACTGAAACCCAACAACTCTTCTTTGAAGAAATGTTGATAGAAACTTCTAAAACTGAAATGCAAAGAGAAAAAGAGAATGAAAAAGACAGAACAGATATTCAATTCTGTGGGACAATTAGAAAATGTGTAACATACATGCAGTGGGAATACCAGAAGGAGAAGAAAGGGAGGAGCACAGAAATATTTGAAGAAATAATGACTAGGAATTTCCCAAAATTAATGATAAACACCAAACCACAGATCCAGAAGCTCAGAGAACACCGAGAAGAATAAATACCAAACTAAGTGACAACTCTAGGAACCCCCAAGTACAACCAGGTAGAGAGAAATCATCAACAACCAGATTGTGTATGTTATTATCATCTATGTGGGAGACAGCAGACAGAAACAATGGGGTGGCAGATGGACTGAGAACAGGAGAAACTCAAAGGAACCAACAGGTAATCACTGAAAAGTGCGGTGGGCACTTTGAGAACATCAGCTGACGCTACTCAGTGTCACTACTCGGACACTACTACCCATGAATGAGGGCAGGTGGCCTTGTGATAAAGCGTAAAGGACTAGTGAGTCCACCCCTATCAACTCTTGAAATGGACCCTCTAGGGTTTCTTCCCAGAAGAGCTCAAACAGGGGAAAACCTGCTGGGAGTGAAAACAAAATTGAGCAAGAGGGGAAAACAGAGGAAGAGGAAAGAGAAGGTCCAGATACAAGTGGGAGTTGGAGTAGAGCCAGGAAACCTCAGAAAGTGAGACACCACATTTCTGCACACTACATGGAAACCTATAAAAGAGGGAGCTCTGTGAAGACAAAAACAAAAACAAAAAAACCCCCAAAAACCCCAACTATCCTGAACTTCCTCTCCTTCTAAAATCTCAGGAGACTTAATTTTACATAAAATGAGTAACAGAAAAGTATTCAAGTATTCAAGTCTCACACAAAATTACTATATGCAAAAAAAGAGAATAAGGATCAGAATAATATCCTTATAGAAAATGAAAGCATTTAATCAGAAAAACATGATTAAAATAATGTAATCATGTAAACATGATTAAAAATAATGTAATGATTTAAAACTATAACTATCTCAAAACAAATTAATAGACAATAGGGAAATGATAAAAGACATGAATGAGCAATATGAAACAGAAATAGAAAAATTCAGAAATCAGGTGACAGAACTCAAGAAAGAATTAGAAAAAAAACAAAAAAAAAATTTTAATGACTAAACTAGAAGAGGCAAAAGAGTAAATAAACACAGCAAATAATGCCTTAATAAAAATGGAATAATAATGGGAATTTTTAAAAAATAGAAAAAGGAGAAGAAAAAGGGGGAAAAGTATTTGAGAAAATCCCATAAGTATTGAAGATAGACAAAGATGTTTCAACATGTGGGTCATAGGAGTCCCTGAAGAAGAAAACTTAAGAGAACAGAGCAAATAGTAAAAGGTATAATTTTTCTAAGATTTCCTGAAATAAAAATATTTGAAATAAGTATTGAAAGAGTACATTGAATATCTGAGAACACTGACTTAGAATAACTATGACCAAGTCATATTCTGGTAAAATTGCTGAAGTTTAAAGAACAGGGGCTTCCCTGGTGGCACAGTGGTTAAGAATCCGCCTGCCAATGCAGGGGACACGGGTTCAAGCCCTGGTCCAGGAAGATCCCACATGCCATGGAGCAACTAAGCCCATGCGCCACAACTACTGAGCCTGCACTCTAGAGCCCGCAAGCCACAACTACTGAGCCCGCATGCCACAACTACTGAAGCCCGTGTGCCTAGAGCCCATGCTCTGCAACAAGAGAAGCCACCACAATGAGAAGCCCATGCACCACAAGGAAGAGTAGCCCCCGATCGCCATGACTACAGAAAGCCCACGTGCAGAAACGAAGACCCAATGCAGCCAAAGATAAATAAATAAATAAATATTTTTTTAAAATTAAAAAAATAAAAAAATTTGTCATCTAGGAAAAAAAATAGCATGTGATGTATAAGAGAAAGAAAATCATATTATCATCAGACATTTTGACCACAATAATCTATTCCGAAGGAACTTAAGTAACACATTTTAGATATTCAGTGAAAGAAAATGTGAACTGAGGCTTTTATATCCAACAAAATTGACCATCAAGTATGAAGGGCATAAACTGTTAGCAACATGCAAGGATTTAGAGAATATTGTTTTCCTGAGCTTTCCCTGAGTAATCTACTAAAGAACAACTTACCAACCAGAGTGATATGAAAGACCCTATCATATCATTGTACTGGTGGTAGGCATCAAATATACTGTATGGTTAGTTCTAGAACTAACATTATGTGAATATTAAAAAGGTTTAATCATTAAAAATGATTACCTGATCATAGAATGTAGACATGGTACAAGTATTTAAAAAGGAGAAAAGTATGGTAGCATATGCAGAAGTTTTTCAAATGGTTTTCAGAAATCATAATGATTGGTTATAGTATTGGAGTTGTTTTCTGAGACTGTTGTGTGCTTATGTGGAATAAAGCAAATGACTAATTAATGGATATTTAATTTTGTTGGCTCTGTCTTTGAGGACTAAGATTCTTCATGTAGTTGAAAAGAATCAGATTTAATATAAAAGAAGTTAAATAAACATCTTTAATCCTGAATATGAATTGGAAATTTAAGTATGAACTCACAAGATAAATATTTTATCTCATTACTGAAAAGATCTAGAAATAATGACCAACCAAGCACCCATGGCACCCAGACTGTGGTCTTTCTCAAGACCATTCTGAATAAAATAAACCAGGACTTCTTGGAGAAATAGCTAATTTTTTTTTTTTACCCCATACTTTTTCTTTTTCTTTTTCTTTTTTTGGCTGTGCCCTGGGGGATGTTGCATCTTAGTTCCCCAACCATGGGTCAAACCCGTGCCCCCTGCACTGGAAGCGTGGGATCTTAACCACTGGACCACCAGGAAGTTAGAGCAAGCAATGTATAAGAAAACCCTGGAAAATCTTCACATATTAGCGAGAAAAAGAACTATTAAAGACTACTAGGATTATCTCAAATAACTCAGGAGACAATTCGAAGAGGCCTCCACTGGGAAGATGGGACAAATTGACTTTCAGTAACAATAAGAATTGCAGTGGATTGTAAATCAGTTATGTATTGCTGTGTAAAAAGTTGCCCCAAAGCTTTGCTTAAAGCCAGACATGTTTATCATATTGTGCAGTTTCAGAGAGTCAGGACTCCAAGATCAGCTTAACTGGTGATTCTGTCTCAGTGTCCTTAAAGAGATTGCAGTCAGGATGTTCAATGGGAATATGTTTATTTGAATCTGGGTGTGGAAGATCCACTTTGAAACTCATTCACATGGCTCTTGACAGGAGGCTTACAGGGCTGCTTACAACATGGCTTCCCCCAGAGTGAGTGTAGGGAGACAGAGCAGTCCAGTGAGTGATCACCAAAAATAAAAGCTGCAGACTTTTGTAACCTAATCTCAGAAGTGACACACCATTACTTCTGCTGTACAGGCTTACCTTGTTTTATTGTGCTTTGCTTTATTGTACTTCGCAGATAATGCTTTTATTTTACAAATTGAAGGTTTGTGACAACCCTGCCTTGAGCAAGTCTGTTGGCACAATTTTTCCAACAGCATTTGCTCACTGTGTGGCTCTGTGTAAAACTTTGGTAATTCTTGCACTATTTCAAACTTTTTCATTGTCATTATATTTGTTATGGTGATCTGCAATCAGTGATCTTTGATGTTATTATTATAATTGTTTTGGGGCGCCATGAACTCCGCCCATATGAGACTTCGAACGTAATCGATAAATGTGTGTGTTCTGACTGTTCCACCAACTGGCTGTTCCCCCTTCTCTTTCCCTCTCCTTGGGCCTTCCTATTCCGAGATACAACAATACTGAAATTAGGCCAATAATGGCCCTACAGTGGCATCTAAGTGTTCAAGTGAAAGCAGGGGTCACATATCTCTCTCGCTTTATTTAAAAAGAATTTTTTTTTTTGGTGTGATTAATTTATTATTATTTTATATATTTTCTTTGAGATGTTAGTATTACATATTTATTAATTTTTAATACAATTATTTGAATCTACTATATTGAACAGAGTTTTATTTTCAGTACCATTCTTTTTATTTAATGAATTGCCATTTTCTAAAATTTGTTTCTGCTTAAATGCACACCTTTGTGAAAACATAGAAGTGGACGAAGCAGATGAGGTCCCTGCTCGTTTGGATAATACATTATAATAAAGAAAGCAAAGAGCGATGAAGCAAATGCTTGTATGACATAAGGTCGACAGGGATAAATCATATAAAGAAAGGGGGTAGATTGTAATGGAATATGCAGGATTTTATAGAGTATGGTCCAGGAGGGGGTTCATTGACATGTTGGTTGAGGAAGAGAAGCAGAACGAGAGTGTGCCCATTGGATTTGTCAAAAAAGAGATCAAAGCCCAAACCAAAAGAAATCAAAAGTGAGAAAAGGGCTAGGTTCACCCACTACTGGGACATACAAAAAAAAGTGAATCAAATAAACATGGAATAGGAACAGGAATAGCCATTAGACCAGGGGCCTGAGGTGGCGGACATGATGAAACAAGTAGGGCAGCCAGTGTGTGGTCCCCTAAGTCTGAGGTCACTTCAGCACCCAGGCTACTGCCTTTCTCTCTGCAACCTCCTCTGTTGATGGGGTCTTCACTCATATTGCATTTCCCTCATTAGCATTCACTGGCCTTCTTTTTTTTTTCTTTTTAACATCTTTATTGGAGTATAATTGCTTTACAATGGTGTGTTAGTTTCTTCTGTACAACAAAGTGAATCAGCTATACATACACATACATCTCCATGTCTCCTCCCTCTTGCATCTCCCTCCCACCCTCCCTATCCCACCCGTCTAGGTGGACACAAAGCACCGAGCTGACCTCCCTGTGCTATGCGGCTGCTTCCCACTAGCTATCTATTTTACATTTGGTAGTGTATATATGTCCATGCCACTCTCTCACTTCATCCCAGCTTACCTTTCCCCCTCCTGGTGTCCTCAAGTCCATCGTCGACATGTGTGTCTTTATACGTGTCCTGCCCCCAGGTTCTTCAGAACCATTTTTTTTTTTTTTTTTTTTAGATTCCATATATATGTGTTAGCATACGGTATTTGTTTTTCTCATTCTGACTTACTTCACTCTGTATGACAGACTCTAGGTCCATTCACCTCACTACAAATAACTCAATTTCGTTTCTTTTTATGGCTGAGTAATATTCCATTTTATATATGTGTCACATCTTCTTTATCCATTCATCTGTCCATGGACACTTAGTTGCTTCCATGTCCTGACTATTGTAAATAGAGCTGCAATGAACATTGTGGTACATGACGCTTTATGAATTATGGTTTTCTCTGGGTATATGCCCACTAGTGGGATTGCTGGGTTGTATGGTAGTTCTATTTTTAGTTTTTTAAGGAACCTCCATACTGTTCTCCATAGTGGCTGTATCAATTTACATTCCCACCAACAGTGCAAGAGTGTTCCCTTTTCTCCACACCCTCTCCAGCATTTATTGTTTCTAGATTTTTTGATGATGGCCATTCTGACCGGTGTGAGATGATATCTCATTGTAGTTTTGACTTGCATTTCTCTAATGATTAATGATGTTGAGCATTCTTTCATGTGTTTGTTGGCAATCTGTATATCTTCTTTGGAGAAATGTCTATTTAGGTCTTCTGCCCATTATAGGATTGGGTTGTTTGCTTTTGTGATATTGAGCTGCATGGGCTGCTTGTAAATTTTGGAGATTAATCCTTTGTCAGTTGCTTCATTTGTAAATATTTTCTCCCATTCTGAGGGTTGTCTTTTCACCTTATGTTTTCCTTTGCTGTGCAAAAGCTTTTAAGTTTCATTAGGTCCCATTTGTTTATTTTTGTTTTTATTTCCATTTCTCTAGGAGGTGGGTCAAAAAGGATCTTGCTGTGATGTATGTAATAGAGTGTTCTGCCTGTGTTTTCCTCTAAGAGTATTAGAGTGTCTGGTTATTTAGGTCTTAAATCCATTTTGAGTTCATTTTTGTGTATGGTGTTAGGAAGTGTTCTAATTTCATTCTTTTACATGTAGCTGTCCAGTTTTCCCAGCAGCACTTATTGAAGAGGCTGTCTTTTCTCCATTGTATATTCTTGCCTCCTTTATCAAAAATAAGGTGACCATATGTGCGTGGGTTTATCTCTGGGCTTTCTATCCTGTTCCACTGATCTATATTTCTCTTTTTGTGCCAGTACCATACTGTCTTGATTACTGTAGCTTTGTAGTATAGTCTGAAGTTAGGGAGTCTGATTCCTCCAGCTCCGTTTCTTTCCTTCAAGACTGCATTGGCTATTTGGGGTCTTTTGTGTTTCCATACAAATTGTGAAATTTTTTGTTCTAGTTCTGTGAAAAATGCCATTGGTAGTTTGATAGGGATTGCATTGAATCTGTAGATTGCTTTGGGTAGTAGAGTCATTTTCACAATGTTGATTCTTCCAGTCCAAGAACATGGTATATCTCTCCATCTGTTTGTATCACCTTTAATTTCTTGCATCAATGTCTTATAGTTTTCTGCATACAGGTCTTTTGTCTCCTTAGATAGGTTTATTCCTAGGTATTTTATTCTTTTTGTTGCAATGCTAAATGGGAGTGTTTCTTTAATTTCTCTTTCAGATATTTCATCATTAATGTACAGGAATGCAAGAGATTTCTGTGCATTAATTTTGTATCCTGCTACTTTACCAAATTCATTGATTAGCTCTAGTAGTTTTCTGGTAGAGTCTTTAGGATTCTCTATGTACAGTATCATGTCATCTGCAAACAGTGACAGCTTTACTTCTTCTTTTCCGATTTGGATTCCTTTTATTTCTTTGTCTTCTCTGATTGCTGTGGCTAACACTTCCAAAACTATCTTGAATAATAATGGTGAGATTGGACAACCTTGTCTTGTTCCTGATCTTAGTGGACATGGTTTCAGTTTTTCACCATTGAGAACAATGTTGGCTGTGGGTTTGTCATATATGGTCTTTATTATGTTGAGGTAAGTTCCCTCTATGCCTACTTTCTGGAGGGTTTTTATTTTAAATGGGTGTTGAATTTTGTCAAAAGCTTTTTCTGCATCTATTGAGATGATCATATGGTTTTTCTCCTTCAATTTGTTAATATGGTTTATCACATTGATTGATTTGTGTATGTTGAAGAATCCTTGCATTCGTGGGCTAAACGCCACTTGATCATGGTGTATGATCCTTTTAATGTGTTGTTGGATTCTGTGTGCTAGTATTTTGTTGAGGATTTTTGCATCTATGTTCATCAGTGATATTGGCCTGTAGTTTTCTGTCTTTGGGACATCTTTGCCTGGTTTTGGTATCAGGGTGATGGTGGCCTCGTAGAATGAGTTTGGGAGTGTTCTTCCCTCTGATATATTTTGGAAGAGTTTGAGAAGGATAGGTATTAGCTCTTCTCTAAATGTGTGAAAAAAGTCGCCTGTGAAGCCATCTGGTCCTGTGCTTTTGTTTGTTGGAAGATTTTTAATCACAGTCTCAATTTCAGTGCTTGTGATTAGTCTGTTTATATTTTCAGTTTCTTCCTGGTTCAGTCTTGGAAGGTAGTGCTTTTCTAAGAATTTGTCCATTTCTTCCAGGTTGTCCATTGTATTGGCATATAGTTGCTTGTAGTAATCTCTCATGATCCTTTGTATATCTGCAGTGTCTGTTGTTACTTCTCCTTTTTCGTTTCTAATTCTATTGATTTGAGTCCTCTTCCTTTTTTTCTTGATGAGTCTGGCTAATGGTTTATCAATTTTGTTTATCTTCTCAAAGAACCAGCTTTTAGTTTTATTGATCTTTGCTATCATTTCCTTCCTTTCTTTTTCATTTATTTCTGATCTGATCTTTATGATTCCTTTCCTTCTGCTAACTTTGGGGTTTTTTTGTTCTTCTTTCTCTAATTTCTTTAGGTGTAAGGTTAGGTTGTTTATTTGAGATGTTTCTTGTTTCTTGAGGTAGGCTTGTATTGCTATAAACTTCCCTCTTAGAACTGCTTTTGCTGCATCCCATAGGTTTTGGTTTGTCGTGTTTTCATTGTCATTTGTTTCTAGGTATTTTTTGATTTCCTCTTTGATTTCTTCAGTGATCTCTTGGTTATTTACTAGTGCATTGTTTAGCCTCCATGTGTTTGTATTTTTTACAGATTTTTTCCTGTAATTGATATCTAGTCTCATAGCGTTGTGGTTGGAAAAGATACTTGATACGATTTTAATTTTTTTAAATTTACCAAGGCTTGATTTGTGACCCAAGATATGATCTATCCTGGAGAATGGTCCATGAACACTTGAGAAGAAAGTGTATTGTGTTGTTTTTGGATGGAATGTCCTATAAATATTGATTAAGTCCATGTTTTTTAATGTATCATTTAAAGCTTGTGTTTCCTTATTTATTTTCATTTTGGATGATCTGTGCATTGGTGAAAGTGGGGTGTTAAAGTCCCCTACTATGATTGTGTTACTGTCGATTTCCCCTTTTATGGCTGTTAGAATTTGCCTGTGTATTGAGGTGCTCCTATGTTGGGTGCATAAATATTTACAATTGTTATACCTTCTTCTTGGATTGACCCCTTGATCATTATGTAGTGTCCTTCTTTGTCTCTTGTAATAGTCTTTATTTTAAAGTCTGTTTTGTCTGGTATGAGAATTGCTACTCCAGCTTTCTTTTGATTTCCATTTGCATGGAATATCTTTTTCCATCCCCTCACTTTCAGTCTGTATGTGTCCCTGGGTCTGAAGTGGGTCTCTTGTAGACAGCATCTATATGGGTCTTGCTTTTGTATCCATTCAGCCAGTCTATGTCTTTTGGTTGGAGCATTTAATCCATTTACATTTAAGGTAGTTATTGCTATGTATGTTCCTATTACCATTTTCTTAATTGTTTTGGGTTTGTTATTGTAGGTCTATTCTTTCTCTTGTGTTTCTTGCCTAGAGAAGTTCCTTTAGCATTTGTCGTAAAGCTGGTTTGGTGGTGCTGAATTCTCTTAGCTCTTGCTTATCTGTAAATGTTTTAATTTCTCCATCGAATGTGAATGAGATCCTTGCTGGGTAGAGTAATCTTGGTTGTAGGTTTTTCCCTTTCATCACTTTAAATATGTCCTGCCACTCCCTTCTGGCTTGCAGAGTTTCTGCTGAAAGATCAGCTGTTAACCGTATGGGGATTCCTTTGTATGTTATTTGTTGTTTTTCCCTTGCTGCTTTTAATATTTTTTCTTTGTATTTAATTTTTGATAGTTTGATTAATATGTGTCTTGGCGTGTTTCTCCTTGGATTTATCCTGCATGGGACTCTCTGCACTTCCTGGACTTGAGTAACTATTTCCTTTCCCATATTAGGGAAGTTTTCAACTATAATCTCTTCAAATATTTTCTCAGTCCCTTTCTTTTTCTCTTCCTCTTCTGGGACTCCTGTAATTTGAATCTTGGTGCATTTAATGTTGTCCCTGAGATCTCTGAGAGTGTCCTCAGTTCTTTTCATTCTTTTTTCTTTATTCTGCTCTGCGGTAGTTATTGCCACTATTTTATCTTCCAGGTCACTTATCCGTTCTTCTGCCTCAGTTATTCTGCTATTGACTCCTTCTAGAGAATTTTTAATTTCATTTATTGTGTTGTTAATCATTGTTTGTTTGCTCTTTAGTTCTTCTAGGTCCTTCTTAAAGTTTTCTTGTGTTTTCTCCATTCTGTTTCCAAGATTTTGGATCCTCTTTACTATGATTACTCTGAATTCTTTTTCAGGTAGACTGCCTATTTCCTCTTCATTTGTTTGGTTTGGTGGGTTGTTACCTTGCTCCTTCATCTGCTGTGTTTTTCTCTGTCTTCTCATTTTGCTTAACTTACTGTGTTTGGGGTCACCTTTTTGCAGGCTGTGTGTTCGTAGTTCCTATTGTTTTTGGTGTCTGCCCCCAGTGGTAAGGTTGGGTCAGTGGTTTGTGTAGGCATCCCGGTGGAGGGGACTGGTGCCTGTGTTCTGGTGGATGAGGCTGAATTTTGTGTTTCTGGTGGGCAGGACCATGTCCAGTGGTGTGTTTTGGGGTGTCTATGACCTTATTATGCTTTTAGGCAGCGTCTCTGCTAATGGGTGGGGTTGTGTTCCTGTCTTGTTAGTTTTTGGCATAGGGTGTCCAGCACTATAGCTTGCTGGTCATTGAGTGGAGCTGGGGCTTAGCATAGAGATGGAGATCACTGGGAGAGCTTTCACAGTTTGATATTACGTGGAGGTGGGAGGTCTCTGGTGGACCAGTGTCCTGACCTCGGCTCTCCCATGTTAGAGGCACAGGCCTGACACCCAGCTGGAGCACCAAGACCCTGTCAGCCACATGGCTCAGAAGAAAAGGGAGAAAAAAAGAAAGAAGGAAAGAAAAAAATAAAGTAAAATAAAGTTATTAAAATGAAAAAATAGAAATAAATTATTAAAAATAAAAAATAAAAAATTAATAAAAAGAAAAATAAAAAAGAAAGTATGAAAGAAGAGAGCAACCAAACCAAAAAACAAATCCACCAATGATAGCAAGTGCTAAAAACTATACTAAAAAAAAAAAAAAATGGACAGACAGGACAAATGGTAAAAGCAAAGCTATACAGACAAAAACACACAAAGAAGCATACACATACACACTCACAGAAAGAGAAAAAGAAAAAAATATATCTATATCTATATATATATAAAGAAAAGAAGAGAGCAACCAAATCAATAAATCTACTAATGATAATAAACTCCAAATACTAGACTAAGATAAACATAAAACCGGAAACAAATTAGATGCAGAAAGCTAACCCGAAGTCTACAGTTGCTCCCAACGTCCACTGCCTCAATTTTGGGATGATTCGTTGTCTATTCAAGTATTTCAGAGATGCAGGGTACATCAGGTTGATTGTGGAGATTTAATCCACTGCTCCTGCGGCTGCTGGGAGAAATTTCCCTTTCTCTTCTTTGTTTGCACAGCTCCTGGGGTTCAGCTTTGGATCTGGCCCCGCCTCTGCGTGTTGGTCGCCTGAGGGCGTCTGTTCTTTGCCCAGACAGGACGGGGTTAAAGGAGCAGCTGATTAGGGGACTCTGGCTCACTCAGGCTGGGGGGAGGGAGGGGTACGGAATGTGGGGCGAGCCTGCCGCGGCAGAGTCCGGTGTGACGTTGCAACAGCCTGAGGCGTGCTGTGTGTTCTCCTGGGGAAGTTGTCCCTGGATCACGGGACCCTGGCAGTGGCGGGCTGCACAGGCTCCCGGGAGGGGCGGTGTGGATAGTGACCTGTGCTTGCTCACAGGCTTCTTGGTGGCTGCAGCAGCAGCCTTAGCGTCTCATACCCGTCTCCGGTATCTGCGCTGATAGCCACGGCTCGGCTCGTGCCTGTCTCTGGAGCTCCTTTAGGCTGTGCTCTGACCCCCCTCTCCTCGTGCACCCTGAAACAATGGTGTTTTGCCTCTTAGGCGGGTCCAGAGTTTTCCCCAGACTCCCTCCCGGCTAGCTGTGGCGCACTAGCCCCCTTCAGACTGTGTTCACGCAGCCAACCCCAGTCCTCTCCCTGGGGTCTGACCCCCGAAGCCCGAGCCTCAGCTCCCAGCCCCCACTCGCCCCAGCTGGTGAGCAGACAAGCCTCTCGGGCTGGTGAGTGCTGGTCGGCACTGATCCTTTGTGCGGGAATCTCTCTGCTTTGCCCTCTGCACCCCAGTTGCTGCGCTTTCCTCCGTGGCTCTGAAGCTTCCCCCATGCCACCCCCTGTCTCCTCCAGTGAAGGGGCTTCCTAGTGTGTGGAAACTTCACAGCTCCCTCCCAGAGGTGCAGGTCCCGTCCTTATTCTTTTGTCTCTGTTTTTTCTTTTTTCTTTTGCCCTACCCAGGTATGTGGGGAGTTTCTTGCCTTTTGGGAGGTCTGAGGTCTTCTGCCAGCGTTCAGTAGGTGTTCTGTAGGAGCTGTTCCACATGTAGATGTATTTCTGACATATTTGTGGGGAGGAAGGTGATCTCCACGTCTTACTCTTTTGCCATCTTGAAGGTCTCTCCTCTCACTGGCCTATTTTAAAAATTTTTAACATATGGCTACCAAGAGGGTAAGGGGAGGTGGGATGAATTGGGAGATTGGGATTGACATATTTACAATTTTGATACTATGTATAAAATAGATAACTAATGAGAATCTCCTGTATAGCACAGGGAACTCTACTCAATGCTCTCTCTCACTTTAAATCCAAAGCCAGAAATGATTAAGCTTAGTGAAGAAGGTATGTCAAAAGACATAGGCAGAAAGCTAGGCCTCTTGCGCTAAACAGTTAACCAAGTTGTGAATGCAAAGGAAAAGTTCTTAAAGGAAATTAAAAGTGCTACTCCAGTGAACACACAAATGTTAAGAAAGTGAAACAGCCTTATTACTGATATGGAGAAAGTTTGAGTGATCAGGTTAGAAGAGCAAACCAGCCACAAAATTCCCTTAATTCAAAGCAAGGCCTAACTCTCTTCAATTCTAGGAAGGCTGAGAGAGATGAGGAAACTGCAGAAGAAAAGTCTGAAGCTAGCAGAGGCTGCTTCATGAGGTTTAAGGAAAGAAGCCACCTCCATAACATAAAAGTACAAGATGAAGCAGCAAGGTGATGCAGAATCTGCAGCAAGTTATCCAGAAGATTTAGTTAAGATAATTAATGAAGGTAGCTACACTAAACAAGAGATTTTCAGTGTAGACAAAACAGACTTATATTGGAAGAAGATGCCATCTAGGACTTTTAAAACTACAGAGGAGAAATCAATGCCTGGCTTCAAGTCTTCAAAGGACAGGGTGACCCTCTTGTTTGGGGCTTATGTAGCTGGTGACTTTAAGTTGAATATTTTAAAGCCACTGTGGAGACCTATTGCTCAGAAAGGAAAGATTCCTTTCAAAATGTTACTGCCCATTGACAATGTACCTGGTCACCGAAGAGCTCTGATGGAGATGTACAGTGAGATTAATGTTGTTTTCATGCCTGTTAACACAACATTCATACTGCAGCCCATGGATCAAGGAGTCATTTCGACTTTCAAGTCTTATTATTGAAGAAATATACTTCATGAGGCTATAGCTCCCATAGATAGTGATTCCTCTGATGGAGGGCAAAGTAAATTGAAAACCTCTGGAAAAGATTCACCATTCTAGATGCCATTAAGAACATTTGTGATTCATGGGAAGAGGTCAAAATATCAACATTAACAGGAATTTGGAAGAAGTGATTCTGACCCTCACAGGTGATTTTGAGGGGTTCAGGACTTCATTGGAGGAAGTAACTGTAGGTATGGTGGAAATAGCAAGAGATCTAGAATTAGAAGTGGAGCCTGAAGATGTGACTGAATTGCTACAATCTCATGATAAAACTTTAAAGAATGAGTTGCATCTTATGGATGAGCAAAGAAATTGGTTTCTTGAGATGGAATCTACTCCTGGTGAAGGTGCTGTGAAGATTGTTGAAATGACAACAAAGGATTTAGAATATTACATAAACTTAGTTGATAAAACAGCAACAGGGTTTGAGAGGACTGACTTCAATTTTGAAAGAAGTTCTACCATGGTAAAATGCTATCAAAGATCAATGCATGCTACAGAGAAATTGTTCATGAAAGGAAGAGTCAATCAACACAGCAACGTTCATTGTTGTCTTATTTTAAGAAATGGGTTGGGTTGACCAAAGCTACCCCAATCTTCAGCAACCAACACCCTGATTAGTCAGCAGTCATCAACATCGAGGCAAGACCCTCCACCAGCAAAAGATTAGGGTTCGCTAAAGCCTTAGATAATGGTTAGAAATTTTTAGCAATAAAGTATTTTAAAAGTAAGATATGTACTTTTTTTTAGACAATGCCATTGAACACTTAATAGACTGCAGTATAGTGTAAATATAACTTATAGTTACTGGGAAACCAAAAAGCTCCTGTGACTCACTTCATTGCAATATTCTCATTATTGTGGTGGTCTGGAACCCGACCTGCAATATCTCTGAGGTATGCCTGTAATTTATTGGTTACACAGACCGACCCTTGTCCAGTGTGGGAGGGGACCATATAAAGGTGTGAATACCAGAAGGCAGGGATCACTGGGGGCCGTCCTGGACTCTGGCTCCCACAATCTGAAACCCATTAGATATGCTTAAGTCCATGAATTCACAGTAGAAAAAATTTAGAAAACTACACCTTACAAGAGACATAAAAGACCAATTTAAAAAAAAAAATGGTCAAGACTAACTATAGCAGCTAGGGATGCACACTTGATTGATAAAATTATAAAGAAGTGCAAGGGAAGTTATCAAAGCAGGAGAGTGGAAGTAAATGATTACTCTAAAAGCCAAGATAGTAGTTACTTTTGGAAAGGGTGGGGACAGTCTGTGATTGAGATGGGGCACATGGAGAGGCTTCTGGGTGGCTGGCAAAGTTTTATTTCTTGACCTGGTGTCAAGGTAAATGAAAGTGTTTACCTTTTAATAATTTACTGAGACATGAATTTGTTTCATGTGGTTTTTCTTTACCTGTGTTTTATTTTACAATTAAAAAGATAAAAACAACATCTCTAAAGATAATACATCCATGTGGTAAACGACTCAAAACAGTGGAAAATTTTATATAGTGAAAAATCAATCTTCCCAACTCATCTCCTAGTAATTTTCTTCCCTAGGAGTAGCCGTTGTCACCTGCTTCTTGTGTATCTATCCAGAGAGATCTCATGCATATAAAATCACACACATACACGTATGTATGTGTGTATATATATATATATATGTATGTATATATAAATATAAATGTGTATAAAATTTCCTCTCATTTAAAAGTATAAGTGGTAGAATTAGAATACCATGCACAACAGGGAATTATATTCGATATCCTACCTATAGTGGAATATAATCTGAAAAAAAAATAACTGAATCACTTTGCTGTACACCTTAAACTAACACAATGTTGTAAATCAATTATACTTCAATTAAAAACGATTTTTTCTCTTTACATTGCCATATTTTCTAAATATCCAAAATTGTGTGGCTTTTACTTTGATAATTATAAAAAGTTATTAAAATACAAAATAAACTTAAAAAAAAAGAATACCATGCACATATTCTGATCTTTGTTTATTTCACTAAATATTTTATTTTGTGGATGATATATCTACTATCACATAGTGCCCTTAAACAACATGGGGGTTAGGTGTGCTGATTCCCCTCACAGTCGAAAATCACATATAACTTTTGACTCCTCAAAAACCTAACTGGAAGCCTTACCAATAACATTAACACTCGGTTAAGACATATTTTGTATAAGTATTATATACTGTTTTCTTACAATAAAGTAAGCTAGATTAAAAAATGTTATTAAGAAAATCATAGGAGGAGAAAATACATTTACAGTACTATACTTAAGTTTATGTCCTCTGTTTACAAGGTGAGTTACTTGTCAGTACCTACATTAATATTGTATGTAATACAAAACGCTGTAGATGTTATACATGTTACTAACACTAGACATCAAAAATGAAAAGATAATGTGAAAAAGAAATTCATATTTTTTAACAGATAAAACGATTCATGCTTTGATAACAAAGAAGCAGCAATGTGTTTGCTTTAATGGTAGCTTTGTGTAATCAATAAGATTGCTTCATGGTAGAGTAGCCTATACACTAATGAATAAATCATTATAAAATTTTTGTGGCATGTAGTATTACAGTCTTATTTATAACACAGTATTGGAAACATTATTACATTTTTTAAAAAAACACTTACCTGAGGTAACAGGCTGATATGCAGTTTCTCCAAGTACAGGAGAGAGAGGCATCCTGTATAGTAATGTAATTCTTTGAAAGCTTATAAACCAGTAAGAAAACTAACACATTATTAATTTTGTATTAAATATCACTCACCTTATGCCTATGTAGGAATAGACTAGTATCTACATAATTTTTACTCATTCATGACACGCCTTTTTCTTAATTTTTTCAATATTTTAGGCCACACATTTCATCTGCACATTTTTTCAAATTGTCAAAAATATTTTTAAAAATTCTATTGTATTTATTGAAAAATATCTGCATATAAGTGAACTCACACTGTTCAAACCCATATTGTTCAATGGTCAACTGTATAAAGTCATTTCCTATTTCTAGGCGACAACCCATATATTTTAGCCTGTAAATAGCAGTTTAAATCAGAAGGTAACTTTTCTAAGAATATTCTCTATTAAGTCAGCAGATATGTTTCTAATTTCTCAATGTGGAGATACTGTTCATATTGATTTTGAAGGTACACATTTTTCATAAAGTTTAAAATTTACCTGTTTGTTTTTTTCACCCAACTTTTCAGCTTAAACAAACCTGTTCACCCTTTGATTCAGACAAGATTACCTAGGGAAGGGTGGATTCTGGAATTAGCAAAGTGCTTCTTCAGCATTTCCTTCAATGAACTCACAGAGATTTTATGGCAAGTGTTAAAACAACGCACCTGTGACTAACCTTTGTGCTTCTCAGCTGATAACTGCCTGTTTATGGTGATAACCAAGATTAAAGGAGACAGAGGTACAGGCTTCTACAGCCTTTAAACTCTAATCTTGGACTAGTAAATGTTTCCTGGGCACCAAACTATATTGTTTTAAAAAAAAAAACTTGGTCAAGTGTTTTAACTATTTTTTTTCCTTTAATATTTCTTGCTTTTTCAGTGGTTTAAGTAGTAGTTATTGAGTACCTACCATACAGTTAGCAGTGGGGTGCCCTGGGGGTATCAAGGAAGGAAGTACAAAGAAAGAGCTTACAGTCTTGTGGGGATTCACAGTATATATACATATGAACCAGCTAGTGAACAAGATGTATTATATATATTATATCTTGTGTGTTTATCTCAATGTATGTAAACATATATAAACATATGCAGTACAACGTAAATATACACGTATGCTAAGTGGTGTGGCGCAGATAATTAGAAAGTGGGCAAGATGCAGTATGAAAATTACATGAAGGGACAATAAGCCAAAGCAGTTGGAAGGTAATGTGAATCCAATTGTCAGGCAAGACTCTGTGCTGCAGCAAGCTCTGGAGCTAAGTTTTTCTTTTGAAATAATTATAGACACACAGGAAGTAGCAAAAATAGTACAAAGAGGTCCCATGTACCATTCCCCCAGGTTCCCCCAATAGTAACGTCTTATATAACTTGAGTACAATACCCACACTGGCATACCGACATTGAGACAACCTACAGCTCTTTTCCAGATTTCACCAGTTTCACATGCACACACTTCCATGGAGCTGAGTTTTGATAAATGAGTTCAATAGACAAGAGGAATGAGAAAAAAACTAGAGATAAACAAAGTCTCACAGGGCAGTTACTTTGAAGAACTGTCCTCTTTCTTGTTCTTCCAACTCTTAGGCATCCCCTATGCAAATTAACCACACTGCTTTCCTCACTGGAGGTTGGCTTGTTACCTCCTCTTCACAAATGTTACCCAAGCACTTACTCCTGTTCTCTCTCTCTCTTCTTTTCATTGAAGTGTAGTTGATTTACAATGTTGTGTTAATTACTGCTGAACAACAAAATGATTCATTTATATATATATATACATGCTCTTTTTAAAAAATATTCTTTTCCATTATGGTTTATCATAGGATATTGAATATTGTTCTCTGTGCTATACAGTAGGACCGTGTTGTTTATCCATTCTATATATAAAAGCTTAAGTCTGCTACCTGCAACCTCCCACTCCATCCCTCCACCAACCCTCTCCCCCCTGGCAACCACCAATCTGTTCTCTATGTCTGTGATTCTGTTTCTGTTTCATAGATAGGTTCATCTGTGTTATATTTTAGAGTCTACATATAAGTGATATCACATGGTTTGTCTTTCTCTTTCTGACTTACCTCACTTCATATGATAATCCCTGGTTACATCCATGTTGCTGCAAATGGCATTATTTCGCTCTTTTTATGGCTGAGTAGTATTCCATTGTGTATATGTACCACATCTTCTTTATCCATTCATCTGTCACTCCTGTTCTCTTATTCCAGTGATCCAAACATAGGCAGTCTCCCTCCTAGAAACCATTTGTTTTCTGTGAGCTAGTTTGTAAATAAGTAGATGGAACCCAGAACAGATTTTCTCATGGAAACAAAGGTACATAGATTATGGGTTCCCTGGCCTATCTCTGGGCCACGTAACTCAAAATGTAACTAATCTCTTTACAGAACAATACTGATCATTGCTGTACATGGTGGTAGTGGTTGGGTTTCTGAGAGTTAGGGAGGAGGATTCTCTGCTATGTCAGATGGGCTCCTATCTTAATAGGAGTTCTATTGCTACAAACTCCCACTGCATACAATGGGTAATATTAAAGGAAAAGCCCCTTTTTTATACTTTTAATTACACAAAATAAAATCTTTCCTAATTCAAGTGTTCACCCACTTAACTATCAGTTCTGTAAGAGATGACAGAGGAAGTGCAGACAAGGGAGCTGTTAGGAGAACTAGGCAGAGAAATACTGGAAAGAGAGCTCCTTAAAGGAAATACACCAGAATAATACAGTGATTGTCTCTGAGAGGTGGAATTACCAATGATTCATTCTTCATATTTTCTCTCTTTCTCTCTCTCCCTCTCCCTCATCCTCACTCTCTCTGTTTCTTTTGTATCTTTCTGAATTTTCCAAATTCTCTACAACTGGGATGCATTGCTTTTATAACCACAAACATTAGAGTGCTCTGGAATGAAAGAAGTGCATGCAGGTTTTTGAAGCAGTTCCCAATATGGTTGGCAGGAGAGGGGGTAGAATATGGAGCAATGTGCTCCACAAGGTAGAAGCAAGGTGGTTTCCAAGTACAGTAACAGGTACCTGGAAAGGTAGGAACCTTCTGAGTGGGCACAGGCATGTACACAATTCAGCACTTTACAGGGGAGAGGTTTACTCTGGGAATGCACAGATGCTATCCTTTCCTTGGTTCCTGCAATGAAATACAAAGCTACCATTGACACCTTTGGGCAGGGTCCTGCCAGAGTCAAGAAAGTAGCCTGATTGCTACTGAGCCATAAGTCCTTTAAGCCCTGGGTTTACATCACCATTCTGGAAGAAGTTATACTGAAAACCATGCATGTTAAGGCATGTTCACATATCATTTTCCATTTCTGCCCAGAGCGTCAAACAGCAGTGTTTAGGCTTCTTAGGTCCTCTCTATGCTGTCCTAGATGGGACTTTAAGTTTATAGATACTTATAAATACTTATGCCATGCCCTTTAAATATGGTCTACAAGCCCACATGAAAGTATTTGTCTTCTCTTCTCTCCTTATCTCAGTGATGATTGCATTACTTCCAGTAATCATCTGCTTTTGTAGTTTTTGATTTCCATTATGCTATTACAACTTCGTAGAATGTTTATGGGAACATGATACTAATACATGTGCAATATATTTGGTTTCTCCCTGTAGATACAATCATGCTGGCCTAAGCATACTAATGCCATAAAAAGCTAAAATGCTTCAACTTGCTTATTCTTCATGCTTTTAAAAAAATGAGAATTCCTCAGTCCCATAAAATAGAGATACTTAGCAATTTGCATCTATTTCTTGATAACTTTAAGAGAGGTTAATTTGGAACAAATATGATATTTTAGTAAAGATAATAAAGTTCCTACTTCAATTTAATTTTGTTGTATAAACATTTCTTGCATGCTGGACCATGTCAATGCTAAGTGAAGCAAAAGTGAGAAAGAAGCAGTTCCTATCTTTACAGGGTGTACAATCTAGTCAAAACAAAACAAAAATTGATGAAAGCTTTTAAGTGAATATCCCTTTTGTCATCGTACCAAAGGAGGTCTGTAATAATCAGAGATACTAAAGTGATTGTGAAGAACCTCCTGGCTGAATGGAAGTGGGGTGTAGGAAGGATTGTGGGTGGCATGAGAGGTAGGATGACTATATAAACCTGGGCACTTTTGAGAATAAAAGAGGTGCTACTAATACTTATGTTTATGCAAGAGGCACAATCTTAGTCCATTTTAGGCCAACAGGGAGTCATGGTGCCCTTCGTTAAAAAAATGAATTTAGGAGAACTTCCATGAATATAAATGGTAGGGAAGTGTATTAGTTTGCGAGGGCTGCCACAAAAGGATGGCTTAAACAATGGAAATTTTATTGTCTTGCAGTTTTGGAAGTTAGAAGTCCAAAATCAAGGTGTCAGCAGGGTCAGTTCTTTCTGAAGACTGTGAGGGAAAGATCTGTTCCAGACCTCTCTCCGTGGCTGAGGAAGGTTGTCTTTTTCCTGTATCTTCACATCATCTCCCCTCTATGCATGTCTGTATGTCCAAATTTCCCCTTTTTATAAGTACACTAGTCATATTGGCTTAGAGTCCATCCTAATGACCTCATTTATCTTGATTGCCTCCATAAAGACCATATCTCCAGATAAGGTCACATTCTGAAGTACTGGGGATTAGTACACTAATATATCTTTGTTTGGTGGGGGGCATGATTTAACTAATAACAGGAAAGATGGTAGAAACTTGACAAGAGCACCACAATAGAAGAGATGTTACATCTGGATGGCTAGTGGGCACTATCTTCTTAGTATACATCATGATCAGGAGGCAATTCTATTATAGGCTTTAATAAGGTAAGATGGGTGGGGAGAATAAACAGAATGGAGGATGATTAGAGAAATAGAAACTTTTATTTTGGGGGATTATTAGTGTTCCACAATTCCTCCTTCCATTGGGCAATAAAGACTGGACACTGGTGGCAGAGGATGTTCAAGTGGCAGTTGACTAGAGCATGTGGAGCTATGGGATGCCATGTCTGGGAGGTGCCACAAATAGACTGGTCAATTTTTACCACATTAGTTGATAATTCTCTACTATGAGATCTGACTTTACTTATGAAATTAAAAGCTATTTTTTCCTTTCCCCATCTCCACAGGGATTTTATGATTCACAGAATAATAAATATGATGAATTCTGAGCTCTGTGGAGGAATGATCTTGAGTTAGTTCAAAGTGGTTATAGTGACAAAGGTTTTTCGCCTTTGGGCATGTTCGTGCAATTGCATATAAAACTGATCACTTATACTTTCAAAATATTGAATAGCAGGCAGACAGAAAGTTAAGGAGAGGAATATACATTTTGTTTGGCTTACATGTTAGTGGCTTAGATGTAGGAACATTAGGCCTTTACCTGCTTGCAAAATGCAATCTGTGTTCTTGTGTCATTACCGTGAAAGGTCAATGAGAAACTTCATACATTATGATGACACGTAGATTCCATGCTGAAATTCACATAGGATTGTTCTTACTCTTATGTTACGCTTTCTTCATTTATCTTGATCTTCATAAGTATAGATAAAATAGTGGTACACACATTTTCTTGGCAAAGAAGAAATTGGCATATCACTGTTGTGTGTTCAGTTAAACAGCTGTAGCTAAAACAAAATTATCCTAGACTATGTGGTTAGGAAGCACCAGGCTTTAAAAAAAAACAAAAAAGAAGCACCAGGTTAGTCAGTGTAATACACAAATCATAAAACATTAAAAGAAAATAACAATAGCCTTGGTCCTTAACTTGTGGGCTCAAAGGGCCTGCGAAGTGAGTGAAATGCATGTTTTATTAAGTCAGGAAGAATAAATGATCAGTAAAAGTGTAATATTGGAATTTCAGACACACTAATCCTGTAAGTCATTCCAAGATATATAGGATTTTAATTTTAAATTAATTTAAAAAATTATTTTCAATATAAGGTCTCATTACAGAATACTTGGAAAAATGAAAAGGAGTCATTTCTTCCTAATTTTTTTCTATATGGTCTTTGACATAGTTGTACTCATACAGTACATACAATGTTCTAGCTCCCTTTTTGGCTTTGCATACTCTTCATTGTTAACATTTTTTAACAGTTATATAATTGCCTATCTGATAGCTTACTTAATTACTTCTCAAATAATAGACTTTAACAAATCCCTCATGTATTATGTTATATAATTTTGATATAAATATCTTATTATGTAAATTTTCATCATATTAGGGTTTTTTTGGGCAGGAGATGTGATCTTTCTGGGTCATAGGGTTATGAGGCCTTTTATGACAGCACTTTGTTCTTAGGTCAGTAAGATAGTCTCCATTTTATCAGAGCCTAAAATGACTAAATAAATTTCGTGGTTGGATCGCAGCAATTCTGAATTTAATATCTAAGCATAATGACCTTGTCTTTTTTTAAAAAAGATTTTTTTAATATATATATTTTTATATTTATTTATTTATTTTATCTTTGGTTGAATTGGGTCTTCATTGCTGCACGCAGGTTTTCTCTAGTTGCAGCGAGCGGGGGCTACTCTTCGTTGTGGTATGCGGGCTTCTCGTTGTGGTGGCTTCACTTGTTGCGGAGCACGGGCTCTAGGTGCGCGGGCTTCAGTAGTTGCGGCACGTGGACTCAGTAGTTGTGGCCCTAGAGTGCAGGCTCGGTAGTTGTGGCACATGGGCTAAGTTGCTCTGCAGCGTGTGGGATCTTCCTGGCCCAGGGCTCGAACCCGTGTCCCCTGCATTGGCAGGTGGATTCTTAACCACTGTGCCACCAGGGAAGTCTGATAATGACCTTGTCTTAAAGAAGTTTGAATTATTATACCTTCAAGGATGTTACAGAAATGCTTGGGCATCTTTTTTTTTTTTAATTAAAATATTTTTTCTTTAAAAAAATTTTGTTTTGTCTGTCTGGGCATCTTTATCATCAAGTAAATTACATGCAGTTTGTTTAGAGAAAGATGTAATAGAAAGATCTCATCAGTAATGGAAGTGTGCAGATTGTTTTGCTATGCAGACATGCTACTGCACTGAGAGTTGGAAAAAAATAAGACTTTGCCCAGGGTTTATAAATACTTTTACCAAAGTAACATTAAAAAAAAATTAAATAATCACAAAATAAAACCTCACTAGTAAATGAAAGTTGAAATTATTTTGGATAGGAACTCTGACAGGATGGAAACACCATGGGCCCTGGAGTCAGACAAACTGTCTTTGGAATTGCAGCTCTGCCACTTATTCAACCTCTGACTCTGGACAAGTTTTGGCTTTTCAGAAACTCAGATTGTATAAAATGGTGGTTAATAATGTATTAAATAAAAATAAGGCATGTATCAAATTGCCTAGTCTACAGTGAGTGCCCATTTATTACTAATTAGTAATATTTCTTCCCTCCTTTATTCATGGCTCACACTGAAAATGTAAAGAATATTTCAGGAGGAAATATATAATTTAAAATACTTAAAAAGGGACTTCCCTGGTGGCGCAGTGGTTAAGAATCTGCCTGCCAATGCAGGGTACACGGGTTCGAGCCCTGGTGCGGGAAGATCCCACATGCCGCAGAGCAACAAAGCCCGTGCACCACAACTACTGAAAGCCTGCGTGCCTAGAGCCCGTGCTCCACAACAAGAGAAGCCACTGCAATAAGAAGCCCACGCACCGCAACGAAGAGTAGCCCTCACTCGCTGCAACAAGAGAAAACCTGTGTGCAGCAACGAAGACCCAACACAGCCAAAAAATAAATAAATTTAAATAAATAAATAAATAAATAAATAAAATAAACTACTTAAAAAGACTCATTTTAGTTCAAGGGACTCTATAAATGAGTTTTGCAACTTTCTGTGAGGCTGTACTATATTCATTTAAAAATAAAAAGTTGGACTTCCCCGGTGGTCCAGTGGTTAAGGCTCCATGCTTCCACTGCAGGGTCATGAGTTTGATCCCTGGTGGGGGAAGTTCCGCATGCCGCTCCATGTGGCCAAAATAATAATAATAATAATAAAATTTTTAAAATAAAAAGTTAAGAAAAATAAAAAAGACAGTATTAGGTAAATGAGTCAGGTATGGAGGGTTCAATTAGTTGGTTCCTTCTGGTTAAGTCATTTATTTTTTCTGTCTCTCAGTTTCTCACCTGAAATGGAGAAACACAATTCCTAAGCTACTAGAGTACTTGTTCCAAGGATGAACAATTGTGGTTCACATTTTAGGGAGAACATAATAGGTTGAATACTGTTTCCTTTCAAGTAATTTAATCAAGAGAAAAGGACTAAGGGTTAAAAATTTCTTACTAGTAGACATGTCTTGTTGAATAAATATATTCTTTTTTTTTTTTGCTTGCTCTGGGTCTTAGTTGCGGCAGGTGGGCTCCTTTAGTTGCGGCACACAGGCTCCTTAGTTGTGGCATGCGAACTCTTAGTTGTGGCATGCATGTGGGATCTAGTTCCTTCACCAGGGATCGAACCCAGGCCCCCTGCATTGGGAGCACAGAGTCTCAACCACTGCGCCACCAGGGAAGTTCCAATAAATATATTCTTAATTCTGATATATACAAGTAATAAAAACCAAGTTCTGGGACTTTCCTGGTGGTCCAGTGGTTAAGACTCCAGGCTCCCAATGCCTGGGTTTGATCCCTTGTCAGGGAACTAGATTCTGCATGCCGCAACTAAGAGTTCACATGCTGCGACTAAAAGAGCTGGCACGAGGCAACAAAGATCCAGCGTGCCACAACTAAGACCCGGCACAGCCAAATAAATAATTAATTAATAAAACAAAAACAAAAACAAAAAAACAAGTTCTGATTCAGACAGTCATCCAACTAAATTTTTAATGAATGCTCGTTATGTTCAAGGTGTGAGTACAGAAAACAATGGACTTTTACAGCCACACACATCTGTTTTCAAATTTTTGTTGGCTTCACACCTAATTAGCTGTGAGACTGGTGATATATATATATTCTTAACATCTTTATTCGAGTATAATTGCTTTACAATGGTGTGTTAGTTTCTGCTTTATAACAAAGTGAATCAGCTATACATATACATATATCCCCATATCTCCTCCCTCTTGAGTCTCCCTCCCATCCTCCCTATCCCACCCCTCTAGGTGGTCACAAAGCACCGTGCTGATCTCCCTGTGCTATGTAATTGCTTCCCACTAGCTATCTATTTTACATGTGGTAGTGTATATATGTCCATGCCACTCTCTTACTTCATCTCAGCTTACCCTTCCCCCTCCCCGTGTCCTCAAGTCCATTCTCTACATCTGTGTCTTTGTTCCTGTCCTGCCCACAGCTTCTTCAGAACCTTTTTTTTTTTTTTAGATTCCATATAGCATACAGCATTTGTTTTTCTCTTTCTGACTTACTTCACTCTGTATGACAGACTCTAGGTTCATCCACCTCACTACAAATAATTCAATTTTGTTTCTTTTAATGGCTGAGTAATATTCCATTGTATATATGTACCACATCTTCTTTATCCATTCATCTGTTGATGGACACTTAGGTTGTTTCCATGTCCTGGCTATTGTAAAAAGAGCTGCAATGAACATTGTGGTACATGACTCTTTTTGAATTATGGTTTTCTCAGGGTATATGCCCAGTAGTGGGATTGCTGGGTCATATGGTAGTTCTGTTTTTAGTTTTTTAAGGAACCTCCATACTGTTCTCCATAGTGGCTTATCAATTTACATTCCCACCAACAGTGCAAGAGGGTTCCCTTTTCTCAACACCCTCTCCAGCATTTGTTGTTTGCAGATTTTTTGATGATGGCCATTCTGACTGATGTGAGGTGATAACTCATTGTAGTTTTGATTTGCATTTCTCTAATGATTAGTGATGTTGAGCATCCTTTCATGTGTTTGTTGGCAATCTGTATATATTCTCTGGAGAAATGTCTATTTAGGTCTTCTGCCCATTTTTGGTTTGAGTTGTTTGTTTTTTTGATCTTGAGCTGCATGAGCTCCTTGTAAATTTTGGAGATTAATCCTTTGTCAGTTGCTTCATTTGCAAAAATTTTCTCCCATCCTGAGGGTTGTCTTTTTGTCTTGTTTATGTTTTCCTTTGCTGTGCAAAAGCTTTTAAGTTTCATTAGGTCCCATTTGTTTATTTTTGTTTTTATTTCCATTTCTCTAGGAGGTGGGTCAAAAAGGATCTTGCTGTGATGTATGTCATAGAGTGTTCTGCCTAGTTTTCCTCTAAGAGTTTTATAGTGTCTGGGCTTACATTTAGGTATTTAATCCATTTTGAGTTTATTTTTGTGTATGGTGTTAGGGAGTGTTCTAATTTCATTCTTTTACATGTAGCTGTGAGACTGGTGATATTCACGATGAAGATTTCTGACCCTCAGTGAAACCTCACAGAGATTTTGTGCAGAAAAAAATGAGGAAAACAATGAGGAAAGAAACTGAGTTATCTATTGTGGCACAACATGTAACCACCAAATTTAGTGGCTTAAAATACCATCAGTTCATTATTTCTCATGATTCTGAGGGTTGGCTGGTCTCTCCAAGTGGTCTTTCTTCCAGGATGGTGTTCTCAGGGCAGTGTTACAATAGGGTGAAGGCTGAAGCTGCAGGGCCACTGGAGGCCTAGGCTCAGGAACTTGAACCATGTCACTTTGGCCACATTTTACTGGCCAGAAGTCCAGCTCAGATTAATGGTGTGAAGAAGAGACATGGGAGGTTATTGCAAAATCACCTTGCAAAGAGGTATGCTGCTGGGATGAGAGGGTCAGTAAATCAGTTATAGTATCAGCTGTGTTTGTTTTCAGGAAGCTTCAAATGATGCCATCTATCAGCGTGCCTGGCATTTTTGTTATAGTCAGTCTTCATCTTCCTCCTTTCCTCTCTTTAAGAATCATTCAAAGTTGCATGTGAAGACACAGTTCTAAAGGAGGCTAGGATCGGTGTCAATGTTCGTAATACACACTTTCAAACAGCACCCATAGCTACCTGAAGCCACCAGCGTAGGCTTGTGTAACAATCTTGTGTGATAAGACTCCCAGTTAAATTTGAATTTCAGATAAGCAATGAATAGATTTTTAGTATAAGTATGTCTTCTCTTGTTAACAGTTTGGCATATATTCTTCTAGAACTTTCCTGTGAATAATCCAACTTACACATATAAATTTAAAAAAATAGAATCATACTTACTTTTACTAGTTGCTATTTTCCTTTTCCATATCTGTACATTTAGATCTAACTCATTCTTTTAAAAGCTGCATGGTGTTTTATGGTATGCACACACCACAGTTTATTTATTTAAGCACCTGCTAATGGCTGTTTGCATTATTGGCAATCTTCCTTCATTACAAAGAGTGCTACTATGTATATCCTTATACACATATCTTAGTGTATCTCTGAAGTATGAAGTCCTAGGACTGGAATTGTGATGGGAAAGGTTATGCCTTGAATCCAGATGGCTAAAATGCCTTCAAAAAGGATATCATTTTAAACTGTTACCAAAAGTATTTGAGGGTTCCTATTTCTCCCCTTGCCAACCATGAGTATTTTAATCTTTGCTTATGTGACAGGATAAATGATCCATTTTCATAGCAAATTGGGAGCATACTCCCATAGAAGCACTGAATTAGAAAAACATTTATTCAGTAGGCATAAGAAAATATATTGCTACCTTTCAAAAGGAAATTTGATTTGTAGCAGTTTAGGAGAATGAATGGATGGAATTCAAACTCAGTACCTTGGGTTTGAATGGGAAGGTCTGAAAACAGAAACAGTCACACAAGAATGGATTGCAGGGCTGGATTTCATCCCTCCGTACTGGCAGTATACCTTTATCTTAAATTAATAACCCATAACTTTAAACTTCCCCCACTTGTGGAATGCCCTCTAGGTTTATCATCGTTTCCATTACCCACTTTAGAATGCCACTGCATTTATTTTGTTTCCTTTATGCTTCTGAAAGTGGTGGTGGCCACCCACAGTGAAAACCATGAACACGAGATAATAATATACCATGATGCATTGGGCAAGAGTTTCCCATGGTACTCTTTCTTCTTTTTTTTTTTTTTAATAAATTTATTTATTTATTTATTTATTATTTTTAGCTGTGTGGGGTCTTCGTTTCTGTGTGAGGGCTTTCTCTAGTTGCGACGAGCGGGGGCCACTCTTCATTGCGGTGAGCGGGCCTCTCACTATTGCGGCCTCTCCTGTTGAGGAGCACAGGCTCCAGACGCGCAGGCTCAGTAGTTGTGGCTCACGGGCCTAGTTGCTCCGCGGCATGTGGGATCTTCCCAGACCAGGGCTCGAACCCGTGTCCCCTGCATTGGCAGGCAGATTCTCAACCACTGCACCACCAGGGAAGCCCTACTCTTTCTTCTTGGTGCAAAGAAATAGAGTTATTTCTGCTTTTTTTTTTTATGCAGTTAGTAACTTCTTTTTTTTTTTAATTTTATTTATTTTTGGCTGCATTGGGTTTTCGTTGCTGCGAGTGGGCTTTCTCTAATTGCGGCGAGTGCGGCGAGTGAGGGCTACTCTTTGTTGTGGTGCATGGGATCCTCATTGCAATGGCTTCTCTTGTTGTGGAGCACGGGCTGTAGGTGCGGGGGCTTCAGTAGCTGTAGCACGCAGGCTCTAGAGTGCAGACTCAGTAGTTGTGGCGCACAGGCTTAGTTGCTCTGCGGCATATGGGATCTTTCCGGACCAGGGCTTGAACCCATGTCCCCTGCATTGGCAGGCGGATTCTTAACCACTGCACCACCAGGGAAGTCCCAGAAATAGAGTTATTTATTGCTCATTTTTCTCCCCCTGGGCTGTCCAGAGAGGCTGGGAAGTATTACTGTGCAAATCCCCCAACAACCCTCAGCCCTATCCAAATAAATGAAAATGAACCAAAACCAAATCCAAGCTTCTAACAATTTTCTTTAGGAGAAGGGTGCATATATTAGAAACTATTCTTTAGTAGTCTCCCATAACTGGGACTCATCAAGATGTTCACATATAGGGAATTACCTGCTGGTCCAGTGGTTAAGACTATGTGCTTTCACTGTGAGGGCATGGGTTCAATCCCTGGTTGGGGAACTAAGACCCTGCAAGCCATGCGACACAGCAAAAAACAAAAACAAAAACAAACAAAAAAGATCTTCACATATAAAAAAAAATGTTCTCATACCCATTTTTCTCTGCTGAAAAATCAGCTGTTTCCCTCCATTTTGAAATCATTAGGTTGACTTTAAAAGTTAGTGTCTTAAAACCATGTTAGATCAGGAATAAAACATTCACAATGTTCAGGGTAAAAACGAAGATCTGATAAAGAAGAAAACATAGGAGAAAAGAATGGGAAGAGGGAGAAAGGGATCAGGGAGGGCAAACAAGTAAGAAAATCTGTTTATGTTGATGAGTGTTACCAATGGTGCCCCAGGTACGGTTTCACTTTTGATTGTCCCTCCTCCCTCTATAAACTCAAACTCCTTGCAGACTGGACAATGTTGTATTCATCTTTGTTTCCCCAGCACCCAGCAGGATGCCTGACAAACAGTCTGTGTTCAGGAAATATTTGTTGGCTTGAATTAAACCACACTAGACTACTAATGAACACCCTAAAATTTAAATTTCATTGCTAGCCACTTGGCAAAGGTATATTTGTGGCCAGGAGATTTTTTTACGCAAGCTTTCAAGTTGTGTGAGGTGCCTGTGAAAGATACAGATTCCTGGGCCCCACCCCAGAAATTCTGATACAGATGGTCTAGGTGGGGTGGGTGGGGGCTAGGGAATCTGCACTTTTAACAAATGCCTCAGGTGTTTCTGATACAGCCTGGGAACCAAAGGCAGCTTGCAAACTAGCACACCAGATACCTTAAGCCCTGGAATTGTCCTGATATTTTAGACTCTCTGCTTGGAAGCTTGATCTGAAAAGAATACATGACCATCCTAACATGTAAATTTACCAAAGAGTTTAAACTGGAAGTTGGTAATTACAGTGCACCAACACTCTTAAGAATCTTGCGTTCCAAACGTCTAGTCTTCTTGGTGGGTCTGCAGATTTCTGAGAGCTCCCAGTCTCTAGTGCTGTGACAGACCTAACAGGGGAGATGTATGGAGAAACACCAATCAAGAGGTGCTTACTTGCCTTAGGGGGGGCTTCTGAATCTGTTAACTGCTCACAAATCACTAACATTTTGAGGGAGCTGGGTCAAGGAGAATGAGATTAAATGCATTAATAGAAAAACAAACAACGACAAAATGTTAATACATATATGAGATGTTCAAGTTTTCTAACAAAGAAAAATTAAAACCACATTAAGAAATCAGGCTGAAAAAAGTGTCAGCAAATGTGAGCTCACTGGGCAGAAGTCCAGAATGGACTAAAAGGATAGGTGGTCCTAATTTGAAGTCAGTTAGGGATGAATGGCTAGCATTGTTAATTACAACACTTGTAATAAGTGAGCATCACCTCTGCCAACATACTGGGATTCACCCATAGTAACTGACCACAGCCTTAATCAAGACCGACTAGCTAGAGCAGCCCACCGAAAATAACAGAAATCACAAAGCTTTTGATCGTATTTTATGGATTTCAGTATAGCCTCTGAGGAAAGGGGATTTATTCGCTATCCTTCCCACTGTGTAGATAAACCCAGGTCCAGAGGGGTCACCTAACACCCAGTAACTCCCAGGTAGTAAACTGCTGGTTGTTAGGTTAAACCTCCTGTGTCCTCCCCGCACCACACTGACTCAACAATAACAGTACAATTAAATACATCTGTGATGATGATGAAAATCCCATTTGACCCTTCCTCTACTCTTTGATCCAGGTAAGGTCGGAATCACCTCCTTTCTACACGGGAGGTAACTGAGGCCAAAAGGTATTGTGACAAATCTGTAGGGCTGTAAAAAGCAGCGTGCGGAGGTGGAGCCCAGATCTGACTCCACAAGTCAGAAGCTCAGACAAGGCTTTGGCGGAGGGCCTGCAAGTCCAGGATGACAGCTAGCTCTGCGGAGGAGCGCTTACAGGTATGGTGGGCTGCCAGCCGGCGGGGCAAAGCGTCTCAGGCGGTTTACCAGATCTGAGCGAAGGGCCCTGGGTGCTTTAGGTGGGGCCAGGCCACAAGATATCTAACTAGGATCTGGCATAGCTGGGATTTACGAAATACCTGCGCTCAAGTCCTGTGGTCTCCACGCGGGTCTGATTAACATATCTGAGGGTTCGGCTACCGTAGGACACTTACTTAAGGGCACGCCCCACAGCCCGGTTGCCGGAGCTGGAATGGGGCCAGCACGGAGGTGGTATCCGAGCGGAAACCTAACGGGGCGGGGGATTCTGCTTAGGGCGGTGGGGACACGTCCCGGGAGAGGAGGCAGCTCTGTGGTTCCGCTCCGGGTCGGTGGCGGAAGAGACCGGACGTGGCGTGAGTCGGCTGCGGATAGGAGAGAAGGCTCGGTCCGGAGCGGAGGGCCACATCTGGGCGGCGGAGATCTAGGGGACGGGACGTCGGCTCGGCTCTCGGTGGCGGCGGGAGAAGTGCCCAGGCCGCTCTGGGCGCCTCTGCGCGCCGCGCCCCGGACTCCCGGAGCGATGAGAGTGCAGGTCAAGGTAAACGCCGGTGTCCCAACCACCTTCCCCCGCCTCCCCCGCCTCCGCTCCACCCTCTACCTCCAGCCACCAGGACTCGCCGCCTCGAAGCCTTAAGTCCCAAGCGCGATGGGAAGTTCTGGGGAGCTTGGGGAGTTAGGGAGAGGAGTGGAGGCCCTGGTCATGCCTTGGTCTCTTGTAAGGCTGCCAAACCTCAAACTGCCTGTCACTTAACCTATTTTTTGGACTGGCACACGTGGTGTGTGAATAAGTACCATTTATGGTGCACATTTTATTTCTTGCATTTCGGCATAGTCTGGTTGTTGGTACTTTCTTTGGAGCCAGATCACCTGAATTAGCCTCCTTGCTCCACCACTAGCTACCATCTTGAGCAAGTTACTGAACCTCTGTGCTTTGGCTTCCTCATCTGGAAAATGGGATAATAGTTATAATTTGAACATTAAATGAGATGCTATATATGCAGTGCACTTAGAATAATGCGTAACATATTTAGCAGATTGCAAAAGTTTGGTCGTTATTATTTCATCCAGGCAATAATCCTATGAGATCTAAGTATCACCACCCACCCACTCCCACCCCACCGGTTAACAGGAAAGGAAAATGAAGCTGAGGGAGAAGAACGGAGTTAGGATTGGAACCCAGGCAAGTGCTTTAAAACACTAAGAATATGGATATCGTACACAGGATTTTGAGCATTTGTTCCTAGGGAGAGGGTGGTTCATTATTAACTACCAATGTGGGAACTGAGTTCTTCAGTTTCTTTTTCCCTGTGTACAAATTTTGGTGTTTCATTTTTCATTTGCTTTGGATTCTTCCATAACTGATAAAGCATTAGATACTCTGGCCTGACTGACACCTGGGTTTGGTGAGAATCTGGCTGTTTCTTAGGTATCCCTCACCACCACCACCACGGGGTCGGGGGGTTGAAAATCATTTGAGATGGAACCCAGCAGGAACCTACTTTTGGGGACCAAAATTGGGGATTAGTACCCTCAGAAAGTATTAAACTTGCTTTAATAGACAAGGGTGTGAATAACATGTTGAGTTGATTGTACCCCAGAGGAGAGGGAAAGACCCAGGCAGAATATTGGTGATTTGCCACAAATTTTGGTCTTATCTTGCCCATTTACAATTCTCTATCATAGCTAAGTTTTTTTGGCAGGACTTCTATGACAAAACTCAAGCATTTGGTAAATATTGGACCTGAAATATGTCTTGCCTCTTTTTCTTTCGCCCTGGGTTTTTTATCATGGGTTTTCCGTATAGGCTGGAAAGCCCAACCATTTTCAGAATGATTCCCTTCACACTTCTGATAGAATCATCCAGTATTGGAACCGAAAGTGGCCATCCTACCTGTAACTGTTATTTCTTTGTGTCACATCAGAAATCTACACAGCAACTATTTTCCTGTTTAAAAAAAACATGGTTAGGTAAGGTATTGTGATGTGGGTCTCAGTTGTGATTTTTCTCTTCTTTACTTCTTAGTTTGACTGAAGTTGTATATACACATAGTTCAGAGACAAATAATTCCATAAGATTCATTACTAAAAACAGCAGAACCTCTATCATTTTCTTCTTTTCAGAAAGAGCAGTCATGTTCATCTCTTTTAGCTGGCTGGTACTTCCCTGTGTCTCTAAATAATGCTTATATTGCTCCCTCTTGATTTTTCAGGTTTAGTCATCATGTACTGACTTTCCAGCGTGGAATATGAGTATTTAGCTTTCTTTTGCGTTCCTTCACCTGCCACTCACATGCATCCTTCCTGTTCCTTCCATCTGTCTTCAGAATGTAGCTAACTCATAATTTTTATTTAGGTCAATATTTAGTTCAGTCAACATTACTATGCCTTCCTATCCACTATTAAGAACCGGATTATGTACTACATGATTACTTTCCCTTCCTTACTATTGTTTTCCCCTAGAGCTGTCTTTCTGTGTGTGTTTGCAGAATTTTCTATGGAGTTTTCACTAATTTAACCACAGGTTCTTTGCCAGTTGTCTAAATCTTCTCTCAAGATCTTCCAGTGCAACAGCTATTTCAGTCAATTTTATCTTGTTGAATACTGCTCTTTGACCTGCTTTGCCTGTCCAGAATGGTAGCCCTTGATGTTGGATACACAGCTGTTACTTCTCTTTTTACCATCATTTTGGAGATTCCCTTTGCCTCTCTCTTATGCTGGATCCTGTTTCTTGTATCCCATGTATTCTTCTTTCTTGATTATTTCCCATTGATTTGGTGGAGCACATTTTCCAGTAGGTCTCTGAGAAAGTGTACATGTAAGGTAAACTGAATCAACATATTCTTTAAAAAAAATTTTTTTTTATTTTATATTGGAGTATAGCCGATTAACAATGTTGTGATAGTTTCAGGTGCACAGCAAAGCGACTCAGCCATACATATACATGTATCCATTCCCCCCCAAACTCCGCTCCCATCCAGGCTGCCACATAACATTGAGCAGAGTTACCTGTGCTATATGTCATGAGAATGAATCAATGTATTCTTATGACATATTATCCTTCCAGATTTTTTTTCCTTAAAAATGTTCCACTAACAATACAAAAATAAGTTCTTTTGGTAAATAATTAAAACACTACAAATAGAAATTCAAACAGAAAGTTCCCTTTCTATCCTTTGTCCTCATTGCCCTTCAGTCCAGAGGTACTCAAACCATTGGGTTTGTAGCATATTATTTAGGTATATTATTATATACGTATGTATTTATTGTTTTGATTTGTGCATTTGCTTTTACATAAAGGGAATTATACTGTTTATTGATATGCAACCTGATTCCTTTAAAAATAGTTCTTGGACATCTTTCCATGTCAATACATATTGATCCTTTCTTGGCTCATATGTTCAGATGAGCTGGATCAATCAAGATCAAGCATATAGCATTTTCTGAGCAATCATTCTTCTAGATTCACTCAGCCAACAAATATTTACTGAGTGTCAACTGTATGCTAAGTCCTGTTCCCAGGACCTGGGAATATACAGTTAACAAAACTTTTATTTTTGAGGTAAAGAGGGATAGTGAGATGGTTCTAGATGATGGAATTGAGCTCAGCTGCAGCTTTAGTTAGCTTGTTTTTCCTCTCCTGGAGTACAAACATCATTCAATCAAGTCTGTCTGTCTGTCTGTCTCTTCCTCTGTATAAAATCGTGACCATTACAAATTGAACTCCATAACTTGTGTACCACCAGAGCAACAGAATCATATCCCTGAGATATAGAAATAGATTTTATGAATAAACAAATGTGATATATACATACAATGGAATATTATTCAGCCTTAAAAAGGAAGGAAATCCTGTTACATGCAACATCATGGATAAACCTTGAGGACATTATGCAAAATGAAATGGCTGGTCATGAAAAGACAGATATTGAATGGTTCTATTTATATGAGGTGTCTAAAGTAGTTCAATGCACAGAAAGGAAAAGTAGAATGTTGGTTGCTAGAGCCTGAGCAGACATGGAAATGAGAAGTTGTTTAATGGGTATAAAGTTCCATTTTTGCAAGATGAAAAAGTTCTGGAGATGATTGCACAAAAATATAAATATAGTTAGTAATACTAAAATGCACACTATAAAATGGCTAAGATAGTAAATTGTACATGATGTGTATTTTACCACAATTTAAAAAAAGTAAGAAAATTTTGACACAAATTCCACAGTGGGATATGTCCTATACTTTGAATTCATGATTGAACCTGCTTTCAGCTGGGTTCAGCTTTTGCCTGAAATCATGGCTTTTCCAGGGCTTGGGGAGTGGGTAACAATGCACTGCCCTGGAAACTCTTCTGATGGACTTGGCACCAGAACCTTTAGCATGTCCCCTTGTTGGGGACAGCCCAATGCTGCTTTTCCTTTTTCCACGAGTGTTGGCATTTCCATATCTCTGGGGAAAAGGTTCCTAAGTTGTTTATAGCACAGATAAACTTTGAGACTATTTCAGAGTTACACAATTGGGAGCAGTGAGAAGTGGTCATTTTGTTTGCCTTAGAGGTTTCATTCTTTCTCAGGCTTTGTAAGCATGTGCCTCTGCAAGAACCTCTTGGTCTGTTTTGATTGGAAAAGACGACTTTTACTCCATGGCACAGACAGGTGCCTTCCCTAGCCCTGGTTTTCCTGCATTTTCCCAGCTGGCATTTGCTTTCCAGCCCTGGCCTGATGTGCAATGATCCTCTGCCATTTGCTGGCTCTGGATCTTGAAGCACTCCAAGATCGGATAAGGGTCAGATATCCCGGGATTGCAAATATGCTATGAGTTTTGATTGGAGAGATCAGCCTGGTGAATTGGGTTGTTCTTTATTCTTCCACCTCTCCCAACTATATGTGGGCATCATATAGAATTTCTTTCCAGGCAGACTCAAAGCCCAGTGGGGTGAATGACTATGAGCAACCAAAGTTCTCTCCTCACTTAGCCTATTGTGCACTCAGAGCTTCTTGTAAATAGTCATTTTTGACATGAGCAAACCACCTGGCCCAGGGGAAGAACCATTCCTGTTTATTAGGAACTTGTGCTTTCTGTAGCAGGGCTACTGGTAACCTTGGAGAAAACACACTCTTGGGAGTCTTTCCCTGTCCTGAGAGTTTAACATTCTCTTTATCTTCCTTGGGCTATGGGCCAGAAGGACCGCTCAGGTTGCCCACACAAACCAGAGAGATTTAAGTCCAGGAAAAATTTGCTTGTGATTAGAAGGTCATAGAGCCTGAAAATCATATGCCATTTTGGAATGTCTAGCAAGTTCTTTCCTTTCTCACTAATTTCCCTCAGTTGCTGCCGAAAAAGGAACAGGATATGGTAATTGTAGACTCTCTAGAAATATCAGCAGGGAGGCCAGAAGAGTAATGAAAGAAACCAAGAGTCAGAAAAAGTAGTTTTACTGCTGATTGCAAACTCTCCTGGCCTCGGGCAAGTTAGGTTGGTTTCCTTATCTATAAAGCAAATGGCACTATTTGCCGGCCACTTCTTTCTAAGGGCTCTAAATGTGCTTTGAGTTAGAAATTCCTTTGACAATCTGATAAAAGCAACAGATAATCGACTCAAAAACTCAAAGTAGAGTGGAAACCTGACCTGCTGGGCACTCAGGCTTACTGGTCAGTGTAAGCTCTGTCTAAAAATGGCTGCCCACCCTTGGCCTTAGCAGATTGTTGCAAAGTTGGAATGCAAGCCTAGTATTGCCAGATTCTGGTTATTTATTTATTTATTTATTTTTAAATTAAAAAAAATTTTTTTTTAACTTTCCTTGTTGAGGAAAATGCAGATGTATAGATTCTTTCTTGAATGTGAAACCCCTGGGTTTTTACATTTTACTAGTTGCTTCAAAGATTTTTGAAAACACTTTTATGGACTGAACAAAACACATTTGTGGCCTGCTTTCTGCCTGTGGGCAGAAGTATATCTGTATTTCGTTTTCTACTATGGTTAAACCCAAATTATTTATGGGTTTATTTTTGGGCTTTTCTCTCTTTCTTTCTGTCTGTGCCACTCCCCCCTTAAAATTTTTTTAGCGGGTTTACTGAGATATATTCTCATATCATATAATTTACCCGCTTAAAGTATACAATTTCATGACTTTATTATCTTTACAGATTTGTGCATCCATCACCACAGTCAATTTTAGAACTTACTCATCATCCCTCACACTCCTTAGCTCTTAATCCCTAATCCCTCCCTCTCCACTAGCCCTAGGCAACCACTGATGTACTTTCTGCCTCTATAGATTTGCCTATTCTGGGCATTTTATGTAAATAGACTCATACAATATGTATGCCTTTGTGACTGATTTCTTTCACTTAGCATAACATTTTCAAGTACTGGTATGTGTTATAGCATGTATCAGTACTTCATTCCTTTGTATTGCTGAATAATATTCCATTGTGTGGGTACCTCACATCTTATTTGTCCGTTCATCAGTTGATGGATATTTTTGTTGTTTTTGCTTCTTTGTCTGTACTGCTATGAACATTTGTGTACAGGTTTTTGTGTGGACATATGTTTTCATTTCTCTTGGGTAGACACCTAGAAATGGACTTGCTGGATCATATGGTAATTCTATGTTTAGCCTTTTGAGGGACCTCCAGACTGTTTTCCACAGCAGCTGCACCATTTTACATTCCCACCAGCAATCTACGAGAGTTCCAATTTCTCCCCATTCTAGCCAATACTTTGTATTGTCTGAACTTTTGATTATAGCCATCCTAGTAGGTGTGAAGAGGTATCTCATTGTGGTTTAGATTTGCATCTAAATGATTAATGACTAATGATGTTGAGAATCTTTTCCTGTGTTCACTGGTCATTTGTATACCTTCTTTGGAGAAGAGTGTATTCAGACCCTTTGTGTGGCACTTATTTTTGATCCAGCTCTTGAGATTTTCTTATGAGAAATGCCCATCTTCATATCCACACAAAAGTTGTTATACAGTTTCTAGGGATTCCTGACCCTCTTGATATCTCTCTATGGGTCTGAGGATACCCACAGAGGATGTGGTATAAAGTGGAGATTTTTCTGGGCACTTCATATCCTTGATCTCACTCATTATTATCTATTAAGGACCTCATGGGATTTGTATGAGGATCAGATGTTCAGGAATGTGATTTGTAAACCCTAAAACACTATTCAGCTTCAAGGATTAATACAGGTGCAAATTCTGGGGGTAAATGATGGTGAAATGAAGTTGTTAAGGGCATGAACTTGAATCTGACTGCCTATGTTTGAATCCTAGTGTTATTTTTATGAGCTATTGTGTTCTTGGAAAAATTACTCAACCTCTCTGACTCCGAGTCCTCATTTGTAAAACGGAGATAATAACTGCACCTACTTCCCACATGCTCTTGGGCAGAGTTAGTATAAACAATGTGCTTTGCGTTGGGCAGGTGGGTGCATAGAAAGTGCTGAATGAATTCTTAAGTTGCTACTGTGGACTAAATGTTTGTGCCCCCCAAAGTTCATATGTTGAAGTTCCAATCTACAATGTGATGCTATTTGGAGGTGAAACCTTTGGGAGGTAATTAGGTCTTGAGAGAGGAGCCTTCATGAATGGGATTAGTGTCCTTATAAGAAGAAACACAGAGAGATGAGTGCTGTCTGCTATGTGGAGATACAGTAGGAAGGTGGCCTTTGTAAACCAGGAAGAGGGTTCTCACCAGAACTCAACCATGAGGGCACCCTGATCTTGGACTTCCAGCCTCTAGAACGTTGAGAAATAAATGTTTGTGGTGTAAGCCACCCAGCCAATGGTATTCTGTTACAGTAACCCAACTGACTAAGCTACCCACTATTTATATTATCTTATAGAACAGAACAGGTTATTAGCTTATAGTGGAGCAGGTTGGTCTTTGCATGTGAAAACAGCTTTCATCTTTCTGGAAAAAATAGTTTTCCTCTACTGATCTTTTAAAGAGCCAAGAGTTTTTTTGTAAAATGAATCTGTAATCTTAGGAAAGAGAATTTTCCTCCCAGAAGGATTTAAGTCCAGAGGGTACTTTACAGATCCTTAGCCTGGATCAGTTAATCCTGTCTAACCTTTGTTACCACTGTTAGTGTCTGCTTTAAAGTGATTTAAAACAAACAAACAAAAAACAAACCCGCCAATCTTTGTCCTTATCTGGCCTAGAGAAACTCAGGTTCCAAGTAGGCAGTTTTGCTCTGTGATCAGGTCAAGTGAGTAGATATTGTTGGATTAAAACAAAGAGGGTCCAAAGTCTTAAGATTTAAACGCTTTATAGTATTAGCTAGAGTCTTTAGGGCAGTCTTTTTTTTTTTTTTTTTTTTTGGCTACGCCACACGGCTTGTAGGATCTTAGTTCCCCAACCAGGGATTGAACCCAGACCCTATCGGCAGTGAGAGCGTGGAGTCTTAACCACTGGACCGCCAGGGAATTCCCTAAGACAGCCTTAAGAAAGGCAAACTAGGAGGGAGTCAGTGAATTGACATAAGTCTTTACAGATTGGATCTTTGTTCTTGGATGAAATAAAGAGGCAAGCCTCTCCGGCTCATGTTTTGGTTTCTTGAGCTGCTTACAGATGCTACCTTTTTTTTTTTTGGCCACACTGCATGGCCTGTGGGATCTTAGTTCCCTCACCAGGGATCGAACCTACGTCTCCTGCATTGGAAGTGTGGAGTCTTAACCACTGGACCGCTAGGGAAGTCCCTTACAGCCACTACCTTTGAAAGAGAAACCACATTTTGAGAAACAACTCTTTCAGTGGAGACATTTCAGATGGAAAGTGCATCTTGCTGGCTGGTGTTTGGGTTCAGCAAATACTGAGTGTGAAAAGCAGGGTGATAGATGAAGGAATAGGAGCCATTTACCCAGAGGAGGACCTCTGAAGCCCTTCTCTGTGGGGTCTCCTTGATGTCAGAGTCTTTCATTTCAGTTCAAATGAAGGGAAGAGCTCTGTAAGGTTCAGGCCAGGAGAGAGTTTCTGAGAATTATTGGAATCCCAATATTTTGTCAGTTTTATTCTCTGACCCACAGATAATGATTTGTGTGTCTGGGTGTGGCGTGTGGATTTTGTTAAAGAAATTTTTTTCATGACATTGTTAAAATAGCAAGGAAGACCAGTCAAGAAAAAATGACTGCAATGTGGGTTTTGCAGGAGGGAAGAGAGATCAGGCTCAACTCCAAATACGAGGAAAGTGGAGATTTATTGCCAAGGAGCAGGATGGGGTCAGTGGATGGAAAAGGGTCAAGAGGAAACATCAAGGCTAGGGGGATTCTTGCTAAACCAACTCAACAGGATTCTTGCTGAAGGTGGGCCAGAGTAGAGTGATCAGATAGCAAGCATGGGAGATTTTTGCTAAATTAACTCAGCAGGATTCTTGATAAAAATGGACTAAGTGGGCCAAGGACAGAGCCCAAGTTTGGGTCCTAGTTAGAAAGAGGACTCAAGTCAGAAAGAGCCTGACTCAAGTTTGGTCAGGGGAGAGAGTCTTCCTCAGTTTGCAGCTGGAGGTGACTAAGGTAGAACATTCTTCTTTATAATACAATCAATCACAAAATAGGTGAGCATTTGAGCAACACATTCTTTAAAGAAAAAAGCTGCTTTTCTTTTGTTTAATCACTCTTTTAGAATTGCCTTTTTAGGTCATTTCATGGTCTCTTCCTTATGGATAGAGTATATTTCTTCTCTTTTTAAAATAGCAGAAGAAATTAAATGCAGAAGAAATGTCTTAATAATCAAAACCCAGTGAAAATGAAAACCTGTTGTGTCGTTTGGCTTCTCAATGACTTAGAGAAAGGCATTGTGCAGTAGCTATGTTCCCTTTTCCTTCCTGAATTGCATCAAAAGTACAGTCAGTTTCTAAACAACAACACTGGAACTTTGAAAATCAAGTATAACAGCCAGAAACAGAAGTTGGGAAATTTTTTCCTAGCAAATGAGATTTCATATCTGCCAACAACTGTTACAGAATTCTTGGTACCCCACTGACAGACTTCTGATTCTCAACTTACTGGACTACCCTCATTCCATTAAAACATCTTTTTCCTCCTTGAATTTTAGGGGAATTGTTTGTTCTGGATGTGATTTTTTTTTTTTTTTTTTTGAGACAAAGAAAAAAAACCAACCTGATCTGTACCCTACCCTAAATCTCTCAGCTTAAATTAAGATAAAAATCTTTACGATTTCTATCTTTTAAATTAAGTTGAACATCTCAAAGATATTTTTTTAAAAATTAAGTTAAAAAATCCTAAAGATGAAGGTTAAAATCTTATATTAAGATACAAGATTTAGGGGAGGGAATATTCTTAGTTGATAACCGGCAGAAAACTCTTGGAAAAGAATTTATCAAAATTGCATCCTGTGGAAACAAGTGTGTGATATCCTCAAAGATGATCCTTGATTTAATATATTTAGGGAAACAATGGATAGTTTATCTGTTCTGGAGAGTCATAATACTTCCATGTGCTTGTATGAGCAGAAAACATTTTCTTCTTTCTTATCTGTTGTACTGGTGGCTTTTATACCATTTGCAAAATTCCCTATTAAGAAAAAGTTACTGGGGCCTGGCTTACATGTTCCATGAATGATAAGAGTACAGGCTTAGAGTAAAAGAACTAAGAGTGGCAGTTTAACAATTATAACATTATAGCAAATCTGTTTTGTTTGTTTTTTGCTATGTAGCAATTAGGCACACAGTTGTAAAATGTTTACCTAAAGTAATTATAATTAATTTTTTTAATGGAAGTGGAGTACCTAAGTGTAGCTAAAGGAATGCTCATGAAAATTTACAGCTGCACAACTGGACGGCTGGAAATTATTTTAACAACCCCTGGGGTGAATTAGCCAGGAAGAACAGTATTTCTCCAGTTTGCTGATAGAGATTTCTTACAGACTAGAGAAGAAAACACACTTACCTTGCTCTTGCTCCCCGCTTCCTTTCCTTTCTCTATACATTGCCCTGACTGCCCATTAATCTCCAATTACATTTACTCTTATTTTTTACTGTAAATTCCTATTCCCTCAGTTTAGTTGTCTGCAGACCCTCATAACCTGGGGCACACATTTTTTGGTTAGTATATGAGGGACATTCCTGGAATATTGTGTGGCAGTTTCTCCATAGGGTGATCAGTGGGATACTATTGGTGTTCCCTGTCTATCTTTTAAGTTTGGTGGATCCTCTACGGAGAGAGCATTTCATGTGCTTTGTGGATCATAGAATACATACTGTACTGTACTGATGTTGTACTGTAGAGAGCTGGTAATAGAAAGGGGCACTGTGACTGCACGTGTATCTCCTGCCTTCCTTTCTCTCTGGTTAAGATGAGCAAAGGAGAATGCTGAGATTTGCAGCCATCAGAGCTAAATGGTCTATGACTTTATATAGAACATTGATTATAGGGTCTGGGGCAAAATTACCAAGAAGGGAAAGTTTGCCACTCCACTCCTTGCGTCTGTCAGAAGAGGAAGCATTTTCTTCAAGGCTGAGCCTTCCTCCTTGGCTATTCATACCATTTTTTCCCCCTGCTCCCCACCCCCAAAGTCTCAAGTCATCTTTACTCTCTCTTGCATCTTCACTCTCTTTTATCTACATACAAGGTTGAAACTTTCTTAACATAAGATAAACTTTCTTTCAACTTTGCCTGTTGAACATAGTGTAAAAGAATGCTGGTGCTGGTATTTGATAGAAACTGCTCCTCCTCTGTAGAGGTGATAATCACTGTATTTATCTCACAGTTGTGAATATTACTTTAGCTAGCGCGTAAAGCATTTAGCCCAGCCCTTGGCATATATGAAAGTCTACGTTAACGTTGGCTTTTGCTTTACTTTGTTGATCTAGTGGCTGTTTTTATTTCTTTCTCCCAAGGATATCTTACACTAGCTCTCTTCTCTGTTTTACAACCTATTTCCTGACTCTCTCTCAATCTATTTGTTTGTCATGGACAAAAATTGTCCTCCTTACTTTGTTTTCAATATTAAACACTTCTCAGTTTTTCTTTGAAACTACCTATTTTTGTAATAATGCAAACATTTTTATTAAAGAGAAAAACTTTCTCCCTTCTTATCTTCAGGTATCATGTTACCATCCTGATTAGTAACTCTCTGTTTTTATTCCCTGAACTCTTCTACGCGCTGTGCTTAGATGCTCCCAGAGGTTCCTGGCTCTTTTACCTTCTCTGTTCTCTGCTCCCCAGTGACTTTGTGGCTTTTGCCATACCTTAACATCGTTGTCCTCTGAATCCTCCCCCAGGCCTAAATCTCTGCATTTCTAACCACCACCGAATTTCATCAACCACCTTTCAAAACCTTTGTCATCTTTCAAGGACTTTCCTAAGTTTTGTGTCCTCCATGAAGACTCCCCAAATACTGGCAGACAGAAGGTATTTCTACTTCCAAGGAGTCCCACAGCTTGCTCTTGTGCCATACTTGGTATCTATTAGTAAACATAGTTTCTTCTCTTTTGGTGTTGGTCTTTGGGACACAATTTTATTTATTTATTTTTATTACAATCATATGATATGCCCATCAAAGTATTTTGAATGAATGAATGAATGAAGCTATTATTCTTGGCGGTATCAAATTTTTTTTTTTTTTTAAAGTAGAGGGAAGGATTATTTATTTATTTAATTATTTATTTTTGGCTGTGTTGGGTCTTCGTTTCGTGGGAGGGCTTTCTCTAGTTGCGGCAAGCGGGGGCCACTCTTCATCGCGGTGCGCGGGCCTTTCACTATCGCGGCCTCTCTTGTTGCAGGGCACAGGCTCCAGACGCGCAGGCTCAGTAGTTGTGGCTCACGGGCCTAGTTGCTTCGCGGCACGTGGGATCTTCCCAGACCAGGGCTCAAACCCGTGTCCCCTGCATTGGCAGGCGGATTCTCAACCACTGTGCCACCAGGGAAGCCCGATATCAATGTTTTAAAGGAAGAATGGGTAAACTGATAGACTATATGCTGCCTATGGGTTCTGGAGGGCTGATAACCACACTCATCATGCTTCAATGATATCTTTGGGAGGAGGGATGTGGTAGGTACTAAAGTCAGCTGTTAAATTAAAAATGAATGCAGTCAGAATTATCCTTCAAAAGTCCCTTACATTGCTTAGAAAGAGAAGTACGTGAAGATTTGGTCTCTGATTGCTTTTTCTCTATGTTGGAACTTTCTTCAGTTGAGCACCAGATTAAATAGGGGATGTTGAAATACTACAGCGCAATCATTGAGATGAGATAGGCAGACTTAAGACATGCATGTGGGACCCGAGACCAACCAGGAAACAGTAGGTCCTGTCTCTCACTCACACTCAACCCTAGTGCCTATGAGGTCACTTTGGGGCAGTGGTCTTTCATGTGTGGTATCCCCGGGGACTCCTTGGGATCTTTGAGACCCTTTCAAAGGTCCTCAAAATCAAAATTATTACTTTTTAAAAAATATTTATTTATTTTTGGCTGTGCTGGGTCTTAGTTGCGGCACGCAGGATCTTTGTTGCAGCATGCAGACTTCTTAGTTGTGTCACGCAGACTCAGTTGCAGCATGTGGACTCTTAGTTGCGGCATGCATGCGGGATCTAGTTCCCCGACCAGGGATCAAACCCAGGCCCCCTGCCTTGGGAGTGCGGAGACTTACCCACTGGACCACCAGCAAAGTCCCAAAATTATTATTATTGGGTTTTTTTGGCTGCATTGGGTCCTCGTTGCTGTGCGTGGGCTTTCTCTGGTTGCGGCGAGCGGGGACTACTCTTCGTTGCCGTGCGAGGGCTTCTCATTGCAGTGGCTTCTCTTGTTGAGGAGCACAGCCTCTAGAAACGCAGGCTCAGTAGTTGTGGCTCGCGGGCTCTAGAGCGCAGGCTCATAGCTGTGGCTCACGGGCTTAGTTGCTCCGCGGCATGTGGGATCTTCCTGGACCAGGGATCGAACCTGTGTCCCCTGCACTGGCAGGTGGATTCTTAACAACTGTGCCACCAGGGAAGTCCCCCAAAATTATTTTTATAATGGTACATTATTTCCCTGTTTTACTCATTCTATCATGAGCATACAGTGGAGTTTTCCTGAGGTTACATGACAAATCCATAATATCTAAAAAGGCTATTAAAATACGATTTCCTTTTTCCAACTCCACGTCTATGTGAGGCCAATTCTTTTTATATACTTCAACCAAAAACACTTTGTAACAGATTGAATGCAGAAGCAGATATGAGAATCCAGCTGTCTTAAGCCAGACAAAAATACAATGCTCTTCTCATAAACCGTTTAAAAATATTTTTCATGAAAAATATGTTTTTTATTTTAACATGTAATAGGTTTACCATAATTATTTTAAAATTATCTAATGGGTAAATACTTTAAAAAGTCCCAGTTCTAATTTTGAATATGTAAATATTGGTAGCTATACTCTATAAGTGAAAGCTTTCTGGAGGTCCTTGGTAAATTTAATGACTGTGAAGGAGTCCTAAACCCCAAAAGTTTGAGAACTGCTGCTCTTGGGTATACTATACTCCTGAATGTGGAATGGCATTGATATTGCCCATACTTCAACCTTTTATATCTTCTTCTCACCTTTCTTCTTCTAGTCCTCTTTCATTCTTTTTTATTTTCCACTTTTTAAAAATTGAAGTATAGTTAGTTTACAATGCTGTATTAGTTTCAAGTGTACAGCAAAGTGATTCAGCTATATATATATATATACACACACACACACACACACACACACACACACATATACATATATGCATGTATTCTTTTTCAGATTCTTTTCCATTATAGATTATTACAAGATATTGAGTACAGTTCCCTGTGCTATATAGTAGGTCCTTGTTATTTACCTATTTTATATATAGTAGTGTGTGTCTGTTAATCCCAAACTCCTAATTTATCCCTACCCACCTCTCCCCACCCCCCCGCTATCCCCTTTGGTAACCGTAAGTTTGTTTTCTATGCCTTTTAGTCTATTTATATTTTGTAAAAAAATTCATTTGTATCTTTTTTAGATTCTCCATATAAGTGATATCATATAATATTTGTCTTTGTCTGACTGACTTCACTCAATATGATAAGCCCTCTCTCAGTCTTTTAGCAAAGATTTTGAATTTGTCCAAGTTAAATATGTGGTATGTGTCTGCATGGAATTTCAAGAAGCATTGTTCTTTCTGCTGTGTTACACTTAGAAAATGAAACAAGTAATCTTCATTGTATAAATAAACCTTACTGTGGATGACATAAATGAAATTGCCTTTAACCTGTAATTCCTAATAAAGGCTTTATTGTCTCAGGGGATGGTGGGTTTTCTAAAAGTCAGTTATTTGAGTATAGCTCCACTAATAGTGAAGCTTCACTCCAAGAAATTGTTTTTTAGACTATGTAGTTCACTTGGATGTAGTCCTAGTAAAGTTTTGGATAATTTAACAAGATATTTGTAGCATAAATGAAGACCATCTGTGTACTTGGATAACATATTTGTGGATATTTTGCTGGGTGGAAATTGGAAATTGAGTATATCTAACTTGGAAACCTTAATAGATTAGAGTGGTTATACAACAAATAGGCCCAGCATTCAGTTAAACTCTGTATTTCACTTTCCACGGGCAGTTGTAAAGAACACCCATAAGGGAAACCTCCCATTTCCTTTTCCCTTCTTATCAAAATGATTTCACATGATCTGAAATTATAAGCATCTTGTTTGCAAGTTTAATTCCCTAGGATACTGAATAAGGCTGAAGCATGTGTGACAAACAGAGGAAAGGATGTCTTCTCATTGCCATTTGAAATTGTGATTTTGGACTAACATAAAGAGGGCTTCCACCAATCTGGGGAGTTGAGGGATGGGGTATGACATTTTAGTTTGAACTTTTATGATATGCTCTACTAGGTAGGTCACTGTTGAGTTCTTCTAATTCCCCATTAGACTCTGTGGAGAATTCATAAATGTTTTACTCATGTACTCATGAGTTTATATAATCTAAACAGTCATTCTGAAGTTCTAAATGCTTTTGCTCAACAAGGCAGTATATGAAAATTTCATATAAATTTCTCACCTAAACAGGAGGAGTGGCATTTTAGGGAATTGTGAGTTATTTAGTTGACATTCTATTAAAGATGTTACAAAAGAAAAAAAAAAAGAAAAAAGAAAAAAGAAATCATTACCAGCAAATAGTGCTTACCTCTAACTACCCAAAGAGAAGGAAACATGTAAGGTTATTTTGTGTTCTTTATGAAGTACTCCTAAATGCTGCCTTCTGGAAAGATTATTTACTGGAAAACCAGTGAGGTCAACTTGTGGCAGTGTTGGCGAGCCAGATCCTTGGGTTTGGGTTATTTTAGGTTTGGATGCCCTTTGCCTGAGACTCTTAATCTTGAATCAAGTGAGTCCCCCAAGGTATCCCTCAGATTGTGGACAAAACCCTGTAGGAGACCCTGAGCTGAGTCTTTGAAGTATACAGGCTGGCTTTGCACTGATGAATTTCCCCAGCCAACAGATCGTGCGCTGTGGAAATCCATCTGCCTGGCACTCAGTTTGAAGAGGTCCTTGCTCCAAGGGAGGGACTGTATAGAGAAAATAAAAAATGTCAGTCTGGAGTCTGAAAATATTTTCTCTATTTGATCCATCCTGGTGCTTCCCTGCATGCTATAGATTCCATGATAAATAAACTAATGCTTATCTTGAAGTAGATTACAATAATGTTAAGAAAAAACAACTGAATAGGTGCAGTTAAGCATTGTGAGTGCTGCGATGTATATAAGATAGAGTGGGGGCTATAAAAAGGAAGTAGTTTCACCTGGAAAAGTATTTTTTAAATGTTAGATTTTTTTAAGTATGAAAAAGTTTTAAAAAAGAAAATAAATTACTTGTTAGCTCTGTGCCCTTCAACCCCCAATCACACAGTCCCCTGTTAAAAAAAAATCCATGAACATTTAGAAGGATTTTTTTTTTTTTTTTTTTAATCAAGGAATGCCTGTAAGACTATTCCTTCTCAGAGATTCCCCTGAGAAAGACTCTGTTATCTGGAAACCCTAAAAAGCCCTAGTGTAGAAATACTTTCAGTGACATCAGGAATTAATTCATGTATAGCTACCATTAGAGGATTAGTCTTTGGACATTTCTTTGCTATTCCCCCGTCCTGGGCTTGTATGTAAAATCTGATTATATTTTAGGGTAAGGCAAACTGTTTGTGCCCACACAGCCTGAGACCAACACTATTTCCCTTCTTTATCCTCTGCCTTTCCCTTCCCCAGATAACAACCACAGTTAAAACACAACTCTCCTGCCCCAGTATATAAAAAACACCCAGTCTATAAAGACTGACATGATAATTGCAGAAATGACATATTCTCTGCCGTCAACGACAATGTGCTGCTCCAAGTGGCAAACACATGTTGAGTGTTTGGCCTCAATAGATTTGGGCTATTGAATCAGAGCTAACAAACATATGGTTCCTAATAGTTCTCTGTTGAACTGAACACGGGGGGACCTCTTCCATATGTGCTGAAGAGTATATTGCAAAGGCTACTATTATGAGGTAGAGGGAAAAAGTAAAGTTCTAAATTGAGAATTGTTTGAAACACTTGCAAATTAAGCCTGCTTTTCTTTTCCTGTAGTTTTGAGATAAGATATGGGAGTTGCAGGAGGAAAGTTTCCATGTTCTTGTTATGGCACAGGTTTCCTGTTTACACCCTTGGAGAGAAAATTGTATACATGGATTCTTGAAGTTCTATTTTAAGTGTGTTCATTTTGTTGCTCATTCAACAATCATTGGGTTGGGCCCTGGGGCAACAGAAATGACTGGCATGGGGCCTGTAGGAGCTGGAGTCTAGTGGGGGAAAATGAACCCATAAAAGTCATTCGTTTGTAATATGAGAGGTTCTAGGAGGGAGATTTGGAGGTCAGGAAGTATTTTTCTACGAAAAAAATACATCAAAGTTAAGTTCCCATGCTACCAACCAAAAAGCTAATTTTTACCTTTGATATTACCAATAATAATAACTAAGCTTTACTGAGCCCGAGTAAGTCCCAGGGAGAAATCTAAGCCTTAATTCCTTTCAGTAGCCCAATGAGGTATTACTGTTATTATTATCTCCTTTTTAATAGATGGGAAAACAGGCCTGAAGAAAGTAATTTGCCCACATAGTTCTACTAGACTCAGCTGTCTAGCCTTTTAAAAGAAGGGAGTGGTTGAGCATAGCTTGCTTAATTTGTATACATAGGCTCCTAAATTAGGGACCCTTTTTGGAGCTGTTTTTTAAAAATTAATTAATTAATTATGGCTGCGCCGGGTCTTAGTTGTGGCATGCGGACTCTTAGTTGCAGCACGCATGCAGGATCTGGTTCCCTAACCAGGGATTGAACCTGGGCCCCCTGCATTGCGAGTGTGGAGTCTTACCCACTGGACCACCGTGGAAGTCCCTGGAGCCACTTTTAATAGGTAAATGTTACACATGAAGTTTAGTGATATCAATTTGTTATCCGTTTCCTTCTTTTTATTCTAAGTTCCTTCAGAGTAAGAACTTTGTCTTATTTGCCATAGAATTCCCAGCATGCCATATGGAGGCCTATTTTAAAATATTTGTTGAATGAATTCAGATATTTTGAAATTCAGCCAATGGTAAGCCATGCTTATACAATGTGTATCAAATTGTCACCCTAAATAAAGAGGTAAACTGAGGCAAGCTTGAATGATCAGAAATTGAGTTTATTCAGGAATAGCAGAGGAATTGCAATTTGGGAAATGCATGCTGTAGCAAGCTACAGGCGAGTCTGTTGAGGGTTTGGGGCAGGGAGTGCAAAGAGGGGGACGTCCAGCCAGTGTCTAAGCAGTAAATTCATTGTCTTGAGGATGGAGAGAGATTCTTGGCATATGGTTATTGGTCAGGAAATAAGTCTCGTCTTCTGTGAATCAGGCATTTATGGGAAATCAGTTTCTCAGTTAAGTTCCCTTCTGAGGGCACATGTGTGATATTCTCCATTCCATATCCTCCAGATTAGTTTTAGATTGAACTCTTTTACAGAATCTTGCTGAGGTTACATCTCTCCTCTGACACTCTTTCCAGCTTCCTGTCAAATCTTAGCCAAAGTGGGACTTTATAAGTGAGAATTCTGAAGTTTGAGAGCTTAATATTCACTCTGTAGGGTTATGGTACAAGATTTAAAAGTGACTTTTGGCAGAATTAAGAGAATGCTTCCACTATATCTTTACTTCCTTGGTAGAGTTTGTGCATTTAGGGATCTTTCACTTAAAATGAAATTGTGGACCAATTAACTTTGTGAATATTTTTGTGTTCACATTGGCTTATTGGTGTCTATGTTGTCTGTAATAGAAGCCAATAAATGCTTAGGGGTTTGGGGCTGGTCTTGGCATTTTAATTAGGGTCTATTATATTTAAGTGTATCTTGCCTACCTGGACTACTGTTGTTATACTGTGTTCTCATTTAATGAGACTATGAAAATAATGACATTTTTCTATTCAGTCCCAGAAATCCTGGATTGAAGGAGTGTTCGACAAGAGAGAATGTAACAAAATCATACCCAGCTCAAAAGACCCTCACAGGTACAATTTTTAATTACATTTTTCTTTTTAAAGCAACAGTACTTGGAGGACTGTTTACTGAAATTTAGAGATATGACTTGTTTACCCTGATGGAGCCACTGTTAATATTGTGGTAGATTTCACTCTGCTGTTTTATCTTTGATGCTCCTGTTCCTCTTCCTGGAAGGATAGATACCAGGGAAATATCTAGTGCTACATCCATTCCACCGGGTTTGGATAACAAATTTACAACTTTTGAGTATTGAATATTCAAAATAGTGTGACTTCCTTATCCCCAAGTGTCTGTGAATATAGTAACTGGGATATTTCAGGACTCCATGCTCAGATTATGCAAACAGTTAATTTTTTCCTCCTGCAGGCTTTTTGCTTGAGCAGATAATGGGCAGCAGAATGGAATGATTTGAGTTTGATTATTCTGAGTTCTTGACAACCCTTTGGAAGTTCTACTTGCAGAACAAAGTTCAAAACAGCAGCCAGTGAAAGATAGAGGAAGAGAGGTCTATGGAAAATTCCCCAGGGTAATCAGGTCCATGAAATTAAGATTGGGTAGCATTGCCCTGGGGGAAAAGAATTAAAAGGAAAGGAAAATAGGAGAGCAGTATTTTAATTAGGGGGACCACTCTATTTTTAGATTCTGCTGAGCATTTGGCCTTACATTCATTTGAAGTTTAGAAATCACAGCTGTATGCTCATGAAAGGTAGCATGGTGAGGCCACTGAAATTCTAGTTCTTTGGGGATGATGACTAAAATAGTGTTCTTTGCCTTTGTTAAATATTTACTAGTCCCACCCTCTTTGAGTTACCTGTGGCTTGTAAGCCCCGTGATTGGAAATCCTCATTTTACCTGCTTATAAAATGTTTACAGAATAAAAAGGCAGGGTAACCTTGTTTTTTCCCTTCATCTTTTATGAGATTTTGTAATATGATAGTGGCTGCAGTAGAAGGCACATTGAGCTCAATGGCTTCCACTGCTCTGTAAATGGAAAATCATCTTCACAGTCACCTTGAACCTCATGAAAAGTGGTAAACTATAGGTCATTAGCCCACAGACTCAAGAAGCGTATCAGTGATCATAATTCCATGAATGGTCGAAGATATACTACTTTTTAATGGGAAAAAATCAGTCTCTCTTATTTTGTGATTGTAAAAAATGGATGGATGACTATGGCTATTCCTTCCATGCCAGCCTTTTTCTTAGATCCTAGTAAGATTCTCAAAACTGTGGCTTTCTTGCAGTTTTCTTCCTTATGGTGCACAGCAAAAGAGTGGTAGTTCACTATTTTAAATTAAGATAAAGGTTTGTCTTTTACTGATTCTTTTTGTAGCTCCTAATAAGAAACAAATCTGATAGACTTGATTACAACGTCTTTTTCTTTCTCATTTGAAACTTGCTGAAGTGAAGCTTCTGAGAAAAAAGATTTCTAAAATGCTGGGGACAGGAAGAAGTGAAAGGCCTGAATATTCATCTCTGAATAATTTAGAATGATTGATTCTATGAACACTACCTTTTCTTCCATTATTTTACCTAGATTTCTTTTCTAGTTAAAACTTATTCACACTTAAAATATGATCATTGATGATCATAATGCTAACTCCCAAATCCAGAAGGCTTTTTTGAATCATAAAAAAGATATTAATAAAGATAATTATTATAATCATACCAACTGTTCCTCAGTTTGATAGTGTTTTAGGGTTTTAAAATTGTGTACGTATGTTTTCTTACTTAATTCTCAAGAATTCTGTGTTATCTTCATAGTGTAATAATAATAGCCACCATTATTATATATCCTGCAATGTACCAGATACTATAAGACAGTTTACATATATTATCACCCTTAATCCTTTTAATAACTGTATGGGTCAGATATTATTTTCAGATGTGAAAACTGGGGCTTAGAGGAATTGTTAAATCATTGAGATTTAAATCCAGGTATTTTGGTTCCAAACTCAGTATTCTGTTAATTAGATCATAGTTGCTGCAGTGTAATTATATATGGTAAATGACATATGGGAATATTTGGGAGATGATGTATGAGTACTCAGTAAACCCTGATTTCCAGATTATGGAAGATTAACAGATATTTACTGTATAAGCATTAAATATGTTTTCAAATATATTAATAAACTAACTGGTTTTATTTCTTTAATTTAGATGTTCTGCAGGATGCCAGGTTTGTCAGAATTTAATCAGGTAAGACAGATAAACAGTTCTATGTTTATATATTTCTCTAAAGTTGCATCTATATTTTGCATTAATTAACAATCCTTCCTTTTGATGTGCATCTTACATTTCACATGAGGATTTTTCTTAATCTCCTTCAGTATTAAGATTATTTTTTAATTTAATTTAATTTATTTCTTATACAGCAGGTTCTTATTAGTTATCTCTTTTATACATATTAGTGAATACATGTCAATCCCAATCTCCCAATTCATCCCACCACCACCACACCCCCCCCCACCCACTTTCCCCCCTTGGTGTCCATACGTTTGTTCTCTACATCTGTGTCTCTATTTCTGCCCTGCAAACCGGTTCATCTGCACCATTTTTCTAGGTTTCACATATATGCGTTAACATATGATATTTGTTTTTCTCTTTCTGACTTATTTCACTCTGTATGACAGACTCTAGATCCATCCACGTCTCTACAAATGACCCAATTTCATTCCTTTTTATGGCTGAGTAATATTCCATTGTATATATGTACCACATCTTCTTTTTTTTTTTTTAATTTTATTTATTTATTTATTTATTTTTGGCTGTGTTGGGTCTTCGTTTCTGTGTGAGGGCTTTCTCTAATTGCGGACAGCGGGGGCCACTCTTCATCGCGGTGCACGGGCCTCTCACTATCGCAGCCTCTCTTGTTGCGGAGCATGGGCTCCAGATGCGCAGACTCATGGCCCAGCGTAGCTGTGGCTCATGGGCCCAGTTGCTCTGCGGCATGTGGGATCTTCCCAGACCAGGGCTCGAACCCGTGTCCCCTGCATTGGCAGGCAGAGTCTCAACCACTGCACCACCAGGGGAGCCCTACATCTTCTTTATCCATTCATCTGTCGATTGGCATTTAGGTTGCTTCCATGACCTGGCTATTGTAAAAAGAGCTGCAATGAACATTGGGGTGCATGTGTCTTTTTAAATTATGGTTTTCTCTGGGTATTTGCCCAGTAGTGAGATTGCTGGGTCATATGGTAATTCTATTTTTAGTTTTTTAAGGAACCTCCATACTGTTCTCCATAGTGGCTGTATCAATTTACATTCCCACCAACAGTGCAAGAGGGTTCCCTTTTCTCCACACCCTCTCCAGCATTTGTTGTTTCTAGATTTTCTGATGATGCCCATTCTAACTGGTGTGAGGTGATACCTCATTATAGTTTAGATTTGCATTTCTCTAATAATTAGTGATGTTGAGCAGCTTTTCAGGTGCTTCTTGGCCATCTGTATGTCTTCTTTGGAGGAATGTCTATTTAGGTTTTCTGTCCATTTTTTGATTGGGTTGTTTGTTTTTTGAATATTGAGCTGCATGTTTATATATTTTGGAGATTAATCCTTTGTCCATTGATTCATTTGCAAGTATTTTCTCCCATTCTGAGGGTTGTCTTTTCATCTTGTTTGTAGTTTCCTTTGCTTTGCAAAAGCTTTTAAGTTTCATTAGGTCCCATTTGTTTATTTTTGTTTTTATTTCCATTACTCTAGGAGGTGGATCAAAAAAAATCTTGCTGTGATTTATGTCAAAGAGTGTTCTTCCTGTGTTTTCCTCTAAGAGTTTTATACTGTCCAGTCTTACATTTCAGTCTCTAATCCATTTTGAGTTTATTTTTGTATATGGTGTTAGAGAGTGTTCTAATTTCATTCTTTTACATGTAGCTGTCCAGTTTTCTGAGCACCATTTATTGAAGAGACTGTGTTTTCTCCATTGTATATCCTTGCCTCCTCTCTCATAGATTAGTTGACCATAGGTGCATGGGTTTACCTCTGGGCTTTCTATGCTATTCCATTGATCTATACTGTCTTGATTACTATAGCTTTGTAGTATAGTCTGAAGTCAGGGAGTCTGATTCCTCCAACTCCATTTTTTTCCCTCAAGACTGCATTGGCTATTTGGGGTCTTTTGTGTCTCCATACAAATTTTAAGATTTTTTGTTCTAGTTCTGTAAAAAATGCCATTGGTAATTTGATAAGGATTGCACTGAATCTGTAGATTGCTTTGGGTAGTATAGTCATTTTCACAATGTTGATTCTTCCAATCCAAGAACATGGTATGTCTCTCCATCTGTTTGTATCATCTTTAATTTCTTTCATCAGTGTCTTATAGTTTTCTGCATACAGGTCTTTTGTCTCCTTAGGTAGGTTTATTCCTACGTTTTTTATTCTTTTTGTTGCAGTGGTAAATGGGAGTGTTTCCTTAATTTCTCTTTCAGATTTTTCATCATTAGTGTATAGGAATGCAAGAGATTCCTGTGCATTAATTTTGTATCCTGCAACTTTACCAAATTCATTGATTAGCTCTAGTAGTTTTCTGGTGGCATCTTTAGGATTCTCTATGTATAGTATCATGTCCTCTGCAAACAGTGACAGTTTTTCTTCTTCTTTTCCAATTTGTATTCCTTTTATTTCTTTTTCTTCTCTGCTTGCTGTGGCTAGGACTTCCAAAACTATGTTGAATAAGAGTGGCGAGAGTGAACATCCTTGTCTTGTTCCTGATCTTAGAGGAAATGGTTTCAGTTTTCCACCACTGAGGATGATGTTTGCTGTGGGTTTGTCATATATGGCCTTTATTACGTTGAGGGAGGTTCCCTCTATGTCCACTTTCTGGAGAGCTTTTATCATAAATTGGTATTGAATTTTGTCAAAAGCTTTTTCTGCATCTATTGAGATGATCATATGGTTTTTATTCTTCAATTTGTTAATACAGTGTATCACGTTGATTGATTTGAGTATACTGAAGAATCCTTGCATCCCTGGGATAAATCCCACTTGATCATGATGTATAATCCTTTTAATGTGTTGTTGGATTCTGTTTGCTGGTATTTTGTTGAGGATTTTTGCATCTATATTCATCAGTGATATTGGTCTGTAATTTTCTTTTTTTGTAGTATCTTTTTCTGGTTTTGGCATCAGGGTGATGGTGGGCTCATAAAATGCGTTTTGGAGTGTTCCTTCCTCTGCAGTTTTTTGGAAGAGTTTGAGAAGGATAGGTGTTAGCTCTTCTCTAAATATTTGATAGAATTCACCTGTGAAGCCATCTGGTCCTGGGCTTTTGTTTGTTGGAAGACTTTTAATCACAGTTTCAATTTCATTACTTGTGATTGGTCTGTTCATATTTTCTATTTCTTCCTGGTTCAGTCTTGGAAGGTTATACCTTTCTAAGAATTTGTCCATTTCTTCCAGGTTGTCCATTTTATTGGCATAGAGTTGCTTGTGGTAGTCTCTTAGGATGCTTTGTATTACTGTGGTGTCTGTTGTAACTTTTCCTTTTTCATATCTAATTTTATTGATTTGAGTCCTCTCCCTCTTTTTCTTGATGAGTTTGGCTAATGGTTTATCAATTTTGTTTATCTTCTCAAAGAACCAGCTTTTAGTTTTATTGATCATTGCTACTGTTTTCTTTGTTTCTATTTCATTTATTTCTGCTCTGATCTTTATCATTTCCTTCCTTCTACTAAGTTTGGGTTTTGTTTGTTCTTCTTTCTCTAGGTTTTTTCGGTGTAAGTTTAGATTGTTTATTTGAGATTTTTCTTGTTTCTTGAGGTAGGCTTGTATAGCTATAAACTTCCCTCTTAGAACTGCTTTTGCTGCATCCCATAGGTTTTGGATCATCGTGTTTTCGTTGTAATTTGTCTCTAGGTATTTTTTGATTTCCTCTTTGATTTCTTCAGTGATCTCTTGGTTATTTAGTAACATATTGTTTAGCCTCCATGTGTTAGTGTTTTTTATGTTTTTTTCCCTGGAATTGATTTCTAATCTCATAGTGTTGTGGTCAGAAAAGATGCTTTTTATGAGTTCACTTTTTATTAAATTTACTGAGGCTTGATTTGTGACCCAAGATGTGATCTATCCTGGAGGATGTTCCATGTGCATTTGAAAAGAAAGTGTAATCTGCTGTTTTTGGATGAAATGTCCTATAAATATCAATTAAATCTATCTGGTCTATTGTGTCATGTAAAGCTTGTGTTTCCTTATTAATTTTCTGTTTGGATGATCTGTCCATTGGTGTAAGTGAGGCGTTAAAGTTCCCCACTATTATTGTGTTACTGTCGATTTCCTCTTTTAGCGCTGTTAGCAGTTGCCTTATGTATTGAGGTGTCCTGTGTTGGGTGCATATATATTTATAATTGTTATATCTTCTTCCTGGATTAATCCCTTGATCATTATGCAGTGTCCTTCCTTGTCTCTTGTAACATTCTTTATTTTAAAGTCTATTTTATCTGATATGAGTACTGCTACTCCAGCTTTCTTTTGATTTCCATTTGCATGGAATACCTTATTCCATCCCCTCACTTTCAGTCTGTATGTGTCCCTAGGTCTGAAGTGGGTCTCTTGTAGACAGCATACATATGGGTTTTGTTTTTGTATCCATTCAGTGAGCCTGTATCTTTTGGTTGGAGCTTTTAATCCATTCACGTTTAAGGTACTTATTGATATGTGTGTTCCTATTCCCATTTTCTTAATTGTTATGGGTTTGTTTTTGTAGGTCCTTTTCTTCTCTTGTGTTTCCCACTTAGAGAAGTTCCTTTAGCATTTGTTGTAAAGCTGGTTTGGTGGTGCTGAATTCTCTTAGCTTTTGCTTGTCTGTAAAGCTTTTGATTTCTCCGTCAAATCTGAATGAGATCCTTGCCGGGTAGAGTTATCTTGGTTGTAGCTTCTTCCCTTTCATCACTTTAAATATATCATGCCACTTCCTTCTGGCTTGTAGAGTTTTTGCTGAGAAATCAGCTGTTAACCTTGTGGGAGTTCCCTTGTATGTTATTTGTCGTTTTTCCCTTGTTGCTTTCAATAATTTTTCTTTGTCTTTAATTTTTGATTACTTTGATTACTTTAATTTGATTACTATGTGTCTCGGCGTGTTTCTCCTTGGGTTTATCCTTTATGGGACTCTCTGCGCTTCCTGGACTTGGGTGGCTATTTCCTTTCCCATGTTAGGGAAGTTTTTGACTATAATCTCTTCAGATATTTTCTTGGGTCCTTTTTCTCTCTCTTCTCCTCCTGGGACCCCTAATGTGAATGTTGTTCCAGAGGTCTCTTAGGCTGTCTTCATTTCTTTTCATTCTTTTTTCTTTATTCTGTTCCGCGGCAGTGAATTCCACCATTCTGTCTTCCAGGTCACTTATCTGTTCTTCTGCCTCAGTTATTCTGCTATTGATTCCTTCTAGTGTATTTTTCATTTCAGTTTTTGTATTGTTCATCTCTGTTTGTTTGTTTTTTAATTCTTCTAGGTCTTTGTTAAACATTTCTTGTATCTTCTTGATCTTTGCCTCCATTCTTTTTCCAAGGTCCTGGATCATGTTCACTATCATTATTCTGAATTCTTTTTCTGGAAGGTTGCCTATCTCCACTTCATTTAGTTGTTTTTCTGGGGTTTTATCTTGTTTCTTCATCTGGTACATAGCCCTCTGCCTTTTCATCTTGTCTATCTCTATGTGAATGTGGTTTTTGTTCCACAGGCTGCAGGACTGTAGTTCTTATTGCTTCTGCTGTCTGCCTTCTGGTGGATGAGGCTATCTAAGAGGCTTGTGCAAGTTTCCTGATGGGAGGGACTGGTGGTGGGTAGAGCTGGATGTTGCTCTGGTGGGCAGAGTTCAGTAAAACTTTAATCTGCTTGTCTGCTCATGGGTGGGGCTGGGTTCCCTCCCTGTTGGTAAACAATCAAACAGGCCTGAGGTGACCCAACACTGGAGCCTACCTGGCTCTTTGCGGGGGCTAATGGCAGACTCTGGGAGGGCTCACGCCAAGGAGTACTTCCCAGAACTTCTGCTGGCAGTGTCCTTCTCCTCACGGTGAGCCACAACCACCCCCCGCCTCTGCAGGAGACCCTCCAACACTAGCAGGTAGGTCTGGTTCTGTCTCCTATGGGGTCACTGCTCCTTCCCCTGGGTCCTGATGCGCACACTACTTTGTGTGTGCCCTCCAAGAGTGGAGTCTCTGTTTCCCCCAGTCCTGTCGAAGTCCTGCAGTCAAATCCCGCTAGCCTTGAAAGTCTGATTCTCTAGGAATTCCTTCTTACGTTGCCAGACCCCAAGTTTGGGAAGCCTGACGTGGGGCTCCGAACCTTCACTCCAGTGGGTGGACTTCTGTGGTATAAGTGTTCTCCAGTTTGTGAGTCACCCACCCAGCAGTTACGGGATTTGATTTTATTGTGACTGCACCCCTCCTACCATCTCATTGTGGCTTCTCCTTTGTCTTTGGATGTGTGGTATCTTTTTTGGTGAGTTCCAGTGTCTTCCTGTCAATGATTGTTCACAAGATTATTTTTTAAAAATAGTTTTTGAGGTATAATTGACATAAACTGCACATATTTAAAATATACAATTTGATGTTTGTTTTTGTTTACTTTCCTGTTTTAATCATTTTTAAGAGTACAGTTCAGTAGTGTTAAGTATATCCACATTGTTGTGTTATGGATCTCCAGAACTTTTTATCTTGCAAAATTGAATCTGTATACTACATTTTGTTCATACATTCATCTATTGATGAATACATGGGTTGCTTCTACCTCTTGGCTGTTGTGAATAACACTGCTATGAACATGGGTGTGTAAGAGATTTTTAGTGTTTTCTTGAAACATCCCAAAAATGATTCTAATGTGTAGCCAAGGGAGAGAACCAGTGAGAATGTTTTTAAACTTAGAAAACAACCCAGTGTTGGAAATCAAATATAAATCTCAGTGTGAAGTTTTAAAAATTGTTAATATATGTCATCTATACATTACCCTAGGAACATGTAGGAACATTACATCTATTTTCTATTCTGAAATTGTGTGTTTTCTCTTTTGAAATTGGTATTTATCCCAAATTTAAGGTGTTACTGTGGGCGATTGATTAGAGACCATTATGGGATAGATTATGCCTGGACCATCTCAGCTGCCAACGGTAGTGAAAATGAACAATGGTCTGTTGAAAAGCACACAACGAAAAGCTCTACAGATACCTTTGGCACGATTAACTTCCAAGATGGAGAGCACACCCACCACTCTAAGGTTTGCTAATAACCTACATTATTTTGCTGTTTTTGTTTTTTTTTTTTAATATCTTTATTGGAGTATAATTGCTTTACAATGGTGTGTTAGTTTCTGCTTTATAACAAAGTAAATCAACTATACATATACATATATCCCCATATCTCTACCCTCTTGCGTCTCCCTCCCACCCTCCCTATCCCACCCCTCTAGATGGTCACAAAGTACCGAGCTGATCTCCCTGTGCTATGCAGCTGCCTCCCACTAGCTATCTATTTTACATTTGGTAGTGTATATATGTCCACGCCACTCTCTCACTTCGTCTCAGCTTATCCTTCCCCCTCCCTGTGTCCTCAAGTCCATTCTCTACATCCACGTCTTTATTCCTGTCCGGCCCACAGGTTCTTCAGAACTATTTTTTTTTTTTTTTTAGATTCCATATATATGTGTTAGCATACGGTATTTGTTTTTCTTTTTCTGACTTACTTCACTCTGTATGACAGACTCTAGGTCCATCCACCTCACTACAAATAATTCAGTTTTGTTTCTTTTTATGGCAGAGTAATATTCCACTGTATATAAGTGTCACATCTTCTTTATCCATTCATCTGTCAATGGACACTTAGGTTGCTTCCCTGTCCTGGCTATTGTAAATAGAGCTGCAATGAACATTGTGGTACATGACTCTTTATGAATTATGGTTTTCTCAGGGTATATGCCCAGTAGTGGGATTGCTGGGTCGTATGGTAGTTCTATTTTTAGTTTTTTAAGGAACCTCCATACTGTTCTCCATAGTGGCTCTATCAATTTACATTCCCACCAACAGTGCAAGAGAGTTCGCTTTTCTCCACACCCTCTCCAGGATTTATTGTTTGTAGATTTTTTGATGATGGTCATTCTAACTGGTGTGAGGTGATACCTCATTGTAGTTTTGATTTGCATTTCTCTAATGATTAGTGATGTTGAGCATCCTTTCATATGTTTGTTGGCAATCTGTGTATCTTCTTTGGAGAAATATCTATTTAGGTCTTCTACCCATTTTTGGATTGGGTTGTTTTTTTGATATTGAGCTGCATAAGCTGCTTGTAAATTTTGGAGATTAATCCTTTGCCAGTTGCTTCATTTGCAAATATTTTCTCCCATACTGAGGGTTGTCTTTTCGTCTTGTTTATGGTTTCCTTTACTGTGCAAAAGCTTATAAGTTTCATTAGGTGCCATTTGTTTATTTTTGTTTTTATTTGCATTTCTCTGGGAGGTGGGTCAAAAGGATCTTGCTGTGATTTATGTCAAAGTGTTCTGCCAATGTTTTCCTCTAAGAGTTTTATAGTGTCTGGTGTTACATTTAGGTCTTTAATCCATTTTGAGTTTAATTTTGTATATGGTGTTAGGGAGTGTTCTAATTTCATTCTTTTACATGTAGCTGTCCAGTTTTCCCAGCACCACTTATTGAAGAGGATGTCTTTTCTCCATTGTATATTCTTGCCTCCTTTATCAAAAATAAGGTGACCATATGTGCGTGGGTTTATCTCTGGGCTTTGTATCCCATTCCATTGATTTATATTTCTGTTTTTGTGACAGTACAATACTGTCTTGATTACTGTAGCTTTGTAGTATAGTCTGAAGTCTGGGAGCCTGATTCCTCCAGCTCCATTTTCCTTTCTCAAGATTGCTTTGGCTTTTTGGGGTTTTTCTGTTTCCACACAAATTGTGAAATTTTTTGTTCTGTTTCTGTGAAAAATGCCATTGGTAGTTTGATAGGGACTGCACTGAATCTGTAGATTGCTTTGGGTAGTATAGTCATTTTCACAATGTTAATTCTTCCAAGCCAAGAACATGGGATATCTCTCCACCTGTTTGTATCATCTTTAATTTCTTTCATCAGTGTCTTATAGTTTTCTGCATACAGGTCTTTTGTCTCCTTAGGTAGGTTTATTCCTAGGTATTTTATTCTTTTTGTTGCAATGGTAAATGGGCGTGTTTCCTTAATTTCTCTTCCAGATTTTTCATCATTAGTGTATAGGAATGCAAGAGATTTCTTTGTATCCTGCTACTTTACCAAATTCATTGATTAGCTCTAGTGGTTTTCTGGTAGCTTCTTTAGGATTGTCTATTTATAGTATCATGTCATCTGCAAACAGTGACAGCTTTTCCTCTTTTCTGATTTGCATTCCTTTTCTTTCTTTTTCTTCTCTGATTGCAATGGCTAAAACTTCCAACAGTATGTTGAATAATAGTGGTGGGAGTGGACAACCTTGTCTTGTTCCTGATGTTAGAGGAAATGGTTTCAGTTTTTCATCATTGAGAACAATGTTGGCTATGGGTTTGTCATATATGGCCTCTGTTATGTTGAGGTAAGTTCCCTCTGTGCCTACTTTCTGGAGGGTTTTTATTTTAAATGGGTGTTGAATTTTGTTGAAAGCTTTTTCTGCATCTATTGAGATGATCATATGTTTTTTCTCCTTCAATCTGTTAATATGGTGTATCACATTGATTGATTTGCGTATATTGAAGAATTCTTGCCTTCCTGGGATAAATCCCCCTTGATCATGTTGTATGATCCTTTTAATGTGCTGTTGGATTCTGTTTGCTAATATTTTGTTGGGGATTTTTGCACCTTTGTTCATCAGTGATATTGGCCTGTAGTTTTCTGTCTTTGTGACATCTTTGTCTGGTTTTGGTATCAGGGTGATGGTGGCCTTGTAGAATGAGTTTGGTTGTGTTCCTCCCTCTGGTATATTTTGGAAGAGTTTGAGAAGGATAGGTGTTAGCTTTTCTCTAAATGTTTCATAGAATTCACCTGTGAAGCCATCTGGTCCTGGTCTTTTGTTTGTTGGAAGATTTTTAATCACAGTCTCAATTTCAGTGCTTGTGATTGGTCTGTTTATATTTTCTATTTCTTCCTGGTTCAGTCTTGGAAAGTTGTGCTTTTTTAAGAATTTGTCCATTTTATTGGCATATAGTTGCTTGTAGTAATGTCTCATGATCCTTTGTATTTCTGCAGTGTCCATTGTTACTTCTCCTTTTTCATTTCTAATTCTGTCGATTTGAGTCTTCTCCCTTTTTTTCTCGATGAGTCTGGCTAATGGTTTATCAATTTTGTTTTTCTTCTCAAAGAACCAGCTTTTAGTTTTATTGATCTTTGCTATCATTTACTTCATTTCTTTTTCATTTATTTCTGATGTGATCTTTATGATTCCTTTCCTTCTGCTAACTTTGGGTTGTTTTTTTTTTTTTTTCATCTTTCTCTAATTGCTTTAGGTTTAAGGTTAGGTTGTTTGAGATATTTTGTTTCTTAAGGTAGGCTTGTATTGCTATAAAGTTCCCTCTTAGAACTGCTTTTGCTGCATCCCATAGGTTTTGGGTCATCGTGTTTTCATTGTCATTTGTTTCTAGATATTTTTTGATTTCCTCTTTGATTTCTTCAGTGATCGCTTGGTTATTTACTAGTGTATTGTTTAGCCTCCATATGTTTGTGTTTCTTACAGATTTTTTCCTGTAATTGATATCTAGTCTCATAGTGCTGTGTTCGGAAAAGATACTTTATATGATTTTAATTTTCTTAAATTTACCAATGCTTGATTTGTGACCCAAGATATGATCTATCCTGGAGAATGTTCCATGAGCACTTGAGATTAAAGTGTATTCTGTTGTTTTTGGATGGAATTTCCTATAAATATCAATTAAGTCCATGTTGTTTAATGTATCTTTTAAAGCTTGTGTTTCTTTATTTATTTTCATTTTGGATGATCTGTCCTTTGGTGAAAGTGGGGTGTTAAAGTCCCCTACTGTGATTGTGTTACTGTCGATTTCCCCTTTTATGGCTGTTAGCATTCACCTACGTATTAAGGTGCTCCTATGTTGGGTGCATAGATATTTACAATTGTTATATCTTCTTCTTGGATTGATCCCTTAATCATTATGTACTGTCCTTCTTTGTCTCTTATAATAGTCTTTATTTTAAAGTCTATTTTGTCTGATGAGAGAATTTGCTACTCCAGCTTTTTTTTGATTTCCATTTGCCTGGAATATCTTTTTCCATCCTGTCACTTTCAGTCTGTATGTGTCCCTAGGTCTGAAGTAGGTCTCTTGTAGACAGCATATATACAGGTCTTGTTTTTGTATCCATTCATCCAGTCTATGTCTTTTGGTTGGAGCATTTAATCCATTTATATTTAAGGTAGTTATCGCTATGTATGTTCCTGTTACCATTTTCTAAATTGTTTTGGGTTCATTATTGTAGGTCTTTTCCTTCTCTTGTGTTTCCTGCCTAGAGAAATTCCTGTAGCATTTGTTGTAAAGCTGGTTTGGTGGTGCTGAATTCTCTTAGCTTTTGCTTGTCTGTAAAGGTTTTAATTTCTCTGTCAAATCTGAATGAGATCCTTGCTGGTTAGAGTAATCTTGGTTGTAGGTTTTTCCTTTTCATCACTTTAAATATGTCCTGCCACTCCCTTCTGGCTTGCAGAGTTTCTCCTGAAAGATCAGCTGTTAACCTTATGGGGATTCCCTTGTATGTTATTTGTTGTTTTTCCCTTGCTGTTTTTAATATTTTTGTTTGTATTTAATTTTTGATAGTTTGATTAATATGTGTCTTGGCATGTTTCCCCTTGGGTTTATCCTATATGGGACTCTCTGTGCTTCCTGGATTTGATTGACTCTTTCTTTTTCTATATTAGGGAAGTTTTCAACACTAATCTCTTCAAATATTTTCTCAGTCCCTTTCTTTTTCTCTTCTTCTGGGACCCCTATAATTTGAATGTTGGTGAGTTTAATGTTGTCCCAGAGGTCTCTGAGACTGTTCTTAATTCTTCTCATTCTTTTTTGTTTATTCTGCTCTGTGGTAGTTATTTCCACTATTTTATCTTCCAGGTCTCTTATCCGTTCTTATACCTCAGTTATTTTGCTGTTGATTCCTTCTAGAGAATTTTTAATTTCATTTATTGTGTTGTTAATCATTTTTTGTTTGCTCTCTAGTTCTTCTAGGTCCTTGTTAAACGTTTCTTTTATTTTCTCCATTCTATTTCCAAGATTTGGGATCCTCTTTACTATCATTACTCTGTATTCTTTTTCAGTTAGACTGCCTATTTCCTCTTCATTTGTTTGGTCTGGTGGGTTTTTACCTTGCTCCGTCATCTGCTGTGTGTTTCTCTGTATTCTCATTTTGCTTAACTTACTGTGTTTGGGGTCACCTTTTTACAGGCTGTAGGTTCGTAGTTCCTATTGTTTTTGGTGTCCGCCCCCAGTGGCTAAGGTTGGGTCAGTGGGTTGTGTAGGCTTCCTGGTGGAGGGCACTGGTGCCTGTGTTCTGGTGGATGAGGCTGAATCTTGTGTTTCTGGTGGGCAGGACCACGTCCAGTGGTGTGTTTTGGGGTGTCTGTGACTTTATTATGATTTTAGGCAGCGTCTCTGCTAATGGGTGGGGTTGTGTTCCTGTCTTGTTAGTTTTTTCACATAGGGTGTCCAACACTGTAGCTTGCTGGTTGTCGAGTGGAGCTAGGTCTTAGCATTGAGATGCAGATCTCTGGGAGAGCTTTCTCCTTTTGATATTATGTGGAGCTGGGAGGTCTCTGGTGGACCAATGTCCTGAACTCATCCCTCCCACCTCAGAGGCCCAGGCCTGACATCCGGCCCAAGCCCAAAGACCCTGTCAGCCACACCGCTCAGAAATAAAGGGAGAAAGAAAGAAATAAAGAAAAAAAAATAGAATAAAGTTATTAAAATAAAAAATAAAAAAAATATTTAAAATAAAAAAAGTTAAAAATAATAAAAAAATAAAGAACGAAAGAAAGAAGACAGCAACCAAACCAAGAAACAAATCCACCAATGGTAACCAGCACTAAAAACTATACTAAAGGGCTTCCCTGGTGGCGCAGTGGTTAAGAATCCACCTGCCAATGCAAGGGACATGAGTTCGAACCCTGGTCCAGGAAGATCCCACATGCCACGGAGCAACTAAGCCTGTGCACCACAACTACTGAGCCTGCGCTCTAGAGCCCGTGAGCCACAACCACTGAGCCCGCATGCCACAACTACTGCAGCCTGTGCGCCTAGAGCCCATGCTCCACAACAAGAGAAGCCACCGCAATGAGAAGTCCGCACACCGCAACAAAGAGTAGCCCCTGCTGGCCACAACTAGAGAAAGCCTGCGTGCAGCAACGAACACCCAAGGCAGCCAAAAATAAAGAAAAAAAGAAAAAAAAAACTGTACTAAAAAAGAAAAACAAAAATGGACAGACAGAACCCTAGGACAAATGGTAAAAGCAAAGCTATACAGACAAAATCACACAAAGAAGCATACACATACACACTCACAGAAAGAGAAAAAGGAAAAAAAAAATATATCTATATATATATAAAAAAAAGGAAGCAAGCAGCCAAATCAATAAACAAATCTACCATTGATAATAGACTCTAAATACTAAACTAAGATAAACATAAAACCAAAAACAAATTAGATGCAGAAAGCAAATCCCAAGTCTATAGTTGCTCCCAAAGTCCACCGCCTCAATTTTGGGATGATTTGCTGTCTATTCAGGTAGTCCACAGATGCAGGTGCATCAAGTTGATTGTGGAGATTTAATCCACTGCTCCTGAGGCTGCTGGGAGAAATTTCCCTTTCTCTTCTTTGTTTGCACAGCTCCTGGGGCTCAGCTTTGGATTTGGCCTCGCTTCTGTGTGTAGGTCTCCCGAGCGCCTCTGTTCCCGCTCAGACAGTACGGGGTTAAAGTAGCAGCTGATTCGGGCGCTCTGGCTTACTCAGGCCGGGGGGAGGGAGGGGTACGGAATGCGGGGCGAGCCTGCGGCTGCAGAGGCCAGCATGAGGTTGCACCAGCCTGAGGCGCGCCGTGCGTTCTCCTGGGGAAGTTGTCCCTGGATCACGGGACCCTGGCAGTGGCGGGCTGCACAGGCTCCCAGGAGGGGAGGTATAGATAGTGACCTGTGCTTGCACAGAGGCTTCTTGGTGGCTGCAGCAGCAGCCTCAGCGTTTCATGCCCGTCTCTGGGGTCCGTGCTGATAGCCGTGGCTCGCACCTGTCTCTGGAGCTCCTTTAAGCGGTGCTCTGAATCCCCTCTCCTCGCGCACCAGGAAACGAAGAGGCAAGAAAAAGTCTCTTGCCTCTTCGGCAGCTCCAGACTTTTTCCCGGACTCCCTCCCAGCTAGCTGTGGCGCACTAGCCCCTTCAGGCTGTGATCACGCAGCCAACCCCAGTCCTCTCGCTGGGATCCGACCGAATCCGGAGCTTCAGCTCCCAGCCCCGGCCTGCCCCGGCGGGTGAGCAGACAAGCCTCTCGGGCTGGTGAGTGCTGGTCAGCACCGATCCTCTGTGCGGGAATCTCTCCGCTTTGCCCTCCGCACCCCTGTTGCTGCACTCTCCTCCATGGCTTGGAAGCTTCCCCACCGCCACCCCCCGTCTCCGCCCGTGAAGGGGCTTCCTAGTGTGTGGAAACCTTTCCTCCTTCACAGCTCCCTTCCAGAGGTGCAGGTCCCATCCTTATTCTTTTGTCTCTGTTTTTTCTTTTTTCTTTTGCCCTACCCAGGTATGTGGGGAGTTTCTTGCCTTTTGGGAAGTCTGAGGCCTTCTGCCAGCGTTCAGTAGGTGTTCTGTAGGAGTTGTTCCACATGTAGATGTATTTCTGATGTATTTGTGGGGAGGAAGGTGCTCTCCACGTCTTACTCCTCCACCATCTTGAAGGTCTCCTATTTCGCTGATTTTTAACAGAGGCTGTAACCTCCAAATGTATCTCCAAATTGTATTTCTAAGTGTAGATGATCAGATAACCAGGTTTTATTGCAAAGGCGATCCATGTTACTCACCTGTTGACAAAAATGACCTCACTCTTCTTTTTCTTTTATGTCTGAGGGGCATGATACCTTTCCCAGGTGTGGTGTGGCCAGCTCTTTGATTGACTTCTTTCAGCCAGGTTATGCCCTCTGCAGAAGAGAATGGCTTATTGCTCATGAGGCAGTTGCCAAATGGCTTCTCTTTTCTTAAGGAATGTACAAAAGTGACTACCAAAGAACAGACTTCACCTGAATCACGGCCATAGCAATTCCCAGTAACTTAACCTGTGGCTGTTGGTGCCTGCTATGCCCTTGGGAGAGCCTTTTCTCAGGAAGAAAATGGAGAAATTTCTGTACCCCCTGAATGATAGTGCTGGGCTTTACAGGCCAGTTTTTCTCCTGTCCCTAATATAGTAATTTTACATGTGATTCACATAGTATTGACAGGTCAGCTGTCTTTCAGCTGTTTTCTATTGAGCTTGTTAACTGTACACTGCTTTATTAGAGGCAGCTTTCCTTGGGGAAAATACAGGGGGAGCCTACCTCAGGAAAGCTCAGAATCAGTTGTGTCCTGCAGTGCATCATCAGTTAAAAGGATTTGAAAAACTGTTCTTAATAGTGCAATCATAATAAGGTTTCATAATATAATTGTACAGTAATCTACATTTCTGATTACTAATCCACTTGCATCTAACTTTGTGCATTGATTTTTGTTTGTTTGTTTTAGTTGGCAAGAAAACTGTCCTCCAATCCTTTTTGGAAGCTGACTCTCATAGAACTCTTTATGTAATTTTTCACTTAATTGTTCGTCTTCTTCCTTTTGCTTTTATGTTTGTTCATAATCATCTTCACTTACTCATTTTTTTTAATCCATTCAACAGATCTTTATCAGTTGCCCATACTTTGCTATGCCCCAAAGAGAATATGTTCTGTGTACTAACATTGCTTACAGTCTAGTGAGGGAAACAGGAAATAAATATAAAATTACCCCAGACGGTGGGGATGCTAGGAAAGGGGAATACAGGGTTCTTTGAGAGAATGAAAAGGGAACTCCTCCTGTTTTTCTGGGGTGGTGTGCACGTGTCAAGGAAGCCATCTGAGAGTAGGGATGGCTAAGCTGAGATGGGAAAGATGAGTGAGGTGTTTGGTGTCTGGTGAGACAGAAGGGTAAGACGACTGTAGGTGTGAGGAATAGCTTGTGGGAAGGCCAAGGGGGAATATGGTACATTTAGGAAAACTGAAAACATGTTTAGGCAGATCTGATCACTAATACATTTTATGTTTAGCATTAGGCTCCTGTTACATCCTCTGTGCCTGAATGCATTTTATTTGATCTCTCAGAAGAAGCTACCCTTATATTTCAGCCTGGAATTGCACTTCAGGTTTAGGGTGCACAGCAGGAGAGCTTGTGAGAGCTGGTTATTCATCCCCTCTGCTGCATTTCCCTTCCTAGTTGTTATCCCTCCCACCTCCTTCCAAAGAGGTTTGGAGGTGAGTTACGATAAAGGAGGAGGAGGGGAAAGAGAGTCATTAAACCTTAGCACCGTCTTCAGTTGGCCTTTGGAGGAAAAGACTCTAGTGCTGATAATTTAGTTGATCAAGGTGTTTATCCTGAAATCTCAAGGAGAAGTATCTTCTGGGACTAAAAGGACTTATAACTGAAAGGGAGGGCTACCTGGGAGAAAGAACTGAGAGAGAGAGAGAAGGAGAACTAAACCAGAGCTGCCTCCTCTGCCCTTATTCATCATTCGGGGCAACATGAACCCTTTCACAAAGGTCAACTTGTATTTTTCCTACTCTTTGAATATGTGATAAAGCCATGGCAACTCAGTTTTCTCACTTGTAAACTGAATCCTAGTTACCCTTAGATTCTTTCTACTACATCCTGTGATGGCTGCACCATCCTCATGTCAGAAATTCTAATATTTTAATTATGAAATAAAGGGATTATGTTTTAAGAATTTCAAAGATGAAGACAATTGTTTTAAATCACTATCACATTCTGGAGGACAATGTGTAATTGCAATGGATAATTCCTATTTGCATATCTATGGCGATCTCTACCTGTGGTTATTTTTGCTATAGTTTTATAAACTCATGGTTTCTTATGGTCCTTATCCTATAAATCCGACTTATTCTTGCTGTTTGTTGGCTCACACTCATCTCAATATGATTTTACCAGTCTGTATGTGGCTGCATTGGCTGGGAAAAGAAACCCAGCCACACACTATAATCTTGGGCAAAATGCAAAATGATTCTGGAGCTGCCTGATTTCCCTCGTCTTTTCTTTTGGTTACATTGACTCTCTTATGAAAAGTATTTATTTTGGAAAAGAAGTTTTTAGAGAGATGATATATATAGGAAATGGTTAGAATGTAAAATTTAAAATAAATGAACATGCTTCTGGTTCTTAATTTAAATTATGCAAATATGTGAAATGGTCCAGTAAATTAAAAGCCATAGCATTTATGAAAAAACCTCATTTCACTTATTTCTAAAACCTTTTTAAAATGGGTTTGCTGGCGTAGTGATTTTTGCCAGTTTGAAGTATTTCTGCCTTACCTCAGACCTTCTAGAGAACATTGGTGGACTAACCCTGAAAACCAGAGGAAGCCTTCCTATCGTGACTTGTAATTCTCAGAAGGAATTTAAAGGGGGTGTGGGATCTTTTCAAAGTAAATATTTCCATTATATGAAGATGAACTTCTAAAGAGATCCTAGACATTTTCTTTCAAGTTTTGGCATTTCAGTTGCCCTGCTGTGTGCTTACTGCGACGTGGCAGGTATTTTCCACTATTTTATGTATATGTGTATGCATATCTTCCAGTATATTAGAACTTCTTATGACACAAAGTTGGATCATCTGTTACATTTAATGTTGAAAGAGTGGAAGATGGAACTGCCAAAGCTGGTGATCTCTGTCCACGGGGGCATCCAAAACTTCAAGATGCCCTCCAAACTTAAAGAGATCTTCAGCCAAGGTTTGGTCAAAGCTGCAGAGACAACGGGAGCGTGGATAATAACAGAAGGCATTAATACCGGTAAGGCACATTCCCTGTTTCAGTCTTTTTCTCTTTTTTTAATTCCTTCTTTTAATTGTGAATCAGGCAGTATAGCACCTAACCTCTGCTCTGCAGTGCTCCCAAGAGATGTGGTAGTGTGAGAAAGACTGAAAGTGTAGTGACTGGAAAAGAAACCCAAAAGAATCCTAGACCTTTCCTGGAATGTATTTTTACCATTGTTTAAAATATGCTATTTTAATATAACTTTGGGTAAACGTCTGGCAAAGAAAATAGGTTTTCATGAGCTTTGGACTGTGGTGAGGTAGTGTGTGGGCATAGACGTGAGCTAAACTCACCATGGTCAGGTTCTCAGGAATTGGAAATCAGTGACATGTGCAACAACTGCATTGAGTGTATGGGGCATGAGGAGATAATTAACTACATAACTGGCATTTCACTCACTTGTTTCTGTCAATGACTCTTTCATACTTCTTGAAATCTGACGTTCAAGAGCTTCATTTAGTAGCCCCTGAACCTCTAACCGTACTCTTTTGCATCAGTGTTTATGAACTGTATGCATGTTAGAGAATCATCTGGGGGCTTTGCAAAAATACAGATGCACAAGTTCTACCCCAGATTAATTAGAGTTTTTCAGGGTGAAGCTTCTGAAGAGTATCTAATGTGCAGCCAGGGTTGAGGATTACTGACTTCACAAACTCCTCTCTTACTAATCTGTTACTGATATGTTACAGTTCTGACACCAGTTCTCATGTGTGGGTTCTTTCCCAACACACCACAGTTCTCCAGCACCAGCTGAGTGTCTTACAATTCAGCTCAATTCTGAATTACTGTCTACCAGGAAATAGCGTCGGATTCCAAAGGTTAAGGGCTCAGTCCCGCAAGACTGTCCCCACTTCAGATGTCAGTCTCAAGTCCAGGTTGCTACCCGTGCTTCTGACTGGCTGGCTATAAATCAGAGGTTCCCACCATCCCCTCCTTGGGTTTGATGAATTTGCTAGAGCAGCTCACAGAATGCAGGAAACCAGTTTACTCACTAGATTACCAGTTTATTATAAAAGGATGTAACTCAGGAACAGGTAGATTGAAGAGATGCATAGGGCAAGGCATGTGGGAAGGGGCACGGAGCTTTCATGCCCTCCTCCCGTTTCCACGTGTTTACCTACTTGGAAGCTCTCTGCACCCTGTTTTTTTTTTTTTTTTTTTTTTTTATGGAGGCCTCATTACATGGGCACGATTGATTAAGTCATTGGCTATTGATAATTGAACTCAATCTCCAGTTCCTCTCCCCTCCCCAATGGTTGAGGGTTAGACTGGAAGTTCCTACCCTCTAATCACGTGGTTGGTTGGTTCCCTTGGCAACCAGCCCCCATCAGTAGGTCCAAAAGTTGCCTCATTAACATAACAGAAGGCACCTCTGTCACTCTCACCACTTAGGAAATTCCAAGGTTTTAAGGAGCTCTGTGTCAATAACAGACCAAATATATATTATTATAAGTCACAATATCACACCTGTGGCTTTCCATCTTCCCTTTACTTCTCCGTCTTTTGATTTGGGATATCCTAGCCAATGTTTCCTATTAAGTTCTGCCTGACCTTTAGGATCTACATTAGATGGCAACATACCCAGGGAGCATTCTCTATCTCAACTCGCTCTTGTTTCTTAATTTCTATAGCACTTATTGCCTGTAGCACTTGTAGCACGTTTATGTTTTGCCTTACAGGTTAGATTAGGATGAATCTACCTGATTGTGAGGTAGAGGCCAGGGCCTATACATATGTCTAAGAACTGAGCAACAGGTACTAATGTAATGAATAATTTCTTTTGATTAGAAAGGAATGAAGGAAGCAAGTGATTGAAAAAACAAAATAAAAATAAAACCAAGGGATTCATCTTGTCACTAATGGGTAACCTGGTAGTTCCTCTGGTACATTTCATTGAGATAATTACTGTTTCACATTCTTAGAAAAAAGCAAAGGTTGCAGAGTTCTAAGTCCAATGTGTAGTACTTATTTTATTTCCATTAAAAAAAAGAGGGTGGATGGTGAAGTTTTGTAGAGTTCAGAAAAAGGTGAACTTGGGCATGGTTTTTTTCTTTGAATTGTGTTACATGCTTTATTTTACTTATTGCTTTTTTAAGAAAAACATATTTTAGATTAGGGCCAGTTAAAGAACACAAATATAATAGTGTGAAGACTACTGAAATAGTTCATATGAACAAAAGAAATGAGAAATGAGGTATACTTGGAGCTTCCTTAAGCAATAATCAGGGTCTGACCTGATTCAGCCTCAGTTCCTTAGGTCCTGACTGCTCAAGAAGTGGTCCCTGGACCAACAACGTCAGCATCACCTAGGAGCTTGTTGGGAATGCAGATATCGGGCTCCTCAGACCGGTGGGATCAGAATCTGTATTTTGATGACATCCCCAGGTGATTCTTATGCACATTTAAATTTGAGAAGCTTTGCTTACCAGCTTCAACCTATGCTTGAGATGCTTCTCAACTGTAGTTGAACGTTATTTGGCATGACTTTTTTACATTTATTTAAATTGAATGCCAGAAGCCTTTAAGAATCTATTGTGTATAAAGCATTTGGATAGATGCTGTGGATGAAAGATGAGTAAGATATGGACCCCGGGTTTAGTGATGGGGTGGGTGACTGTAACAAACAGAGAGTAAGCAACTAACCAAAAATCGATGCTGAATGGGTCATAGTTGAGATACAAAGAAAGTGTTTGGGAGTAAAAGGAAGAGGAAGAGGACAAAAAATTCCGGTTCCAACTGAGGGAACCTGAGAAGAAAGCTTGGTGAAGGATATAGCACTTAATGTTGGCCTTGAGAGAAGGGTAGGAAAAAGCATTCTAGGCAGAGGTGGCAGTTCAGGGCAAGGTACACAGCTGGAGATTAAGGCATGTGTAGAAAGAGGTGATAAGGCTGCTAGCCGGATGTGCCATGTGGCAGAGGACAGGGACAGCAAGGGAGACTGGAGCCAGATTGGGTGCCATGTTATTTGGGCTGAGGTTTTATTCTCTATGTAGCAAGGAGCCCTCAAAGGATCTTGAACAGAAGAATGAATAGGGAATGATATTGTCAGATCTGGTTTTACAGAGAGTCTTAGCAGATAATATGTATTAAGATCACATGTGGGCTGCTGACAAACGATCACCACCACATGCTGGTAACGCATGCCAAACCTATGGATCTGAATCTCTATTGGTATTGATGTGTGTTCTGTGGTCCAGAACCCCAATTTTAGAAAATGACTGGGAAAAGTGCAAAAGATGGCTGGAGGGGAGGATTCCAGAGAGAAGGAAATGATTTAGGTGCAATGCATTAGATACATGCAATATTCAGGGCTTTGTTGTTTTTTTTTTTCCTGTGCTAATGACACATACAGAGTCAGACTGTACATAGAAAGAGTAAGTGGTGTAATGTAGTGTTTGTGATTAAAAGGCAAATTTTTTTAAAATTAATTTTTATTGGAGTAGAGTCACTTTACAATGTTGTGTTGGTTTCTTGCTGTACAGCAAAGTGAATCAGTCATATGTATACATATATCCACTCTTTTTTAGCTTTCCTTCCCATCTAGGTTGCTACAGAGCATTGAGTAGAGTTCCCTGTGCTATACAGTAGGTTCTCATCAGTTATCTATTTTACACATAGTAGTGTATGTATGTCAGTCCCAATCTCCCAATTCATCCCACCCACCACCTCCCCCCTTGGTAACCATAAGTTTGTTCTCTATGTCTGTGACTCTGTTTCTGCTAAAAGGCAGATTAAGGCAATCTCAAAAGGCTACCTATTGCATAATTCCAACTATATGACATTCTGGAAAAGGCAAAACTATAGAGCTAATAAAAAGATCAGTGGTTATCAAGGATTCGGGGAATGAGGGATGAATAGACAGAGTACAGAGGAATTTTAGGGCAGTGAAACTGTTCTGTATGATGCTGTAATGGTGCATACATGTTATTGTGCATTTGTCCAAACCCATAGAATGTACAACACCAAGAGTGAACTCTAATGTAATGTAAACTGTGGACTTTGGATGATTATGATTTGTCAGTGTAGGTTCATCAGTTGTAACAAATGTTCCCCTTTGGTAGGGGATGTTGACAGTGGGGAGGTTATAAGTGTGTAGGAAAGAGGGTATATGGGAAATCTCTGTACCTTTGGCTCAATTTTGCTGTGAATCTAAAACTGCTCTAAAAAGTAAAGTCTATTTTCGTTCCTTTTTATGGCTGAGTAATATTCCATTGTATATGTGTGCCACATCTTCTTTATCCATTCGAAATTGTGCCATTTGTAGAGACGTGGATGGATCTAGAGACTGTCATACAGAGTGAAGTAAGTCAGAAAGAGAAAAACAAATATCGTATATTAACGCATACATGTGGAACCTAGAAAAATGGTACAGATGAACCAGTTTGCAGGGCAGAAATAGACACAGAAGTAGAGAACAAACGTATAGACACCAAAGGGGGAAAGCGACGGGGGTGGGGGTGGTGGTGTGATGAATTGGGCGATTGGGATTGACATGTATACACTGATGTGTATAAAATAGATAACTAATAAGAACCAGCTGTATAAAAAAATAATAAAATAAAATTAAAAAATAAAATAAAGTCTATTGAAAAAAGAAAAGTCAGATCATGGATTGGAATCCAAACTGTACAAACTACCAGCTCTATAACCTTGGGCAAATTATTTAACTTCCTTGTGCCTCAATTTTTGCCTATAAAATAGACTAAAAAAATTCCTACTTAAAGTGTAAATGCATGTAAAACTTAAAAAAGCACCTGGTGTGTAGTTAAGAGTTCAGTAAGTGTTGGCTATTATTGTTATTATTATTAGTCCCAGAAAGGCAAACATTAATGTATTAGTTCTGGAATATATATGAATATAGAGCTGTTAAATTAATTTGCCTCAATGAAGCAAGGATCTTCAGGATGTTTTACTGGGACAGTCAAGAAGGTTAGAGAAAAAAATACTTAGAACATTCATGATGTCAGGGGTGGGTTTACAGGATGTTCTGGTCAGGCAAGAATAGGGGCAGAACTGAGGTTGTAAGCAGAAATTTCTCAAAGGAAGAGGAGAATTGTTCAGGTAGAAAGGTTAGTGATAGGAGAAGGAGGTGTCAAGAGGGAGTAGAGCAAGTCAAAGTATCAGAAATTAATTCCATTGTGCCAGCAACTTTCCCTGGTAACGGTCTTTTGCATATGCTTGTCTACTTGTCTCTTTCCGGCAGTCGCAGTGTTTTGTATGGTTTGTGAGTTAAAGTTTGACTTCTAAACTGATTGTTCATAGGTGTGTCCAAACATGTTGGGGATGCCCTGAAAGCCCATTCCTCCCAGTCCTTGAGAAAAATCTGGACAGTTGGAATCCCTCCTTGGGGTGTCATTGAGAACCGGAAAGATCTTATTGGAAGAGATGTAAGTAGACAATCCTTTCACAACAAAAGGAGATAAACATGTATCCAGTTGCCGGCTTAGCACTATATCCGGATATCTAGTAGACATCTTGAATGTAATATACCCCAAATAAACTCCTGACTTCCTGCTGCCTCCCTTACCCTATCTTAGAAAGTGACAATCTTGTCCTGCAGTTCTCAAGCCAAAACCCTGAACTTATCCTGGAATGATCTCCGTCTCATGCCTCAAACCCGATCCATCAGTAAATTATCATCTTAGCTTCACTTTAAAAATATATCTGGGGGCTTCGCTGCTAGCGCAGTGGTTAAGAATCCGCCTGCCAATGCAAGGGACACGGGTTCGAACACTGGTCCGGGAGGATCACACATGCCATGGAGCAACTAAGCCCGTGCGCCACAACTACTGAGCCTGCGCTCTAGAGCCCGCGAGCCACAACTACTGAGCCTGTGTGCCACAACTACTGAAGCCCGCGTGCCTAGAGCCCATGCTCCGCAGCAAGAAAAGCCACCACAATGAGAAGCCCGCACACCGCAACGAAGAGTAGCCCTGCTCACCGCAACTAGAGAAAGCCCGCACGCAGCAACGAAGGCCTAACACAGCCAAAAATAAAAATAAATAAAATAAATAAATTTATTTCAAAATATATGTATATCTATCCGGAATCTGACCTCTTTTTATTACCTCCACTGTTACTGAGCAGGTTTAAGCCACTGTTTTCTGTCACCTGGATGATTGTAATAGCCTTCCCTACTCTCATCCATGTCTCTTATTAAGGTCTGATCCCAACACAGTAGCCAGAATGATTCTAAAGGGACGGGCTTGTCTAAGTTTGTTTATAAGACTAATGTATATTTTTGGTAGGTATCTCAAGTATTACAAAAGGTATGAAGAAGAAAGATAACCACTGTTAATATTTTGGTGTGTGTCATTCTAGAATTTTTTTCTATGTATGCGTATGTATGTATAGTAAAAAAAAGTTTGTGTGTTAAAAAAGTAACAACAGAAACCTATTGTTGTGAATCTGTTTTTCAGCTTAACTATTTAACATAATTAATTCTCTATGTCAGTTAATATAGACAAGCTTATGGTTTGTTTTAACTTTCATTTTGGAAAATTTTGAACACATTAAAGAGTAGAGAGATCAGAATAATCATCTCCTTCGTACCCTTCTCCCGGTTTCAACAGTTATGAACTCAGAGCCAATTTTGTTTAGTTTAGTCCCTCATCCATTCTCCATCTCCTCCCTCCATCATTTTGAAGCAAATTCCAGACATCAAATAATTTCAGTGGTAAATATTTTAGTAGTTATTTCTAAAGTATATGGACAATTAAAAAATATAACCACATTGCCATATTTGTACCTAAAAAATTAACAATAATTTATGAATATCATCAAATATCCAGTCTGTGTTAAAGTTTCTGATTGTCTCAATTTTTCAGTTGTTCGATTTCATTATCCAAAAAATTTCCCTACATTGTGATGGGTTGATTTGTCTTCTGTCACTTAGTTATTTTCCTTGAGTCGCTTTTGATCTCTGGATTTTCCCTCCATCTCCTTTTTTGTTTTCTGTTTGTTTGTTTCAATTTATTTGTTGAAGAAACTGGGTCATTCCTAAAGAGTTTCCCACAGTTTGGATTTTGCAGATTTAAGCTCTTGTAGTAGCATTTAGCCTATTTCTCTGTCTTTTGTCTTTCTTGTAAATTGGTAGTTTGATCCAAAGGTATGATCAGATTCAGGTTCTTTTTGTACAGGTTTATGCCCTAGGAGGAGATGTGTCCTTCCCTTGTGACATAACATCCTCTCTGTTTTTATGATGTCATTGCCTAGATTTATTTTTTCAACAGGGTTGCAAAAATGCTAATATTTAATTATAGTGTTCTTTCTTCATTTATTAGCTTAAATACTCTATAAAGAGAAACATTTTCTCCTCAATTGCTTGGTTTACCTTGTGGTACGGTTGTATGGGAAAGGGTAGAATAAATATTTGATTCTTTTTCTTTATTTGCCAGTTTTCAAAGCATTGAGTTGGTTATCTACCATCCCCCAAGGTGAACAGTGAGTTGTTTTTTGGTTTTTTTTTTCTGATTCATGAAGTTAAACATATTTGGTATGTTTTAATCCATTATTCTAATATAGTTATTATTCTTTATCACGCTCATATTGTCCCATTGTGGCTAGTGGAGCCTTTCAAGCTGTCTCCTGAGTCCTTTTAACACAATTCTAGTCATTTATCATTGCTTCCTTGTGTTTTAGTATGAAAAAAAAATGTTCTTGGCTCGTTGTATATAATTTTTGCTCCTAGAGAAATGGCTGGTTGCTTTTAGTGGGAAATAGTATTAAGAGACCACATTCTGAGAGCCAAGGGTGCATTTTTATTTTTCGTGCCTGATAAAGTTCTGTTGTACTAAAGTACTATAATTTATTTAACTATCCCTCTGTATTGTCCATTTATGTTTTCTATTTTTAACTTTTACAAAAAATGATATTAATGTTGTGATAAGACACATATATTTTTGAAACTAGCTGAAAACGCTTACTTCCTTAGAAGTTATTCTCAAAGTAGAATGTTTGGACCAGTTGGTATGTAACTTTTAAAATGTGACTAATTGTCTTCCAGAAAGGTGGTAACAATTTACATTCCTACCAACAGGGTATGAGGGTGCCCATTTCCCTGTACCATTTCCAGCTTCGGGTATTCTGGCTTTTTTTAAACTTTGCCATTCTGATAGGTATAAAATAACACCTAATTTTTCTTATGTACGTTTCTCTGATTACTAGTGAGATTCACATCTTTCCATGTGGTTTTTATGCATTTTTAAGCATAGTTTTTATATTTTGAAAGACCTTTTGTATTATAATTCATTCTATTAACATTTTTGTTTGCCATGTGTGCTGCATTTCCCAGATTTTAATTTATATCATTTATGAACATCTTTCCATGTGTAAAAGATATGTGTTACATCTATCAATTATTTTCTTTTTGGTTTCTGGCCTCAGTGTCATGCTTAGGGATTATAAAGGTAACTTTTAAATACTAATGTTTGTAACGTTTGTAGTGCTTTTTACATCCATTATTTCTTTTTTTTTTAAATTTCTTTCTTTTTTTTTTTTTTTTTTTTTGCCTGTGTTGGGCCTTCGTTGCTGCACGCGGGCTTTCTCTAGTTGTGGCGAGTGGGGGCTACTCTTTGTTGCGGTGCACGGGCTTCTCATTGAGGTGGCTTCTCTTGTGGAGCACGGGCTCTAGGTGTGCGGGCTTCAGTAGTTGTAGCTCACGGGCTCTAGAGCACAGGCTCAATAGTTGTGGTGCACGGGCTTAGTTGCTCCGCGGCATGTGGGATCTTCCCAGACCAGGGCTTAAACCTGTGTCTCCTGCATTGGCAGGCAGATTCTTAACCACTGCGCCACCAGGGAAGCTCTCATTATTTCTTTAAAGCCTCACAGCAATAGGAATTATTATCATCACTTATACATGAGGAAAATAAGCCTGAGAAAGGAAGCAGGTGTTACCCAGAGTTAAAGTTAGAAAGTAGAAGAGCCTAGCCTTAAACTTGGGCTCTTTGACTCCAAACACAGTCGGCCTTCCCTATTTGTGGATTCCACATCTGAGGAGTCAACTGACAGTGGATCCTAAGGATTCAACCGACCGCGGATCCAGGGGATACTGAGGGCTGACTATACTGCGCCATTTTATACAAGGGACTTGAGCATCCGTGGATTGTGGTATCTGCGAGTGGTCCTGGAACTAATCCCCCACAGGTACCAAATGACTGTACTGTTCTCTCCTCTCTAAAAACAAATGAGAATTGGAGTAGCTTATAGAAGAATCAGCAAATATTAATAAAGATCTGGATATTTTTTATTGAATGAATGCATCTCCATTTACTTTTCACTTCATTTGGAATACTAGAAAAAGAAAATCAGTGTCCAAATATTATTCTGGAATAGATCTATTAAAAGGCATAGTTTCTGGATAGTGATGTAGTCTGTGTACCAATGCAGATCCCTGAACTGTTTCTTAATGATCTGAGACAAGGTAAGTACAGAAATTGAAAATAAATGTATGGAACCATTTTTAGCCATGTGACGGTGCTGTGACATCCAAGCATATGGTAAGTGTGCTTATCTTGCTGTGTGTGCGAGTGTTGTTGAACTTGTGAGTCTCATGTAGTACAAGCTGCATACTAGTCATGCGTTAGGGGACTACCTATCTGTCCATAAAAAAATAAGAAATAAGAAATCTCAAATTGATTCTTCATCACTGCAGATAGCTTGAGAAGCACTGCTCTTGGTAGCAAGTACTACTTTTTGACCTGGACAGGAGCTCGGTAGTACACAGACAGGCCTTCGGAGCCGTTGGCCCGGGAAGGATCTCAAGCTCTGACCGTCTCTTGTCCTCGCTGTCTCGCAGGTGGTGTGCCTGTACCAGACTCTGGGCAACCCCCTCAGCAAACTCACCACACTCAACTGCATGCACTCCCACTTCATCCTGTCCGATGATGGCACCGTGGGCAAGTATGGCAATGAGATGAAGCTCAGGAGGAACCTGGAAAAGTACCTCTCTCTGCAGAAAATACACAGCCGTGAGTACTGCAGGGGCTCAACCAACAGGTCCTGGCTGGGGGCCTTGCTGTGGAGCAAGGTGCTCCATTGCCATCTGTACAGGGTAGAGAGGTCCAAGCCGGCCCCTGCCTTAAGTTAACACCTGTGAACCCTCAGTGAGAAGAAAGCAGGATATGACATTGTGGGTGACAGTCAGAAGAGAGGAAGGGATCTTGCGGGACAGCAGAGGGGAGGTGTCAGAGTGGAGACTTTAGCAGAGTCTCTGGGAGTCCTTAGGCTTGGATGGATAAAGGGAGAAAGTAGAGAAAGAATTGATTTGGGAATGTGGATGGCTGAAAAGCCGTAAAGAGACTAGCCTGAGAAGAGAGGGCTATGATCCTTGATAGTCAGGGAAGATGACATTTCTATGTGGGTGGCGTGGCTTCAGTCAGGGAAGGGGTTGAAATCAGGACTTTTAGAAATAAGGACCTTTGAAGGTATGTTGTGACATGCTGGCAGTGGTGCTTTGGTAGTGCCTAAGGAGGAGGAGTGGGGGGCAAAATCAGTGAGTGTCCTTGGGTGGAGAGGTGGGAATCCTTAAAGGGAGGAAGAGGGCTGGATGCTGCCTGGAGAAATGGAGACTGCATCCAGGGCAGCAGAAGGTGGCCCCTGCCTCTTTTGGTGAGTTAAATCTTCCACAGACTACTCCTACCCTTTAAGCGGAGATGCCAGGGAATAGGAAGATTCTCAGGAGGCTCAGTCTTCTTCAACCTCTGACTTTGGGCTGAAAATGCTGAACATCCTTTGAGTTTTTGGCCCAGATTCCCTGAAGCAGCAGATGTAGTGAGGTCAGATGGATCAAAGCTCTATTTACTGCCTGTGACCTTGGGCAATGAAATTAACGTCTGTCAAATTGTTCTCTTAATACAAGACAGAAGAAACTGTCTACCTGTACCTTTTGTTGTGAGAATTAGAGGAGATAAAAAAAATATGTTAGGTGTGCTCAGAATAGTATTGGGTACATAACATGTCCTCAACAAATGTGTTTCTTTCTTTCCTTTTATTCTCCTTTGGTACAGGGGGTCGTCTGCTGGTTGGGGTCGGGGTAGAGAGAGGGACTCTGGGAATTGTTGTGAGTCATTTAGAGCTTAGTGTGAATGAAGTTTGGAGGCTCATTTAGGTCAGGAAGTGGGATAGAGGAGCAGGTATGTGGTCCTCTACAGGGTGGGGGTGGCTAGTGGGGAGGAAGACCCACAGAGGAGCGGAGAAGGAGGGCAGGTCAAAGATTGCCCTGAAGGAGAATCCCTGAAGCGAGGGCCCTGCAGGGCTCTGAAATGTCAGTTACCTAAAATGTCCTGTTGCCTCTGATGACTTGGGCTCACCACCTGTGCTCAGGGATTCTGTGCAGCGCTACGATGTGTGTCCCAGGAGAGCAAAGTCTCTGTCTTTCTTATTTCCTGCTGATTCTCCATTTGTGAAAACAGCCCTGATGAATGAAAACAGCCCCGAGCTTGCATATCGCCATATGCCATTCTACATTTCTACTTTCAAAGTCCTTAAAATTTAGGATTCATTTGGAGAGTTTTGCTGTCCATGGAGAGAGAATGTGGAGTCAATTTCAGTGGACTGGTAATATTTATTATTCTATGGAGAACTGACAGGAAAACAGCAAAAACAATAAACCACTTACACACACGCACGCACATACACACACGCATGCATGCACACACACAAGAAAGAAAGAAAGAAGGAAGGAAGGAAGGAAAGAAGAAAGGAAGAATAAAAGAGAGAAAGGAAAGACAAATGAAAACAGACCCCAACAAGCCCAAAATTCTTAGGTATCAAAACTGATCTTCACACCTCCTGTGCTCACTAGGGAGGCTTTCTGCCATATTTGTATTTGTCTTTGATGTGGTTATAAATATTTTCTTGATTTCTTTCATTTCTTTTCAACCGGGCTTCTTGGAGTCCCTGGCAAATCCTTGATGTTCACAGAAAGCACTTACCAAAAAAAAAAAAGGATGACTTCATAAAGTTGCTGTAGAAATCCCTTTGAAATGTGGCCAATGTCAGTTCCTGTTCTGTAAGCCTCTGAGGATGGAAAGCATAGGATCAGCTCTGTATGTCTTCGTAATCCAAGTCTTGGTGGAGAAGAGAGCCCTTTCCTGGGATGCCTATTCTAAGAGCCTTTCACTGGAGCTGTAATGTTGTATTCCTGCCTAAACTGGGAGCCAGGTGTAGAGGCAGCTCTCTCATGAGATTTGTCAGCAAAGAACTTCACGATTTTTTTAAAACAAATTTAATTAATAGCATCAGTAAGATCCTTTTTGTAGAAAACAATCATAAATATATTTATATTTATTTTTGTGAGGATTAGTTATTGCTTTAAAAAAGATGTATCTAACAGAAATTGAATTATTTTCCCTTCTCCTGCAGAATACCCTTACTGATTTCTTTTTCTGATGATAAAAACGTTACATACTCTCACATTCAGATAAAGAAAGAAAACATAGAAGAGAAGGAAGGGATAGCTTTCTGTAATCTTACTATAAAAAATAACCATTGTTAACTTTTTCACCTGTATGCTTTCAGAAATTTTCTATGTACACACAGAGCAACATTTAAAAATGAACACTGGGATCATATAATATCTTTTGTAGCCTTCCCTCCTCTTCCACTAAACATGGATGTATTTCCATATCAGTAAGCATAATTGAGCACATATTTAATGACTGCATAGTATTTCATTATATAGGATATGAGATTCTCTTTAAAAAGTTTTTTTTCCATCCGTTTCAATAATTCTATAATTAATGACATTTTCATCTAAATTTTCTTCTATTACTTTTATGCCTTAATAAGCCATCGTCACCATTTCATTTAGCTTTTACAGGACAATGTTGTTAAAAGAACCCTATGACTATCAATTGGTGTATCTTTTGTCTGATTTTTAGTGATAAGGAGAAAATAATAAGGAAGTGGAGATATGTGGAAAAGGAAAGAAGTATAATGTCAAAGCCATTAAATAGACTGAGTGAGATATTTGGGTGCCTGCTAAGAGGCCGACCCTTAACATTTGTGGAGTCAGGACAAAGGTTACACATGCAAACCCACATACTATTTGTTTAAATATTTAAAAGCTTTAAATCAAGCTAACCAGCAAAAATAACAAGAGAATAATGTTCAATCCTTTTACTTTTGTATATGTAGCAGGAAGGCCAGGTTTGAGGTCAGAGTCCTGGATTTTTGGGAGTACTAAGCCAGAACGTGGAGATGAAAGAGAACTAGCACCTTGGCCCCTGGCCTACAGGTCACTCTCTGCTTCTCTTCCCACCTTTGGCTCAATCTCGCGATGTCCAGGCTTCACACACGTTGTCACCTGGACACCCCAGCCTATATGTCCAAGCTCTATCCACTTCTCTCCTACTCCCCAAAGCTGCCTCTGACTTTGACAAGTATATTCCTGGGGCAGAGGTTCAAGCAGCCCCTGGAAGCAAGAATTTTGGGGTCTTGGGCAATCTAATAAGTAGGAGAGGGAGCACAGGCTTTCCTTGAACCTTGACCCTATAGACTCCTCACTGTGAGGGGAAGGACATGGCCAGAGGAGGGCGCTGTAGAACATGGGGCCCAGAGTAAAGTCCTCTGTCGCTCAGGTGTGAGCATGGTGTTGCCTGCCAATTTTCCTTCTCTTGGAAAAAAAAAAATTGATTTAAATATATCAATACACATGTGGTGTAAAAATTAAATCAAGTAAGAAATCTATAGAATAAACAGTCAACATTTCCCCAAATCCTCCCCTCTCTTCTTTACTATTAATAATTTGATATATATCCTTCCAGAGTTTTCTGGTTATTTATGTAACATGTTATAGATATGTGCATATGTATATATAAAATATATACCCATATATATGGTTTTAAAATTTTAAATAGGATTTTAAATAGGATCATACTGGGCATATCATTTCTGTAACTTTTGTTCACTTAATATCTTTTTAAAAAGAATGACTCCGTGGTCTTTCCTTCTTTTGTCTTCCTTACTTTAATAAAGTATTATGTAGTCTGATAAGAAAGCCAAATAGTGAAAAATGGAATAAATTGAAATATAAAAGTCTTTGAGGTTTACCCATCCCATCTTGTTCTTAGAAATAACCACTATTCAAAGTTGATTGAACTGGCAAAAGTTTGATCATTTTTGGAGATGAGTGATGGATACATTGGGATCCATTATATCATTCTGTTTTCTTTTAGATATGTTTGAAAATTTCCACGATAAAAAGTTAGTTTCTTGAAGACTACTACTTATTATTATTATTTTTAATTAATTTATTTATTTTTGGCTGTGTTGGGTCTTTGTTTCTGTGCGAGGGCTTTCTCTAGTTGCGGCGAGCAGGGGCCACTCTTCATCGCGGTGCGCGGGCCTCTCACTATCGCGGCCTCTCTTGTTGCGGAGCACAGGCTCCAGACGCGCAGGCTCAGTAGTTGTGGCTCACGGGCCCAGTTGCTCCGCGGCATGTGGGATCTTCCCAGACCAGGGCTTGAACCCGTGTCCCCTGCACTGGCAGGCGGATTCTCAACCGCTGCACCACCAGGGAAGCCCTATTATTATTTTTTAATTACCAAAAGCATTTAGGTAACTTTTTAACTGGGAGAAGATGCTCTCACCATATTTGAGTTACTTTTATTTAAAGTCCAAGCTTCTGGCTTGGCCTTGAACTAAGCAAGCCTGAGTCAAAGAAGAGAGAATGGCTAGTGCAAGTAACAAATACATGTGGTAATTGAAAGACTTGTGTCTGGTAATCAGAATTGCTGATGGGGTTCCTTTGTAACAATTTGATATTGTTTGTCATCTGAAATAGGCTCAAGACAAGGAGTGCCTGTGGTGGGGCTGGTGGTGGAAGGTGGTCCCAATGTCATCCTCTCAGTGTGGGAGACTGTGAAAGACAAAGATCCAGTGGTGGTGTGTGAAGGCACAGGCAGGGCTGCCGACCTCCTGGCCTTCACTCACAAACACTTTGCAGATGAAGGGTGAGTTGTTGAGTCTTCATTTCTGAAAGTATGCTCTTTATTCTTCCATTTTAGTTCTTTAATTTCTGCTTTCATGTAGGCCGGATATCCTTAGAGGACAGAGACTGGAATTCTCTGGATATCTTGGAGGACAGAGGTTGAGACTGGAATTCATTTTTCAGTGGTTTTTGTATTTATTAAGCAACACCAAAATGCCCTCCAGTGATGCAAGTTGCTATTAGCTTAGCTGAAGAATGGCCGGCCACTAACAAGGACCTTGAGCCCTGTCTGAGCTTAGGGAAAAAGCATTTCCAGGGGGAGTGAGGGAGGAGACCACTGTGGCCCCAGATCACCTTTAAATTCAATTGCCGTTAGTAAAAATAGCAGAAATTGGGGAAATCAACATCCTGACATTTTTGTCGCATATGTTGTACTTAGTTGAAGTTTTAACTCTTTCTCCTTTTTAAACAAGATGGTAGTTTTTCTCTATCCATCCCTATACACATTGTGATTCTTCCAATTTCAAAAGCGTGATATTTCTGCCAGGTAAGTAAATACAGTGCGTACAAACTGAAATGTGGACCCCACTCATTTACTTAATAAATATTCATTCACTGCTTATAATTTCTCTCTGACAACTCTTCTCTTACAGTTTCTCTCCCCTTTCAGCCCTGCTTCCACCCTGTACCCCCTTCCTCTTCTATTACACCTGTCTCTTTCGTTTTGCAGTGTCAGATTCTTTGAGAATATTATGCCCGAAATTTCTGGAGATTCACAGACCCTTGGAAATCTATCAGCTCGAGAACCCTGCCCCAAGTGCATTCTTCCCAGGAGCATGGCAGATCAGTCCATTCTCTCTTTCAATTCAGCCTTCTCCTCGTGCTGCTGCTTCGCTTTCCTTCCCGTTTATTTGTCTCTTGGCAGTACTGTCCATAGAAACCTTCTCCATCACATGGGACAGACGCAGCGATGTTGTACTTGTACTGATGTTTCTGGCTTGTCCCCTTCTCTGCACTGTGTCAAGTCACGACCATTTCTCTCTCTCCCAGGACCCTGCGTCCTCAAGTGAAGGAGGAGATCATCTGCATGATTCAGAACACTTTCAACTTTAGTCTTAAACAGTCCAAGCACCTTTTTCAAATTCTGATGGAGTGTATGGTGCACAGGGATTCTGTGAGTATGATGAGTTGATGACTCAACTGACTTAAAAAATGCTAATGTTCAACAATTGTGATATTTATTTTCACAAATTTTTTTTTTTCATTTCTTACTTGATTATATATAGCTCTACAGAACTTGACCTTTAAGTTGAGTAAACTTGACTTCTTGTTTCCTCCCGCCCTCCAACCATGCTTCATATTCCTGACCGTACCTGGGAAAAAGCACTTAGACAATATAACAGTATTAAAGAAAAGTGATTGAATTTAGTGAAAATTACATGTAAATATTTTCAGAGGGTAAAGGAACAGCTCCATGTCTTAAATAAACTCAAGTCTGCTGGCTTAGATGACTCTATCACAGTATCCACAGTATGTCCCATAGGAGATCATTGGGGATGCACTGGACAATGGAAATATGTGAATAAACTCTCAGATGGAAAATAGAGGCCACGAACTTTGGGCTATGAACATAATATAGATTCAGGAAAAGATTTTAGTGTTTTAGGGTACTTTGATCAAAATTTTTATCAGTGATTTGGATAATATGTAGCTGACAGTTACATTAAATATGCGGATATGTCATATCATAGTGATCTTTCCAGAATTTGAAGGCTGGACCAAATCATACAAGATTTTGGTAATATTAAAGCACCTTCCCTCAAAAAAACCAATTGAACAAGTTCAGTCTAGACTAAGCATGGCTAAACAGATGTGAAGAACCCTTTGGGATTTTGGTTGACCTAGTAACAACGAAAATAACAACCATGTCTACAATTAACGGTGTGCTTTCCAATATATTTCTTCACGTGAAATAGCCCCATGAGTGAGTTCAATATGGCAGTGATTGTTTATTTCAGTTTCAGAGATAACGAAGCTGAAGCCTAGAGAATTTAAGTGATTTGCCCAGAGTCATGCAGTTATGAAAGAGTAGAACTAAAACTGGTGCTCAGAGTTGAAATCTTGTGCATCGTCTACTACATTTTATATTCCCCACAATAGTCAGTAGGTTAAGAAAAGGATATATTAAAGGGATCACCCTTATATTTGTCTCCTCCTGTCATCAAGGAGAGTAACCAGGGAGCGGTGTAATAATCAAGAGGGAACTAGAGAAGGCAGCTAAGGGTTTGCATGTTACAGAAAGGTTCTCAACTCCTGCACAGTTGAGGGTTGATTTTATTCATGCACATGGTGGGGGGCTGTTAGGTAGAGGGGCTATTAGCTTGAATTGTAGAAGAATTCTATCTTTATGAGACCTTAGAGATTATTTAGTGGGTTCCTCTCATCTTGTGGGTGAGGAACCTGAGATGCAATGGTTTTAAGATATTTACCCAGGACTGACAAGTTAGTGGCATATCTGGGGCTAGAATTTGCCAATCTTGGCTCTTTTTTGTTGAACAGGTCCCTTTACTATATATTTTCATCTGTAAAGATTGAGATACATTCATTAACAGGAGAAGACCTTTTATAATCATAAATAATGTCCTTATTTGTGTTAAAAAAATCAGTCACGTGCCAGGATGCACTGGAGGCTTTGACGTTGTGAAGGCTTTCTTCACTGTCCATTGTACTTGCTCACTGGGTGCATTGTAATTGCCTCACTTATTTTATGACAAATCCTTGAGGATTCATTTCTCATTAAAAAGCAAAAGTCTCAGTTTCTAAAGCTAGGTGAACAGAAGGATCTCATTTCGTATTCTTTCAAAATGAGGCATGGTTTTCTTTACATGAGGAATTGACACTGAGTTTCTTTCCATTATAGCATGTGAATAGTAAATTAATGTAATAATGTTCTTTCATGCATGTTTCCTCTAAGATACTTGGAATTTTTCAGTTTTTTTTTAATCCCCTGAATGTGTACAATTCGCCTTTACCCTACTTAAAAGTTTTCTCTCTTATCAGTAAAAAAAAAGAATTTTTTTTAACTCTGTGTGATTTTTGACATTAATGATGAATGTTTCGCGTAATTCATTAGCTCCAGAGCAAATTTTGTGGATACTTTTGAAAGCATTTCTTTGCTAGTCCCCAAAATGTATGGCTTTCTGTTTTTCAACTGTTACAGATTACCATTTTTGATGCTGATTCTGAGGAGTCACAGGACCTTGATTTAGCAATCCTAACAGCTCTGCTAAAAGGTGAGTGTCTAAATAAGGTTACAATTGTTCCTCCTTCCCTCTTTTCACATTCTGTGGCACTTTGTGCTTTTTATGTTGATATCGTAAACAGAATATGTGATTCCTTTCTTTTACCCTAGGCACAAATTTATCAGCATCAGAACAATTAAATCTGGCAATGGCTTGGGACAGGATGGACATTGCCAAGAAACACATCCTAATTTATGGACAACATTGGAAGGTATAATGAAGATGAAGTTATTTGGAAGACCTATGTCGTGTGTTGGTTTGTTAGGGAGGGACAAAAGAGAGAATTGGAGGAGAGATAGGTTGCTTTGGGGACGGGTGTGGGGGTAGGGTAGCATCTCTGATGCTGGGTACACACCATCGCTAAGACATTTCTCTCATCTACTTTGCCTCCCTGAAAACATTTTTTCCTCTGGCTCTGCAGCCTAATTGAAGCTTCCCCAAAGGAAGTTGGGGGAAAGACAAATGGGAGGATTTTTTATTTACTTTTTGAATGGGCAGATTTTTATACTGTTATTCAAAACTTAAAGTTTATCTTATTTTTTTGCATTAAAGTGTAATGCATGCTCACAATAAGAATGAGTGAAAACAGAGAAAAGCAGGAAGAAGAAAGATTACTCATAGTGCTAATGCTAATCACCGTTAACATTTCATTTTAAAAAAATTACAGTTGTGACCAGACCATAGGTCTGTTAGTTTGGGGTTGAACTAATTTGTGCACATTGTTTAAAACATCAAGTGGTACTGAAAAGCTACCAAAAAGACAGTAGTTCCCTGCCCTGCTAATCAGTAGAGCCAAGCACTTTTGACATTTTTGGACTGTTCTGACATTTATAAATCTCCATATTTCTAAATAATAAGTCATATTGCTATTTTCTGATTAATTTTAGAGAGCTCTTAACATTTCTGTCTGTGCCGTCCCTGCTGCAATCTGGACTGGTTGTCTGCTATTCCTGGTGCTGAGCTGTCATCCTTCATCATCTTGGAGATTCCCTCCTTTGTTAGAACGCCTATTTTCTGTATCCCCTGTTTTCCTCTTTCTTGGTTTACTCCTTTATTTGATGATGTGTATCTTGCAGTAACTTCCTGAGAAAGGGAGTACGGGAGATAAAAATTTTGAGGCCTTATATGTTTGGATATATTTTAATTCAAGATGGAACTAATTTTCCTAGAAAATTTTGAATGCTTAGCTTCCAGCATCCAGCAGTACTGTTGAGAAGTAAAAATCGTTCTGTTTTCTGATCCTTTGTTTATGACCATTTCTTTCTTCTCTGGGAGTTTAAGAAAATCTTCTCTTGTTCCAGTGTTCTTAGATTTCACAATGATGTGCGTCGTTATGAGTTTTTATATCCATTACACTGGGCGCTTGCTTTCAACTTGGCAATCATGTGTTTCCTTTCTGGGGAGTTTCCTCCCCTGTTTTCTCTGCTCTCATTCAGGAATTTTATCATTTAAATGTTAGACCTATGGACTGCTCCTCTAATCCTATCTTTTCCTCTAATCTTCTATATCTTTGCTTTGGTAGATTTCCTCAAGTTTAATTTTTCACGCCTTGTATGTAGCTTTTTGTTTCTGATAGCATATTATTAATTCCTGAGAGCAAATATGTTGTCTTTTTTTTTTAATTTTTATTTGTTTATTTATTTATTTTCTTTTTGTGGACATATGTTTTTATTTCTCTACAAGTAAATTGCTGGGTCATAGGGAAGGTGTACATGTACCTTTTTTTTTTTTTTGATAGATCTTTATTGGAGTATAATTGCTTCTCAATACTGTGTTAGTTTCTGTTGCACAACAAAGCAAACCAGCCATATGCATATACATGCCCCCATATCCCCTCCCTCTTGAGCCTCCCTCCCACCCTCCCTATCCCGCCCCTCTAGGTGGTCACAAAGCACCGAGCCTATCTCCCTGTGCTACGCTGCTGCTTCCCACCAGCCAACTATTTTACATTCGGTAGTGTATATATGTCGATGCTACTCTCACTTCGCCCCAGCTTTGCCCTCCCACCCTGTGTCCTCAAGTCCATTTTCTATGTCTACCTCTTTATTCCTGCTCTGCAACTAGGTTCATCAGTACCATCGTTTTTTTTTTTTAGATTCCATATATATGCGTTAGCATACGGTATTTATTTTTCTCTTTCTGACTTACTTCACTCTGTATGACAGACCCTAGGTCTTAGCATCCTGAATATAATATCTTCTTTTGTTTTTTTGAAGCTATTAATGATAGTTCTTTTGAAGTTTTCTTCTTCCTGTTTTGTCTGATTCCTCCTAGTTGACGTTTTCTGGTCTGTTTGTCCTGGACTTTTTGTTTAAGTGTGGAGGAAGGAAAGCTCATTAGAAATTCTGAGCCTGTAGATTTGGGCTTCACAGTAGGGTGATCTGGCTGCCCCCATTTGTTGGGGAACCTGAAGTGTTAGCATATTCATATATTTTCTCTTGTGTTCATCACAATATCAGAAAGAAATCCTCCAATCTCCTGCTTAGAAGGTAAAGCCTTGTTCCTATTGTTACGGAAACCAATAGGAGAAGATGAGTGGGAAGGTCCCAATGTTAGCAATTTATGCTGCCAGAATTCTGTGGCATAGATTTTGTTTGGTTCTTGACTTTTTTCCCAGACTTCCATTTTTTGGCTTTTTGGGGACTGCTAAGTCAATTACCATTTGACCATCTGCTTTTCAACTTCTAAAATGTTTCACTCTTGACCTCCTTGTTCTTGTGGATTCATTTCTTTAAAAAAAACACAAAAAGACAAAAAAACCCTTTACTATAATTTTAGTGGGGTTTTAGGTAGGAGTAAAAGTAGATGAGTGTGTTTAATTTGCCATTATACCCAGAAGTCGGGTATAGTTTAAATGGGAACATGCCAAGTTACCAAAAAAGAAAAAGAAAAAGAAGCAGAAGGAAAAGAAGGAAGGGAAAGAAACCTTGGATTTTTATTAGAATTGCATTAAATTCAAACATTAATTTGGGAAGCATTGAGATCTTTACCACAGTCAATCTTCTCATCCAAGAACACATTTATTCAAGAGGTCTTTTATGCCTTCAGTTTACCTTTTGTTATTTCTTCACTTAGGTCCTGAACATTTCTTAGTAAGATTGTATTTTATGATTATTTTGTCTGTATAGTTTTGAGTTCAAATACATATAATTCTTTAGTTATTTCTACTTTCTTGGTTTCTGTATATCTCTTATTTATTTCTGTCCTCTGAAGCCTGGCTCGCTAGAACAAGCAATGTTAGATGCTTTGGTGATGGATCGAGTGGATTTCGTGAAGCTCTTAATAGAATATGGCATGAACCTCCATCGCTTTCTTACCATCTCCCGACTGGAAGAGCTCTATAATACAGTGAGTACTGGAACATTTCATTAGTCACCTCCTTAAGATTTATTTATTAATTAGCTTAACACTTAGCTTAAACTATATCTTGAATGTTCAAGTCTCCTTCAGTGTTCATGTACAAAGATAGCTTATAGAGAGACAGACTTTTCAACCAAAGAAGAGACTTTCTTACCAAATCCATTGTATCCTATAGTCATTTCTGTGTTTCCCATTTTAATTAATTATACAGAATAGAAGCATAAACTAATTTAAGAAAGTAGGATAGTAAGACCATAATTAAAGCCAAAGATGTGAATAAGAACAAATTGCTTTTATTGAGTAATTAGAAGCATTTCAACCTAAGGACACTTAAAATTTTGTTCCTGCAATTTTCCTATGTAAACCTTTTATTGAAACGAGACTGGCTTACTCCTTGTAAAGACACCACTTGCTTAAGCCAAGCACCCTTCTTGAGATGTCCTTCCTTGCCTTTGAATATTACCCTTTCTTTAAAGCCCTGTTCAAGTCCTATCTTCTTGATTATTCCAATTCACATACTATAGTGCCCCTATAATACAGATTATTTGCCACTCTTTTGAACATACCTATCTTCATATTGTTGGTTATTTTTAGTGTAAGTCCCACTCTCTTCTATTAGATTGTAAAAATTCTATGAAGAAAGTACTTTTATTCTTCATTGAATCCCTCAGTAGCTTGAATGAATGTAGTAAGTGTTCAATAAATATTTGTTGATAGAATATAATTGTGTGATGAAATTTATAATTGTGTGATTTATATATAATAAAGGATAGTTACAGATTAGTTAAAATTTATTTCTGCCTCTTGCCACACAAAGTTAATTAAGGCCTTACTTCCTAGATATATACATCTTGCATTGAAAAATATTTCAATCTAATCACATCTTCTCTTGGGAAATACCTTCCTTAGAATTAATTTGGCTTAAGCTTCATTACTAAAGATGTTGAAGAAAGTTTTCAGTATTCTGGATTACTTATGAATTCTGAAATAAAGGTTTTTTATTTCTCCCTAGCACATGGTAATTAAAAGGTAATTAAAATTCTTCCTTTTGTTCTTTATTACAGAAACAAGGACCAACCAATATGCTCTTGCATCATCTTGTCCGAGATGTAAAACAGGTAACCTAATGATGAAGGTGTACAAATTTCTTCTGGTATTGTCTTAGCTTTGTGGTGAAGTGTTACCAGATTTTGCTTTGTAAAATGTAGACTTGGATTTTCTAGCGAATTACCTACCTTCTTTACCTGTGACTCTGAACAATTTCATCACCAAACCACACTCATATTTTTTCTTGATATTTGTGTTTTAAAAGATTTGACCCACCAAGTAAGTGGCATTAGCTAATAATTATTTTCTCTTATAAAACATGAATTGGAGACATAGAAACTTCCAAGCAGAATTTCAGCTTAACATGATACAACAATATTGCCAATGATGATAATAATACCTGCTGAAAATAGAGAAACTTCCTGGTTCTGTTATCTTTATTGAAGGACTGGTATGTGATTCCATTGTTTTTGTTCTTGTTTTGTCTATTGGTGATAACTCTGGGGCTCTCACTTCCTTGGTGAGTCTAAGCATTGTTCTAGGGAACCAGGATGGATCCCCCTGGTCTATACCTTTGCTAATATTTTGCTCATGGTATTCTCATTGAACTTTGAGTTAAGTCAGACTTAAAATCATCTCTGATCCCCCATTAGTTACCAGAACTTTCCAACTTTAACAGACTTTTTTTTGCCTTAATTCTGAAGTCTAATATCTTGATGGAGAGAGTGTGGGCTTTCTGATTATGTTGACTTGGTGGGAGTAAAAGGACTGGAGGAAGACATTTGGTTGGCAGATTAGCAGTAAGCAAAAGTGTCCGTGCCGAAGTAAATTTACTTTGCATTGATTCATGTTGGGTCAAAATGATGTTCCTTAGATTATCTCCTTAAACTCTGATTCTATCATGGTAAACTGAAGAAAAAGGAATGAAATAGTTAGATATGTGTTTAACTAGCAGCAAAATGAGAGCATGATTTGTGTTCCTTGGAAAAAGTGAATTATGAATGTGAAAGAGAAAAATTAAATTATTTGCATTTATTTATATCTGTAACCTTATTTGTTGTTCAAAGCTTTGGGAACATTGTTCACAATCTGTTCATTTCAAAGATCTTGTTCAGCACTCTGTGCCTTTAAAAGTGTGCTATGAATGGCGGTTCGGAAGTAACACTTATGAAGAGGCACTGCGGTGGCCTTTAAGGGGTCAGAGCAGTTTTCATTTGGCCTAAGGCCCATGTGCTTGGAAACCTGCTACTCAGTCCCCTACCAGCCATGACGTTGGTCTTGGCACAGCCTTGTGTTTTGAAATCTCATTTTGCTCTGCGGCTTCATGTTCCTTATTTCTATTGGTTCTACTTCCTTTCCTATTCTTGTTTTGTGTATGATTTGGTCAACATGGTGCAAAGTGTTACAGCCATTTCAATAGAGAAGCTTAAGATTTAACTTAGTGTTACTTTTGGACCCTCCAGCATATCCTCCAGTGATTATACTTTTGTTGTAGTGGTTCTGTCATTTCCAGCTAAAAACAATCTTTTGTACTCTCTTTAAATGTATTTTATTCTAAAGTGTGTATATGCATGAGAGAGAAAAAGAGAGGAAATGAGCTCTTAAAAGCAGACATTCCATGTCTGTGAAACTAAAAACATCTTAAGGCTAAGTATTTTTTCCCATTTGAACAACCAGGTTGTATCAGTAGCTGGCCATATTAAGTGATCAGTTGTTTTTGTTCTTGTTTTAGTTATTAGTGATAACTCAGGGGCTCTTCCTTCATTTGTGAGTCTTAAGCATTGTTCTGGGGCTGAAGAGTGTGAGTCTCCCTCTTTGCAGTTGATTTGGTTATGTTCTAGTGACATGGCAAAAGAGATAGAAAAAAAGAACTGACAGTTACGTGTTACATGTTTTTGTTTCAGCATGCCCTTCTCTCAGGCTACAGAATAACGCTGATTGACATTGGACTGGTGATAGAATACCTTATTGGTAGAGCATATCGCAGCAGCTATACCAGAAAAAATTTCAGAGCCCTCTACAGCAACCTCTACAGAAAACATAAGGTAGCATAATTGAAAAGTTACCTAGTAAAATTAAGGATTCCTAGGAGTTATACTTTTAGAAAAATGGCTTGGGAAGTTTAGATGGGAAGAGCTTCCAAAATGGACATGCTATTTATCGACATTTATTGACTATCTGCTGCATGTAAATTACTGGGCTAAGTGCCGGCATGCTGGCCTGGGATGGACATAAAGATCAGGAGTTTAGAAACTTTTAGAGGAAACAGATTTATGAATAACTAGCCACAATACAAAACAGGATATAATCTGTGCCGTATTGACACAGAAGTATGTGGTGAGAAGGGTTAGAGGGAGAGATGACCGGTTCTTTCCTTATCTTTCTTTTTCTTTTGAAAATACAGAAGTGAAAAGCTTAATAGGATTATATCTATAACTCATAATAGTACATAGCCTGGAGATGACAAACTTGGAACAAGTCTCTAGGGGTTATACTGGAAGATGCATGCAGAATGTACCATGTAAAAATACATATTATACGTATTTTATTTTCCATCGTATTTTTGAAAGTCTAGGAATGTAAAATTAGAGTTGCTGGTTAGTTGATTAGCAGAGAAAACGTTGCTTGTTTCTTAAAATTGCCGGTACCGATCAGTAAACTGAAGAGCCTAGTTCTTATTAGGGGATAATGAAAGTGTTAGAAAAGGTAGTTTGGGGCATTTTTGGCTGAGAGAAGAGCGGGAACAGTTAGAGGCACAGTGCTGTGGACACCAGGGTATGGTTTTGCAGTGACAAGGAGACCTTTGTCACTGGACAAGTGCCAGAAGGTTGTGAGGGATGACACTGGAAAGATACTTTGGGATAAGATCACATGAAAAGTCTAGAATATCAAGCTACTTTTGACCTTTATTTTTAAAGAATGAGGTGAAGTGAAAACCCAACTTGGCTTTAAGGGATGAGAAAACAAAACAGAAAGAAACCCAATTCTCAAAGAGAAAATGTTCTTTATTGGCATTTCACAGGCATAGGGATACACTTGAGGTATCAATGCCTTCATGTAAACAAAATACGCCTTGCTATGAGGTTACCAGTGGCAGGTATAGGACTGACTGTGACCTTGGTGCAGCCCAGTGTGGAACATGCTAGGCAGGTTCCTCTAATGCCCTTTCTGGAAATGGGTAGGAAATTGCCCATTTCTCTAATTATTTTCTAGTGAAGGAGTACGGAGTTTATTGTGTTTCCTCGTAAATTAGATCGTAGCAGTTAACGAATACATGGTTTGGAATCGGAGAGATCTGGGACTGAATCTTAGTTTTTGCTCATTAGTAGCTGTGTAATCTTGAGTGAGAAACTTAACCTCTCTGTGTGTCAGTTTCCTTATCTTTAAAATTGGAATAATAATATAATACCCCTTTCATAAATTTATCAAAAGGATTAAATAAAATAATACCTAGAATACCCAGGAAAACCCATATTCCTGGTACATAGAGGGTATAGAGTAACTTAATACTAATAGTCATTATGATTATTACTAGTGATACTATTAATTCTATATCACAGTAATAATAATAATAATTTGAGTAGCATCTTTAAAAAGTTGGACCCCATTACTTCTACATCTAATTTATATCTGTAAAACACAAACTAAAAATAAATAAATAAAATAAAGTACAAATAAAATAAATAAATAAATATTAATAAATAAGTAAAATAAAGTTCAAAGTTCCCGATACGGTTTGTATTGGGAATTTTATGTCAGTCCCTTTAAGAATGCTCTCGTTTGTTTTTGTTTTTCATTGATGAAAGCTTCATGCTGACAAGCAATTAATTATGTTGTTATTGGGCCTAGCTACTGGAATTCCAGTAGTGATATAACACCTGGAGAAATTCCGTAACTTTCTAACTGAAGCTTAAGCTTGGAGCTGTTTGTGAATGGGAACTTTTTCTTATCAGAACTGTGAATCTTTATTGCCTATTCTGAACTTGTTTCAGGTATAGAACATCAATTGATTCTAATGGAATTTCCACATAGAAAAGGAATGCAGATATATGATAGGGAGCAAAAGAACATGTTCTCTAAGATGTTAGGAAATAAGAGTGTGCTTAGTAAGAAGGGGATCGTGAGAGGCTCTTGTTGGAGGAGTAATTAATTACTAATCTTGGATGAGAGACAGAACCATTGGATAGGACACAATATTATATTTGGTTTTATTGTTGTCTAGAAATAAAATGTTAATTGTTACCACTATAATCATCTTTTTCCCTTTTTGTTTTATTTTAAAAATAAAATAACATATTCCAGCAAGTGACCACTTTTACTCAAAGCTTTCCCCAGCCCCCTCTTCACCGAAGATGCCGCTCAGGAAATAGAAATGAATCTGCAGAAAGCACACTGCATTACCAGTTCATTAGAACTGCCCAACCTTACAAAGTCAAGGTACCAGTTACTTATTTTAGATTTGAAAAGAAAATTGTCCTTAAAGACAGAGATCTTTTCTTCCTTTAAAGTTTGAGAGTGGGGAATACAAATAGAGGGATCATTTACAAGTACTATAAACAGATGGTGCAAGTCAAAAGCATAATACAGGTGTTCTCTAACAATGATGAGCAAACGCCCAGGACAAGCAACTAAATGATTTGCCGGGGCTGGCACCTCAGGCTGCCTTCCTTTTTCCTACCTCTACCATGTCCAGATGTTGACTCAGGAAGGCAGTCCATGGGATGGTACTAAAAAATAGAATCATTAGCCCAACATTGCACCCTCCTCCTCCTTTCCCCAAGGCTAATTGGAGGTGACTGTTTCCTTCTCCTTTCTTTTCTCTGACACTGTCCTCTTGCCTCTTCTTATTTCCCTTTTGAAGCTTTCTAAAAAATAATTTTGGCCTAATGTTACAGTATGACAATGATAATGTATTTATGACTGTGTGTGTGCATGTGTGTGTGTGAGCAGTATTATGCCCCCCTCCCTTTACTACCTCAATTCCACTTTCCTCTGGGGGTGAATGCTTTTGTTTAAGAGTTTCCATATAAATGGTTCCTATGTTGGCTGAAAGAGGTTTGCTTTTTATATCTCTTAGAATGAAAAGATATTTCATAAAATTACCATTGGTCATAATCAATGAACATAAATTCCCTTCATTTATAGAAATAGAGGAAGCTTATTACTATTTTTGCTATGATCTCCTTTAATTAAAAAGAATAAGCTGGGACGAAGTGAGAGAGTGGCATGGACTCATATATACTACCAAATGTAAAATAGATAGCTAGTGGGAAACAGCCGCATAGCACACAGAGATCAGCTCGGTGCTTTGTGAACACCTAGAGGGCTGGGATAGGGAGGGTGGGAGGGAGACGCAAGACGGAGGAGATATGGGGATATATGTATATGTATAGCTGATTCACTTTGTTATAAAGCAGAAACTAACACACCATTGTAAAGCAATTATACTCCAATAAAGATGTTAAAAAAAAAAAAGAATAATTATTGAATCTTGTTATTTGCCAGGCATTATTTTGGGCACTTGGTTGAATTTGAGATGCAGGTGTGTTGGAGAAGATATAATTATGACTGAGAAATGGTCCCACCCTCCCTCCCAAAGTAATAACCACAGTGCAGTATGATGAGCATTGAGAGAGAGATACATACAAAGTGATATAGAAGACTATGGGGGTTAGAGAATGGTTTTTGAGATGAGCTGTAAAAGGTGGGTTTACCAGGTAGAGAATAGTATTTCATTATTACCTATTACCATCACTAGGGGAATATAGTCAGAATAAAGGAAAGCAAAATTAAAACCAATCTATTTGTATGAATGTTGGCAACACTAGTGCCATTTTTCTAAGAGGAAGATAATGAATCTATTTGTAAGGTGAGGTTAGAGTTTTTTTTTTAATAGTTATCGTTTATCTAATATGTTATTTTAGCCCATTTCCTTGAGAAATTGGAAATTGTTGTATAGTTAGTGGCTCTATTCCAAAGGTATAGTGTTTTAAGTTGTGTTAAGTGAACTTAAGGTATCTCAGCCTAGGGACCCTGGAATTATTAGATGCAACAAGAAATGGATTAAAAAAGGCCAAAATTTTGGTTTCTGATTTATAAAGTTCTATTATTATTTCCATCTCTTTTCGGTGATTTAAAAATATTTTTAAGATACCCGATGTGTTTTGTCAGGTAGAACATCATGCATTTGAGTATTTGGACACCCATTCCTATTTTATATTCTAACAGGAAAAGTCTGTAGCCCTTCATAAATCAAGGAAGAAGTCAAAAGAAGAACAATATATATCAGATGACCCTGACTCTACTGGCTTTATTTATCCTTATAATGACCTGCTGGTTTGGGCTGTGCTAATGAAAAGGCAGAAGATGGCCATGTTCTTCTGGCAGCACGGAGAGGAGGCCACAGTCAAGGCAGTCATTGCTTGTATACTCTACAGAGCAATGGCCCGGGAAGCCAAGGAGAGCAACATGGTGGATGATGCCTCAGAAGAGCTGAAAAAGTACTCAAAGTAGGAGTTCTCCCTTTACCTAATATGAACATCGACAGTTCTTAGAATGGTTAGACACATTTATCTCCCTCAGCTTAGAACTTGTAAGATGAGTGGACTTATAGCCGTGTGTTTCATGGACTCTCCCATAGATAAGGGTCTTGAGGTATTTTAAGGACTAAAAGGAAGAGAGGTGGCCTTCAAGTCAGGAGACTCGGGTTCCAGTTCTAGTCCAGCTCTTTACTAATTGTCAAATCACTTGACCAGATTTCGGGACTTTAGTTTCTTAACTATAAAATGTTCAATGAATGATTTTGGAAGTCCCTCCTAACTCTCAAACTCTTTGATACTAAGTTATATTAAAATTTTTTCTTTAAGTACAGCTCAGGCAGGAAAACAAATAAATATATTAGGTATTAAATTACCAGAGAGTGATGGTAGAAGATAGAAGAGTTAGAAATGTTTTGGTTTTTTGATTTACTGAAGCATTATAGTAGTAGGGAAAGAAAGCAAGCTAGAGTTAATAGAAACTAATTTGTCATTTTGATTTAAAAAATTCCAGAGAATGACAGTGTCTACTTTTTAGAGAAAACAACCTCCAAGAAGATCACCTGGGGGTGTCTCCAGGTCTAGTTTCTTACTTAAGTCATCTGTGTATTTTGTAAAATCTTTAAATTTATTTATTTATTTTTTTGGGGGCTGTGTTGGGTCTTTGTTGCTGCGCGCGGGCTTTCTCTAGTTGCGGTGAGCAGGGGCTACTCTTCGTTGTGGTGCATGGGCTCTAGGCGTGCAGGCTTCAGTAGTTGGCATGCGGGCTCAGTAGTTGTGGCGCACGGGCTTAGTTGCTCTGTGGCATGTGCGATCTTCCCGATCCAGGGCTCAAACCTGTTAGAGCCTGCATTGGCAGGCGGATTCTTAACCAATGCGCCACCAGGGAAGTCCCTAAAATCTTTAAGAAAAAAAAGGAGTGGCGGGGGGAGTTTTCACAGTTTTTCCTTAAATGCTAGTTCGGTTTATGAACAATCTTTTCTGTCAAAAAATTCTTTATTAGGTACTATCAGGGAGCCCCACACCAAGCCATACACAGCTTGTTTCGTGGTGTGGATTCGCTTCTCCCCATGGATAGCTCAGGCACTCCTGGTGGAAACCCTCTAGTTCTGTTCTTTTAAGAAAGGGAGAACAATCCATTTCCTGAGCAGCAATCCCTTTAAAACAGCTTCTGCATTTTACTGTTCCCTCTTTTGTCTTGGTCTTTTCTGAGTCTCATATCTAATCTTTTTTAACGCTTCTGGGGCTCTCACCTGCATTTATTTTTGCCACTCACCACTGTGTCATTGCAGACAGTTTGGCCAGCTTGCCCTGGATGTGTTGGAGAAGGCATTCAAACAGAATGAAAGAATGGCCATGAAACTGTTGACCTATGAACTCAAGAACTGGAGCAATTCTACCTGTTTAAAACTGGCTGTTTCTGGAGGGTTGAGGCCCTTTGTTTCACATACTTGTACCCAAATGCTACTGACAGATATGTGGATGGGGCGTCTGAAAATGAGGAAAAACTCTTGGTTGAAGGTATATTTACTTGCTTTATAGAGTTTAACGTTAGTTTAGTCTATACTCTTGAGGTCTATACTCTTGAGTTCATTTTTCCCTTGCTCCAGAAGATTACCTTCAGGAAAACCAGTTAATGTCTTTGATTCTCACAGATGAGCTGAGATCTTCACAGTGGAACCTCTGACAACTACTTTATCTCCCTCTACCAGCATAATTGTGCCAGCTCCATCCGCCACAAAGGCATACTCATGAGAAGGTGGTTAGAAGAAGTTAAAAGCATGTACAAACATAAACAAGATTTCATTATTAGTAAACACCATTGCCTCTGATAATTACAACAGAAGTAAATGAGACTTTTTAGTGAAAATTTTCTCAGCTTAAAAATACTAACTCATGATAAACTAAATAAAATTAGCAATTTCTGTTGTTGTGTTCATCTAATGTGATGTTTCAGGAAATAAATGGCTATTTTATAAAGCTGCCCTCAAACACATTTGTTCACACCACTAACTATCTCTAAATTTTTCTATTCCATTATGGTTTAGCCTCATCTTTCATCTTGAATTATCAAGAGTAATTTAGTTAATTATTAAAGGCATTTAATTTTTGACGTCAAACCTAAGCCTAAAAAGCTCTAGGTTATGGTCATGCTTAAGAGGTACATAGCTTATGAAGCAGAAAAAAAGGGGATGAAGCATGATCATTAAGAGCTACACAAGGTTATAATTTATATTTTAATTTTATTCTTCCTAGAGCTCTTAAAAGTATGATGTGTCCCAAATAGAATGACTGTTTTTAAAAACATTTTTTTGGTGGGCAAACTATAGAAAACACAAACAAATAAAAGATATGACATAAAATATATAAAAGAGCTTGTACATTTTAATTCCACTAATGAGATTGTGGAAACAAGAGAAATGTCAACCAGAAATTATTTCACATAGATTCCTCTTTAACAAAATATTGGAGAAACAACAATTGTTTCTAGAAGAAGTTCTCCTTTGATCTGTTTCGATTTCAGCCTTGGAAATGATGAAGCAGAGATGTAAATGGGTCCACCTCTAGCTACACAAGTGCTGGCAATAAATCTTTTTAAATGTTCAGAGAGTGAGATGGGGGTATAGATAGCTGGGATTTTGAGAAATAATTTTCTCCATGGCTCTGTCCTGTACATACTTTAGTTGAATAGAAATCCTTGTTACTGAGAACTTAATAACTTTTTGCTCCTCATATACTTTATTTTTATATCAACAAAGAGACTTAATTGAAGCAAGACTAAATGTTTTTGCCCCAAAACACAGTGAGTTGCCAAAGAAGACTGATTAGCTACTTAAAATCTTTGAGTTGCAGTAGACCATATTGCTCTCCATGCCTGGATCCTAATTCCTCAGTGCTTGGCTTGTGGGTTTTGGGAACACTTTTGCAAATGTAAAATGTCCTGGTCAGACTAATTCCATGTGGATAAAGACTGGAGGAAGACCTTGTAGAGTTTTATGTGGAAGGGAAAACTCATTTAAGTGCTTCTGGAGAATAGACTCTGACCTATTCCTTGGAAATGGAATATTGATTTCATTGAATACTGTTTCACAAGCCAATTGTTCTGCAGTGGTCAAGGGCAAAAGAATGTGGAGCGTTTTCAGGAAGTGGGTTAGGAATTAATTAGTGTAATATTATCATTGTGCCTGCTAACTATGGTGTTTCCAGACCTGGAAGATTGCGTGTATTTTGGGTTCTACATCCGAAAAGAAAACAAACACACAAACAAACCAATCCTATCAGACTGGGAAAAGTCCAGAGAACCTTCACAGGAAATCAAGCTTTAAAACAAAACAACAAAAGGTCATTTCAGCATAAAAAAGAATGAAGTCGACAAGGACATGACTTCAGTTTCTTTAATCATGAGTGGTATATAGTCTGGGTTAATCTTACCTTTATTCACTGAATCCCAGAATTCTAGACCTAATTTTAGCTCGAAAGAGATAATGTTCACCAAGATGATTGTCACAATATTTAGTAAATCTTCTTAACTCTTTACCCTGAAAGGCCAATACAGGTTGAACATAAAAATTCTTTCGAATAGACTATAAATAAATTCATGAATGTTAGCAATAGAATGAAAAAATCATGGATGTCTAGATTTCTATCTTTGTTGGGTTTTACTGGCAGAGAAAATATATGTGTGATGGGAGATGCATCTAACAGAAGGTGACTTGGTATGTTTTTATATTCTTGATTTTATAATATGAATAAATTTTCATGTGTTTTATATGATAGTAACTACTTAGTGGCTTTAAAGAATTAGTCAAGCAATATGCTCATTGAAAAAGAATACTTCTCACTGCCATGCCTCTGGGTATTATAACATATAACAGTGTGGTATATGTATTTTAAACTTTCAAATGCATATATGTATATGCATCGTATTTTTTAATTTTTAATTTTTTAAATAAAATGGGATTACACTGTGCATATTATTTTATAACTTGCTCTTTTTAGACTTAACAATATAACTTTCATTATATTCAGAATTGCTTTTGTCTTTTCAATGACTGCATAGTACAGTTGTCTCTCAATATCCACAAGGGATTGGTTCCAGGACCCCTCAGGATACCAAAATCCGTGGATGCTCAAATCCCTTATATAAAATGGTGTAGTATTTACATATAACTTTTGCGTCTAGATTACTTATGCTATCTAATACAATATAAATGCTATGTAAATAGGTGCCAATGTATGGGAAATTCAAATTTGCTTTTTGGAACTGTCTGGAATTTTTTTTTTTTTTTAATCCACACTTGGTTGCATCTGTGGATGCAAAACCCACGGATATGAAGGGCTGACTGTATTCCACTGTTAAGTTGTCCCACATCAGCTCTCCCTCTATAGATGGACATTTAGGTTGACACTAATTTTTTGCTATTACAATTAGCCATGCAAAGAACATCCCTATCTACACATGCTTGGATTCATGAGTATTTCTGAGGGAGACACTTCTAGAACTGGAATTCTCGAGTCGGAAAGTATGTATACAATCAGGATATCCACTGAATTGGGGATGGATCTGACATTTTATATACATCCAAATCTTAACTTTATTTGGATCATACTTGCGCCTTGTATAACCCCCACTACTTACTTTGTTTTCTTTTCTTTTAAAGATCATCATCAGTATTCTTTTCCCACCCACCATTTTGACATTGGAATTTAAAAGCAAAGCAGAGATGTCACATGTTCCCCAGTCCCAGGACTCCCAGTTTACGTGGTATAATGGTGACCAGAATGCCAGCGCTCCCAAAGAAAGTGCTTGTCTGGTTAGTGCAATATCATAATGAACTAGGTTCTCATGGCATTGACTGCACGCAAACATACACAGACACAAAGCTTATTTATTTAACAAATTATTTAACAATCTTAATCATATTATAGTAAGGTCAGGTATAGCGTGTATGATAGTTCTAATTAACCCCCATATATTATTAAGCAAAATATCCTGTTTCTGCCAAAATCAAAGACTTTATTATGTCTTGAAAGCTGCTTAACTTTTCATTTTCCTTTGTGACTAGTGGAATAAATAGACTTACTATTTCTCTAAAGCTACAATAAGGGATGCCTCATATCCTTAAAAATCTTTATTTAAAAAGATGCTGGTTTAAAATGTGCATTGATCTTCACTGTTTCATGCCATAGTTTTTTCATTTGTTATATCCAATGAGTTTGAATAGTTTTACTTGAGTTCCCAGATGTATACTCTTTCATGGGCAACTTGAGCTGCTTCTATTGCAACCCATCTTCACTGGAGAGTCTCCAATATGCTGTCTGTGCATATATTTTTTGAATTTTATGTTTCAACTTGGATCACTGCTGATAAAGTTGTCATTTACTGTGAGATGTAGTAAACATCTTTTCTGGTACTTAATACTTCAGTGAGGCATCTTTAGCTAGCATCTTGTCTGATGTGCTTTTGTACTTATGAGGTATTTGTCATAATATTAAAAACATATTTGATAAATGTTAAATGAAAAATAATTATAATTAGTTTGTATGGCTGGCATCTGCTGTGATTGGTTGAGCCTTTATTCTGATTGGTTAATGCCAGAACAGTTAACCGGATCAGTTGTTAAATATTTTTACTGTCATGCCTGTTTCGGTATATGTGTGTTCCTCTCCTCTTCCTTCACTCCCTTCCCTTCCCTTCCCCTCCCTTCCCTTCCCTTCCCTTCCCTTCCCTTCCCTTCCCTTCCCTTCCCTTCCCTTCCCTTCCCTTCCCTTCCCTTCCCTCCCCTCCCCTCCCCTCCCCTCCCCTCCCCTCCCCTCCCCTCCCCTCCCCTCCCCTCCCCTCCCCTCCCCTCCCCTCCCTTCCCTTCCCTTCCCTTCCCTTCCTACTTTTCTAAGCCTGATAGTTCCATTTGGGGTTCTCAGAGTCCAAGACGGCAGGTACATCCTAAACTCAATAGAGTGTGTGCGTTCTCCTTTGCAAAGCTGTGTTAGTCAAGTTGTAATTGTGATTGTACTGGTTAGATTATATGGTTACTAAGTTTAGACCATTTCAATTTTTTTTTTTAAGGAAAGAGAAGAAATGTAGTGCTTGCCTAACCCCATTAGAAATAGAAGGCAATCTTTATATGTGCGACATTCACATATATGTTTGCCTTTATACTACTTCAGTGGTCACATTAAGTTTAATTAGCTTGTTGAAGTAAACAATGAAGGAAACTGTTTATCATCTATCTACAAACAAATATGTAAATATGTTGGCCCTTGGTTGCAAGTAGTGCTTTGGAAGTGGATGTAACTTCACTTTTGGCTCTTAGAGGTTTCATAGAAAGATAAGCTTTCACTGAAACTGAAGGCATTGCAGATAGCTGGAGCATTCCACTAAGCAGTTCTTCTTAAAGCGGAGACTCTTAGGGAAAGAACTCCTTCCTTGAATGGCAATTAAATGTGCTCTTAACATTCAAAAAAGATAGTAAGCCCTCACAGTTCCCTGAAAAATTAAATTTTGTCTGTAATATAGTGGTTCTCTTACAGCAATTGCTCACCTGGTGGTTTGGACATGGCCACATCAGTTAATAATTCAACGAATATCTAATAGCTTCCTTCCACGAGCCAGACAAGTTCTGGGGGCATTTCATTAACTAAGGCAGATGCGGCCCCTGCTACCATGGAGCCTATAATCAGACTGACTATCCATGATACCTCACCATTATTCAATTTAAAGCATTTATTGAAAAAGTGTTTCAAATCTGGTCTGTTATGAATGGATTATAATCATAGTAACGATGTTCTTTTATCTTTGAATTTAACTAAAGCAGAAGGTTTGGATTATCTGCTTTGTGTTTAAAATTTTGTTAATCAGAGAATAAGGGGTAGAGGCAGCATTTGGTGGGACATACAAGTTTTCATAATGCTAATTAAGTATAATATACTTGATTAGTTGAGGAACACAATTGGCATTATGTATTTTGGGGGAAAGCCGAAGACAGGAGGGACATAGATGCTCTTTTAGAGTGTCTTTGTGCTTTGTCGTCATGGTAATAGTGTGATAATAAATATGATGAAAGCACTGGTAAGAGGAGAATGAAAGCCATTATTCTTTTTTAAAAATTATTTTTTATTTATTTAAAATTTTTATTCTATGATTATTTTATGTTCAGAAAGGTGGAATAGCAGAAGAAAAAAATGGAGGACAAAGACTTTGAAGTTTTCTTGTATGTATGCAGAGCTGATTATAATATGAGTAGGATTTTATTACAATTTATTTTTCTTGATTAAGGGCTTCAATAAATGCATCAAGTTTTCCTTGAGTTTCTCTAACTTTCTTGAGGTCCTCAGCCATTTGAACTTGTTTAGCAGTAATCGATTTAACTTTCTTCTCGCTATCTTCAGCAAAATCTTCTAATACCTCTTTGACATTTTTCTCTAATTGCCTGACTTCAGGGTTTCTAAGTTGCTGCATTAAAGTATTTGTGGTGACAGCAAGCATGCATTGTATTTGACAAAATAGGACAACATCATTGCATTCCTACTCAGAATCTACAAAATGCCATTGTTAGGAATGAAAGCCTCTTCAACAAAGGTTACAATGATTTAGAGCTGTTTTTAAGAAATGTCTTCTATAAACATGGTGCCAAGTATCGTTAATCAAGCTCGGATCTACTTCTGCTCCTTGGGATTCAAGGTTCTTTTGGACTGTAGTTATCTCATCACTTGCAAGATAAGCTGGGTGTTCCTCATTACATTTCAGCATCTTCTCCAGTTCATTCTTGGTTTCATTGTGAACACACTGTTCTTGGGTCTGATTCTTCCAATGTAACCACCTCTTTTCCCAATCTGGACCTTCCATATTTCAGTTGCATTTTCAGTATCCTTGAGATGAGCCTGAAGAACCTCTTCCATAAAATAAATAGCTGCATCTCACTGCTGTTTATCAGACATGAACTGGTCTTCTAAAGCATTGTGTTGAATAACCCTCAAGCTGTCCTCCGCAAAATCATTCCACTTCTGGTGTTTAATAGTTTCTTCCTTAGCAGCCTCTTTAAATTTATCAAATAAGTTATCATGCTCTTTTCCTTTTGGTTCTGTCATGAAGTGGGAAAATTCTTCCTGTAGGGTCTCCCAAGCAACCTCTATTGCTTTATTAAGAAGCTGTTTATCAATTCACTGTTTAAGCTTGATATCCACTGCACTATTAAAAGTCCCTGAATTCATGGTCTGTGTAGCTGGAAGATGGATGTTTTCAATCACATGAGTTGATACTCTTTCCCACAAAGATTGCTGAACAATTTCCTCCCAGTGTTCTGGTGTAACGTGGCTCAGACTGATAACTTCATTGAGGATTTCATTTTTAGTTTTTTCAAATAGTTTTTTCCGGTCAAGTTCTCGCAGGTGAGGATAGTTATTCTTCTGCTCAGTTTCAAGGTTAAAACGTGTTGCTTTGAAACTGTCAGCCTGTTGTTCAATTGACTCTCATACCATTTCCCAAAAGTCCAACACAACAAGGCTTCAATTTCTTGTAGTCATTTGGTGTGCCTTTAGCATGCTTGTCTTTAGGAGTTTTGAATTCCAAAAAAAATTCTTTTTTTTTTTTAACTTTATTTATTTATTTATTTATGGCTGCATTGGGTCCTCGTTGCTGTGCGCAGGCTTTCTCTAGTTGCAGTGAGCAAGGGCTACTCTTCGTTGCGGTACGTGGGCTTCTCATTGCGGTGGCTTCTCTTGTTGTGGAGCACGGACTCTACGCGCACGGGCTTCAGAAGTTCTGGCGCACCAACTCAGTAGTTGTGGCTCATGGGCTCCAGAGCGCAGGCTCAGTAGCTGAGCCGCACGGGCTTAGTTGCTCCGCAGCATGTGGGATCTTCCCAGACCAGGGCTCGAACCCGTGTCCCCTGCATTTGCAGGTGGATTCTTAACCACTGTGCCACCAGGGAAGCCCACATTTCCTGTTAAAAGATTAAAACCACACAGAAATCTATGAAGTAGGGTGATATCTCTTTTTCTTCTCTTTCATCATCCCTAAGTTCCCTCTTCTCGAAAGCAACCAGGCTGCAAGTGCTTTTTTTTTTTTTTTCCTTTCTTTTCCTTTCTTTTTTCTCTCTTTCTAACAACTCTTCTAGGTAGACACCTCTGTAGTCACATTTATGCAACCACTTCCTTGTCACACAGATACTCATTTCTCACCACCTACAACTGTTAACCCCTTTAGGCTGGCCCATAACTTTTGAGAAACTGATGGAAGATGCTTTCCCTAGAAAAATGCATGCACAACACAAATACTTGCATATAATTTCAGGAGGTTCAAGGAACTCCAGAAGCTCAGAGAGTCCGTGAGCTTCAGGTAAAACCTCTGTTATAAATGAGTGGAGAAGCTATCAAAGCCAGAATCCTCAAACTAACACTGTGCCTGACTTCCCTATAATTTGGGAAAGATGTATCACCATTATGTGTCCATTTTGTCCTCCTGTATTATGGAAATAATTTTGTTCTCTGTTATTGATTTCACAAGGATTTTATTAATATCCTTAGGTTCCAAAATTACTGATAAAGGAGATTAAAAAGAACAGGAAGAGGGACCATTTTTAAATGCTTGGAACTACTCAGTTTGAGTAGTACTAGGTTTTCTTATGAGAGACTCAGCTTGCTTTTCAGAAATACCCTGTTCTCCTTACCCTGTCAAAGATTGATACAATAAATGTAGTTTTCCTTCCATTCAAGACTAAGATTGTAATTTGTCAGGTGGGTGCCCAGTTAATTTCTAATATTTTTATTATATTTATGTATTTATGAAATATATAATATTTTAGATACTTGTAAATGTCAGTATTTTAGTTACACCTCTGACAATAAATGATTGTTTGCTCATTTTACAGAAAGACTATGATTTGGAAAGTGGCCCTGATGAGAAACCAGATGAAAATCAGCACTTTGATTTAAAGAGTGGGCCCCAAAGCCTCCCGTGGACCAGGAAAGTCTATGAGTTCTACAGTGCTCCAATTGTCAAGTTTTGGTTTTATACGGTTGGTCTCATTTCAAAAATTATATATAGTATTCAGGATGGTTAATTGCTAATGATAATGTTGATAATGATATGCCTGATTTACCAACTTGTAATAAAAATGTAAAAAGTGCAGTTAAAAAAAAAGGGAAGAATGACAAAGGAGGTAGGGAAGAAGATTGGAGGGAGGTGAGAAAAGGTGAGAGCAGATCTCTCCTACTTTGGGAGTGAAGGCACAAGCATTCTTCGTTTTTTGAGTGCATCCAGTTAACACAGCTGGGACTCAGAATCTGAAACTGTGTGGAACAATAGAATGAACAATATGGTTGTAGAATTAAGTGATGGGGGTGGATTCTTTTCCCATCTTGGGCAAAAAATCAGCAGTTGAATTGATATTTTCTTTGTAGGAATAATGTGTAATATAGACCAAAAAATTCAAGTGTTTGTTTTTTGTCTTCAGTTGCAAATGCTTCCAAATATGTAGAGGACAAGAAAAATTTTAGAAGTTGAATTGTGTAAACAAATACTAAATCTATCATGGATGGGAGAGATACAGAGAAAACAACTGTACACTAAATGTATTGAGTGCTTTTCACATTTATTTAACAGTATTTATTTTTCTAATGCTAACCTATAGTTAGTTAAATTGCTCAAGATTGTATATTTCTAAAACATTTTGAAGTGATTATAAAAGGATATTTGTCTAAATGTGTTATATTTCAAAATATTTACTTGCCCAACCACACACTTATTTCATATACTTATTCAATAAGTACGTAGCTCTGAATAACTTTTATCTGTTTTCAAAAATAAAATCTTCATTCAGATGATGAGATTTCACCATTTTTGTGAATATGGAAATACTGTATTTTCTGTATTTTGTGAATACAGAAAATCCTAGAGACTCTGATAGTAGCTTCGAGAGAATTTAACCATAGTCACATCATTGGGTAAAGAGTATTCAGCTATTTCTTTCCTTAGAAATTTCTAGCTTATGAACTCTTAGAGACAGTAGTAAAGCTAAGCAAATGGAACAACAACAACTACAAAAATAGCTAAGGATGGTGTTAGCAGTGAGCACAGGCATTTTTAGTCATGGCTATTACATTGCTAGGTTATGGTACGTGTGCTTTATTGAAGCAGTGTCTTGTTATAAATGCTATGATGAAAAAGAAATGTAAACATTTTTGGATATCTTTTTAAGAATTGGAAAGAAAAAAAAGAAGAGTCAGAAGCAATACCTCCAATATCTACAGTGTTTTAGTGCCTGGCCACCATGAAAACAATGTAAAAAATGACTGCCTGATAGTATAAATTTATTTAAATTATGTTCCTAAGGGGTCATCAAATATATTAACCCTTGAAACATAGACCTAGAGAAGTATAGAATTAATAGAATTTACTTTAACTTTTTTATATGCTTCTCTACTAAGCTTCTTAACTCATAGGCAATGCTAATACCCATTATGCCTGCCTGAAATATCACCTATTGTATAGAATATCAAATGGTATAGTCAGAAGTGATTTCAGCCATTCTCTATGTAGAACTAAGCTTAGAAGAAGACTTATCAAACCTAGGTAGAGCTCAAAAAGATATGAGAAATAGGGATCCAGGTTAAAATAATATGATTCTTGTGAGAAGGAACACACACATAGGCACTTTTCTCTCTGTTGATCTGGGATTTTTAATACGTGTTTATTAGCTAGCACTGTGCATTGTCTGTGAAGCTATTGAAAAGACTGCACCGTCTCATGCATTGTTGGTGATTGTGGAAACTGATAAAGCCCTTCTGGCAGGCAACTTAGTAATATGTGTCACAGTTTTAAATGTGTGTGTAGTTATTCTACTTCTGGGAATTGTAAGAAGATAAGAATGTTAGATAAGATCACAAAGCTATTAATCACTGTGTATCTGTGTGTACGTGTTTACCGTGTCTTAATTCTTTGAATAGACTGGAAATCTAGGTTTAATATACACAGCAGTTAAACATACATTTCTTGAATGTCTATCATGTGTCAGGCTGAGAGCTTAAGTGCTGTAGATAAAAACGTCAACAGTCTTTAACTACAAAGACTCACAATTGGACAATATGTTTCCACTAACCAGAAATTTTTTTTTTTTAAGAAAAAAACAGAATCAAATTTTATTGTATTTCTAGCACCCAGAGATAGCAATTCTTAACATCTGCTTTCAACTTTTTTCTATCCAAATATTTTCAAGTTTTTCCACAAGTGAGATTATAGTGTACGCAGCAGTTTTAAACCATTTTAACTTAACAGTTTATCACAAATGCTTAAAATTCACTAGAAGGATTATGCTTAATGTTTATAAATACGTTTCTATCTTTTATATATCTGCATCTCATGGATGTGCAGTTTATGTAAAAATTCCCTTTTGTATCTTGTCTTCTTTCTCCTTCTATTATACGAATGTATACTTTTCTGGCTCTTTAACCTCCAGCCTCTAAGCTTTTTTTATTTCTGTTCTGCCACTTCCAAATGGAAAACTGTTTCCTCCTTTATCTGCTTATCTGGAAATGGTGTTCATCCTACAAGACTCAACTGATATACCTCTTTCTCCAATCTCAAATCCAGCTTCATCCTCTGCATTCCTGTCATGCCTTTAGTAGACTTGCATCATGGAAGTTATCATAGTACGCAATGGCATCGGCCTGGGTCAGAAATCACACTCCACCAGCCTGGCAGGTGGCATTAGTGAGACGTTTCCCGGCAGGTCTAGGTTGAATGCTCTGGGCAGAGCAGCCTCTAGGTGGCATAGACTGTTTTGGGAGCTCCTCACTTAGGGAAAGCTCCGGACCGTGAAACAGCTGCCTGGCTAAGTTCTGTAATCTGTGTAGGCCCAGTGAGTCATGTGTTAGAAGACGTGAACCCAGACCGTAAGTGGTAACCAGAATATTTTAATCAGCATAAAATAAAACTCCCAGCAATAGTAAATATCACAATTTATTATATTTGAAAATAGGTACCTACTAGCACTTCTCCTTTGGCATTCTTGGGACACACGTTTTCTGTTTAAATGGAGGGGAAGGTGTGTGATTCTCTCTTGGCTTGCTGTTGGCCTGACTGTGTCCATGCCGGAATGTGCAGGGTTCTGAAAATTGTGGTCAGGAGTCAACAAGATGTGACCATGCCCATTTCCATGCATTTGAGAACAGTGATCTTCTTTCCTTCCACAAATTCCTAGAATAGAAAACTGTGGATTCTTATGCCTTCTTTGATAATTAGGTCATCAATAATCAGAGGGTGGTCCCAGTTGTATTTTCATGCTATCATGGTGAAGTTCATGTGTGTGGTTCTGTTCATTTGGGTCCGTGTCTGCTTGGCATCCTCCATTATGACTCTCACTCATGTGCAGGGAATCCATGTCCCCCTCACAGATGGTGTATTTGGCATTCCTCGTGCTGTTCACTTACACCGTGTTGGTGGAGATGCAACCCCAGCCCACCGTGCAAGAGTGGCTCGTTATCATTTACATCTTCACCAATGCCATTGAGAAAGTCAGGGAGGTGAGTTATGCCTTCTACCTTTGTCTTCTACATACCTGTGCTAGACATGTTCTGCGCTTGGGTGATGAAAATGGAGAGGTCAAGCATGAGGGTGAGTCAGGCAACGATCCTGATTTGTATGCTACAGGAAAGGTAATTAGGGGGAAAATTTCTGATCTCAACCTTTTATTGTTGCCAAATACTTTCTGTTGGTTGCTGCTCTTTGAAAGCAGTTATTTTAGAGGACATCTTAGTGCGTTTATCAGTTCTAGAGTGATGGTATCTAATTGTTTTTAGACCCTCCAACTATTTGATTTCCCAAAAGTGTTTTTTTTTTATAAAGTTGATGTTTTTTTATAGCCTAACATTACTTGCATATTATTGCTTTCATGTCACAGAGTGGCACATAAATGGCTAAAGTTGTGCAATGTGTAAAGAATTCATTTATAGTTTTCGAAAGTTCCTACTAAACATTTTTGAACATTTAAGATAAAAATCCCTCTGGGGCAAGTAGTCCAAGAAACAAAACAAAGCAAACTTTTCATTTTTAGCTTGCAATGAGTCACTTAAAACAAAATAAAAGGAATGAATATTCCTATCCAATTATAACTGCAATCACACACCGTATGACTTAGGCTGTTTTAGATATCATTGTATATGTATCTCTCTCTACCTCTGTGCATTTACATACAATGATTTTGTCCTAGAGCTAATATGACCAACCTTGTATATTATGTAGAAAACAATTCAGCAGAAAAACGTTATCCGAATTCTACTATTTTTATTATGCTTCAGGGAAAATGGCTTTTTACTGTTTTACATTTCAGTTTGTCTGATATTCTGTTGCAGGGGTAATTTCTTATAATAGTGAATTCTAATATCACATTCTGAGTAATTTGCTAACTACTCACTAAATAGCAGTAGTGGGGCCAGATTACAGGATTCTTTGGTTTCTTTGCACTAGGCTATACGTCATGAAATGGAATTGCAGCTATATTCCATTGCAATATTGAGTTTTAAATGTCTTGGTGTTTCCCTATGTTAGTTTAGGATTAATGAAAGCTAGAAAAACTTTTCTTTTTTAAAAAAAATTCTGGTTTGTTTTTAAATAGCTGGCCAGTACTAACAGTGAGATTAAACTACATTTATAGAATTGTTTAAATAATTCATTCCCCAAGGATAACTTACGTCTCCAAAATCCCCTTATGATCTAAGGTTTGGCATGATTCCAAATACTCCTTAAAAGAACAGTTGATGTATTAAAGATCATATTGATCTTGGGTTATAACCCATTCTTTAAGTTTCCCTCTTTCTTTCATCTTTTAGGTCTATATTTCAGAACCTGGGAAGTTTACTCAAAAGGTGAAGGTATGGATTAGCGAGTACTGGAATCTGATGGAAACTGTGGCTATTGGCCTGTTTTTGGTGGGTTTTGGCCTTCGGTGGGGTGACCCTCCTTTTTACACAGCGGGAAGACTAATATACTGCATCGACATCATATTCTGGTTCTCACGGCTCCTGGACTTCTTTGCTGTGAATCAACATGCTGGTCCCTATGTGACCATGATTGCAAAAATGGTGAGTACAGTCTGCTGTATAATCTGGTGTTCTTTTAACAGTTCTACTTAATTTCATGGTTCACATACATTGGTTTAACTTTTGAAATTATTTAAAGAAGCACACACTTCATCCCCACTTTCCTTATAACCATAAACTCATATTTAACAAATGTCCTTGGATAGCATATTGGGTAGTTGATTACAATACTCAGCTTACCCTTTTGGTTAGGGCCAGATGATGGGGGGTTGAATCATATTTGTCTCTGAGCACAGTAATTCCTGAGGGCCAGATTTATGTGAGGCGACCACCAATAATATTTTCTGCTGAAATAGTGATTTGTCTTTTTATCTCTCCACCCCCAGCCAACTCTTAAATAGTGATTACTGTGGGCCACACATTGTTCTAAGTACTTTGTATGTATTAACTCATTTAATCTTCAAAACAACTTTATGACATGGGTTCTATTATTATCCACATTGTGCGTTCAAGGAAATGGAGTTCAGGTAAATTTCCCAAAGGCATAAGTCGGGGAGCCAGGATTCAAATCTGGGCCACCTGGCTCTGTCTGCCATCTGAGCTCACTGTGCACTTGTATTAGCCCTGTCCAACTGGCTTTGCACAGGACCTAAGAAGGACAGTACCTCAAGATCATCTTTGCTTTTTCTTCTGGAACACTCACTGGCAGGGAAGGGGCAAGTTCTTGAGAAGGAAAGGTAGTGTTGAAACAAAGGAAGAAGACAGAAAAGGGAGAACCTCCAGGATTCCAAAGATAGATTTTTCTTATTTTATACTTTTCTCTTAGACCAGCAATATTTTCTCTGGTCTTGGTGACATTGGTATTAATTCAGTAGGTTATGCTGAGGTAATCACTGTATCTAAGTGACTTAGCACAAGTTTATTTCTCCCTGATACAAAGATTGATGTATGCTCATGGAGGCCGCCCTCTACCCAGTGACTCAGGGATCCCAAATCGTTCCATCTTGGGATATAGCTGTGTCAATATTGTGGCTTCTGAGGTTTCCTATGACAGGGAATAAGAGGGATGGAGAATATCTAACAGCTTGTAACTGCTCTGGATGGGAAGTGACTCAAATCACTGTTATTCCACAGCCCATTGGCCAGGAATAGGTCAGGTGGCTCCTGCCTCATGGAAGGGAAGCTCATGGACTATTCACGGAGTATGTCTCTGCCACAGGGAACAAGTGGGTTGAACTGATGTACATTTAGTAATTGAAATGAATTATTTAAAAGAGTCTTTAGAAAATTACAGTACATGTGCTATATATACATGTGTGTATAGTACATGTGTGTACTGTATGTGCTCCATTGTGCATTATAACAATCAGGCTTACTTTTAATACAAAGACTATGTGTTTGGGAGTTAATGAACCACTGGATTTAACAAACATCGTTTTATAGTTGCTTTTGCATCTTTAAAAAAAAATTCTTCACTTCATCAACATGTTCAGTATCTTGGAGTTCAGTACCTTGGAGCAGATTCTTGGCCTGATCAATTTCTCAGACTCTAACTTCTGAAGATAATCCTGGGAATAAGGAGCCATTTTACTAATTTGAATATCCCTATTTTTTTTTCTTTTCCTAATCTCTGATGAAAAGTTAGATATTAGCTAATCAAAAGCTATTCGTATTTCATCACATCTTAAAAAAAGAAGCACAGATCCTCTACAGTTAGCACACTTAAATTACTCCATAGACTACATTGACATGAAACATATACTGTGCAGAGAAAACAATGTTTTAGCCAAAGGAAATCCAGCTATTCATGGACTAGGCATTTTGGGCAATGACTAGACAGTCTTATTATTGGCAGGTATAATTATGATGGCTGCAGGTGTTTGATTTGTTTTAAATTTCAAATCTGTAGTAAACTTCTGGCTGTGACGTGCTTTTTTGCAGACAGCAAACATGTTCTACATTGTGATCATCATGGCCATCGTCCTGCTGAGCTTTGGAGTGGCACGCAAGGCCATCCTTTCACCAAAGGAGCCTCCATCCTGGAGCCTTGCTCGAGATATCGTGTTTGAGCCATACTGGATGATCTATGGAGAAGTCTATGCTTCAGAGATAGATGGTACGTAGAGGATTCCGCCACCATGCAGCAAGTGAACCTTTGTAGATACTCAGAGTAATAAAGAACCCTGGAAAACAACCATCTGAATCTTAAAAATGTCAAGAGTTTGTGGTATTCTGCTAAGTCAATATGCTAAATATTTGTCTAGAGTCATAGGACTATGATTCACCTTATCTCTCATTCTTTTAAATTCTTTATTTGTAGTTTGTTCAAGCCAGCCGTCCTGCCCTCCTGGTTCTTTTCTTACTCCATTCCTGCAAGCTGTCTACCTCTTCGTGCAATATATCATCATGGTGAACCTGTTGATTGCTTTCTTCAAGTAGGTTATTTTAATCAAATACAGTTATTTTGTATGAATCCAAAATGGGTGCAGGTATTTTGAAAGATTCACATGCAACCTTTGTTTTTTGTGTGTTTCATGTTTAATTACTATGGTTTTAAAATATGGGCATGGAACTACTGGCAGGAAGGCAGCAGAGTATGAGAAGAGAAAAAACAATAAATAGAGAGTGTAATAGAAGCGGACTGAAAGGAGATCATACACTGTAATTAAGCAATAATTTGGAATCATGGAGAGTAACAATTGACGAGGCTGAAAGTTGGTTAAAGAGTCCTTGATAACTTTCCTTCATTGGCTCTCAGTATATCTCATTTTCTGTTTTCTTCTATATCACTTTTCACTTCTTCTCAGTCTTCTTTTCTGGATCATCATATTCTCTTCAACCTTTTAACATTGGAATGTCCCTGGGCCCAGACCTTTTGTTTACACTTTGGTGATCTTGTTCAGTTTCCTGTATATATATACTGACAAATCCCAACTTATATCTTCAGCCTAGATCTCTTTCTTGAACTTCAGTCCTGTAGATCCAGCTCTCCTGTTCCATTACCAGTCAGATGTATAATATTGGCTTGGCCAAAAAGTTCGTTTGGGTTTTTCCATAACCTTACGGAAAAACCCAAATGAACTTTTTGGCCAACCCAATAGATTTCTGAACTTTCAAATGTCCAAATTCTTGATCTCCCCTCTTTCCCAACATACACTTATTCTGCTTGTAGTGTTTCCCAAATCTATAAGGAAGACCACATGTTTCTGTCAAAGCTTTGTCTTTCCCATTGTTCAGACCAAAAACCTTGGCATTCTTAATGCGTCTCATATTTCTAGCTCTAGACTGTCAGGAATACCTGTTGACTCCATCTTCAAATAGATCATCAGTCCAACCGCCTCTCACCACCCCACTGCTATTACCACAAAGCCTCCTAATTTATTTCTCTGCTTCTGTCTTTGGCCCCTATATTCTGTTCTCAACACAGTAGCCCTAATGACACTTAAATTTTTTAAATTACTTAATTAATTAATCAATCTATTCCCTAATGACCTTTAAAACATATGTCAGATGATGTCACTCATCTGCTCCAAACCATTCAAGGGTCCCCATTTCCTTCTGGGTAAAAGTCAAAGTTTCTACAATGACCTAGCTTCCCTGCTACTTCTCCAGTCACCCATCACACTACTGTTCCCCGAATCCATACCTCTCCAGCCACACTGGCCCCTCACAGTTTTTCAGACAACACAGGGGTGTTTGCAGTTGCTGTTCCCTCTGCCTGGAATGCTCTTCCCCCAGATATCAGTGTGGTCCATTCCCTCACCTCCTTCAAGCCTTTGCTCAAATGTCCCCTCTTTAATTAGCCCTAACCTAAGGATATTATTTAAAAGTGCAGCCCCCTCACCCAACAAAGTTTCCTATATAACACTAAGGTGGTATATAAATAAACCAAAGTTATCATTTTATTAATGATCTTTCACAAAAGATCACATTTCTAACTGGTTAAATTCATACTGGAGCCTCATTCCACATTAGAAAATTACCTGCTTTAAGTTTCCCTTAAATTAGAAAGTGAATTATAGAATCTGATTTGAACAAAACATATTACAACTCTGCTGAACATTAAGAATTAACTTTAGTGAGCAAAATATCTAATGCTTACGTTTAAAAGTCCTAAATCATACCCAACCCAATTTATTAAATGTACAATCACCAATATTTTCTTTGGCTTCTTCAAAATATTCACTCCCGTGCACTCTTCCCCTTCCGCTCATCACCTATGCACTTAAAACCCCCTATAAGCTCAACTCTAGTATTTCTCAGAAAGGCTGTTATGTTCATGATGCCCCTTTTGCCTTATATAAGCAGGTGCTCAACATTTATTGAATGAGTGTCCGCCAATCCAATGGACGCACTTTGAAAAATTCCTCCCTACGCTCAACCTATGATAAAGTGTATTTAGATAGAACTTTTTAGGTTATGCCCTGCTTTCATGCACATTAATAATGTGCATGAATATATACTATAAGAATAATGTAATTCTTATAGTATATATTTTTATCTTTCATTGCATTCTTAGAAGTTTTCCAATATCTTAAATTTGTTTAAATGATTCACTTTCCTAATTCATTGCCAGGAGAGTCTCATCATGTCTTTTATGCTACTGTATATACAGTATATGCACAAAAAGTGCTTTCTTGAATCAAAGAATCATGAACAGAAAATAAGCTAATGTCATAAGAAAGCACACACACACACACACACAAAACGAGATTTTCACATTTTTGAAAACATGCTTTCTGGAATATAGATCATATGATCACTAAATACCAGTAAATGCAAAAGTCCATATGATACAACCAATTTGCAACATATTACAGTTTTAAAGTTTACAAACTATGTGTATATGGCTTAAAATCAAATCAAAATAAAACCAAAACACTCTCAAAAGTAAAAAAAAAAAAAAAAAAAGTGTAGCCCCCTTTCCTTCGACCATCTCCTTGGCATGCCTGGTCCCCCTTACTCTTCTTTCTTTACACTACCCACTTATATATACAAATATATTTTATAATTTATCTCTATATTGTGTTTTCCCCCCGTTTATCTCTTATACTGGAATATAAGCTCCACAAGAACAAGTTTGTTTTTTTGTTTTGGGGGGTTTTTTTTTGGCCTTTTTTGCCCATGAATTTATCCCAGGCACTGAAAAGAGTGCCTGGTACATATTTGTTTAATGGATGAAAGAAATCAAGTGAAGTGATGGGAAGAAACTAGTATTTTCTGAATGCCTCTTTTATGCCAGGCACTGTACTAGGTATTTTATTCATTAATTATCTCACTGAAGAGATATAGATAAGAAAAGGGAAATCAATGCATAGAAGCTAAGGAGAGAAAGTAGAGGAGATAAAGGCTGAAGGCAAGCAAAATAAGAACACACACAAAAAAGGACTGTTGTTACGTATATATGGGGAAAACATACTTTTTTGCTTGTTACAAGATTATATGATAGCTATCATCTCCCTTTAGCCTCACCATTTTATGCCCTTGTAACATTTACTGGTGTTTAATTACTGTAGCTATTTTTTTGACATTTCAAATAAGATTAAGAGTGGGTATGAGATTTTTGTTTCTCAAAAACGGCAGGTGTCAAAAGGGAGGCTGACAAATCCTCCCACAGGCCAATCTTCTCACTGAGATGAATACACTGAGGACCACACAAGCTGAGCAACCCCAGAGCGGACTACTTGTCCAAAAGCCCCTTTCCAGATTCTGTAATTACAAAGAACCTGAAATACAGTGTGAAGATCGCCACCTGCTGGTGGGCAGGCTGTGATCACACTTGGAGTGGGAGTAACATGTAATTTTGGTGGCCCTCAAACTTGATTGTGCAGAATTACCTGGAGGACTCAATGAGACACAGATCGCTAATTGGATCGTTCCAGGATAGGGCCCAAGAATTTGCATTCCTGACCTGTTCTCAGGTGATGCAGTGCTGCTGGCTCAGTGACTGCACTTTGAGAAGTACTATTAAACTCAGTCAGTCGTCAGTGTTTCCTTCAACTATTTTATGAACTCTGAAACTTCCCTCCTCCTCTTATCCTAAGCTGGCTTTCCCCAGGATAGTTTGGGTTCCTTCTCTTTATCATAACTGCAGTTTAGGGTTACCTGCATTTTTATTTGCCAAATGTGACTGCCCTTCTCAAGTACTTCTCTGCCATCTTTCTCTAAAGAAAATAAATTACATATTAGCCTAAGCAAAATATTAAGATGGATATTCCATTGTGTCCTCCCCACCAACATCATGTTATAGACTTAAAGTTAAATAGTTAAGGGTGATATGTTGTTTGAGAATTTGTACCACTCACCACAACTTCTATCACAAGTTCTATAATATCAACATATTTACTGCACTATCTGCATATTATAATTGATATAATTAAAGGGAGAAAAATCCCAAGGCGGCCTACCAATAAGGAGTCACTTTTATTGTAAGGTTAATGTAAATAATTGATCTAGCTGCTGAATCAAAGCTCTGCTTATTGACTTATTTTAGGATGAATTGATTTTTCTTCCATCTCTTCTTCTTCATTTATATTCTTTCGTTTGAATGTTTTAACTAGGATTATTCTAGCATTTCTCACATTTGACATTAGGAGAATCTCTTCATAAGGTTGATGATATAGAGGGACATTAAAGCTGTTTACCATGAATGATGAATTATGGACTGAAAAGATCTTCTTATGTGAGAAGAGATGGTGAATCAAGAATAATGTTACTTCCAGAGGACAGTTTCTGTTCATTGCATTTAAAATGTTGGCATTTTCTTCTCTCTGACTGGAATTTCTACCTTTTGCTTATTCTGATTAGCATATTTTATTGTAGAAGGTGATTAATGTATGTTGTTTGGTGGAAGAAGAATCGTAAATGCAATGGATATTATTTTTATTGGCTAACTACCGTCCATGTCAGGCGAACCAATCATAAAAGTTGGAAAATAAAGCAATAATCTAACTGTTATGTTTCAGGATTCCATATTAAAACACTGTCCCTCTCTTACTACAACTTACAGTAACGTTTACATAGATCTGAAATCCATTTCAAATAACCTGTGGAAATACAATCGCTATCGCTACATCATGACCTACCACGAGAAGCCTTGGCTGCCCCCGCCTTTTATCCTGCTGAGTCACGTTGGTCTCTTTCTTCGCCGTCTTTGCCATCACCAAGCTCCAAATGACCAAGAAGAGGGTGATGTTGGATTAAGTAAGTTTTCATTGGTGGGACAGGAGGAAGAGAGTGCAAGAGTGGAGATCCAAGGTGAAGACACCTGGAACGTTGTCCATTAAATTCAGGGCACAGGATGGAAGGCTCTGGGAGTTAACTGACAAAAGAGTATCAGCTGAGCACCCGGGTCTAAGTAAATACATGGATCTCATTACGTGGTTGTAGTACCTTTCGCTAAAAGTAGCTGATACTTTGAAAGAAAGGAATAGGTAGGAACAGAATCTCTGCTTGAATGTGTAAAGGCTTTTTGTCACCTGGAAAACCCCGTGTTTTTACTCTGCTTAGCTGGGAAGACGTCAGAATAACTCCTAGAGAGTAGTCAGAGTGACCCATACTTATTTCCCTGTTGTTGAAGATGGAATCCAAATCGAAAGGATACAGAAGGTCTTGTGGACTAAGGGAAATAGATAAACCAGACTTTGCTTAATTTATTCACCAGAATCATGGCTCTCTGGTTCTCTAATCTACTGAATATGGAGGTGATTCTTTATAGATGTTTCATATTTTCAAGAACTTCAACTCAGGATGCAGAAATGTGGATTCTCTCTCTCTTTTTTTTTTTTGGCAAAGCTTAACTCGACATATTTTGAGATTTTCCTAGTTCATTTTGCTTATCCATACATTGACTGCATGATATGACTGTCATACTAATTCTCATAAGAGAACATTCCTTCTTGTGGTTCAGAGATCTTTCGTAGTTCCTCTAGGCCCGCTGGTACTAGGCCCATTTCTAGATAATTCCTAGATATAGAGGAAATGGATAGCATAAATTCACAATCCTTTATCTCAATCCCTAAATTCAAAATACATTTGAAAATGGAAAGTCTTTTTCTTCATAAGTTGGAAAAAGACTCATTTGGACAGAAGAGGCTAACGGGACTAATGTAAGCCATTTATCCTCTTTATCCCTTGTAGTATGGATATTCATTGATTTTTGCTGCAGAAATGATGTGTTTGATTTCAGGGTATTGCCCTAGCTACAACTAGGGATTTTACTTCATTTATGGCATATGCACTATACTACCTTTCCAAAACTAGAAAACTTCTTAATTCTGAAATGGACTGGTTCCAGGAGTTTCAGATAAGGGATTGTGGACTATTTATACATTTCAGTGGGCCCTTAGGAGGACAGATGTTATCACAAGGTTGACAGGGTGACATGCTTTTGCTCCTGCTGTAGTTGGCTCTGTGAAGTATTTTTCTTCTCTTGAGTCACTTGATTTATTTTTCTGTTCCATTTCTTTCCCCTAAGACATTCAGCCTTTATATGGAAGTCAAAGCACAACTGAAGTTAATTTAAAGGCTTATAATTATATTATAATTTCCCGGCTTCTAATGGAGTGCCATCCCAGAACAACTGTAATCTAACAGGAGAGTGTGAACCACTTGAGAGATCCTGGGATTAACTAGGATTTGGCCCCATTTTCTAGCACCATATAACAAACAACGCTTTCCTGGGCTTACCTTGATCTGAGTTTATAGGATGATTCGGGTATAAAACTCGAGGAAATATTCTGATGGACAGAGGTAAATTCACCCTGAACTCTGGGAAATTCTTGAATTTGTGTGAGATTGCCTTTGATTCTCTGTATTGAGGATCAAGACGTTTGCACATGGGGCAGCAGTGCCACCTGGTGGACAGTCACAAGAACGTGCCACATACTGCAAGCTGCACCTATCACTGGAACTGCTCTGTGGGTTGTTTGCTCACAGGAATCCACAGAAGGCTCAAATCATACAATTCTAAAGTTCCTTACTCATACAAGATTCTTTAATGCAAACACACATTTAGAGTTGAGTGGGGATGGGGATTTTTTTGGTGTCTGAAAGATGCTTCCAAGCCATAAAAATCAGAAAACATTGTACCTTTGACTTGTGAACACCTTTTATGTCTGAGCATTTTCTTTTAGTCATCTTTTATTTTTATTTTTTTTCTTAAATTATTTATTTATTTATTTATTTATTTCTGGCTGTGTGGGTCTTCGTTTCTGTGCGAGGGCCCCCTCCAGTTGCGGCAAGTGGGGGCCACTCTTCATAGCGGTGCACGGGCCTCTCACTATCGTGGCCTCTCCTGTTGCAGAGCACAGGCTCCAGACGCGCAGGCTCAGCAGTTGTGGCTCACGGGCCTAGTTGCTCTGCGGCATGTGGGATCTTCCCAGACCAGGGCTCGAACCCGTGTCCCCTGCATCGGCAGGCAGACTCTCAACCACTGCGCCACCAGGGAAGCCCTAGTCATCTTTTAAAATGAATATTTTTGTCTCTCATTTTATTGGAAAATTACAGAACATTTGCATTTCTAATAAATTCTGGAGAACTTTAATGGTTCTTTTTTTCCCCTAATTTAGGTGAAATGATTGAAGGAAGAGAATATTCCAATTTTACCCTTTTTGCAACAGCATTTTTATATTTAACAAGTATTAGAAACTTGCTCAAAAGATAATGTATTTTTCTGCTATGTCAAAGTAAGAGTCGAGGTGGTAGACCAAATGTGATTGCTGAGGTTTGATGTAGAATTGCATTAGTTTCATAACATCGTGAAATGACGTGTCTTTTAATGAATTAATTGTAATTGTCAAGGAAGAAGTGTAGCCTTGATTGGCCATTGACTGGTCATAATGTTTCTTTCTTCAATAGAAGAACTTAGTATATACAAACTCAGTGTATATATAAACTCAGTGCAACAAGGTAAAACTTTCTTATACTTACTGGATTAATTTCAACAGACTTTGACTTCTTCTAACCTTGATTTTAACCTGTAGGTTACTTATTGTCATTTTGACAGATAAACCAGTTGGTGGGGGAACTTCCATATGCATATAAATGTGGTGAATTTTTATGTGTAAAAGTATTCTAATTTAAGAAAATATTAAAGATAAAGTATCTGTTCCACGAGTCACCTTCAAATTCCCACATCTGTTTATAGGACAAAAAGGAAAGACCCAGCCTGGTGTTTCCAGTTATTTCTACATAGTGCTTCCCAATTAATATTAGGAATACAGTGTGACAAGGCAGCAAACTATTATCATGCAAGCTATGGTTTTATCCATTTTTAACACCAATGGAAGAAAAGTCACTCAGACGCTGTATCAGCTTCCTATGGAGGATGAATAATGATTCTTTTTATGCACTATACTTATTTCCATAGAACTCTACCTGAGTAAGGAGGATCTGAAAAAACTTCACAATTTTGAAGAACAGTGTGTGGAAAAATACTTCCATGAGAAGATGGAAGGTCTGAATTGTAGTTGTGAGGAACGAATCCGAGTGACGTCAGAAAGGTAAAAGTTATATATGTATTTTCACCCTGTAAACTGCTACCTAAACCTGATTCTACTAGAATGTCTGAAAAAAGTAGAAAGGTCTACTTTTAAAACCCAGAGGTTTTGATTTTCTAAAATTTTCTCTAGTATCGTATAATATTCATGCAATCAGTGCACATTTATTGAGCATCTACTATGTTCCAGGCAGTCTTCTAAGTTAGTGGAGATAAATGGTGAATAAGAGAGCAGGGGCCCTTCCTTCATAGCATTCACATTCTAGTGCGTGCATGTGGAGGGGTGGGGGTGGAGTGAAGGACAAAAAAGATATATGTAATTTAATGTCAGACAGTAAAAGAGCAATGAAGGGGAAAAAAAGTAGTATAAGGGAATAGAGATGGATCGTGGTGAAGGGTCTGCTGGAGTTGGGGGTTGGGTTGGACCGTTTTGGGAGCCTGGTGCAGGAAGGTCGCTCTGAGGCAGCTGAGGAGGAGAGACTTGAGGGAGGTGGGCTGGAGCAGCAAACGTGGATGCAGGTGAGTCCAGGAGCAGCAGGGTGCTGGTTGCACTGGGAATCATGGAGTCATAGTCTCGGGGCGCCTGACTAGCACTGGTGCAGTGGAGTTGAGGGCAGATTCACTGAAGCGTGTGGAGGGTGAATAGAAGTAGAGACAGTGATTAGAGGCAGATTTTCTAAGAAGTTTTACTCTGAAGGGAGGTAAAGAGGGGTATGGGGACATGGTGCGGTTCTTTTGTTTCATGTGGAGATAATAAAAGTAATATATTTGTTCCTGGAAACGATCTACCAGCAAGGGAGAAACTGCAGGAGCCAGAGGGAGGAGGTGATTTGCTGAGTGAAGTCCTCAGGAAGGGCAGTTAACGGTGGGGGCCAGGAGAGAATATGGAGAGTGCTCCAGAGGATGCAGCCAGGCTGCAGGGACGCAGTTCTTACGGCAGTCATCAGCTGAGGGTGTCTGTGGGTGTGTGTGATTTGGGGGGCCATTCAGAGGCTTGAGGAAAGAGGAGGTGTGTTGGAGAAAGTGGACAGACGTAGAAGCTCGTAGGTCAAAGCTGCTGTACATGTGTCACTAATCGCGGGTACACAGCACTGGATCAAAATATGGACTGCATGTGATTGTATGCATTTTAAAAGTTTAGAAATAATTGACATGTAACATTATATTAGTTTCAAGTATACAACATAATGATTCAATATTTGTATATTGTGAAATGATCACCACAGTGAGTCTCGTTAACGTCCATCACCATACAATTTTTTTTCTTGTGTTGAAGTGTTCAGGATCTACTCTCTTAGCAACGTTCAAATGTACAGTACAGTATTATTAACTAAGTCCCCGTGATTATATGCATTTTTTAAAATGCAGCATTGCTTTCTTAATTGGAAGCAAATTGGCAGAAGTTAAATGTGTTCTCTTACTTTTGAATACACACGGACCTGACTATAAAATGTTATACCTAATTATGCATATATATTTTCTGATGTCCAAATAGATAGATAGTGAATCCTTAAATATGGCTTTATTGAAAATTGAATCACATTAAGAACTTTCTAAATGGTCACCTTGGGCATATGACTTATTTCTGAACTTTTAAAATTAATACCATATTTATGTAAATACATTTTAGGTAGCTGATTGAATTTCAGATCAAATTTTAATATTGAGGAAAAAATTGAGTATCAAATAACAATTTGTGAACCCACAACATTCTATTTTACTTAAGTAATATCTTTAGGCCAAAACTCTGTGAGCTTCCTTCTTTCCCTCTCCCCTTTCCACACATTCTGCCTCCTTTGTAGCTATGCTCATTGAGTCCTGCGGGCCAGCTTGGTTCTGCTTTGTATGAAACATGTACCCAGATAGGAGTTTACAGAGCCGGCATGAAGTCCTGCTTCTAGCTATGCATACTTGGGCAAGTTTACTCTGGGCCTTGTTTTCTTCTCTGTAAAATGGGCACAAAAATAGACCTACCTTTTAGAGTTGTTGTGAGGATTCCATGGGATAATATAGATGAACTGTGTGGCAGTGTGCTAATGGATAGTAAGGGAGCAGTGAAAGTTATCTATTATTATGTAAAATTAGGCTCCAATTGTGTGAGTATAATTTCTTCTAAAATACAAATTCCCTTCCAAACCTTAAGAAAAGGGATGTAAATATATAAGATGGGTCAAGATAGGCACCTCCACCCCCCAACATTATGCACTGGAACAAGGTCACGGAGAGCCCTTTACTTTACACTATAAACTAAGGAAAAATTTTAGGTGGTCAAACAGATTTACCTTCTAGGTTGTTACCATATGGATTTGAGGAGTCAGAATTGGAACTAGGGAGACCACTCGAGAGATTGATACAGCAGACAGGTGATGCCCAAGGACTAGCCAAATTGGTGGTAGCATTGAAAGAAGGGATCCTGGTCCATTAGGTCTGCTGTAACCAAATACCATAGACTGAGTGGCTTATAAGCAGCAGAAAGTTACTGCTCACAGTTCTGGAGGCTGGAAGACTGAGATCAGGGTGGTCAGGTGAAGGCCCTCTTTGGGATACAAACTTCTCATTGTGTCCTTACCTGGTGGAAGGGGCTAAGGAGCTCTGTTGGGGTCTCTTTTATAAAAAGTAGAGCACTGATCCCATTCGTGAGGGCTCCACTGTTATGACCTAATCACCTCCCAAAGGCCCCACCTACTAATACCATCACTGTTGAGGGTTAGGATTTCAACGTGAATTTTGGGTGGGGACACAAACATTTAGGCCATAGCAAAGAGGATAAAGGCATATTTAGAGAGGACAATTCAAGAGGTGTGTTAAGGATTGGCTGTGGCAATAAGGGAGAGGTTGAAGTCCAGGATGACTCATATCTGTAGCAGGGTAATTAGGTGAAAGGTGGCACTAAAAGATAAAGAGTACAAAATGCATGGCAGGGAGGGTGTGGGGGGAAAGCAGTGAGGTTTAGATTTTGTTGAGCCCGAGATTCTGGTGGTGCGTTTATCCAGAGATGTCTGAAAGGCTTTACATATGTGAATCTGAAGCCCTAGGGCAAAATTTGAACTGGACAAAGAAATTTGGGAGTCATCTGCCTATTTTAGGAAAGTAAAATTATGACGGAGGAAGCGCTTATGCTCAGGAAGCAAGTGGAGTGAGGAGACTCAGTGGGTTGAGGGTCTCACCCTGAGAGGTGTCAACACCTGTATAATGGACTGAGGAAGGGGAACTCATGGAGAAGACTAAAAATAATTGATCAGAAGAGTATAAGGAAAACCAGGAGAAGGTAGTATCATGAGTCAAGTGAATACAGAGTAAAAACTTGAGAACCAGATATTTTAAAAAAGTAATTCAATAATAATAATTAATAATAATACTGCTAATAGTAAACTGAACACCAGTAATCGTCATATGCTATCATATTTATCTTGAATTTTTTTCTTGGGATTTGAGTAGAGAAGGATTAGATGGTAGATGGTTATGTAGCTTCTGAAAAATATTCTAGGTGCTTTCAAGGGCTCTAGCATTTGATTATGAAGCCCTAGTTTAACTTCAAAACACAGTCGATCAATTTTCCTTCTTGATAGAGCTATCTCACCAGCCCTCTTTTTACATGGTTGTCCTTGTTGAGGTCATTCTGGGGAGCTTGTAAATGAAGTATGGGAGAGAGGGAAGAATATTTTCCAGTGGTAACTGAGCAGTAGTTTGAAGAGGGAGCGAAGGGAAGTTACGAAGATATTTGCATGTTTGCCTACCTCTGAAGAAGAGATCACCTATATCTTTATAGAGTTAAGTGAATTGTAAAAGTGGAAGGAGAACATATTAAGGCTGTTTCATATCTTACTTTCTCTATTTGGAATGCCAGCTACTTTTTGTCCCTAGTAACGTAAGCCAGTGTTTTTCCTCTCTCTGTTCTATGGAGTAAGATGTTAACTAGGTATTTTTCCATATTAAGCGTGTTTGGGTATGTCATATTTGGGAAATACTACATTTAAAAAAAGTTTAAACATTTTATCATAATGGGCATTGTGACTCAGTAGAGTTATAGTTTGAGCCGGTCCTATAATCATTTTGCCATGAAACCTTACTGAGAAACCTTTGTGAACAACTCCCAGCATGAAAACTGTGGGTGCAATTCATTTACCCCTTTATGGGACTCTAGGACCCCAATAGAACTTTGCCTGGATCCCTGCTGAGTTGCTGAGAGGTGCTGGAGTGCAGTGGTTAATGCCATTGAATATGGAGCCACACTCTCTGGCTTTGAAGCCTCACCCTGTCGTTGACCATGTGACTGGCCATGTGACCTCTTTTCATGAAGGGATAGTAGTAATGCCTACCTTGTAGGGTGGTCATGTGGATTAAATAAAATAATGTAAAATGCCTGGCACATAATGAGCACTCAGTGAATATTATGATTATCATGATGATTATAATTATACTTGTTATAATTTCATTTTACAATATCTGGTCCAGAGACCCACAATGAAATAATAACCATACTGGTTTTCCCACCACCCTCAAACCTTGCACAGAGGAGACTAAAATTACGAGAATTTCTTTTACATGTCAGAATGACTAAAAGTCTAGATTAAATTAATGTAGATGGTGGCTGAGGAATATAATTAAAATATATTTCATAGGACATTGAGCTTTAGAAAAGAAGTGCCTATGAAAGCAAGAGGACCTGATTTGAGAGTGACCCGGTTATTTGTCTAAGTCTCTATTGTAGCAATGTTACCTGTTGCTGTGAATAGTTGCTGGTGTCTATTGTATCCCTTCCATGTGACTGCTGCTAATGGAACTTAATGAGTCTCCATTACTGCTGTTTGGACTGTACAGTTTTTGAATTAGTTGAAACAGTGCACTAGATGGAGAGGCTCTAATTAAGCATATTTGGAAGGGAATATACATATATTTTGTGCTCTTTTCTTCATCATCCTTGCCAATTCTAGTTTTATAGGTTCCAGAAGGTCAAGAAGACTTTACTAAGGCTCTACTGAGTTATAGAAGTTGAAGCAAGAAAGAGAGGGTTCCACCCACATAGGTGATAATCAAAATTATACAATCCTCTTTATTCTTTAACTCCTATCTACAAAGCTTCCAGGAAGAAGTGGAAGATTTCTCAATCCATGTGACTTGAGATATATTCTAGAGAGGGGATGACTAACACTATTTTGGGAAGTGCTTGCTACAGCTGAGTGCTAAGCTCTTCATGGTATAATTACTGCTTTTCCCAGCCCTCAAATAAGACTGGGGGCAATTTGTTATTTCTGCATATGGTCATGTCAGCCATGAAACTGTTGGTTTCCTCCCTTGCAATTTTTCCCTTTATTCCTGTTTATCAAAGATTTTCATTATGGGGAAATTGGAAAGTATACTCCTTCCTCCAAATAAAAGAATGAAACAGGGAGAAAAGAAAGAAAAAGAAATGTCATAAGCTAGAGTCCACTGTGAAAAATTTGGTCTTCTTCCATTTAGTCTTCCATATATTTTTAGTTAAAATTATACAGGTTTGCATTTTGTCCCCCTACCCACCTTACACATCAAAAACATTTCTCCAAATAATTAAATATTCCTTGTAAACATATTTTAATTTTTATTGTTTCTTGACTTACAAAGTTTTTATACCAAATTTAAAAGTATATAATGCAGAACACAACAGATATCCACATCCCCACCCCTGCCATCAGAAATAGACAAAGAAAATGACTATTAACAATGTAAGTATGATTTTTAATGGCTGCATAATATTCTATCTCATCTGTCTGCCTTAGCATAGTAAAATTCCTGCCTCTTTATTTGTCTTGGCTATTTGAACGTTCCAATGTTGCATCCCTGCCAACCTTGAGTCACTAAATCTCTTTTTCAAAATTTGCTAGGTTAAAAAAATGTTACAGTGTAGACGAACTCATTGTTGTCTTATTTTTATTGATAATTTCTCTGTTTACCTAATGAGATTGGATATTTTACCACATTTCATTATCTTTTGTGAATTATCTATTCATGTCCTTTGGGGTCTTTATATTTTTTTTCCTCAACAATTTGTAAAAACTTTTGACTACTTAAGGGATACAAACAACTCACTGTATTTGTTAGAATAATTTCCTGTTTATTTTTTGTTTTAAAATTTTGTGTTTTATTTTCATGTGTATGAGTTTCATTTTACGTAACCACAATATATGTATTTTGTAATTTATTTTATTGATTGTTAAGCTTAGATAACTGTATTAATTTCCTAGGGCTGCCATAATAAAGTACCAAAAACTGGGTGTCTTACAACAACAGAAATTTGTTATCTCACAGTTCTGGAGGCTAGAAGTCCGAAATTACGGTGTTGGCAGGTCCATGTTTTCTCTGATGGCTCTAGGGAAGAAATCTTTCCTCGCTTCTTCTAGTTTCTGGTGTTTGCTGACACTCCTTGGTGTTCCTTGGCTTGTAGATGCATCACTCCAGTCATAAGGTGGTCGTCTCCCTGTGTATCTTCACACTGTCTTCCCTCTATGTCCAAATTTCCCTTCTTTTATAAGGATATGAGTTGTATAGGCTTATGGCACACCTTAATGACCTTATTTTAACTTGATTACCTCTGTAAAGGCCCTACTTTCAAATAAAGTCACATTCTAGGAGTACTGGGGGTTAGGACTTCAACATACCTTTTGGGGCGGTGGGGAGGACACAAAACAAAACCTATCCCCATACAGAGGTATTTACAAAGATATATACAGATGTATTTTCTTTGTTCTTTCTAATTCTCTAAATGAAATCAATTGTTACATTTAATTTGACTCTACTTGCAATTTACTTTTGTACTTGCATAGCTGAAGGTGCCTTGTGTTGCTTTTACATGAATCAATGGCTGAACATCATAATTTTGGGTTAAAGTATTCAAAGTCATTTAAAAATTTGCCTTGGGCTTTCTCTGAATGTAGGTCTCTTAAAATGGGTTTTGTTTGAAAGTTGGGATGCCTGGTTGTACTGTAGACTTGGAATATTATTCTAAAAGATCTGTAATTTTTTTTTTTCTAATTATGTATTTGATTATTGATTCTGTTCCTATCATTCTAGTTTCTTCCTCAGGATTTCCTTTCTCTACCAAAATAGCACAGTGCTTGACAATAAGAGATATTAAAATGTTTGCCTTGTAAATTAATGAATATATTAATGAATACAAATGGGCTGATTGATGAGAGACTGAAGGGATAGCTAGCAGGAAGTTGGAAATGTGGCTCTGAAATATTGGAGAGAAATAAGGGGTAGAAATACAATTTGTAATTTTCCTTATTAAGGTGATAGTGGGAATTACAGGAGTGGGTGAGATCACCTGGGATGAGAGTATGTGTTGGATAGAGAAGAAGGCAGGAGACAGACCTAACTTTGGGAAGTGGCTTAGGCTGAGGAGCCACCTAAGGATGGAAGCAGGACAGGAAGAGAGTACGGCAAGTTCCCACTGGCTTACTGTGTTTATTGGTTTTCTCCCTCCCTTTTTCCCTTAGGGTTACAGAAATGTGCTTCCAACTGAAAGAAATGAATGAAAAGGTGTCTTTCATAAGGGACTCCTTATTGTCTTTGGACAGCCAGGTGGGACACCTGCAGGACCTCTCTGCCCTGACAGTGGATACCTTGAAAGTCCTTTCTGCTGTTGACACCTTACAAGAGGATGAGGCCCTCCTGGCCAACAGAAAACATTCTACTTGCAGAAAACTTCCCCACAGCTGGAGCAATGTCATCTGTGCAGGGGTTCTGGGCAGCCTGGAGATCTCTGGGAAGAAGAAATACCAGTGTTATAGCATGCCCCCTTCTTTGCTGCGGAGCCTGGCCAGAGGCTGGCATCCCCCACGAGTGCAGACAGAGCCCTTTCTTGAGATTACAGACAGAAAGTTTTCAAATGTAAGAGATGACCAGGAAGAGCAAGAAACAGAAAATAATATAGTTGCCTCTGGGGTGTCCCTGAACAGGCAAGCACACCCAAAGTATGGCCAATTTCTCCTGGTCCCTTCTCATCTAGAGCAAGTTCCTTATTCTGCAGAAACCAACTTGCCTCTGTCCAGACCATCTTTGGAAGCAGGCACAGATGTGCTGGCAACTGAACATGTCACCCAGAGTGAGGTCCCTGTTCATCTGACGTGGCAGACCCCGGTTGTCTCAGCTCAGGGCTCAGTGGTGGAAACCAAGGAGCAGTATGAGTCAGTTGCTCAGTTACCGGCCAGACAAGACAAGGGGGAGCAAGTGCTACCCACATTGATTTGCACACCTGCACCCATTAAAGTGACCTCCCTCCCTTCCCAAGTCAAGAGCATGCAAACTGGAGGTGGATATGTGAACTGGGCATTTTCAGAAGGCGATGAAACTGGTGTGTTTAGCACCGAGAAACAGTGGCAAACCTGCTTGGCCTCCACTTGTAACTGTGACTCCAAACAGAGTGAACAATGCCAGAGGCAGATCCGGGACAGATCCGTATCTGATAACTCTACAAGATTGGCCCAGAGGGATTGCTCAGAGGTGGGACCGTGGCTTCAGCAAAACACATCCCTTCGGATCAGTCCCCTTCGTAGAGACAGGCCCTTCATTAGGAGTCAGAGTTTGAGATTGCACAAAGAGGAGAAATTGAAGATCTGTAAGATTAAAAGTAAGAAGTAAACATTTTTACAACCAGTATTAAATTCTTGCATTGCTACCATTCTCATTCTCCCCATTCTGTCAGTCCTTTCTGTGAAACAAAATGGTTCCGCCTACCATCTTACACTTTCTCATGTAAATCATTTCCCTTACAGATCTTTCAAAATCCTCAGAGATAGGACAGTCAAAATGGATCAAAGCAAAAATGCTAACCAAGGATAGGAAATTGTCAAAGAAAAAGAAGAAAACACAAGGACTACAGGTGCCAGTAAGTGTCTTTTATGTTTTTGGCAATTGAGGTAGTATCCTAACTTAGCTTGGTTTTTCTCTATTCTAAAGTGCCACGTACACAAAATAGCATTGTCCTGGAAGGAATGAAGATGCAAATTTAAGAGTCAGCAGAGTGGATTTGCCACAATTCATTTGTCAACTCATATGTTGAAGGACATTTGTGTTATTTTCAGTTTTTGGCTCTTCCAAACAAAGCTGTTATGAACATTTGTGTACAAGTCTTTGTGTGGACATATGTTTTAATTTCTCTTTGGTAAATATTTAGGAGTGGAATGCTAGAGTCTTATACTAAGTATTTGTTTAATTTTAGAAGAAACATACATCCCCACCAGCTTATGAGTAGTAGTTTGAGAGTTCCAGTGGTCCACATCCTCACCAATCCTTAGTATGCTCAGTCTTTTTAATTTTAGCATATTAGTGGGTGTGTAGTGGTATCCCACAGTGGTTTCGTTTGCATTTCCATAGTGACTAGTGCTGCTAGGTATCTTTTCATGTGCTTATTTTCCATCTGTATATCTTTTTTGGTGACATATCCATTCAAATCTGTTGTTCATTTAAAAACTTGGGTTGTGGGACTCCCCTCGTGGCGCAGTGGTTAAGAATCCGCCTGGCAATGCAGGGGACACGGGTGCGATCCCTGGTCCGGGAAGATCCTACACGCTGCAGAGCAGCTAAGCCCGTGTGCTACAACTACTGAGCTTGCGCTCTAGAGCCCACGAGCCACAACTACTGAGCCTGCGCACCACAACTACTGAAGCCTGCGAGCCCTAGAACCCATGAGCTGCAACTACTGAAGCCCATGCGCTCTAGGGCCCACGTGCTGCAACTACTGAGTCCATGTGCTGCAACTACTGAAGCCCGTGTGCCTAGAGCCTGTGCTCTGCAACGAGAAGCCACCACAGTGAGAAGCCTGCGCACTGCAACGAAGAGTAGCCCCCGCTCACAACTAGAGAAGGCCCGTGCACAGCAACAAAGACCCAACACAGCCATAAATAAATAAATAAATAAATAAATAAATAAAATTGGGTTGTTTGTCTTGTTAGGTTGTAAGAATTCTGTTTTTGTTTTTTTTTTTTTTTTATTTCTTATTCTAGATATAAGCCAGTTGTTGGATATATGTTTTGCAAATATTTCCTCTCAGTTGGTGGCTTGCCTTTTATTTTTCATAAATGTCCTTGGAAACATGGGACACTTTTATTTTGATGAAGTCCAATATTTGATTATTTTCTTTAATGTCTATGCTTTTCATATCATATTTAAGAAATTTTGCCAAACCCAAGATCACTAAGAGTTTCTCTTACGTTTTCTTCTAGGAATTTTATATGTAGGTCTATATTTAGGTTAAGTTCTGATTATTTGTTGGTGGTATATAAAAATATAATTTTTAAAATATTGATTTTGTATCCTACAAACTTGCTAAACTTACTTATTTGTTTGAGTGGGGTTTTTTTTTTTTACTTCTTTAGAATTTTCTATATAAATGATCATGTTGTCTACAAATGAAAATACTATTACTTTTTCCTTTCCTTATATTTAGGTCTAGCACCCATTTTGAGTTAATTTTTGTACATGGTGGTAGGTAAGGATTGAGGTGCTTTCTTCCCTTCCCTCTTCCCTCCCACTTTCCTTGAATACAGATATCAAATTTTTCTACCAGTTTTTTTGATGAAAAGATTATCTTGGTCCTATTGAGTTGCCTTGACATCTTTGTCAAAAATTAAATGACCATATAGATCCACAATATGGGTGGATCTATTTCTAGTCTCTATTCTATTCAGTTTATCTATATGACTGTCTTTATGTCAATATCATATCACACTATCTCAAATACTATAACTATAATAAGTCTTGAAATCATGTGTGTGGGTCTTCCAAATTTTTTCTTCTTTTTCAAAGTTGTTTTGGCTACTCTAGTTTCTTTGCATTTCCACATAAATTTAGAATCAGATTGTCAGTTTTTCCAGAGAATCCTGCTGGGGTGAGTGGAATTGCTGTGAATCAATTTGGGGAGAATTGGTATCTTAGCAATAATGAGCTTTCTGATTCATGAGCATGATGTATCTCTTTATTTACGTCTTTAATTTCTTTCAGCAATGTTTTGTAGTTTTTAGTGAACATGGATTTTTAAAATGTATCTCTGTGTACTTAAATTTTAAATTTTATTATAAATGCAATTATTAAAAATTAACTTCTGATTATTTGTTGGTCGTATATAGAAGTATAATTTTTAAAATATTGATTTTGTATCCTACAACCTTGCTAAACTTACTTATTTGTTTGAGTTGGGTTTTTCTTTTTGTTACTTCTTTAGAATGTTCTATATAAATGATCATGTTATCTACAAATGAAAATACTATTACTTTTTCCTTTCAAATCTGGATGTATTTTATTCCTTTTTCTTGCCCAGTTACATTGGCTAGTACCTCTAGTACAATACTGAATAGAAGTGGTGAAAGCAGGTAGCCTTTCCTTGTTTCTTCTCTTTAGGTGGAAAGTATTTAGTCTTTTAGCAGTAAGTATGATGTTAGCTGTAGGGTTTTTATGTGGATGTCCTTTATCAGGTTGAAGAATTTGCCTTCTATTCTTACTTTTCTAAGAATTTTTATTATTAATGGATATTGACATTTGTCAAATGCTTTTTCTGTGTCAACCTATATGGTCAGATGGTTTTTCATTTTTATTATGTTAATATGATGAATTATATTAATTAATTTTATAATGTTAGAAGTAATGTTTAGAATATTAAATCAGCCTTGCTGGGATGAACCACAACTGGTCATGATGTATTATCTTTTTTAGATGCTGTATTCATTTTGCTAAAATCTTGATACAATTTTTTTGTATCTTTTTTCTTGAGAAATATTTATCTTTAGATCTCTCTTCTTGTAATATCTTTGTCTGGTTTTGGTATCAGGGTGATGCTGGGCTTATTGACTGAGTTGGGAAGTGTTTCCTCTTCTTCATTTTTCTGGGTGAGTTTGTATAGATATTATTTAAATCTTACTTATTTGGTAGAATCAACCAGTGAAACCATCTTTGTGGGAAAGTTTTAACTACAGATTCAATTTCTGTAATAGATATAGGGCTATTCAGGTTATGTGATTCTTCTTGAGTGTGCTTTGTGTCTTTTGAGGAACTTGTCCATTTAAGTTTTTAAATTTATTGGCATAAAGTTTTTATAATATTATCTTATTATCCTTTTATTGTCTATGAGATCTGTAGTGACATCACTTCTCTCTTTCCTAATATTTTATATTTGTGTTTTCTCTTTTTGTTTTATGATTAGTCTGGCTACAGGTTTATCTGCTTTATTGATCTTTTCACAGAACCAGCTCTTGGTTCATTGATTTTTCTTTGAATTCTATTTCATTGATTTCTGCTCCTTATTATTTCCTTTGTTCTGTTTACTTTGGGTTTAATTAGCTCCTTTTTTGTTTTTGTTTTTTTTTTGCTAGTTTGTTAAGGTAGAAGCCTTGGTCGTTGATTTGAGACTTTCTTCTTTTCTAGTATAGGCATTTAGTGCTATAAAATTCCTTCTAATCATTGTTCTAGCTATATCCTACAAATTCTGATATGTTATGTTTTCATTTGCATTCAGTAAATCTTTTTGTTTATTGTTAGGAAGCCTTAGATCTGAGTTGACAATTCTGCAGGACTTCACTTTTCATGATCTTAATGCCCTGCTTCATTTTTCTTTTCTACATGTATTTTTCCATATAATAACATGTATGCATTTTTCAAAGCACCTCAACTCTTTTCAGAATGAGAAGCAGAAGCAAAAAGATAAATATTGAATCAATTATGTAAAATCACCTTTTGGAGGAGAGACTTAGCTTTGATAAAGACTCTTCTTTCAGGGAAAATGCCACGAATTGCTGGGACCCCATAAAATATGAATTTAAATAGCGTTATTTTGGAAATAGTTAAAATGACCAGAGTTAAACTAGAAATTATAACTGAGCTCAAGTACTAATAACTTGCATTTGTTTGTTGTCTTGTAGTTTGTCAATTTATTTCATTTCTTCTCTGCCCCTGAGAAGGACATAAGGCAGCCATTATTATTGGCTATCTGTTATTTTAAGGATGAAGTGAATGGAGCTCATAGACATTACATCATTTGCCCAGTTCATATAGCTTCTAAGTGACAGAGCTAGAATTCTAACAAGTTCTTTTGGATCCAACCCTTATGTTTTTGTTGTTTTGCTCTATACCAGTAGTTCTCAAACTGTGGTCTCCCATCAGCTTTAGCACCACCTGGAAATATACTAGACATTCAAATTCTCCCTCCCCCCAAGACCTACTGAATCACAGATCCTGAGGGTGGGACCCAGTGATCTGTGGTTTAACACAGTCCTGGGTGATTCTGATGCACACTCAAGTTTAAGAACTGCTCCCCACCCTGGTTCTCAGTCATGACTGCAGATAGAAAAGTCACATGGATGCTTAGGTCCTGCCAGCATGAGTGATGGAAGTTCAAAGCTTCAAGGTGATTTTAATGTGCAGCCAATGTTAACAACCACTCCTCTTCAACATAGTACCTCTATTAATGTGATTCAAAACATATTCAGATTAATGTCACTGTGTTCCAACAAGTGTTTTTCTCTCCAGGTCATAACAGTCAACACCTGCTCTCAAAGTGACCAACTGAACCCAGAGCCAGGAGAAAATAAGATCTCAGAAGAACAGAATTGCAGCAAGAACTGGATTCCAGTGTCCAAATTTAATCAGATAAGTATGTAACAGTCTACACTCTTGAATCCCAAAAATTCTGGTAGTGTTTCCTCAGGGTATGATCTTTAGACCAGTGGCAGTCCCTGCTGTTCTTTCAAGTGGGAGATGAGAGAATGACCACACTCTCTTAGGAAAATAGCTCTTTTCTGCTTTGAGTTTTTATGAAAGGGATGCAATTTCCATTTGTTTAATGGAATAGTTGTCAGAATTTAGAAAAGAAAAATTAAAATTAATTAAAATTTAGATAGTCTCATATTCAGAGCTGTTGAATCTGGATCAGAGAGTATTCATTTAGTCTGATTTATGGGTGGGGTTGTCTAATTTTACTAATTCTTTAAAGTTCAAGTGACTTTGATATGAACACAGAATTCAGTGGATTGAGTTGTAGTTGGTTATTTACTACTGCTTACATATAGTGTTTGTTCCATTGGCAAATATCCCTTAAGCTTAATCGTAATGATGTTTGTAGAGGATAGAAGACAGATCAATGAGCTAGGAATGAAGACTGTGAGCTAGGCATAGAATGTGAAAAAAGCCTGGATATATGAGGGCAGATTATGAATTGAGAGCAATGAACTGAACATTGAACTTCTTGCATTTGATAATAAGAGAACTTTACTAATTTTTAAACAGAGGGGACTATGTGATTAAGGAGTCATAAATATTTAAAATTATTTGAAATACTAAACTTAAGGCACAAATAGATATTGTATTGAAATCTATGTTACTATGCTTCTTTAAAACTTTGTTTGCTCTGTGGTCACTGGTTTTCAACCAAGGGGTGATTCCCCCTCCCCAACCAACAATGTCTGAAGACATTGTAAGACATTTTTGGTTGTCACAACTGAAGGAGGGGCAGTTGCTCTTGGCGTCATTTTTACATAGATTATTTATGTTTTTTAAAAAAATGTAAAAGATATGGTTGATATAATATTATATTATTTTTAGGTGTACAACATAATGGTTTGATATATGTATGTGTTGAAAACGATTGCCACAATAAGTTAACATCCATCACATAGTTACAATTATTTTTTCTTGTGATGAGAACTTTTAAGATCTATTGTCTTAGCAACTTTCAAATATACAGTACAGTATTGTTAACTACAGTCACCATGCTGTACATTACCCCCCAGGTATTTATTTATTTTATAGCTGGAGTTTGTACCTTTTGACCATCTTCTCTCATCTCTCTCACCCTCCCATCCCCCAAATTATTTAAGTTCTTTCCAAAAAATTTCAAACTGAGAAAGATGGGAGTGGCAGGAGGGTTCTGGCAAAGAATCTCATTTAAAGCTGATGATCAGAAAGGAAGAGAAGATTTAGGGAGTTAGGCTGACTCCAGGCGCTTGGCTAATCAACTTGAACCACATTCTGGGTTGAGAATTTTATTTTTTAAAAACTTGTCTGAGTTAAGAATTAATTTTAAAAGAATTTTAAAAAAAATAAAATTTTGAGGGTGGGGAGGTGCCCTATCAGTTAGATCTTTCTTTTTTTTTTCTTTCTTTTTTTTTTTTAAAGAGGCATTCTCTCTCAGCTGAGATTTTAAAGCTGGTGGAAGGCAAGCTTGCCAGCCATGAGCCATCTTTTTTTTTTTTTTTTTAATTTTATTTATTTGTTTATTTATTTTTGGCTGTGTTGGGTCTTCGTTTCTGTGCGAGGGCTTTCTCTAGTTGCGGCAAGCAGCGGCCACTCTTCATCGCGGTGCGCGGGCCTCTCACTGTCGTGGCCTCTCTTGTTGCGGAGCACAGGCTCCAGACGCGCAGGCTCAGTAGTTGTGGCTCACGGGCCTAGTTGCTCCGCGGCATGTGGGATCTTCCCAGACCAGGGCTCGAACCTGTGTCCCCTGCAGTAGCAGGCAGATTCTCAACCACTGCGCCACCAGGGAAGCCCAGGTAGATCTTTCTAAAGACAAAAAGTAAAGCTCTGAGGAAATCAACTATGAAAAGGAAAGAATTAAAAAAAAAAAAAAGGGAAGCATAGTTTGTTTAATTTTAATTATAATACTGTGCTATCATTGAAATCATATTTATCATAATTTTATGATGTTACAAAAAGTATCATACATGAAATTTTTTGATTTTTTTTTCCAGTAGCTTTTTTGCATTTCCTGTATACTTTTTTTTTTTTTTCAGCATAAAACAGGAGGAAAAAAATTAAATGGTTATTTCTTACATTTAGCCAGGAACTCTTTTTTTTTTCCACATTTTTATTGGAGTATAATTGTTTTACAGTGTTGTGTTAGTTTCTGCTGTACAACAAAGTGAATCAGCTATATACATATATCCCCATATCCCCTCCCTCTTGAGCCTCTCTCCCACCCTCCCTATCCCACCCCTCTAGGTAGTCACAAAGTATCCAGTTGATCTGCCTGTGCTATTCAGCAGCTTCCCACTAGCCATCCATTTTACATTTGGTAGTGTACATATGTCAATGCTACTCTCTCACTTCATCCCAGCTTCCCCTTCCCCCGCTGTGTCCTCAAGTCTGTTCTCTACATCTGCATCTTTATTCCTGCCCTGCCACTAGGTTCATCAGTACCGTTTTTTTAGATTCCATATATATGCGTTAGTGTCAGTTTCGTTCCTTTTTACGGTGGAGTAATATTCCATTGTATATGTGTGCCACATCTTCTTCATCCATTCATCTGATGGACATTTAGGTTGCTTCCATGTCCTTAGCCAGGGACTCTTAATAAGTATTATTCTCAGAATTAATCCAGCCAAATATTTATTAAATTATTGGGCACCTGCTATGTGCCAGTGACTCTGTAAGTACCAGGTATAAAAAATAATAACAGTAATGATCCTTGTCAAGATTTTTTTAAGAAAAGGATAAAAATTAAAACTATTGGCTGGCATTCTTTTCTGTCTTTCTTTTGTTTTTGTTTTGTTTTCTTTTTTAAGTAGCCTACTGTAATGCCTGACGCAGTTGTTAAGGAAGAATTCCTAACAATTTGGACCTCAAATTTCATGTATTTTAAAATAAAGCATGGATGATAGGGTGCAGGGGAAGGTAAGTGTGCAAAATTTACTAAAGGTGTTTAATAGGAGGGCAGGTTATGGATAACTTAATTCTTTGATAGAGAAGTATAAATTATTATAAATATAAAGGTAACTATTGAAGAATAGAAATAGGGTATATAGCTTTCAACCACTTGAGTAAAGCTCAAAAAGGACAAAGGAATCGTGGTAAAACTTGCTAAAAAAGAAAGAAAACCCTATATTCCAATTTAGATGAATGCACGGTGTTCAGATCTTTTATTTGGAACTGTGATTCAAGTGTAACATGTTTTCACGTATTCTCTATTTTTTCCCTTCCTTTTAACAAGGTCTAGAATCTTACATATATCAGAAAATGAAAAGTAGAGAAACTGAACGGCATTCTATACAAGTCAGTGATTATGTAAGGCAGTCTCAAGAGGTAAAAACATTTTATTTGATATTTTAAAAGCTCAGTTTCTCACCCTTTGTCCCCACACTTTATTCTTTCCTTGTTGTTCGCCTTTATGCAATTTATCCACCCAGTAATTTATCCTGGGTATTTTTATCATGAAATAGAAAGAATTTAGGAATTTTTGAAACTGTTTTTGCATATATAAAAGTTGCCATGTGGAAGAAAAATAAGATATTTTCAATACACTTTTAAGAGGTAGAGCTAACATCAACATATAGACTCTACTGGGGGACAGATTTCAGCCTGATTTGAGAAGGAATTTTTAGCAGTTGGAGCTTTCCAAGGATGGAATGGTTTACTTCTTGAAGTAGTAAGTGCCTCACTTAGTGTGGTTAATTAAACAGGCTAAGCAAACATCTTTGCAGGTGTGTTGGAGGGGATTTGGACATTGCAGGGTAAAGGACTTTCAGTGTTTCTCTACCACTGATTTTGCAGTCTGTTTTTCTTACCATTTGCAAATATGTGCCTGTTTTATTGCCATCCACCATGAGGGAAGCGTGATCTAGTTAGACTAGCCCCCAAAATCTAATCTTGGTCTTGGTTTGAATATTACCTCTATGACCTTGGGAACTATATGAATGTATACTAACAACCTCAGATGTTCTTGTCAGAATGCAGTCTGTGAAAGTAAAATATAAGACTACTTGAAGGTAATTGGAGGCAGGGACCTGTCTGCCCTGTCAAATCCTGGCTCTGTCACTTCCTAGGTTTCAAAGCTATATACATCAATTAACCTGTGAGCTTCATTACCTGTATCTCTAAAATGGGGTTAATGCCATCCTTACGAGACTGATAGTGGATAACAAAAATAACACCAATGAAAATGCCTAGAGTAATGCTTGGAGTATAGAAATAGAATGAGGTATATTCAAGGTAACATTCTAAATAATCATCAACTGAAACAATAATCTGATGATAGGATATAATAATGTAATGGTCAATGTTTCCTGTCAACTTTGACCTTCTTTTCTTCTTTCATGTCATTAACTGATGTTGTATGTTCACTCTCATTTTTGTAAAAACTGTTATGTATTACATTTTCTCTTTGATGTCCCCATAAAAGTAATTCTTTCTGTTAAGGTCAGTCACCACATTGAGTTACTCATATATTGTGCTAACATTATGCATCTTGCTAGCTTGAGTCTTGCATGTTTAGTAAGAGAAATATTGAGCCTAGAGGAAGGGAAAAAAAGGACTATACCCTCCAAGGAGTGTGTTCTGCAAATGTATTACTGGAAGCCTGGGGTGGGAGAGAGTTGGGTGAACATGTAATGACCTTTCCCTTCTGCCCAGGATCTAAGCAAAAACTCTTTGTGGAATTCAGGGAGCACCAAGGTCAATAGGAACTCTCAGTGAGTATTTCTAAACGTCTGTCTTTAAGCATCTTTGGCTTTTATTTTTTTTAACTGGATTAGGAATAAAGGTTTAATTGGGTCAAAAAAGGAGGAAAAAAAAAAAAGTGTGTGTCCAATGACAGTATTTTTCTTGTGTTAGCAAGAATGAAAATTATTTATTCTCCTAGTTTTCCTGTTTCTGGCAACACAATCTCACCTTAGTGCCTTTAAAGAATATAATGATACATGTACTACTGTAGCAAATTAACCATGTGTCTTTTTTTTTTAATTTAATTTTATTTTTGGCTGCGTTGGGTCTTCGTTGCTGCACGCGGGCTTTCTCTAGTTGCGGCGAGCGAGGGCTACTCTTCGTTGTGGTGCATGGGCTTCTCATTGCGGTGGCTTCTCTTGTTGCGGAGCACGGGCTCTAGGCGCGTGGGCTTCAGTAGTGGTGGCTTGCAGGCTCTAGAGCGCAGGCTCAGTAGTTGTGGCGCACTGGCTTAGTTGCTCCATGGCATGTGGGATCTTCCCGGACCTGGGCTCGAACCTGTGTCCCCTGCATTGGCAGGAGGATTCTTAACCACTGCACCACCAGGAAAGTCCCTAACCATTTGTCTTTTTAGTGTCGAAAAAGCACACATGAAATAATGAGTATCATATATTTTCTGATAGATAAGAGTGAAATTTGCATTAAAAAGTAGGAATAAATTTGTCTTGACTGAAAATAAAAAGACTTAGAATGAAGACTAAATCATTTTTTTAGTTTTTTTTTTTCAAAATTTTCCTTTTAGTTTATAAGATGGATCTTTTTGGTTTCTCCTTAACATCCTAAGTGTTTGTCAAAACAGTAACAATTTGAGAAGGATTGAGACAGAGAGAAAGGAAGACAGGGCTAGAGAGAGGAGATAGAGAACTCACCTTTTTATAGACTTGAGGTTCCTCCTGGATTTTTATTTATTCAGAGAAAATTTGAAAGCCAACCAAGCAAAGATTATTCTGTTTGTAGTGTTTTATGGACTTTACCAGTTACGTCATCAAATTAACCATTCTTAGAGTTACAGGAGCAGAATTCAAAAGCATCTGTACTCTACAGAGGGCCCATTGATGCCAGGCAGGTGGAATATGGCGGTCAGTTTGCAGTCAGCTCTGTTTGAGATGGCCTTTTCTCTGGAGCTCTCAAGGCCTCTCTGTGCAAGCCTGCCTCTAGCCTTAATGTGCACATGAGTTTCTTCTCCCAAAGGTTCAGTAGTTTGTGCTCATGCAGAGTAGTGGGTTATTGCAGCATGAAATTAAACAATAATTGTAATTGTACTTGCTTCCCCAAGGACTTTAAATACTGGAGATATTCTTCGAATGTATTTATTCCGACTTGCCCATGGCCACTTGTGCACTTGAGCAGGGCATGTAACAATTTAAAGAGAGCTAATTTCAGCCTGTGAACATTTAGGGGCCATATGGGCTAATGAAACTGATTTGTTGGCTTGTCCAGAGATATTCACAGACTCATTTGTAGGCATCTGCTTTGCATAGTTCAGGAAGCCTTTAGTTTAATTGATCCAGAACAACACAAACACAGTTAAATCTTATATATGTTGTGTGATCACATAACTAATTGAAAACAAAAACCAACAACTGCTTTTCAGTTAGCTTAGGGCCTACTCAGTAAATTAATTACATGTATATCTGGTGCTCATTCTTCTATGAAAACAATTGTAGGGCTGTAAACTGTTTCTCTAAAGGTAGGGGTCAAATGTAACTGATACTCTTCCTTCAAAGTAATATATACACATGCATATACATATATACTTATAGATTATATTATTACTGTTTCACACACTTTTCCTTTCTTTGATCATTGAAAAATTTGAAGCATTATCTAAACAACTTTAATTTTTCAAACAGGTTGAGAAGTTCAAATGGAGTTAACAGTAAGTTTTTATATTTTTATTTTTTCATCTTATCAGTGGTGAGGTTTACTCTCCTGCTGTCTCAGACTTTTATAGTTCTTGAAATCCTATTTATGATTTTTGTTTACTATACAAAGTAGCAAGTTCGGTAGAAAAGTAGAAAGTTGAATGTCCTTCTCCAGATAAATCAGGAGTGATGTCTGGTTTAAAAATTTTTGTTACCTGTTTTTGACTGTGATTTTAGTTTTCTCTGTGAGTGAGGGTATAGCCACTGAGCTCATTTAGACTGTTCAACAACTCTTACTGTCATCGTTTAACACATTGCTATTTAAGAACCGTTCATAAGATTGTATGTGGATCTCCTTTCCTATATGTCTTCAGTGGGACTCCATGCCCCAAGTGGCTAAGTAGGACCAAGCCTACTTTGGTGAGACACCTCCCTGGTGAAGCCACTCTCATTAGCTACTTTCAAATTTCATCACAAACTGTACCTTTCCATCTTCCTGACCCCTTGATACAGATTGGGCACCTTCATCACTTATGTGAAACCTTCAGTGGCTTCCCATTACCTATAGGATGGGCTGCAAATCCCTTACTCTTTCTCAATGCTCTTGAGAGTCTGGCCCCAGTCCAAATTTCCAGGCTCATGAATGAGCCCTTTTATGCAATATTTCTTCCATGAAGAATGTGACCACCTACCTATTACCCTCTCTACGTGGTGTCTAGAAGGCATCTTCAAATGTGGAACAAGATGTTCCACCTCCCTTCTCTGCCATCTCAGGAAATGACAACTTTATCCTTCCCGTTGCTGAGGCCAAAGTCTTGCAATCGTACTTGACTCCCATTTTCTCACATCCCCACAGCCAACCCATCAGTAAGTCTTTCAAAATATATTGAGAAGCTGATCACTTTGCTACCCCCCACATATCACTTTTCACCTCTTCCCTGGATTACAGGATGGCCTCCAAACTGTTGCTCTATTTCCAGAGAGCAGCTGGAATAACACTTTTAAACTCAAAGTCATATTGAGTCACTCTTCTGTTCAAATGGTGTTCCAGCTCACTCTGTAAAAGCAAAGTCCAATCACCGTCTACAAGGCCCTATTGATCGGCTCCCCCTCCTTCAACTCTCCCCTCTCGTTTGCTCTCGGCACAGTCCACTCTGGCCACTCTCTCCTCCTTAACACAGCACGTATGGTCCTGCCTCAGGATGCTTGCACTTGCCATTACTTCTGCCTGGAATACTCTTCATTTATCCATATGACTCACCCCCTCTCTGCCTTCGGGTCTTTGCTCACATTTCACCTTATCAGAGAGGTGTTTCCTAACCAACCTATATAATATAGAATAGTAATCTCCCCATCTCCCACGCTTCCTAACTCTCTCAATATATATGTAATATACTATAATACTATATATTTACTTATTTACTTCCTATTTCCCTTTCCTACAATGTAGCCTTTACCTGTTTTCATTACTGCTCTTTCTCTCGAGGATAGACTAATACCTGGCACATCGTAGGTCAATAAATATATGCTGAATGAATGTGAATAAGATCTCACAGCTCCTTAAGTGGTGAAGCCAGGATTGAAACTTAGTTTTGTCAGACTCAGATGCCCATACTCTGTTTCACATTGTTTGTCTATGAAGATTCCCTAAGCCTCTATTTTACACCTCTATTATATTACTTAGCAAACTGTATTGTGATTATAGTTTACATGTATTTCATATTTGTTTTTCTCTAAGGTGGGAGCCACATCTTATTCACATCTCTCATGCCTAGCATGACCCTTAGTGGGAGCTAAGTACTTGTTTTTTTTTTTTAAATTATTGAATCGAACTTAGAAAGGAACAGTCTTTTTTGATGATCTTACCTTTTACCCAGCACCCCCAAAGGGAGGGAGCTTCTTCCCTTCCTTATCCAGCAACAAGAAGCCAGAGACATCTGTGGAATTGGGCTCATTATGCTGCTTCCTCTACAAGGTATCAAGTAGTTCCCACCATGAGACTAAAGTTCTCGACTTTAATTTTGATTTTATGAAATGGCAAAATTGTTGCAAAGGATTTCTCTTGAGCTTTGTAATTTAGGACTTGAGCAAATAGAAGAGATCCAGTTAAACTTGCAAGAGGTGTTCCCAACACACAGTCCGTCTGTAACCAAACAAATCCCTTGCTGTCACATTCTCTGCCTCCTTCTTTGTTTCTCTTATATTCCTCTTAATGTGTTTTCATCATTTTGTTGTCGTTTTAAGTCAGTGAAGTAGTGTGCTAATAACTTGGTATTAATAATGTCTTTATGTGGGTACTGCATCTTGGTAGGGAGCTCAGAGAATTGTGCTTCTGGGATGTCGTGCAACGTGATGGGCAGCCGAGTGCCTTCTGCAACACAGAGGTGTAATTGGTTCAAAGGAAATACATCTTTGAGGCTAATATTACCTGTCTTTCTTCAATTCCCTATATAAATATGTTTGGAGACATTGCATTGATGATTGGAAGCTGTCAGGATACCATGCACAATAATGTGGTTAAAGGATATTAGGCAATCTTTTTCGAAAACCGAGAAGCCATTCTGATTAACCCGTTCAATAATAACTTTGAAGGCAATATATTCATAAGCATGCATTTATCTCCAGCCAAGTAATTAAAATGCCAATCTTCTCTGTAATTTCAGAAATCTCAACCGCCTTAAAAAGCCCTCAAGAGTCTCACCATCATTATTCAGGTAGGATGCCTGTGTACATAGACATGTCAATGGAGCTAAATGTCTGTGATTCTGCATTTGGAAACAGAAACACTGGTGAATTTGTGGTGTTGATACGGCTCCAACTTGGAAAGTTGTTGTTTACTCTGATGAGAGAACATTCAGATTTCTTAACTTGGGAAAACAAGTTTTTAGGATTTAAGAGAATTTGGATTAAAAAAAAAATGTGTGTATTGGTAAGTTCCAAACTGTAAAGAGGAAAGATGACCTTGAGATCTGAAAATTCCTTACAAGCTCAAAAGCCAGAGATCTTTGTATTTTGGACTGGGGAGGAGACAGGCCTGAGGCTAGTCCTCTGAGGAAGGGTTTTGCACCCTCACTGGGCCCTCAGTGAGGGTAACCACTGAATGAATGCCAACCCCACAGGGTAAATTCAACAAAGACACCTTAAGGGATGTTATTAAACAAGATGTCAAGGGTCTTGACTCTCTTAAGCAACATCGCTTCACAGTGATTCAGTTGTCTTTCTTTCAAAGTGGGAATAATTGTACTTGCCCTTCCTGAGGAAAAATCTGCCAAAGGGCTAGTTGAGAATAAAGAGGGAAACACTTTGAAATGCAAAGCAGTATAACAACCAACTGGACTCGTGCCATTGGGTGGTCTTTTGGGCATCGTTGCTCTCAGTATTGGATTAGATAATACATGGGCAAGCTTTTTGTATAATCTGAAGCTCAGTACAAGAGTACAAGTGTATTGGTGTGATAATTTTCGTTATTATTATATCAAGGTCATGTGCTCAGGGTCCAGTAATAGGCTACCTTTTCCTGAATTCTCCTCTGTAGTGAATAGTGTTTCTGTGGATTTCAGACTCCACATTCCAGGCTCTTGTAACTGGGTCTTTCAGCTCAGCAGTAATCCGTTATTTTGACTCCAGCTGTCAACTGAAGAAAGTATCTGGTGAGGAACACTGTAACTCACATCGACTCTGATTTGTTAAGATACAGCTCTTAACAGGAAAATGCAGATCACTTGCTTCTAATTAAAACTGGTCTTCAGCTCTCTCTGGGAAAAGAAGATGAACTCTGCAAAATCAACAGTAGATGTCCCCACAGTCCGCTGTGCATTAGATTTGATCTGGAAAAGAACAACCAGAAAGACCACAGATTAAAATGCTCTTTAAAAGCAAGTTCCACATCTGAATGGATTAGTATGGTATTTGGTATTCAGGAGAGTGGAGGTAATAGCGCTACCTCAGAACATATTATATAATCTCATATAATCTATTCCTAAGACTGGGATATCCTTCCTGTTTAAGGCATAGTTTATTTTAAATACTGTATTATAGATAATATTTTTTTTAAGATTTTTTTTAAATTTATTTATTTATTTTTGGCTGTGTTGGGTCTTCGTTTCTGTGCGAGGGCTTTCTCTAGTTGCGGCGAGGGGGGGGCCACCCTTCATCGCGGTGCGCGGGCCTCTCACTGTCGCGGCCTCTCTTGTTGCGGAATACAGGCTCCAGACGCGCAGGCTCAGTAGTTGTGGCTCACGGGCCTAGTTGCTCCACGGCATGTGGGATCTTCCCAGACCAGGGCTCGAACCCATGTCCCCTGCATTGGCAGGCAGATTCTCAACCACTGCGCCACCACGGAAGCCCCAAGATTTTTTTTTTTTTTGATGTGGACCATTTTTAAAGTCTTTATTGAATTTGTTACAATATTGCTTCTGTTTTATGTTTTGGTTTTTTGGCCCCGAGGCATGTGGGGTCTTAGTTCCCCCACCAGGGATTGAACCTGCACCCCCTGCATTGAAAGGCAAAGTCTTAACCACTGGACTGCCAGGGAAGTCCCTATAGATAATATTTTTGATAAAAGAAAAAATAAAGGGTCTTTGAAATAAAATATTTTAGCATTATATGAGTATATTGATGTGGGGGAGGCTTTCTGTAACTTCAGCCCACTGATGCATACTTAAACTAGTAAATCTGCTTTTGTTTGCAGCCATTGAAAGGAACAATTTAATGAGGCTTTCTCAGACCATACCATTTACACCAATCCAACTGTTTGGTGAGTGCCATTTCTACCTTCTTGAGGTTGTGCCAGGGCAAAGGCATAACATCTGAGTGAATCATAGGAGAAACCATTTTGCATAATTTTAGCTGCAAATTTTCTTTTGCCCATGGTTGCAGTTTAGTGATATTAACTTCCTAAAATGGAAAGTCTTGTTAACTGCCCGGCTGGTATCTAGAGTCAAAATCTGATATACTATGGGGATGGGACCTATAATGAGCAGCAGTTGGGGAAAAAGCAATAACGTTGCACCTGGCATTCACTGATTTAAGGCTGGAAGTAAGTAGAAAAGAAAAGAACCAACCCACCATGCGTAATAAATACAGAAGAAAGCATTAAACGTCAATACAGTAGAAGCTAATAGACATCTAAAGAGAAATGCTTTGTATATCACTTTTTATTTGTTTGTTTTGTTTTTGTTTGTTTTGTTTCATATAAACTAATTGCTCTTAACTCAGAGAGCAAATGTAATTTTTAAAGGCTGGAATAGTAAGGAAAAACAAGCTCGCAACAGCCAAGGCTACCGGCGTTTCTCTGTCCTGCCAATTGACAAAATAACACGGGTAGCCACACTGTCCTAGATCTTGCTTCTCCTCAAACCCTTCACATGGGGACAGATGAGGTGGCTTCTGATCATCATTGCAAATGCCTTCTCCTTCCACTTGGCTCCATAGCTGGTTTTACAACTTGGTAGCTCTGTTTCAGATCCTCTAGGTAATTAGAACTCTAAAGTGGCATTTATCTGGGCACTAAGAATACATATTTCAAAACATGTTACTGAGCATTAACTAGGTATGTTCTTTGGTAAGCAATTAAATGCAAGAGTGAGCGAATAGATTCTTTTCTTGGTAAACCAGTACAGTGTTTATAAGAAAAGCCATTTGAAGCTGAGGTGTAAGGAGAAAATTAAATACAGGCTGGACAGAAGTTGTATAGAATATGTCACTTCTGTTAGGAAGCATTGCCCAATATATTAGGTGGAGTCTAGGTTGAATAAGAATAGCTCCCTGTTCAACAGCCTAAAAGTGGAAGCTGTAGCGCAGTTAAAGAACATTTGTGTGTAAAATCTTTGAAGTGGAATTGGGTTTGTCTCCGAGGGTCTACTTCACATTAGCCAGGTTAACATATCTAATCTTTACAACAACCCAATGAAGAGAATGTTATTTTCACTTCCATTTTACTGATGAGGAAAGTGAGGCTTTAAGTAACTTGTCCAAAGGCACAAAGGAAGGAGGGAAAGGCTCTGGGGTATGACTTTGGTTCTAACTTTAACTGGGTTAAAACATGCGTTCTCAGTGGGGTAATATCACCCCCAAGAGAGCAAAAACATCTTTTTATTTTTATGTGTAAAGCACATACACACACAGTACATAAACATAAACAGTACATCTTTGGTATTACAATGTCAGGGAAGGGGCAATTAGGAAAAAAAGTCTAAAACAGCTCCTAAGGGGGATGATAATAAACACAGGGTTAAATATCTCTTTAAAAGTATGCTAACACATATATATGGAATCTAAAAAAAATAAAAAAGAAAAAAAAAAAAGAAAATGGTCAGAAGAACCTAGGGGCAAGACGGGAATAAAGATGCAGACCAACTAGAGAATGGACTTGAGGATACGGGGAGGGGGAAGGGTAAGCTGGGACAAAGTGAGAGAGTGGCATGGACATATATACACTACCAAACGTAAAATAGATAGCTAGTGGGAAGCAGCCGCATAACACAGGGAGATCAGCTTGGTGCTTTGTGTCCACCTAGAGGGGTGGGATAGGGAGGGTGGGAGGGAGGGAGACGCAAGAGGGAAGAGATATGGGGACATATGTATATGTATAACTGATTCACTATGTTATAAAGCAGAAACTGACACACCATTGTAAAGCAATTATACTCTAATAAAGATGTTTAAAAAAAAAAAGTACTTGTCTTTAACAAAAGAAGCATAGCCTTGCTACTCTGATTTTATTTTTGTCTAGTTATAATTTATAATAAGAACAACTTAATATTTATGTGACATCTGATGCTTTGTTCATTCTCCCCCTCCCTCTTTACTGGACTGTAACATGGCCAGATGTCTGTACTTGCCTCTGAACAGATGAAAGTCCCATTCCCCTCTGATCCTTTGAGAAACTGAACTGATTCTGAGTTGATATTTAGGACGCCGTTCATGTCACAGACATGGATCTCATTGAACCCCTCCCCTGCACTTCTCTTTGCCGCAGGAGAAGAAGTAACCGTCTACAGGCTGGAGGAGAGTTCCCCTTTGAATCTGGATAAAAGCATGTCTTCTTGGTCCCAGCGAGGGAGATCTGCAATGATCCAGGTGTTGTCCCAAGAGGAGATGGATGGTGGCCTCCGCAAAGCCATGAGAGTCATTAGTACCTGGTCTGAGGATGATGTCCTCAAGCCGGGGCACGTTTTCATTGTGAAGTCCTTTCTTCCTGAGATTGTGCAGGCATGGCACAAAATCTTCCAGGAGAGTACTGTGCTTCATCTTTGCCTCAGGGTAAGTCAGAGACCCAGAGCCCAGATGGACAGGTCGAAGAAAGGAGATCTGGCTCTATCCTGATCAAAGGCCATTATCTTTTTTTTTTTTTTTGGTGAATACTTCCTTTATGTATAATATTCATATATCACAGATCATTGATTAGGAAATGTCAAATACCATTGATATGATTAGGGTAGACATACACACATATTGATGTATATACACACATATATATGTGTATGTTTATATACATATGTATGTATATATTCATACACATTCATCTATAAAGCCAACATTTTACCTAATGTGAAAACAGAGGCACACCCATCAAGGTCAGAACAAAGCGAGAATGCCCACCATCTCCACCACTATTCAACACATTACTGGAGGTATTAACCAACTCAATTAGACAAGAGAAAACAAAAGTATAAAAACTGGAACAGAAAAAGAATGAAAACTAACTCTGTTTGCAGATGATATGATAGTAATGCTAGAAAACCTGAAGAACTAGTGATAAAAACAACTCAAGCAATAAAAGAAATCAGCAAGGTGACAAGGTTAATAAAATTAACACACCAAAATTAATAACTTTCATATAAGCAAATAATAACTAGTAGAAGATATTTTGGAAAAGAAAACCCTGTTTACAACAGCAAGAAATTGAAAATGCTTAGAAATAAGTGGAATGTGAAATATTTAAAATCTATATGAGGAAAGATCACTCCTGAAAGATATAAAACTAAATTTGAACAAAGAGAAAGACAATCCTTAATCTTGATTAGGATGTTCCAACATCATCAAAATATAAGTTCTCTTAAAGTTAATTTATAAATTTAATATTATCCCAATAAAGATTAGCAGATACAAACTACTATATATAAAATAGATAAACAAAGTCCTTCTGTATAGCACAGGGAATTATATTCAATATCCTCTAATAAGCCATAATGGAAAAGAATATTAAAAAGAATATATATGTGTATAATTGAATCACTTTGCTATACACCTGAAACTAATACAATGTTGTAAATCAACTATACTTCAATTTTTAAAAATCCCAATAAACTCTTTTTTTTTCTGGAGCTAGACACCTACTTAGAAAGAAAGGGAAATAATAAAACATACGTACATGCATCTGCTTACTCTCGCAAAAGGAAACATAGGAAGGTTAAACCAGAAAGCAGTGAAATAGATTGCCTAAAGGGGTGTGGAAGTGGAAGGCAAGAGGGAAGAGGAGATTAAGATGGCAAAAATAGGGGAAAGAGGACACTTCTCTGAGTATGCCTTTTTAATTTTTTTAATATCTTTATTGGAGTATAATTGCTTTACAATGTTGTGTTAGTTTCTGCTGTACAACAAAGTGAATCGGCAATATATATACATATATCCCCATATCCCCTCCCTCTTGAGCCTCCCTCCCACCCTCCCTATCCCACCCCTCTAGGTCATCACAAAGCACCGAGCTGATCTCCCTGTGCTATGCTGCTGCTTCCCACTAGCAAACTATTTTATGTTCGGTAGTGTATATATGTCAATGCTACTCTCTCACTTCATCCCAGCTTCCCCTTCCCCCACTTTGTCCGTAGGTCCGTTCTCTACATCTGCCTCTTTATTCCTGCTCTGCCACTAGGTTCATCAGTACTGTTTTTTTAGATGAAGGCCATTATCTTCAACCCAAAGGATAGCCTATTCTTTTTTGGAGGTGGTGGTATATTGTTATTTTTGGCTTTAGCTTTTGGAGTGGGTAGTGGTGGAAGCTGAATAAGGCTGAAAATCACACTTGGGAGGCCTCTAGTAATTCTGTGATCATTAATTAGTAGGCATCTGATAGTAAACCAATATTTTTATCAATGTTCCCTATTTTGCAGGAAATTCAACAACAAAGAGCTGCTCAAAAACTGATCTATACCTTCAACCAAGTGAAACCACAAACCATTCCCTACACTCCAAGGTGAGGAAATATTGGCACCCTGGCCCTTCATCTTATGTAGGAATTTCTGTCAATTTCTTCTCACCCCTGTTAGTCACGAGAAATACCAGACCCCCGGGGAAGTTCCCCATGGCCTTAACTTTGGTTTCTTCCTTACATAGTTCTCGGAGACAGTAAAAAGAGAATTAGACATCCTAGGTATGTTTTGGCTTAAATCGCTGAATTTATGTGAGTGGAAAAGAGAAGATCAAGCAGAGGCCATGACTAACCTCTCAATTACGAAAGCAGGCAGATCCCGGGTGCAGTTACTAATGTCCAGAAACATTATGGTAGAAAAACACTTCTATTTTAAGCATAGTTTCTTCTGTTATCTTACAGAAATTAGGAACCTTAAAAGAGTGAACTCTTGTTACTTTCACTTGAGTGTTTCCATACACTTGTATTCATTTAGCAAGACAGATCATAGTTTGGTGCTGAGGACTCACAGTAAAGTTTTACTGTCTCATTTACAAGGAACTTCATAGAGCAAGACAAGAAAAGTTGAATCCAGTACTCTTTATAGAAGAGTTCCTGAGAAAGAAGGGAAGTGGGTAAACTTGGGGAAAACTCCCAGTCTTTGCATTCCGTTCTTTCAGTAGAAAGGCAGAGGCATGTGCATTGAGGCTGCTGGGACTAGAGTTAGGTCATCTCCCCTGGTGCTCTCTGTTCAGTAATATAAGTCCCACCTCTGCTGCCTTTCGGGGAATCAATGGCCTCTTCCCACCCTCCCTCGCCATAGGTTCCTGGAAGTTTTCTTAATCTACTGCCATTCAGCCAAGCAGTGGTTGACCATTGAGAAGTATATGACTGGGGAGTTCCGGAAGTACAACAACAACAACGGTGATGAAATTGCCCCCAGCAACACCTTGGAGGAGCTGATGTTGGCTTTCTCTCACTGGACCTATGAGTATACTCGGGGAGAGCTGCTGGTTTTAGACTTGCAAGGTGATTGATAGCTGAGGATTTGACACAACAAGCATGAGGCAAAGTTCAGGAAACATTGACCAGGGATTGCTTTCTCAGTGTCATTGTCACCTACATTTGACCCCAGCTCTTTCTTTACTCAAAGCCATAGTTAAGGTCTTTCAGTGGAGACATTCCTTGGCAGTGTGTACTTTTTTTTTTTTTTTTAAAAAACAGGAGATGGTATCTGTTTTCTGAATTTATTTATTGTTTGTGGAACTGTTCTAAGTGGGAGGAACCAGACAGGTGTCCCGAGAGATCATGCAAGAACCAAGATGGGTAATGTATGGAGTTGCTCTATCTAACTTTGAAGGGAGGTGGCACCATTTATTTCAGAGACATTGTACAGCGATGATCATGAGCACCTACTGTGCTGTTTCTCACCTAGATCAAGAGAAAAATATAGGCAGATGATTAGCTGCCCAGAATTTAAAGTTATCTAAAATGTTAATCTAAATGGGGAATGAGTTTTATACCCAATTTTCCAGTTTTATGGCTTTTCTTTGAACTTATGTTCACAATAACACTTAGGCATGCATTTATACACACAGGAAAGTTTAAATTCTGGTCATTTTTCATGATTTTGAGCTCAGTATTTTAGCAGTTTATAGTTTAGCTTGTTCTCTTTGCTGTGTACCTTGATATAAGAGTTCACAAAAGTATAAACTCAGTCTGTGAAGGGCAACTCAGTGCACTCTTATTTAATGGAAGCCTTTGATCAATGCATCTTTCTACTATCAACACCTCACATGTGACTTATAATCCTGCAGCACGAAACAGAGTATCTCTAGCAGGCTTTCCTTGCAGGGACAGAACAAAATATGTATTAAGGTCAAAGTTTAGTCCCTGGGCTCACTGACTGGGGCTTTGGTTTTAAATAAGGGATTTAGCCCAGGCACTTTCATAGAAGTTATCTCATTTAATCCCAGAAGCAGCACCTTGAGGTAGATATTATGGGGACTTTAGGCCCAGAAGGTTTAAATAACTTGCCCAAGGTTGCACAGCGGCTTAAGCGGAAGCCAAGATGCAGACTTGAGCTGGTTTGACCATCCATGTTCTTTCCTTTTCACTGTTCTGTCTTTTATTTCTCTATAAGTTTCATAGCTATAGGACATTACCATGTTCTGGTTCATTTAAAATGATAAGGCCTTTTCCTTGTCCTCTCTGACTTTCCCATCTCTCCACACCTGGGATTCTGTGCTGAAAGCCAGACTTGGAGGATGGAGACAGTCGAGATGAACAGGCAATCCTGGGACATCGTGAGCAATGTACACTAAGACTGCAAACCCATTTTGACTGAAATTTCTGCCACATGCTCAAGGATGTATATATATATACTTTTCAAACTACACATGAGTCCTTCTGTCCTTTCAGATCTATGCTGTTCACAAGGTGTGAATTATATTTCTAACCCTCAAACACAATATTTTAGGAAGCAATATAAACAAAGTTAAAACAGTCAAGATGATTCAGCTTTTAAACCAGCAAGTACAGTGTGATCCATGTAAACCCTGCACACTGATGCCCAAGGCTGCTTTTGTAGCTCATGTTGGGGAAAGGTTGATTGTTTTCATCTATACTTGAGTGTCTGTGCTTTGAGTTTTGGGTGGAGATGTTTAAAAAGTAAAAAACAAACAAAAAAACAATCAAAGAAAAACTTTAAGGAATTAATGATGACTCTTCAGTGTGTTTTTGTTTAATGATGTTTATATTTGGGGATTTTTATGTCTCTTAGTAATCCAAAGTGACATTAAACAGAACAAGCACTGCATTGATAGTCTTGGGGGAAAAAGGAATTAACTTTATTTTTTTACTGGGCAATTATGTGAATTGCAGAAATAGACCACTCCAAATAAACTATGTCAAAACATTGACCTTCAAAGGAGGGAAGAGTGGACATCATAGAATGAACATGAAGAAATTGAAATACTTATCGGAGAGTTTTGCCAATTGGTTAGCCCTGAATTTATGGAAGAACGTGAATCCTATAATAGTAATTACAAGCAGTTATATTACTACTGCTACTAGCTAACATTTACTAAATAGTTATTTTGTGTCAGTCACTCGGTTAAAGGCTTATGTGCATTAATATGTTTAATCCAAACCAGGTTGGAAAGGAAAAATGGGGGAATATAATGTATTCTTAAAATATCGTAATAGTTTTCAGTTCAGTTATGTTTTACATTTAATTGATTAGTCTTTCTAGTCTTTGGAGAGATGATGTGTGTTGTCTGGGTGGCAGGGAGTGGAGACTGAAAGACCAGTTAGCTGCAGTTAGGAGAGGCCCTGTCGTCGCGGTCCTGGGGGCTGACTCCTGGCTCCACCGTGAATTAGCTGCATGACCAGGGGGCAACCACCTTGAGTCCCACTTCCCTCATTTGTAATAATAATGGTAAATAATGTTATGCGCTTAACTCAGAGGGTTGTTAAGGGGCTGAAATGAAGCAAGTTCCCGACACAGTAAATGTTAGTTATTGTTGTTAGTATTAGTCTCTGTGTGGCTTGTTAAAATGGGAGTTAATCTTCGGTTGTGGGTAGTCTACTCTTAGCTGTGTGGTCCTGGTGATACTTGAGGGAGATCCCAGCTTTGGCCTCTGTAGAGTGAAGCCCTGATCAGCTTGCTGTGGCTCCCTATTGCTTTGAGGGAAAGAAGGAATGAGAAACACTCCGGCAGTTTATTCTTTCAGTTTCTTCTTTTCTTCTCTTTACTTTCTTCCAAGGGAGTGCCAATCATTAACCCAGGAGCTACCACATCAGGCCAGGAAGCTGAACTCTAGGGAGAGGCTTGACTAATTTCTGATCACTTGTCATTATACTGTAGTCTTCCAGTCTCCTTCCATTTAAAAATCTTACACGTGAGAGCCTGAATCGTCATCATTATATGTGAAATCCAATATTTAGTTTCCAGCAATAGTAATGAAAAACAATTGTATTTCAAATTACAGTGGTCTGTGGCATGTTTTTTTTTTTAAGCTCACTGTTTTTTTCAAAGAACTTTTGGAGCTATTAATTTTTTATTCAACAAAGCAGTTTCCAGTATAAGTCAGCATTAGCATCAGCATCAGCATGGTGCATTCTGCTGCTACAAGGAAGGTGACTTCTTTCCATTGATGTAGAAGTTCATTGATGCATCCCAAGGTGATTGGAATCAGAATGTAGGTCTCTGAGTTTCTCATAAGGGCGTGCTATGTATTGCCTGTACATGGGCATTTACTCTGTTAATGCCAGTAAAGAGATAGCACTGGAATTTTTAGATCTTAAAATGTCTTATTGTCTTTCATGTTTTCCAAATATCTACGTACGTGGGTAGGACGGGCACCTATGTTAAAGTTTGCCAATTGGGTGACTCCTGTGTAGCCGGGAGAGGCTGGGGTGGTAGTAGTGGGTGTGGTGGTGCAGCATGATTGGTTCTCTGAACTGCTTTCTTTTTTTAACTCATTGGAATGCCCCTTCTGCCATTCAAGGGTCCCAAAAGATGTTTTTAGTAGTTAAGCTTTGAGCTGTCAGATTGGGTTTAGGGATATAAAGGTTTGTAGAAACTCTTTACCCTCAGTCTTATAGGAGGTTCTATTCATTAGGAAACAGTACTTTAGGAAAGTGAGATAATCAGAACATGATTTTACCAGTGGTAAGAAAATAGAATTTTACTTCACAAGAGCTCTTGATAGAATAAAGACAATAAAAATAGCAGTTGACATGTTTCAGCTTCTTCTGGATCAGACATTTTGCTAAGCGGTTTGTATATGCTAGTTCATGTAATCCTCTCAGTAACCCTATAGGATAAGGCCCATGATTATCCACACTTTCAGGTGATACAGTTGAGACTCGGAGAGATTAAAGAAGGTGTCCAGATCACACAACTAGGGAGTGATGGGGCTGTGAGTGGGACCCAGATCCTTTGACTTCTGCCTATTTAACAGGCTACAAGACTGAAAGTAAATGGGAGCTGATGTGATTTTGATAGACTCTTTTTCCCCTATAAAACCTCCTTTTCCACAATTCTTTAGGTATTGTGCGTATTTCAGCTTAAATTTACAGTTTACTCAGACGTCAGCCTAAAGCTTTCATCACTGGGAATTGTAGGCATAAAGTCAGGTCTGAGCTTAAATGTGTGAAGGATTTGTAGCCTTTAGTCTCTCTATTGGTGGTACATGGGCTGTCTGTTTGTTGTTTATTTACTACATAGTTAAACATAGTTGTTCTGTTTATTTGCTACATGTTTGCTGTATAGTTAGGGTCTTGTTAGGCTGTTCCTTTTTATATCTGTAATGAGAAAAGCATAAAGAGCCCAGCCTCTTCATATGACTTTTTCTTTAAAAAGCAGCACATTTTGCATACTGCCCCTTGAGCCTGTGTTTCAGACTTATTTTCCCTTTCCCTACTCAAAATCAGAGTACAAAGAGATTCTAAGCCAAGGGTTCTGAAACGGGCTCTGGGTAGAATTCAGAGAATCTGTGTACTTTGATGAAAAAACAAATTAAAATTATACCTTGGGACTTCCCTGGTGGTGCAGTGGTTAGGAATCCGCTTGCCAATGCAGGGGACACGGGTCCGAGCCCAGGTCTGGGAAGATCCCACATGCCGCGGAGCAACTAAGCCCGTGAGCCACAACTACTGAGCCTGCGTGCCACAACTACTGCAGCCCACATGCCTACAGCCTGTGCTCTGCAACAAAGAGAAGCCACCGCAGTGAGAAGCCCGCACACCGCAACAAAGAGTAGCCCCCACTCGCCACAACTAGAGAAAACCTGTGCACAGCAACGAAGACCCAACGCAGCCAATAAATAAATACATTTATTTAAAAAATAATAATAAAAAAATAAAATTACACCTTTATTTCACTAACCTATAGCTGAAATTCATCATTTCCTTCAGTTATAACGGAGACGACAGATCACAGTGGTATTAGCAATACCTGTGACTGTTTGCAATAGCAATTACAGGTATTAACATAGCACATTGCAGTGTTGGCAGATATCTCAAAATACTGGTTGTATTTATTACTTGTTGGATGTTATAGTGTTATTAGACTTGTGCTAGATCCTGTTATTTAACATACTAATAAAGAAGCACGTGTATTGCAATACAATTTAAAAAATATTTTGATCACTGTATTTCAGTATCATTGGTTTCCTTTGTAATCTTATGTATTCAAACTATGCATTTAAAAACATTATTCTGAGAAGGGGGTCCCTTAGCTTCATCAGACTGCCAAAAGGGTCATGACCCAAAAAAGGTTGAAAACCCCCTACTTAAACAGGTTATTTTCCTAAGGAAGTCAGTTTCTCAGGGGAATGGTCTATAAACTATAAGGATTACATTTTCTTGTGAAAGGTTTAACATATGGTAAAACATACAGAACATAGTAAAAATCTTTCTTTTTTAAAGTAGTGGTTAGAAAATGTGTTTTTTTTTAAACAAATAGAAATATACAATAATGTTATACATTTTATATGATTTTTAAATAAATTTCCGACAAGGGTGGTCTCTTCCAAGGCAAGAGGACCAGTGCTGATTAGAGGACGATCTCAGACATTGTCAGCTTATGCCCACATGGTGCATTCACCTGTCTGACTGGCTCACCTGTGAAATGCTGCCTTTGGAAGTCAGTCTCACCACCATTCGCATTTTATAACAGATTCACTTTGGTGTTGATCCCTGTTTTGATAAATGTTAGTTTAATATGACACGTTATCCTTTTATGCATTGGTGCCGTTTTTTAAGAAGTAAAATTTATTGAAGGATCACATACATTCAGGAAATTACACACAGCATGAGCGTACATCTCAAAGAATTTCCACAACTGAACACGTGTGTGTAACCAGCACCCAGATCAAGCATGTGGGGTGTTTGTATTCTTCTGTTTATAAACGCTATATACATATATATATATGGCATTTGATATGTGTCTTTGATGGAGTGGAGGTGATACCTGCAGAACCACACAGCACCTTGCACCTTGCTGAGCGCTGATGGACTCCATCTAAGGAGACCACGGACTAGGGGGAAGGACACAAGCTTTGGCTTAGCTTCAATCCTGTTATGACCTCTTGTGGTCTGTGCAACCTCTGACAAGTTGCTTAATCTCTTTGAACATCAATGTACTCATTGGTAAAATGAGGCTGTGAGGATGCTAATACTTTTCTTTCACGATTGCCAAGAATTAGAAAAAATAAAATTAGAAAAAATAAAATTAGAATGTCTAGTATATACAAGTGGTAAATGAATGATGGATGCTATTATCAGAAACTGTGAACACATCACAAAAACACTCTTTTGTAGCCTAGAGGTTTATTACAGCATAATAGAGGGGGTTGCGGGAGACAGGGCATCAACTAAATTTTTCAAACTTGCCTGGACAATTTAGTAGAGTTAATTCACATGGTGTTGAGTTTACTACAGGGTGGGTGTCTAGTTAGTAGTAGAGTTAATTCACATGATGTTGAGTTTACTACAGGGTGGATGTAGGTATAAGAAAGAATTTTAAATTTGGTTATTATTTTCTTGAATTTCTGAGAAAATGAAATTCCCCATTTGGTAAATGAATTTTCTTTTTCTTTGGAGGTGTTGGAGAAAATTTGACAGATCCATCTGTTATAAAACCTGAAGAAAAACAGTAAGTTAATTTATCATTTAGAAAATTGCATTTAACACATTGTACATGGTTTCTTAAAAATAATTTTTAAACATTTCTATATCTTGCCTAGATCCTAGAAAGGTTTTGATGTCCCTTTTATCTATATCTGTATCTATATCTATATCCAAAAATAGCTATATCCAAATATGATACAATAAAATACAATAAGATTTAAAATACAATAAGATTTTAAAGAATGCATAGATTAGGAAATAGGGGCAAAAAGAAAATAAGGAAATAAGATTAAATCTGGAGTTGTTAGTACACAAAAATGGAAACTATGTATAAAGACGAATGCAGTGGCCAGAACTTTGTTGCAAATTTGACTCTGAGTTTTCTAGTGGCCCAGACAAAAGAGAAATATGGGTAAATTCAGCCTCCGTAGGCTTTGACATGAAAACAATTAATGTCATAGGAGAAGCACAGTTTCCTTTGTTGTCATCACAGTGGAATCATTGCATCTTATCATGGGCACTGTCTTCCATTACATGCCTATAAAACGAAAGCTGAGGGCATGGAGTGTGGTATTCAGTAACAGAAAATCTATGAGAGGACAAAACAGTGGGGCTTAAATATGGAGCCATCAGATTGTTAATTCAGGACTGAAGTGTAAATTATATAGAGGGATGAGTCATCTGCCTATCCTTTGAATTCCCATGGGCATTTTATCCCATAAGCAGGCTTTTGGGAAGATTTGGCAGTAGAGGAGGTGGTATTCTGTTAAAGGTGGAGTAAAAGGAAGAGATGGTGATGATTAAGGGAGGATCAACATGGCAGATGACAGTGGTTTTCAAACACGAGCTTTCATCATAATCACCAGGAGAGCTTGTTAAAACACAGATTGCTGCCCCCTACCCCCAGCCTTTGATTACCCTGGTTTCTGATTCAGTGGGTTTGGGATGGGTCCAAATAATGTAACAAGTTCCCAGATGATTCTAATTCTGCTGGCCTAGTGCCCACACTTTGAGAACTGCTAGCATACAAAATTCTAATTTCTTAGTTGTCCTAAGTGTCTATACTTGGCCCCTGGATTGTAAAACACACACACACACACACACACACACACACACACACATATAATTTTATAAGTGGGCAATTCATATATGATGAAATCTGAAACTTTTACTTCCCTCCTATTGGACTCATATTGTAAATATTCACTGCTTTAATGCTCTGTTCTTTTACTGAACAATTTAATCTAAATATGGTACCATTTGTAGGCGTCTATGCAAAGAGGTACATCTAAAGTGTATTAGCTACTCCTGTGAACTAAGAGAGCTAGAGAAGATAAAGGTGAGCCATGTTGCTCCTGTGAATCCAAATCCCATGATATTTGACCATGGAGCTCATGTTGTAACCCTTAGGGTACAGATAAAGGCTTTGTTATTTTTCACTTTAGCAGAGTTGAAGTGTTTTTGGCTAAAAATACATATTATTTCTTCAGCAGCCCAGTGTGCCCAAGGGTTTTTAGTAGGAACCTGTATTACAAGTACTTCCCTTATAATTTTGCAGTGAAAATTTTTTTGCATATAAAATGGATCAAGTTGATGTATACTCTATCATTTATTAAATTTTGACCTTGGTATATATATGTAATATGACCTGAATATTTCCAACTTTTAGAATTCTAAGAAGATTATATTATTCCTCTTGACAGTTGAGTATTTAATTGCATTCTATAGGCCAGTGGGTCTCAATTTCTATTAGGGTCACCTAGGGAACTTAAAAAAAAATGCTGCTCAGAATTAGCATCAAGTCAGAATCTCAGAGTATAGGACCCTAATGTCTGTATTTTTCAAAAGTTCCCCATGTGATTCTAATGGGCAGTCAGGGTTGGGAGCCTCTGTCTTATGTCAAACATTATTTTTTATGACTTGAGGATGTCATAAACTTTGGAAGCTGATAGATTGGTATCACTGTAGCCTGCCTGGTTTTGTGGGGTCACCTAACTTTGGGTGCAGCTGGTCTTCATGGTGAAGATAATAAGTATTATTTTCTCACAATGTGGTGAATTATATCTAATCAGTTCAATGAGGCTCACGTTTTGGGATGCCGTCTATTTGTTAAACTTTTGCTGCACAAAGCACGGGCCATGACAATAGCATCAGCATCACCTGGGAGATTGTTAGAAACACAGACTCTCAAGACCCTCTCTAGACTTCCTGAGTAGAATCTCAATTTTCATAAGATCTTCAGGTGTTTTGGTGTAAATTAAAGTTTGAGAAGCAAGTGCTTTCACATGTTGTTTTATTCTTAACAACAACCTTGGAAGGAAGTGTCTTCAATCCCAGTTCACAAATGAGAAAACTGAAGCTCAATGGAGATGGCAACTAGCCTATGAGGAGAAGGGAGTCAATGAAAGGGAATGATCCTCTACCAAAAGGAAAGATGTTTTGTGGTGCAAATTCTGATATTGTCTCTAATGCCTCTTGTCTCTTAACTTTCCCCAACCTTTTGCCCATGAAGACAAAGTCATCAGACCTGCTCCCCCAAATCCTTTCTGGCCACTTAACTTGGTTCCTCAGGTCACTGGCCTTCAGTGGAGGCTGCCTCAGTGTTATTGGTAGTTTGGGACTGCACCTTTTTTTTCACTTACTGCCTTGATGGTTTTGGGCATTTGACAAGTATGAAATGATAATGATGACGATGATGATGGTGAGATGTTCTTTAGTAAATCTCTGTGTACATGGCACTGATTAGCATTTCCTTGAAGGTGGAACCAAGCTACCTCCTGCTTTCCTGTGCTGTGAAAAATCTGGAAAACAGTTGTATATTTTTTCAAACGTTGTTATCTGAGACTGCAAGACTGTGGGCATGGTGTATGAATGTCCCTACAACCCTCCTTCACTCTCCCCTGCACAGGGAGTGGTCCAACGCCTGATACATACATATTATAGTCATTTTGATTCTTTTGTCTTAACTTTAACAAAGCTCATAGAGGGAAACAATTTTGCTTACAGCTTTTATCTGAGAATCAATGTTACATTTCTAAGTTGGGAACTTTCATGCTTTATTGGGGGGAAGGAAATGGCAGTGTGGAATGCAAACGAGTGAAATATTCCAACAGGGTCATGCCAGAGAGACTATAAAAGGAATTCTTCAGTTTTAATGACTAAAATAATGCCTTCATTTTTCACTTTATCAGCATCATAGAGTTCCAGTACTAAATATTGAGTGATTCTATTTATTTGCCATATTTGGTTTCACCTTATAGAAGTGGTTCCTTACCAGATGGATTGAAAGAGGAATAGTTAACAGAGGCAGCTTATGTAGCCTGGTAAATACCACCAGAGCCGTATTTTGTAAGGGCGATTGAGTGACCAGGAAAGTTAATCCTGGGTGTCTGTTCACGTTGTCTTCCCAAGAGATTTCCTCCACCTACTCGCCTCAGAGCAAAGAGGCAATCTGAGATCAAACTGACATCAGCCCTCATTCCGAGCTTGGCACATCTTCAGAGCAGCTACTGTTATTCTGCCAAAAGGAAGTGGAAATTGAGATAAATGTTTCAATACTCAGATGGAAAAGTCCATTTTTACACCACATCCCTTTTGAAAAACCGCATTCCTTAGAAGCGAAATTTATTGTTTCCTTTTGTGATAGTTTGCTTTTCTTTTTTCTTAAGACGTGGTATTTAAGAGCGGTAATTGAGTTCAGATTTTAAAATGTGCTGTTTCCCACTCTGCATGTCATTAAAATAAAATATTAGCTTTCATAAAGTTTCTTTGGAAGTGTTTCTGGTGTGCTCTATTCCTTGGTGTGTAGAGTGTCAGCCGAAGAATAATGGTTGTGAATGATCAAATAATGGATGAACGTTGATCCTAGAATCTGCTAAGGATCTATTATAATTATAGAGTGTTAAAAATGTGGCTGAGATATACTGATTTACTTCCACAAAATCATCATCTCCTAGTTGTCTTGTCTTTTCACAAAGAGCCCAGCTATAGCCGTTTGCAGGGTAGAAGTAGCTATCAAAAGAGCCATGAATACTGGGTGTCGGGTTTTGTCGGCCTTTTGTGTTTGAGGACATTGGTTATTTTCAGAAAAGTATTTGGGTTTGAAACAATGCATATCAATTTTTTCAGAAGGGGTGTTCCAATAGCAAGTTTATTTTACTTTATACTTACCTTTCGGGTATTCTAGTAGAACAGTTGGTAACGAATGTCATTCTCTCACCTCATATGCATTAAAAAGGGTCTCACTGTATTTTGTTTTAATGTGGTACATAGAAAATTCACTTTTCTATCAGATTAGCGTGGAAATGAGTTTCACAGTAGGTCTTGGAGTTGGGTACAAAGATTGAAGTGCATTTGAATTTTAAATTTGCAAACCTAACATTGTTGCTTCCCCAAAGTGCTCTGTTCTTTGTTGGCTCCTTCAAGTTTACTGGGTTACTACGGGATACTGTTCGGTATCTCAGAGAATCCTAGTTGAGCTCCTTTTTCTGAGCTGTGATCTAATTGATATTCTGATATTTCCTCTAGATCAAGAGGAATGGTGTTTGGACCAGCCAATTTAGGGGAAGATGCAATTAGAAACTTCATTGCAAAACATCGTTGCAACTCTTGCTGCCGGAAGCTCAAACTCCCGGGTATGCCCCAAACAATTCTATTTTTCTCTAAGTAAATCTCTCATTGAACAACATCCATTGTAACCTGGAATAGAGTAGAAAATCTTAATCACATTTTTATCTCATTCGCAGTCGAGGCCTGACTTTCTGACTGCAAATTTTTCAAGTCTCTAAAGGGATTAAAAGGACAGGGATTTACTTCAGGTTCTGCCAAAATGTGATAAAACAACATTGGGCCCAATACTTGTCACAGTCTCTCCAAGGGAAAAGTTCCTCCTACTTAATTGGGGCAAAATTGCACCGAGGCAGGTCTCTGTTCCCCGCCCCGCCCCCTCCCCTTTGGGTCTTGAGTGGTGCCCACAGAGTTTCTATTCTATTCTTATTTACTCATTGGACACTTGGGAGGGTGTGGCATGGAGGGAAATAACAGCTATCAATTAAAGTAGCGCTTTTCACTATAAAAACCTGCCACTTTCAACATACATTGCAAGGTATATTTTTAAAATCTGATTTGATAATATGGCACACTTTCTCTGAAACTAATAGAGTCAGCACAGAAAAATATTTCTAACATAAAAGTAAGCGGCTGGAGGTCTGTGTCCCCCAAATTGGCAGCCCCAGCTCTGCTGCATTTTCTCCTTTTATCTCAGAAGGGATGCTTTATGTCTGTCTCAGCTTGCTCACTATTTTTCTAAGGTTGCGCCACACTTGTCCTTAGAATGGAATTTCACATCTTTTAAGCTGAGTAGCCCTTCCAGCCTTATCATAAATGATCAAACCCTGAATTGGAAATCAGTAAAAGATCAACATCCATTGTAACCTGGGATGGAGTAGGTGTAAATTTACAACAAAGAAAGGCAATTTCTAATCTTGTTGGAGTTAGAGGTAGGAGTTGCTCTTGTGGGCACGAGGTAGCAAAAGACTGGGATGTGGAGCAGATTCCAGTTCCTGTGGGAAATAGCTTATTAGCCAGGGGTGGTGGCAGTGGGAACATCAGACTGGAGCAGTACAGACAGGAGGGGTCTCGATGTCATCTTGGAGCTGCCCAGGACTCCTTCTCACAAACCACCCAGAAAAACTGGGCAAAGAGATCAGTCCATAGCACATTGGCCAAGCTGCCCACTGGCCTCCTCTGGTCAGAAGGAGCCCAGGAAGGAGAGGGGGCTGGGCTGAGTGGCATCCAGGCCCCCAGGTAAGGGCCCTGTGGGAGGCAGGAGCTGACACATATCTACATCCCGTGATTGCAGGCTGGAGTCCAGCCCATTAACTCAGCATCCTCAGGCGCTGACCTCTTCCCGGGACTGATTCACTGTTTCCTGGGCAGGGCAGCTTCTCATTCTTGATCAGGGACTGTATCTGATCAGCCAGGAGAAAGGGGGCCTTGAGGCATAACTCACTGCTTCCATCCAGTTAGCTCTTCTGTATGATTAAGATTTCCTCCCTCCCTCCCTTTCTTCCTTTCTTTCTTTCCCTACCATGGTGGCTTTTGAGTAATTCAATAATTCCTCCATTTCTGGACCTAATCCTTGCTTCCTTTCAAAACCTTAGTTAACACATTTAAATGGAGATAAAAAATATCCTCATTTACTTGAACATTTTGTAATTTGAATTTTAAAAAGTTTAGCTCGGAAAACAGGATTGGGTGATTTTTCTTTTTGTTTATGTTTTACTTTTTTTTTCTTTTCTTTCTTTTTTTTTTTTTTTTTTTTTAAGAGAGGCAGTTTAGGATAGTATAAGAGCATGGGATTCACAGGTTGAGCTCACATCCCAGAAATGCTTTTTACTAGTTTTGTGACCTTGGCCCTCATTCTCATCTGTAAACTGGGGATAATAGCACCTATCTCATAAAGTTGGCGTGAGGGTTGAAGTAATGTAATAACTGTTGGTTATTATTAAACTATAATATGTATTAGTTTTATGTCCAGAGAATCCCCATTTAACATTAAAAAATAATACAAGGAATGCATGTTTAAGGTTAACAAATTTAATCGACACAGCATACAATGGTTTGCAAACATTTAAAGGTCACTCTCCTCCGTAAGTTTCTCCCCAAGGGTTACCTTTATTAATGATTTCTTTTTTTTTTTTTTTTTTAATTTATTTATTTATTTATTCATTTTTGGCTGTGTTGGGTCTTCGTTTCTGTGCGAGGGCTTTCTCCAGTTGCGGCGAGCGGGGGCCACTCTTCATCGCCGTGCGCGGGCCTCTCACTGTCGTGGCCTCTCTTGTTGCGGAGCACAGGCTACAGACGCGCACGCTCAGTAGTTGTGGCTCACGGGCCTAGCCGCTCTGCGGCACGTGGGATCTTCCCGGACCAGGGCTCGAACCCATGTCCCCTGCATTGGCAGGCAGATTCTCAACCACTGCGCTACCAGGGAAGCCCAATGATTTCTTTTGATAATTTCCCTGTGAAATTAAAGAAGGAGGCTTCAGGAAGCATAAGATCTGATAATTGGATGAAGTCTTTATAGGTGCAGCCAAACCTGAGGTACAGCTTTGTTGCAGAAAACTGACCACTGACATCCCGAGTCCACCATTTTGGCTGCACTCTCTGGCTCTGCCATCATTCAACAAGTGAAAATGCCCTGTTTCCAGTTTGGCCTCACTTAACTCTGGGCAGGTCATGTCTTACAGGGCACCATGTATTGAGTCAAGCGACCAAACCCTGCCTCCCCTGCCCCAGTGAACACGGCCTTGGGGAGTTAGAGTCACACATGTGCATGGTGGGGTGTAGTTTGGACATGGTTGAGGGTTTGAGTTTCACATATCAGTGGCCCAAGGGAGCAGAGTCCTCTCTGAGCACTTGGCCTAAAGTCCCGAAGTCCAGTCTATCTGTGTGAATGTTATGTTCTTAAGGATTCTCTATAACTGTCTTAATTGTCTTCCTTGCAGATTTAAAAAGAAATGACTATTCCCCCGGAAGGATAAATTCCGCCTTTGGACTTGAAATCAAAACTGAACCAGCTGCGGAGACTCCAGCAGAGGAAGAGGGTAATAATTCTCCAGAAGACCTCACACGACTGTAAAAAAGGGAGAAGTAAGAAGATGACAGCCCTTGCCCTCCCTTCTATGAACTCTATGGTAACATAGATTGACTGATGTAACACTGGTTATGTCAGAGCCTCTGCCAGGATGGCCTTACCCTGAGGGCCTCCTGGGACATGCCTTCTGAGCCTCATGTCTCCCCTCCCCAAGGACCTCACTGGTGTGTGATGAATGGGTTCTCCTAGATATTGACCTGTGTGCAGGGTGCTTTGCGTGTGTTCGTCATCCTCAGGTTGCACAAGAAGACAGATGACTCAGCCAGGAATGCTGCTCCTTCATACCTCATTCCTTGGTGCAGAATGCTGGGCACTAAAGAACCAGGCAGATAAATTTAATTTATTTTCTTACTATGTGTGCAGACTCTAACCTCCACTACTATTCATCACCTCACCCACATATTGTATTTATGTATATATGTACATAAAAAAGTCACTTGACTCCCTCCTCTCCTTTCCAGCAGCATAGGGCTTTGAAGAGCGACAGAAAGGAAAACAATGGAGTAAGGGTGTATTTGCACAGACTGGAGCACGCTCCTGTACAAACTAACCAGTAAAAAGTTAGCATCCTGGTGAAATCTAGATGGGTTTGAGTATTGTCAGTGAATCCTATGATAACCGGGCATTTCAGGTTTCTCTGGAAGAGAGGAAAGGGAAATCTAAAACAAACGCCCTTGCATCCGTTTTTTTTTTTTTTTTTTAAGGGAACAAGGATATATAAAACTAGAAATTATTAAGAAATGTTTTCCCTTCCCTTACGCTCAGGGACACTATTGGTTAGAGAGTTGACTAAGCCAACCTCTAAAGTATTACTCCCTTTTTCAAAACTGGGTATATAATATTACAAGCTAAATTACTTTATGTCAGGTCCTATGAGGAAAGATGGGGTTTTTGAATGAAAACATGTTTCACAGGTAATTGCCTGGTTGAAATACAGAGTTCTGGTGGCTTAACGAGTGCTTGAGTGTATATTTTAAGTATGGCCTGAGCACATGTAATCAGTTTCAGTGGCCTGAAGAAAGGGTCCCTGGAAGCCACACTGTACAGCAGTGGTCCCCACCCTTTTTGGCACGAGGGACCAGTTTCATGGAAGACAGGTTTTCTACGGACCGGTTGCGGGGGGTGGGGGATGGTGGGGTGGGGGATGGTTCAGGCACTAATGCCAGTGATGGGGAGTGGAAGATGAAGCTTTGCTCACTCGCTGCTCACTTCCTCCCGTGCGGCCGCAGACTGCTACTGGTCTGTGGCCCCGGGGGTTGGAGACCCCTGCTGTACAGCATGTTTGGGGGATCAGTCATCCCTCTTTCACACTTATCAGGGTCACCCTACCTCAGAACAAGCACAAACTGTTCACACAAGGAGGAGTTGGAGGGCTGGGAATCTCTCCCCACTCTTCCTGCATCTCCTTTCCTCATTATAAAGCATTCCAATCTACCAGCAACAGACCTCCTGGATTTGAAATTTTCAGGATATCTTTATCGTTAGCCCTTACATTAGCTGGCTGGCTTTTTAAATCAACACTCCTGCCCTCTCAGGTTATACTTCAGGGAAATGTTGCGCAGGGATAGGGGGATGGAAAGCCAAGGATTTGATTTGCCAAAGATAGCGTCTGGCTCTTGTGAGATGCGCAAGGGCTGATTTACAGCCTTTTTACTTTGGTCTTTGGGGTGGTGGGAGGTGGGAAATTTGGTTGATTTCTTGATTGGCAATGAGGATAAAATGTTAATGCTTTTTTCAGAGCTTAACTGCTTTATCCTATTCTGCAAATCAATAAGGGATCTATTTGTGCTCACTTCAGAGCCATGTTCAACTATGGAAGGAGGCAATTTGCCTATCCAAGCCAAACTAAAAACATTAATTCATTGGTCAAATATTTGTTACCTGGAATGGAACTTGAAAAAACACATTTTGATTTTAATTTTCTGTGTTATGATTTTCTCACTCTCTTTTTAAGAAAAATCACCAGAATAACATTTTAAAAAGATGAACCAGCTGCTGGGCAAAGGTCACTGTGGGATAGCTTGCATGCAAATACCAATGTGACAATCATGACTTTGATTCATGACCACAAATGAATGAATTCATTCATTTGGTTAATTTTATTCAACAGATATTTATTAAGTGCCTTCCCTGTGGTGTGTAAGTGATGAGGGAGCAATGAACATAACATTTCTTTGCCCTCAGAAAGTGTTATATCTCATGTTTCTTTCTTTTTTGGTTGTTGTTACAAGTTTGGATTTCTGGTGAGTGCTAAAAAATTTGACTTCTGGGCAAATGTTGAATCCAGAGATGTATTCCATACCCTATCTGCCAGTGGGCAGTAGGTTCAGACTGGAATAAGAGAATTAGGGCAAATAAAAAGACATGGCTGGGGCTGGTTTTAGGAACCACTGAGGAAAAATGGATTGCATAATCCTTGTATGAGTCCTTAGCCAATCTCACAGATGGAAATCTGAATCTGGGGACCAGAGAAGCAGCCAGGTTCCTGGGAGTCCTTCCTGAAGGCATCCTGTGCATGGGTATTCCCCTCCATGGGGCTGTACATTCCTGGAGTGACTTCTGCCCCATGACATCTTAAAGCTTCTAACAACTCTGGGGAGTGAGATCAGATATAGTTTGGGGTGTTTCTCAACCTGTTATTTTCTGTAGCTTTGCAAAACAAGTACTGGGTGACTAAAACTTCCCTACCAACCATTTAATCAAAAATTGAAAAAAAAAATTGTTTTTGTTACTGTTTTAGTTGAGACGGATCACTCAGGTTCTAGAAGTCATGACACAGATGCTCCTGCCATGGCTTGTTACCTTTCTCCATCAGTCACCGGCATCTAGCAGGAAGTGTGGCACATAATAAGCTTTCAACATTATTTGTTGAAAGAAATAATAAAACCCTCACATGATAATGGATTTCATTCACTAGTTAATAAATCAGATTTGCATTTTTAATCTAGAAGGGAATGATTACCAATTCCTTAAGACCCAACACAATTCTTTTGATCTCTCTCTGTTTTAATTTTCCAGGAAATAGCTTTTAACAACCTACACCTTGTCTGTTGAATTCTCAACCAGTTCTTGCCCTTATCGTTGTGGCGATAATACCAGAGTACCATCCTTCTTTCTGGTGACTATTGAAATGAGATGATAACTTCCCAGAAACTGCCTAGAAATAATCATCACTTTATTACCCTTTGAAAGAAGATTGATAGAAAAGTCATTTGAAAGATGGTTCATTACCATGCCCTAGTACGACTTCTTTACTCACATCTCTCCAAAGCATGAGAAAGGGAGGATTATTCTCTGAGGTCGGAATTTGAAGGCTGTGTGTTTGCCTCTTTGAAGTCTTGGTATTTAATTTTCTGTAGTCATTTCTTGGGCAATTTTCTAAGAAACTAGTTGAAGCTAATTTATCATAAGTTAAAGTCAAATGACAGAAAAGATTTTTTTCTCCCTTAGCAGCATTTTATTCCACAGAGGTTAGCTTCTGAAGGAAAATGAGACTTAAATAGCATTTCAGATCTCCAGCCACATGGATGGGTACACAGAATAGAAAGGGTTCTGTAAACCACACTGATTTTTTTATTTAGCATAGTTATTATTTTGTGATTTTTCTTCCTGGACCTTGATATACAGATAATGAAATGCTCTCCTAAAAATAATTAGTTAAGTTGCTTAATTTTTCAAAAAGAAACTTTCAGTCCTCAAGAGATAACAACGCTTGGTCTCTATCATTGGCCGATTTGGTTTAACTTTATATAATTCTTTTAACCTTTGTCTTAAACCCTAACTCTGCAATGAGATGAGGTAACTTGCCTTACCTTTTCAAACAAAGGCAAACAATAATGAGAGAGCATTTATAAGGTCCTTTGAGAATCTCATTTAAAAGGCTTCTTGTGAGCATGGGATCCAGTTCAATAAGTAATAAGGGGTTTTCATTTTTCATATTATGTGACCATTATTTCATGTTTACAGAGGATGCTCAGTGGACTTGTTTCAGTATAAACACAAAAGTGGTTTCTGCTGTTTCTCTCTTTCCAAGGGGAAAAAGCTCATTTCCCCCTTTTTGTTTTGAAACTTAATTAAAGTAGTTCAAAATCAGGATGTTCACCATTTTACAGTGTCTCCTACTTATTTTGTCTATTGATGGATTTAGGTTTACACAGCTAATGTCTTTTGCCACCTTCTGCCCAAAGAAAGCCTTCCAGGCTAGGTAAAGCCCAAATCTGACACCATCATTGGTGATATTTTTAGGAATGAAAAAAGAGCAGGTTTAGAATCTTGATATTTGTAAAGGTTGATGTTTTACAAAAAACTTAATTAATGCTGATTTAGATTTTGTCAGTGTAGGGCTGTTTAATAATAAGAAAATTCTGCCTATGGCTTGCCAGTGTCTTTTAGTAACTAACTTCCTTTAGAATTCTCATCTTCCCCTAGTGGTTTTCGTTTGTTTGTTTTTTGTTTTCATTTTGAACCTTTAGAAATTCCACCTGCTATATTAGTCAGAAAGTCCTTACAATTGTTAGGGTAGAAACCCTTTGGCTAATGACTGTCCATATGTGGACATAATAATTGCCTTTCACTGGAGGGATTTGGGGGAATCATCATGGGTGTCATGTGATTGCACTTTGGCTTCTAATGAATCTTTTTCTGTATATCATATTGGTTACCAGTAAGAAGTCACAGAACCTCAGGATGCTTTGGTAACCAAAAGAAATCCTTGGTGTGTGTTATGGGCTGAATCGTGTGGAAATCCTAACTCCCAGTACCTCGGAATATGATTGTATTTGGAAATAAGGTATTTACAGAGGTAATTAAGTTTAAATCAGGTCATTAGGGTGGGCCCGGATTCTATATTACTGATATCCTTATAAGAAGAAGAGATTAGGACACAGACACACTGAAAGTGATGATCACGTGAAGACCGAGAGAATGCAGCCATCTCCAAGCCAAGGAGAGAGGCCTCGGAAGAAACCAGACACACTGACATCTTGGACTCCCAGCTTCCAGAACTGGAGGAAAGAAATTTCTCTTGTTTAAGTCACCCACTCTGTGCTGCTTTGTTACGGCAGTCCCAGAAAACTGTTACAGTGTGTTGCCATGGAATTCCCTACTTGCCCCTGGAATTTTGTAGAAAGGGACTTGGGGAGCAGAGATGCTGGCAACAACAATGGAGAGGAGGAGGAGGAATGACCGTTGGTTGCATGTATCTGCTGTGGGAGAGGATAGAGAATATCACGGATGGTGGCAGGACTGGTGAATTATTTTACTGAGAGAGTAGAGAGTGATGTGTTCTGGAGATCACCTGAGTGTTACAGAGGAAAACAAACATGGGCTGGGCTTCATGACATGGGATGTTTGCCTACTGCTAAAGGGCTTTCTGGGGATTGGAAGAGAGGTATGGTGATGATGTACAGTGTAGTCCTTAGTTTTGTACAACTTCCGTATATATCCTATTTAAGAAATACTCATTGAGCTTTACCATGTGTTATGTCCTGACCCTAAGGTTAGACCTATGAGATAAGATCCATTTCTGTCTTCAAGGCTCTCCAAAACAAATAAGGAGTTCACAGTATACTGATTTGTCATTGCCCAGCAATGATAATGATTATAATGATAACTTTTTAATATTATTATTATTATAGGCAATGTGTGTTGAGCACTCATTATGTTTTAGGCATTGTGCTAAATGCCCATTACAAAGATTTGAAAAGGCTGCTTATACGTTAGGCAACTTAATTAAGTCAGCTACCCAAGGAGGAGCCAGGATTTAAAGCTCAATCAAATCAATGACATAGATGGCTAAGCAATACTAACCAGCACACTTAGAATGACAAGAGTGTGAATCCCTATGATAGTTTGAAACACAGATTTGGAAGTCAGACCTAACTTTGGAAGTCAGGCCACTGGATGAGAAAATCCAAACTGGCATTTGTGGAATGTTACCTTGTGTCCTCTCTGTACATGTCATTGTCAAGGAAATCTTTGCTGCACAGTAAGTAGCCATTTATAGAGTGTGAGTCCATGGTAGAGCCACTCCCTCTTGACATCATCAGAAGGTAAGTGCAAGATGATGAGTGGGTTCTTTTGAGTCTGGCACTGTGTCTGCCAGTGAATTTTTCTGTTCCACTTGCATTTCTGTCCTCTTTTTGTCTTCCTAAAAAATTAGATATTTGTTGGTCAATACAACAGCTAACTATGTGATAGCATCTAGTGACATTCCAGTTTATCAATTTATAGTGAAAAATAGAATCTATGCAAACTACAAAACCTTTATCAGTCTGACCATCACACTGTGTTCCTGGAGGCCTTGGAAGCTGGATTATAATCAAAGGGTTGCATGAAGTGCATGGAATCAGAACAGAGTTAGGTAAATCACATATTTAATGGTGTCAGGCTAAGACATCCTGTTTCATCCCATCTTCTCCAGAGGTATGGGCCTTCCAGTGGGAGTGGAATACCCAAAGTCTGCAATATTCCAGACTGATTCCAAAGAACTGAAAGTGACCAGCCTTGAGAAATATGGATGATAATGAGAATTTTTTTTCTCACCATCTTCCCTCCCTCCCTCTCTTCCTTGCTTCCTTCCATGCTTCCTTGCTTCCTTTCTTCTTCTCTCTTCATTTTCCTTTCTCTGACTTCCTATTTCTGTTACATCTTTTTATACTACACTAGCTGCAAATATGAACCAAGAAACGTCATTAATTTTACCTAAGTGAGGTACCTATTTTTCCAGAAAGGTAGAATTAGAAAAAAAAAAGAGAGAGAGAACTAAAAGGATAGATGAAAATAATGAGATTTAAAGAGATTGTGTTTCACTCAAAGTTAATATAACTATATTGTCCGAGGAGGGACTAGAACTCAGGCCTTCTAAGTCATCACCATTTTTCTTAATAATGACTGAATTTGAGTTAAGGCAAATAATGTTCTCTTGTTGTATTAAACTTCTTCTCTGTTTTCTTAAAAAATATTCAGATGTTTCTGTGTGTGAATAAGTTTTTAACTAGGAAATCTTTATAAGGCTGTCATCAGATGGGTCAAATAAGATTTACTTGTCTATGCTTTTCAAAGAGGATAATTCATTAGATATCTGATTTTAGAATTCTAGTTGCAAAATGATATTGCAAATTAATGACTAATGATTTTAATGTTTCACTTTGCTTATTTGTATGTATGTGTGTATATAATGTGTGTGTTTGTATAAGCAGAAAGTAGCTATTCGAATACCAGGCTTGGGCGACTGTTGAGATTTCAGTGAAAAGACTCTGTAAGACTTGGATTTCAATGAGTCTTTCAGATATTTCATTTTATTTAGGATGATTTGTGATTATTTCCTATTGTCATAAAAGGCCACTTAGGCCTGTGGCATGCCTTGAATTGTCCCAGAAGGGGCTTCATGGAATAGTAGAAAATTCTCTAAACCCTGAAACCAGGTGGACTTAGGTTTGAACTGAAGCTCTGCCACTGAATAATTTGTTACCTTGGGCAACTTGATTAACCTCTCTGAACCCAGCTTATCATATGAATATGGTACGATGATCTGATAATATACCGACTTATCTTTCTTCTTGCTATTCTCCATCCCAAGAAGGTAGGTGGATGCCCTTGCCTCAGGACCGTAATGGCTTACTGCATAAGTTGCAGGTCCCAATATGACAGCCTCTCACCAAGACATCTGGAAAATTGATGGGGGCTGGAACTTGGAGCTGATGAGGCAGAGGAAGCCTACCCTGAGAAGAGAAGAGAGACTCACTCCTGGAGTCAGGGAAGATGATGGTGTTTTGCGTAAGAGGCGTAGGGCTTGTGAAGGGCCAGTTCGTGGATATCAGGACTGACTAAGAGCTATGGCCTGCGAAGTCACAGGGAACAATACATGTCCATGCTAGTCATGGGTCAAATGGAGCCACCTGCCTGTGAATGGATCCCATGGGCCTGTGGGCCTGATGGCCAAGGTTAGAAGCCCTTCTCTGTTTTTCAAGCACCCAGTGAACTGCTTTTGTTCTTGCACGTTTTGGAATCCCGAAATATGACTGAGACTAACTCTTTTATCCTTTTGCAGAGAGCGGACCTCTCTCTAGATTTAGGAAAATAAGGTAATGTGCCATTTCTTGTACCTAAATGTTGTAGAGCAAATTCATCTCTGTAACCTAATGTCTACCAAGCAGGAGTAGTCTGAGAATTAGAGATAATGTACATGGAACACTTAGTACAGTGTCTGGCACACAATAGTCATGCTGGGAAGTTGTTAATCATTATTATTTAAGATATTCTTATTTCATCACCAAAACAGTTTCCCATCCAGGATTGGTGGAGCTGGAGATGCTTCTCTCTTTTTAAAAAATAGACTTTTTTAAATGACCAATTTTAGGTTCACAGCAAAACTGAACAAAAGGTACAGAGATTGCCCTTATACTATCTGCCCCCACACATGCATAACCTCCCCCATCTGCTTCTGTTTTCAAACAAAGGGCTAATAGTTCATGACATTGATCCTAGAATGCCAGCATTGAAATGGTTCTATATTAGGGGAGACTGGGCAATAACAGTAAATAGGCACAAAAATGTGATGACTTGACACAATAGACATTTATTTCTCACTTAACATTCCAGGACAGGCTGTGGCAAGTGGTTGAGTTCTCTGCTCCACACAGTCTTTCTGGGACCCAGGCTGACAAGTGGTTCTATCACCTTTAACAGACGGGCACCAAGGGGGAAATGACATGAAAGGGAAGAGAACACATGGGAGGTTTTATGGGTCAGCCCTAGAAGTGGCACACATCCTTTTGTTCACATCCCATCAGCTAGAACTCAATCACACAGTCCTGCCTACCTGCAAAAGAGGCTAGGAACTGCAGTGTAGCAGTGCGTCCAAGAAAAAGAGAGAAAGGGGTTTGATGGACAGCTAACAAAATGTGTCAAATTAAGGATTATTTATTCTGGTCCAATTTTTCACTTGATTGAGTGTGGCTCTGGAAGGTGGAGTGTTCTTTGGTAGGGCTTTGGAGAGTGGGTTTTTTTCTTTCTACAGAAATGTTTAATACGAAGTTCTCCTTATTTAGGACATGGAACACTTTTGACTAACACTCCATATCTTCTTGCACCAGGCATCTTCAGAATATCATCAGATATATTCCCTTTTGTTTTCCCATAATTTACTTATAATGGCAAAATCTATTGGACACAAAAAGTAAAATCTACTTGGAATGAGAGTTGGCTTTATTGAATACTGTTAGTTTAGTGACAGCTATAAAATATGTCCATTGTGACTTTCCTCTCACTGCTTGACCTCCATCCATTTCCCTTCTCACCATCCCTCTAAGCGGCATCACGTGAAATCAAAAAATTTCTTGCCCTCATTTCTAAATTGCATACAACCAGCTAGCAGGCATATAAGCAGTGAGGTAAGAGTAGAAATTTACATAAGGAGCCTATTAATATACTATACAAATGAGGGTCCTGTGGAGAATGTTAATTAATTTCCTACACTGAATGGCCATGATCACGGTAAATTTTCACCGTGGCAAGAGCTAAGATGGAGGTGGAAAACTTGGATATACATAAGAGATGGGAAATTAACTAAATTTTATGAAGAGAGTTAATTATCGTATACTTTTCCCACAAAGTAGAAGACCTTAAGCAGTGCTCTGACTTTAAAGCTTGGATTCATCAGCTTGAAAATGATTTTTAAGAGTCATCTTGGACCATTTCTTGAAGGGCAGTGGGTGGGGAATTGAAACATTTTCATGAAATATTTCACTTTATCAAATTTTAAAATTGAGGACATTTTTAGAGTACTACTGTGAACATTTATGATCTGTTCATTTCTCAGGGCCCTAGAGCCATGGCTGACAGAGCATAGGTGCACTAGACAGAACATGTGATTTTGGGGTAAATCCCCAGTGCCTGCTCCATTACTTGACTGGTTCAGTCATTGATTTATTGACTTAACTAAGACTCACTAAGTGCCTAGTGTTTGCCATGATTAGGCAGGTGGGTACTCACAGGTCCGTGAGAAGGCAGACATGTAAAACAACCTCACTGCACCAGAAGCTAAACTTGAGGCATTTGCAAAATGCTTTTGAATTCCAGTGAAAGAGGGGCTCCCTTTCTCAAGAGGGAAGGGAAGGCTTCACAGAGAATGACACAGAGTTTACCTGGTGGAGGGAACAGCAGCTGGGAGAGATGTTTGGGGAATGGTGAATAGTTGTATAGCTAGTTTCTAGGGCACATATTGGGATAAAGTAGGAGGTAGCATGAGATAAAGCTGAGAAAAATGGGTAAATTTGATAAAAGCCTTTCATGTAATTTTAGCAAATGAGTTTTATTATGCAGGCTAGGGAAGTTAGGAAATGCTTTAAACATAATCAATTCTGGGTTAATTAATTAATTCAGCAGACATTTATTAATCATCCACTGACTATAACCTGCTTGGCCTTAGAACACTGACTATGATGTAGACACTGCCCACAGGAACTTAAGAGTTCAGTGAGTGATTACAATCAGTAGAATTGGCTCTAAGGGTTTTTTGGGAAGGGCTCTAATTGCTCATACCTTCCAAATTCACTTCATATCACCAATAATATCATTATTATCTGTGATATGGCTGATGGAAGTTTTCTCAATCTGAAAGGTAAAGTTCTAGCAGGGAAATAGCACTTTGCTGACCAGATAGAGTTTGTCAAAATGCCATGGGTTCTCAGCCCTCCTCTCATTGGGGTCATCAGGCACACACTCTCTCTAGGAGCAGGAGGCATCTCCTCATGCTTGCAGTCTAAGCTTTCTTTACCAAGGCAAGACAAGACCAAGAGTTTCCCTAAAGGAGTGAAAAGAGTTGCAGTGAACTGTTCTTAATTTTAGCATCACCTTTCCTAACCATGGACATTTCAAAATGTCCTGATACCGTCTTCCAGTAGTTTTTCTTTTTCCTGCCAAAATTAACTGATTGACTATATCAAACATTTGTGGACCATGTGCCCGATCCCTGTGTCTCTGACTCCTGCCCCTGCCAAAGCAATTCCTAAATCATGGGTAAAATTTTAAGTTGTGTATCTCTGACTGATATACCTTTGACTCCAGCAAAGAAAGTATTTCATTGGGTTTTGGTGAATTAGCTGAAAACTCTGTTGCTCTCTGGGCAAGGGACGGTTCTATTGGTCACGGAGGATGACCCAGAGTTTACCTGGTGGAGGGAACACAGCCATTGCCTACCTGGGAAGGCTGCTGTGGTCCTCTGTTCTGTGAGGAAAAAGGCCAGATAAGGTCAGGCAATACCTACAACCCTTGTCCAGCTCTTCTGGCACAGAAAGCTTCCATGCCTTCTCATCTTATTTTGGGCCTCACTCAGGTGCAGTAACCTCCTGTTGGTCCAGCCAGATCAAGACATTCCCCCCAGTCTCCATCCTGAGCCTCCCAGCCTCAGCTAGGCTCTGAACTTCTGGTCCCAGAGAGCAGGATGGATTAGTGCTCAAGGCTCCCGCGCTGACTCTATCAAAGCTTTCCTCCGCACATCTCCATTATGTGAATGGCTCTGTTAACCAAACCTATTATCTTTCCCCCTTGGTTTTCAAGTTGAGAAAGGGAAAGCAACTTCTTTAATGGCCCACAGATTGATGATTAACATTTTACATGTCCCTGCTGCTAAGTAAAAGAACTGCTTTGTGGACAGTGAAAATGCCTAGGAGAAGGAAGCGGGAGTCAACTCGGTTTATTAAGTTGTGCTGCTTCATTAATCACTATCTTTTTTTATGGCAGTGCTTAAAGGCCCATCCATTGTACTTCTCGGGAATGGGGTAGATCAAAAACAAGTGCTTTTAGTGCACCTTTGACATCTGGCATAGCAGCCGGCTATCTGCGATATTGCTCTCAAGCAGTGTGGGGAACTGCATTTACTGTGACTGTGCTGGCCCTTCTGATTTAAGCTACTGCAGAGGGCAATGAATTACCTTAAAGGAGCTCCAGTGCAGAACTCCAAGTTTTATGCCGGACCCCTGCCAGCTTCCCCACTCTATGAGTATGAACAATCAGACAATTGAACTGATTTGACTTTGCCTCTCCTGGAGTTTCATTGCCTCGAACCTGGGGATGTAATGATGGCAATGCCATGCTAAATGCCGCTCTGACTAGCAGCAGTACCCCTGCCCATTCAAGTAGGGCACCCATTCTTGTTAGCTGAAAACTGCTCTGATTTGCAACAAGGGGGAAAATAGATCCTATGCAATCAGATTAACTCAACTCTGAATGTTATTTTCATTTAACACTGTGGGACCAGGCAGTGTCCCATTTTTTTTTAAATGGTAAACTCATTAAAAGGCAGGGTTCTTTTGCAAGGAGTCTTATAGCACTGGTGTGGAAGGCACCTGCCAAGTCCTAATACAGATTGCAGACACACATATTTGTATAAGCTTACATATAAAATACACATATACTCCTACTCCACAGACAGGCTCGAGCTCAACCAGTATCATCAATATACAAAAGGGCATCTGGTCCAGTCAAAATGACGTGAAATTGAGTTATTCATAATGTTTAAAACTCATGTCAGTACATACTCATTTTAGCTCTTTGTGTGAAACAGAAGACAAGTGCTAAGGTGTAGTTATTGTATACTTTCTGTGTTAGAGGACATACTCACTTTTGGGATTTATTATATGTAAAATAAATTTCCTCTAACATCCTTTGAAAATCGTGTTACTGTATTTGGAAGGACAATCCAATGCTCACTGTAAAAATATTCAAAAAATGCAGTGAAGAACCCAAAATACATGCCACACACTATCTTACCACTTAGAGAGCCCTATTATTAAAACTTTATCCAGACATCTCTCTTTGTAAGTGTACACTGATTGATTGCTTCATTCATTCATTTTGTATCTATAAGCAAATCTGTGCTGTTAAGACAGTATGTGAAGTGTGATCCCATTTATATAAAAGGAAAACACACACACACACACACACACATTTAAACAAAAATTCCCTGGAATATCAGTTCCTTATGTCCACATGCTTGCTTGGCATTGGCCGGTAGACTTGAAGTCTAGCAGACATCTCAGTTTATTTAATACCTAAGCACCTGATGTTCCCCCAAATCTACTTCTCCCACAATCTCTCCCATCTCAGTTAATGCAGTGCAAACTTTTGGTTGCTAAGGCCCCCAATTTTGGACCCATCCTTGATTGTTCTTGTTTCTTTCACTCCATATCCAATTTATTCATAAATCCTCTCAGCTTTACCTACAAAATATATTCAGAACAGGATCACATCTCACCATCTTTAGTACCATTGTTGCTCGCCTGGATCATTGCAATAACCTTCATATTGGTCCTCCTGACTCCTGCATGCAATTTGGGTGAAAATCTACATTTTAGGATTGTCATATGCTTTTATGTTTTTCAAAAATATGGTGACAGTGAGGTATTTTGGAAAGAGCATATACTTAAATCTAGATAGTCCTGGGTTTGTATTATAGTTGTGATGGTTACTAGCTGTGTGGCCTTAGAAAATTCACTCTTTCTTTCTGAGTCTCTTGGTTTCTTCATCTGTAAAGTGGGCTAATGATATCTACATCCTGGGGCTCTCATGAAGATGAAGAGAATTCACACTAAGTAACTAGCAACAGTCTGGCACACAGTGTGTGCTCTGTAACTGTTCATTTTCGTGTTTCCTCTCATTCATTCAACTAGGATAATGTCACACTCCTTCCTGTGGCATTTAAGGCCTCTACAATTGTGACCCATCTTCTTTAAGCTAGATACCTCTACCTCCTCACTAAGTATCCCATGCTTCAGCTACAGTAAATAGCCAGTCTTTCCCAATACCCACCCTCCTTACCTCCTCCAACAAACACATATTTAAGACACCCAGATGGCCTCCCTGATGCCTGTCTACATCTTCCGCATTGATAGAAGATTGACGTCATGTATGCAAATCTGACAATGTTATTAACGTCATTCTTCCACAGGAGGGTTTCCATGGCACATATAATAATGTCCAAACTTCCAAATGTGGCGTACACGTGCCCTCTACCTCTCCAGATGTAGGTCATGGTATTCTTTGCCTTATATTTCATCTTGCCTTTGCTGTGCTGCCACTTGTGCTTGGAGTCTTTTTACCCCACTTTCTCTTTGATGACTAAATCTTATTTAGCCTCTTAAAAAATGCTAATATTCCTTTATTGATGTATAACTTATATATAGTCAAATGCACAAATATTAATCATACAGACTGATAAATTTTGACAAATACATATACACATACAAACATCATCTAGATCATGATAGAGAACATTTCCGTCATCCCAGAAAGTTTTCTCATGCTTCTTTCCAGTCATTCTCCAGCCCTTACCAAGATGCTGATTTCTATAACTGTAGATTATTTTTTGCCTGGTCTTGAATTTTTTATAAGTGGAATCACCCTTTTGTGTCTGACTTGTTTTGCTTAACATGTGTTTGAGATTTATCCATGTGATTGTGTGTATAAGGATTTCATTCTTTTTATTACTAGACATGAATAGCATATGTAGTGGTATCTCATAGTTTTAATTTGTATTTCCCTGGTGCCTAATAATGTTAGATATCTTAAGAAAAAAAGGAAAAAGAAGAAATAGGATAAATTATATTAGAAACTGTCAGAGGGATTCACACATGGTAAAGATAAGCATCGTTTTGTGAAACTTATTTTCAGTTATTTGTGTGAGCATGCGTGCGCGAGTGTGTGTGTGTATTGGTAGCAGTATCATCTGTGAAGAGAGTTTGAAAAGGGTTTGAAAGCAATTGATTTAAATTTCAATTAATGGAGGCACTCACTGAGCACAGTGAAGGATGGAAAACGAATTGAGGTAGTGGGTGAGCAAACAAAATAAACATCATGACTTTCTTTGGGAAACTTTACCGGCTTCCCCAAATAAGACTGAATTAGATGCCTCATCTCTAGTTTTATTTTGCGAACGTTTTGTCGTTACCAAATGTTTTGACTCATAAGGATTGCACTTCTTTTTATTTGTGTTTTCCCTAAATATCTACTTCCATTCTTCTTCTATTTTTAAGCCCATCTTTGGTGGTGGGGGGGGGTGTTTTAAAAAACTCAGTCTGTGGTGACTCTTGATGTGGGAATTTAAACTCGTTATATTTATTGCCACAAAAAATTATTACGTTGACTGATTTCTATAATTTTATAATTTCTTTCTATGTCATTCGATATAGCTGTCTTTTGGTCCTATTTATCTTGAGCCAGAATTTGTCAGCCAGACATTCTTGTATTTCATCTTACATCTTTTTTTTTTTAACATCTTTATTGGAGTATAATTGCTTTACAATGTTGTGTTAGTTGCTGCTGTATAACAAAGTGAACCAGCTATACGTATACATATATCCCCATATCCCCTCCCTCTTGCGTCTCCCTCCCACCCTCCCTATCCCACCCCTCTAGGTGGACACAAAGCACCGAGCTGATCTCCCTGTGCTATGCGGCTGCTTCCCACTAGCTAGCTATTTTACATTTGGTAGCGTATATATGTCCATGCCACTCTCTCACTTCGTCCCAGCTTACCCTTCCCCCTCCCCGTGTCCTCAAGTCCATTCTCTACGTGTGCGTCTTTATTCCTGTCCTGCCCCTAGGTTCTTCAGAACCTTTTTTTTTTTTTTTTTTTTTTTTAGATTCCATATATATGTGTTAGCATACGGTATTTGTTTTTCTCTTTCTGACTTACTTCACTCTATATGACAGACTCTAGGTCCATCCACCTCACTACCAATAACTCAATTTCGTTTCTTTTTGTACCTGAGTAATATTCCATTGTATATATGTGCCACATCTTCTTTATCCATTCATCTGTCGATGGACACTTAGGTTGCTTCCATGTCCTGGCTATTGTAAATAGAGCTGCAGTGAACATTGTGGTACATGATTCTTTTTGAATTATGGTTTCCTCAGGGTATATGCCCAGTAATGGGATTGCTGGGTCATATGGTAGTTCTATTTTTAGTTTTTTAAGGAACCTCCATACTGTTCTCCATAGTGGCTGTATCAATTTACATTCCCACCAACAGTTCAAGAGGGTTCCCTTTTCTCCACACCCTCTCCAGCATTTACTGTTTGTAGATTTTTTGATGATGGCCATTCTGACTGGTGTGAGGTGATACCTCATTGTAGTTTTGATTTGCATTTCTCTAATGATTAGTGATGTTGAGCATTCTTTCATGTGTTTGTTGGCTATCTGTATATCTTCTTTGGAGAAATGTCTATTTAGGTCTTCTGTGCATTTTTGGATTGGGTTGTTTGTTTTTTTAATATTGAGCTGCATGAGCTGTTTATATATTTTGGAGATTAATCCTTTGCCAGTTGCTTCATTTGCAAATATTTTCTCCCATTCTGAGGGTTGTCTTTTCTTCTTGTTTATGGTTTCCTTTGCTGTACAAAAGCTTTTAAGTTTCATTAGGTCTCATTTGTTTATTTTTGTATTTATTTTCATTTCTCTAAGAGGTGGGTCAAAAAGGGTCTTGGTGTGATGTATGTCATAGAGTGTTCTGCCTATGTTTTCTTCTAAGAGTTTTATAGTGTCTGGCCTTACATTTAGGTCTTTAATCCATTTTGAGTTTATTTTTGGGTATGGTGTTAGGGAGTGTTCTAATTTCATTCTTTTACATGTAGCTGTCCAGTTTTCCCAGCACCACTTATTGAAGAGGCTGTCTTTTCTCCATTGTATATTCTTGCTTCCTTTATCAAAAATAAGGTGACCATATGTATGTGGGTTTATCTCTGGGTTTTCTATCCTGTTCCATTGATCTATATTTCTGTTTTTGTGCCAGTACCATACTGTCTTGATTACTGTAGCTTTGTAGTATAGTCTGAAGTCCAGGAGCCTGATTCCTCCAGCTCCGTTTTTCTTTCTCAAGACTGCATTGGCTATTTGGGGTCTTTTGTGTTTCCATACAAATTGTGAAAATTTTTGTTCTAGTTCTGTGAAAAATGCCATTGGTAGTTGGATCGGGATTGCATTGAATCTGTAGATTGCTTTGGGTAGTATAGTCATTTTCACAATGTTGATTCTTCCAATCCACGAACATGGTATATCTCTCCATCTGTTTGTATCATCTTTAATTTCTTTCATCAGTGTCTTATAGTTTTCTGCATACAGGTCTTTTGTCTCCTTAGGTAGCAGATGACATGATACTATACATAGAGAATCCTAAATACTCTACCAGAAAACTAGTAGAGCTAATCAATGAATTTGGTAAAGTAGCAGGATACAAAATTAATGAACAGAAATCTCTAATGCTGCATTCCTATACACTAATGATGAAAAATCTGAAAGAGAAATTAAGGAAACACTCCCATTTACCACTGCAACAAAAAGAATAAAATACCTAGGAATAAACATCTTACATCTTTTATCTAGCATTTTCACTTGTCTGGAAGACTCATTATCTCTCCTTCAATTCTGTAGGACAACTTTGCTGGCTAGAATTTTTTTGGTAGGCAGTTTTTCCTTTCAGCACTTTGAATATATCATGCCACTCCCCTTCTGGCTTGCAAAATTTCTGCTGAAAAATATTCTGATAGTCTTATGAGGGGTTCCCTTGTATATAACAAGTTGCTTTTCTCTTGCTGCTTTTGAGATTCCTTGTCTTTAATTTTTAAATTTTTAATTATAATGTGTCTCAGAGTGGGTCTCTTTGGATTCATATTATTTGGAACTCTGAGATTCCTGGATCTGGATATCTGTTTATTTTTCTGAATAAGTTTTCTACTCCTTTCTCTCTTTTCTTTCTGGGTTCCTATAATGTGTATATTGATCAAGTTTATGGTCCCATAAATCCTTTAAGCTATCTTCACTCTTTTTCATTCTTTTTTCCTCAGTGGATGAATTTCAATGTACTGTCTTTGAGTTTCCTGATTCTTTCTTCAGCTTGAACTGTTGTTGAACCCCTCTATTGAATTTTTCAGTTCAATTATTGTATTCTTCAACTCTGTGATTTCTGTTTGGTACTGGTTTTTTTTTTGGCCTTGCCACGCGGCTTGTGGGAATCCTACTTCCCTGACTAGGGATCCAATCCGGGCCCTCAGCAGTTGAAAGTGCGAAGTCCTAACCACTAGACCGCCAGGGAATTCTCTCTGTTTGGTACTTTAAAAATATTTTCTCTTCAATGAAATTCTCACTTTGTTCATGTATTGTTCTTCTGACCTCAGTGAGTGTCTTAATGACCATTATTTTGAACTCTGTATCAGGTTAGCCACTTATCTCTATTTCATTAAGGTCTGTTTCTGGAATTTTATCTTGTTATTTATATTCTTCTGTTTCTTCATTTTCTTCTGTATTTGTTTCTATGCATTAGGTAAAGCAGCCACCTCTCCCAGGCTTTTTGTTTATTTGTTTTGTTTTTATTTATTTATTTATTTTTATATAGCAGGTTCTTATTAGTTACCTATTTTATACATATTGGTGTATACATGTCAATCCCAATCTCCCAATTCATCCCACCACCACCCACCCCCTGCTTCTCCCATTGGTGTCCATATGTTTGTTCTCTACATCTGTGTCTCTATTTCTGCCCTGCAAACTGGTTCATCTGTACCATTTTTCTAGGTTCCACATATATGCGTTAATATACGATACTTGTTTTTCTCTTTCTGACTTACTTCACTCTGTATGACAGTCTCTAGGTCCATCCACATCTCTACAAATGACCCAATTTCGTTCCTTTTTATGGCTGAGTAACATTCCATTGTATATATGTACCACATCTTCTTTATCCATTCGTCTGTCGATGGGCATTTAGGTTGCTTCCATGACCTGGCTATTGTAAATAGTGTTGCAATGAACATTGGGGTGCCTGTGTCTTTTTGAATTATGATCTTCTCTGGTTATATGCACTCTCCCAGTCTTGACAGAATGATCTCATGTAGGAGATGAACCTTGTCAATCAGCCTGGCCTGAGCGCTTAGCTGTCTCTCAAAGCTTTGTGAGTGTCCAAGCCACCTTCTTTGTTCTTGGTTCCTCCCAGTACTTGAGTGTGTGCCAAGACCTGTCAGTGTCCTAAGGGGGAGGTTGGCAGTCAGCACCTACATGCAGGTTGATTGGCTGCTGGGCCCTCAGGTAGCATCTGGGAAGTATGAAGTTGAGCACATTCCAGAGAGAAACCGGGAGGTGTTCAGTTTTGCCTGTGCCCTCTGTACTTGGCTTGGGTGTATAGCTGTGTGTGGGGGGTGATTCTGCATCTGTTAAGAACTGCTTCTTTGTTTTCTACCATCCTGTGGGATTCATAAATGCAAGCCCCGTTGGCTATCAGAGGCAGAAGATCCAGGGGCCCATCCCTTGGGTGGCAGCTGCAAAAACTGGAGCACAGATGTGAGTTCAAGCTCCTTCCAGGAAGATACTGGTGATTTGTGGTGGGCTAGAGGAGAAAGTGGAGGAGGCATCCTCTGGATTCCCTGGTCTCCAGGGAGGATGACGGTCAGCCCCCGTTTTGATGTGGGTATTTTCTCATTTGCCCGATGTGTAGGTGTTGCTCAGCTAGTTTATGGATTTATCTTAGAGGGAATTGCTCCACATGTACCTGTACATTTGGTGTGTCCACGGGAGGAAGGGAGTTCAGTAGCCTCCTGTATCACCATCTTTGACCAGAACTCCAAGTGATTTTTTTTTATGAGTCTTTTCTACTTCTCTAGAGGCCAGGGAAGGGGACAGGCAGGACAGGCTGGTGTTCCAGGTGTCTTGGGCCAAGGGGCTGCTTCTGCTGCCCTGAGGCTCCTGCCCTGCCAGCTATCTAACATTTTTAGATGCCTTCCATGGAAGTTTGATTTGACTCAAAGCTAAACATTCTTTTAAATATTTTATTAGTGGTTACATTAAAGATCTTTTTAAAGAACATTCTTAAGCCTATATATCTAATCATCATATCAAAATCAAAACAATTAATTTTGATTCTGCTTTATAGGCAATGAGTTTAGTATTTTTGCTTTAAAGATGTATTCTCTACATTTTAATCATCATTTATTATTTCTAGGGTTCTGCATTGTATTATTTGAAACAAAAACTTTTTTTTTAGTGTTTAGTTTTGTAATAATAAGTGAAGTAATTATTTAAATTTATCAATTAACTTTTGTAATTAAGTTTAAAGGTTTATTAAAAGCAGTATAGTATAAAGGCTAAGAGTGTGAAATTTGGAGCCAGAATGCCTGGGTTCAAATTCTGGTGCCACCTCTTGTTGGCTGTACAGTTTTGAGCAGGAAAGTGAACTTCTCTATGTCTCATCTTCCTCACTGGAAGTGGGGAATAATAATAGTAGTAACTTCATTGATTTTCACAAAAAGATTTAAATGAACTACTATAAGCACCCAGGAGAGTGCCTAGCATATAGTAAGCACTATTAACTCTTACTATTTTCTTTTTTTGTGTTTGGCTCATCTTTCAGTGTTTTGGTAAATGTCTTAGAAAAGTCTCTTCTTCTTTATCCAGGAAAGGTATATAGATACTATTCTCTTGTAATTTTGCATATTTGAATATGATTTTTTTGCATCTTCACATAGGAACAAGAAATTGGTGGAGTGTAGGATTCTTGGATAATAAATTTTAAATTTTTTCCCTGAAAGCTGGTAAATAGCATTTTATTGTCTTCTAGCATTGATGGTTGCAAAAGTCAATGTAACTTTTGTGTCTCGAAGGTGCATTGTTTTATCTTCTTGGATTAATTAATCAATTCAGTAAATATTTATTGTGCTGATTCTAGGTATAAGATACAGTTCTTTGCTTTATTGGATTATTGTCTTCTCTCCACCCCTACCCCAATTAGGTTGTCAGCTTCATAAGGTTTGGTTCACATGTGTCCCAGTGGTCATTTTGGTCAAACACGAAGCTGAGCAGATGCTTCCTTTGTTGTCTTGGCAAGCGTCTCCAGACTGGGAAATCTGAGGGGCACATTTAATTCCAGCTGAAGGCAGGATTATGAGTTGATGATTTACTGTGAGACCGAAGCTTTACTATAGGCACCATTCAGAATGAGAAGCTTGGGGATTTGCATTCATCAGACATAAGAACCAGGAGCCAGGAGGTGAATTATAGACCAAAGCTGTTTCACCAGCTGGTGAGACCTTGCAATTCAGTTCCATTGCAGGTAGAGCTGTGCTCATTAACAAAGGGCAGTCAGGCAAGCTAGTATAGACCTTGCCAGGGCCTTTGCCTACAAGGGCACTACCTCCCCACAAGGCAAGGGGAGGCTTGGAGGAAGTACCCTCTGGTTTCTCCTAGGTTGAGTTCCATGGATCATTTCCCAATTAGGGAAGTGGCGAGCCTCAGAAAGTCTCTTGCTTCATGCTCATCACATGTGTTCAGGTGTCAGAGCTCCTGGGAGTCATGTTGCTCCTTACAGAAAAAGAATACATTATTATCAGATATTAAGATTAGTCATAAAATAATTTAATAAGCAAATTTTCTTTTAAATATTATTTCATCAGTTATTAAGTTCCAGTATAAACTTAATATTGGGTAGGGCTTTCTTGTTTTATGAGATCTAGATTAAGCACACAAGTCCATGCTCCATCTAACATCTAACTAAAGAAATCTAAGCATCTTCTGAATATTTCTGTGAGTTTCTGGGTATTTGAATCCTCAAGGTCACATAAACCATTTTGAGGTTGACTTTACTGAAAATGAGGAGTCTGTGGGTGGGGGGGTCGTGGTGGAAGTGGTGGTGCCATATTGTTCACCAAGCAGAAAACAATCTAAAACCATACATTTACCATCCCTGTTCTTAAAATCCTGCCACTGAGACTTTCTCGTGGATCCTTTGGCCCATCTGTACCTAAGTTTCATGGTCTCATTGGCTCCTTTCTTGGTGTCTTCTCCCCCTGTTTCCCCATATACTTCCTTCCTCTTGGAGAGCCTTAGGAACTTTGAATTCTTCTCCAAAACTTGTAAATCCAAAACTCTTAAGTCTCAATAGAATGGAGAGTTTTCTACTTAACAGAAATTGTCTTCCAGAGCAGGTAGTTGTGATGATAATAAATAGCATATATTTTTTCCTAGTACATCAATGTAGATGAGTGGCAACCAGTCCCAATGTTTAAAAAAGACTTATAAGGAAAACCCAGCTTGTGGATGACCAGTTCTATGAGGGCATAGTCATAGCAACACCGAGTTAAAGATACGCTTTTCAGAAAGCTTTTCAGGCAGGATTCCAGAGCCTTTGTAACTAGCCTACTTTTACCCTTTCTCCATTGATCTTTCATCATTGTTCACCATGTACTCAGTCATCTAAGGAGCCAGGCTGCTAAAATATGAGTAAAGAGCAAAACTGGAGAAAACATGTCCTAAAAGGAACAATTTTTCCATATGAGAATGTGGGAATATTATTGCCAGATCTTCTATTTTTTTTTAATAAAAGAATCTGGAGAGTCCAATTTTATATGGAATTTCCTAATTAAGTATAAGCCAAACAAAACATGTCTGAGGGTAATATTTGGAATGCAGCTGCCAGTTGCTTCATATTCTAGCCTTCTCTCTCTCTCTCTCTCTCTCTTTGTATATGCTTCTTCCACTACTAGAAATAGTCTTTATTAGGAAGAACATCTTGTCATCCTTCAGGGCTCATTTCAAATGGCACTGTTTCTCTAGGTTTCCCCATTTTACTCCCACAACTATTTCCAAGTAGATTTAATTGCACCCCCTTTACAGTTACCAGAATTCTCTCTCTAAACACCTCTTGTGATGTGTGTCACTGTCTTTGTTTGCTGGTCTGCCACCCTTGCTACACTATGAAAAACCTCAAGGACAGGGACCATGTTAGCCATCTTTTTATCCTTGGGATCTGATATAATACTTAGCACATAAGTATTAATGTTTGTTGAATGGATGAGGGAAAGAGACATGATTTTGGGATGTGGGGCCTGAGCTCAGCTCTCCTTTCTGCTTTACCTCTCAGAGTTTTCTTTTACACTTGATCGCAATGCCTTGCCTTTAGAAATTGTTATCCCTGACCTTTGGGGACAAACAGAAAAATAGCTAATACAATCTTTTTGAAAAACTAATGTAAAAAAACTAGTGTGAAAAAATTTACTGGTTGTTTTGAGCAAACATCTGGGCTCTTTCTTTGAAGAGTCTATTTTTAAAAAGTGTTCTACTGCACAGTCCATTGAGGGCGATTGGGCGGGCAGGTGAAGGTGTGAGTGAGGTAAAAGCTGGAAGTTGGATGGAACTGTCTAGATAGCATCTGGGACTCCTCTCTGGAATGGGAATTAGAAAGAGCAATCTGACTGCTACCTTGAACCTGTCCAGATAAGAGCTTTAAATTTTGCTAAGGAATACAAGAATACTTCCCACAGAATGGTGCCATTTAGCTACCTGAGAGTTGAGTCTCCACAAGTTCACATAAAATTACTTTTAAGAATTTAATTCCTAATTTCAGGGAGGAACAGTGCTTGGGAAAGGAGAATTTAGAGAGACCTCCCCTTTTTTATTATCCTGAAATAATTAGTTTTAACTTAAAAAATCAATAAAGATGAAGATTTTCTTTCAGTTGTATGATGTAGAATTAAGATATGTGCCAAAAGGTTATTTGGGGGGAGGGAATTATTTTAATAGCTAATATTTTTTATGAATTTTTCTTCCAAAAACTAGAAACACCTAGGGCTCAATGGCTTTAAGCACAAGACCCCCCTCCCCTCCAAAAAAAAAAAAAAAATCAAGTTTCTACGCATGTCATGTTTTTATCTAATCATCTGTCTGGTTGTGCACAGGGAATTTCACTGCGTAATAAACAAGAATTCCCTGACCAATGATGTGGATGTGGGATTTAAGGTTTCTGCAGACTGAAGGTCATCAGAGTTACTATTTATTTGGGGAAAGTCTTTCCCGACTTTGCTTTCCCCACTAACCTACCCCTAACACTTAATCAGCTCCATCCCACCTTAAAATGTTTTATCTTTCCAAAGCGGAAAGGGCAAATGGCATTTTACCTGAACATGTTAGAGAACTGCAGGGCTTTAGGTTTGTTTGTAAAGTGTGGCAAGGATGGGAAGTACACAGAAAGTTGTTAACAAATTCTCAATGATACTACATGGTAGCTTGGTATGGATCATAGCTCCAGTAAAACTTCCCTGCCATTTGGCAAATCACTTCTGCTGCTACTTGGAGCTATAAAGTGATTATTAATTCTATTCTCCATCCTCCTGGTTAAATATTTTTAGCTGGCTATGAGAACGTGTTGTAAATTCTCTTATTTCATGTTTAATACATAAGTGGGTCATTGGCACCTGGGAAAAGTGCATGGAAGGATGAAGGTATGTTTGGGATTGCAGCCATATTTGAATCTCAGAATTCCCACTTAATCCATTTACCTCTCAGATGCCTCTTACAGCTTTCTTCGAATGACTTTCTCTCTTCTCTGTGCCCTGTTATTTTCTGATGCTACTTTGACCCGTTTTCTTTGCATTAGGAACAAATTGTGTGACTTGTCTTCATAAATACAGATGTTCGAGGAATACCTTTATTTTCTTGAAATCAATTTAGTGTCATCATCTCATTGAATAGGTGGGAAATTACAAAATATCACTGGAATCCACACTATATAAGAGGAGGAGGTGTGTCTATTTGTGCATTCTTTTTTCTCTAATTGGGAACTGTCAGTAACAAACCTGCTTCACCATACCTGCATCATCATCATCATCATAGTGGTAGTAGTAGTAGTAGTAGTAGTAATAGTAATAGTAATAGTAATAATAATTAAAACCCCTACATTTTAAAACATAAGGGTCTGTAAAAGCCATGTTCTAAATGCACATATGACTGACATCGCTGATATATACAGGATGTCCGATTGATTCTCATGTCACTGATTTGTGTTATTGGTTGTTCTGATGAGGTTCTTCAAGTGAACAACACTTGTCTTTATGAGCAGATTACATTGTGGGGAATGTTTGAGTAACAGATAATTTTTAATGTGCAAAAAAGAAGACTGGGAGTGAGGAGTGAAAGAGATATCTATTTTATTTAAGGTGTTGATATGCCAAAATCGGTCTAGACATACACTTGCTCTGCTTAGTCTTAATGAGCAGAGCTAGCTATAATTGGGGATAAAAGATAAGAGAAGGAAGATTTTTGTCTCACCATTAAGAAATTAATAAAATAATTAACATTGTAAAAAAGAAAACAAAAAACACCAGAATGGGCTATGATGGGTGATAATGACTTCAAGAGTAGAATTAAATAGAGAATAAGTGACCACCTGTATGAACACAATGTAATTTTTTTTGTAGCTAGTGTAACAGTTGTAATAAAGTTTATCTTTTATAGTCATTTGTATTAATTTTCACCCTTTTGTATATCCACCTTTCTTGGACCTAGAGCATAGATTCCATAAGGGCAGAGTCTATATCTGTCATTCTTCACAATTGTATTCCCAGTACCTAGTGTCTGGCATATATTAGTGGAAATAAATATTTGTTGATAAATGTTTGTTGCAGTATCTGATAGGAAATCAGATTAGAGATTTTCCTGGACTCCTTTCACATTTGTGTCAAGACTGCTAAGTGTTTCCCAACCTGATTTCCCTTTCCCATGGCACACAAGTGGACTACATTTCCCATAACCTTTACTGTTATGTGGTTCTGTGGGATTCATTCCGATTCATGGAATGTGGGTAGGCCTGGCCCATCCAAACCTACTGTGTAATCCTGCAAGCTCTCTCTTGTTTCCCTCATCTCTGGCCACATGCAAAGTATCCAGTGACTAAGATGACATTTGGCCCACTGTTATGACTGCGGCAACAGGAACACATGGTCACAGCTATAATGGGTTCCATCTCTTAAAAAGTAGTACCTTCTCTAAAATTTCTTACTTGTGCAGTCATATAGCTCAAGAATGAATCAGTTCTCCAGATTCTCTTCTTTTTGACTGAGACTTTGTGATCTGATGTAACCAGACTGGGAGATTTGAGAGGGACATGGCAAGTCCAGCCTTTTTAGCCACTCAGGCTCATTCCCTTATTGCTTTTGGTTAAATCCTTGGAGAAAGGAAGGGAAAGAGCATTCTTCCAATGCCCTTTGCCAGTGGGCTACCATTTCCCCTCTCATTTCTTACGGTAAAAAGCATGTCTATATCTGGTGCCTCTGCTGGAGGATGATTTGCTCAAGGGCAAAACCAGTGAGATGACAGGGAATAGATAGTAGGGAAGCTAAAATGACAAAAGGAGAATGGACCCCAATACATAGTTGCCACATTTGTTGAATGCTTGCACTATGCCATGCCCTACTCCACGAACTTGGGAGATTTAAGATCTGTGAGGCATAGCCATCAAGAATTCTGTAGTCTCTTAGAATAATCTGTATTCACCCACTTAAGCTTAGCAAGTTCAAGTTTGGAAAACAGAGAAAACTTTTATAGTATGGTGGCTTGGTAATCTGAGGCACCTTCCTACCAAGATGGCATTAGAGGGTTTGCTTCACTTCTACCTTATCTTTATTTTGGTCAAGGAGCTGCTGTCATTGGAGTATGAGGCCAAACCCTGGCTACTCCTTTGATACCTGAAATGCCTCATGCACATGAGCCTAGTGTGATTATGGGAACATGTTACCAGTTCTTACTCTTAAATAAAGAAGAGCATCTATGAATGAAACAAAGCTTTGTGCACAAAAAGGGCTTAATTCGTAATTTTGGTAACACTATCAAAGGTTAATAATTGTCATCTTATATGGTTCAACCTAAATTTAAAAAATGGTAAATTTCATCTTGAGTTTCAATGCTGCTTAAATCTAGGTTTCTGAAAAAAGTTTAGATGATTTTATAGTAAAGAGTTCTATGACCTATTGGTGACACTTGACATGAGCCTGGGATAGGTTGTGTTGATATATTTGATGTCTCTGGTCACTTGAAGACCATCTTAGAAACCAAGGGATACAAGTGGTGCTCTAACAGAAGTATCAGTGCAGTTCTGTTTCAGGTCCACAGGGGATCTGGATGTTTTGAGCTGAGAAGTTGCTTGAAACATACGTACTGCAAGGGTTTCTACTGGTTCCAAAGACTAAAGTTGGGAGAGACTCTACAGAAAGCTTTCTGATGCTCATCCTGTCATATGGGCCAGTGGTTTTAGTTTTAAAATCTATTAAATCTTGCTTTAAACTACTTTTCTTAGAACATCTCAGCTCTAGGGACCCCAACCTGCAACAACTACCAAGCACCTGAAAAATTGCCATCACCTCTTAGAACTGCTTTTTTTAAAACATCACTGTGAGTCTGTAATTATCTTCAATCGCTTCAGACTGCAGCTTCAAATAAGACTCAGAGCATTCATATGTTGGTGAGCATTGATTTTGGTGTTGGAGCAGCTTGGTGATGATTTAAAAAAAAAATCAGATCGAGACTTAATCATTAATTATTATCTGAAAACTTTCATGTATTTCAAACCTGCTGTAACTTATTTCAACAGCAGAGGAGTTGCTTATGATTCTGCTAGCAGGGGCTTTGTTTTGTGAAAGTTCTAGGAAAGGAGGGCTATTAGCTTTATTTTACTTATTATCTTTGAGAGTGTTGCTCTCATTTTAATTGCAACTTGGTAAGCTCTTTGGCTAGAATGAAGCCTGGGTCTTTTCTCAATGAGCATTTCTAACTCAGGCCAAGTCCATGAGGACACAAGAATTTCCAGAAAAAAATTACCCAGTATTTACTAGAAAAAGGGCAACTCTGTAAGTTGGAACCCATGGAATAATGTTTTCAAAGCCAAATCTATCTTCTTCACAGCCTCGTTTCCTGTGTAAGAAAAAGAAAACGAGGCAAGACTTTTTTCTTTTCCTTCTTTTAATTTTGTTCAGCATTAAAGGAGGGAACTTCATAAACATTGATTGTCATTTACAGAAAACATTCAGAAATCATGTGTGCATTATCAGGGAATGCTAACAGTATTCAACTAATAATTTACAGGACATAAAATAAGGACAAAAACCTATTACATTCTAAAGTAATATAAAACTCTGTTTTTAATTGTTAGGGAGTGCTGTTTTAGTCTAGCATATTTATAATAAAAAAACTCAATGCTTACTTCCTAAATGACTCAGGCTGCAGTTTTACTCACGTACACAGAAATTAGGCCTTACATGTTAAACAAGGAGAGAGAGATCAGAAAATTGTAGATTTTAAAACTATATATGTCACTGGGTTTATTTGTAGTTTGCCTTTTGCCTCTATAGGCCAATAATAATACATGTAATAATGTAATTAAGCTCCAGAAAAATCAAAGACTATAGGAGGCATTATTCCTTTAAAAAAGAATAATTATTATGCTTTTTAGAGCGCATACTTTTATTTTACATACGTCTGGCAATGCACCTGGTGCGCATTGCCAGCAATGACGTGCATGCTAGTAAGAGACACAAGCTGCACATTCCAGGTGCAGCAGTGGTCGGTAGGTACAGCTAAGCCCCAAACAGCACATGGTTTCAACGCTGGAGGACGCAGCGCTGCTCTCCACTTTACACGTGTAAGCTGGAGCTAAGGTAAAAACATTAAATCTCTGAATGTTGGAAGTATATGAAAATCATTTCTCTCAACCCTAAAAGCAAGGAATTATTGTCAGGGATTTCAAAAATATTGGAAAGTCTCATTTAAATCTAAATATCTTTTTTTTTAAATTATAAATCGGTCATCATAAAATACTAGCCTTTTAAACTCGTATTTGGGATGCAGGAAAAGCATCAGGTTCATCAGACTTGCTCCTGCCTGTGTTGTTACAGCTCATGACACCTTCAATTTTCCTCCCTCTCAGTCTCTCCCCAACCCTCCCCCAGGTTCTTGACAACATTTATTTGGTAAAGGTCAGTTATGGCTTCAGCGAATGAGTGGTCTGACCTTGGGGTTATTAATACGAAATAACTGTGTACAAAAATATTTTGTTCATCAGAAAGCAGAGTTTGTTTTCCTTAAGCTATTCCATGCAGGAAGGATATGGACTAGGCCATTTGCTACGAGGAAAGAGGACTTAGGCAACATATGGTTTTAAACTTTCCTTTTTCATGTCTAGTTCAGATAGAGTTTGCAGGTCTTAGGCCAATCTTCAATACAGATTCTTTGGAGCAGATTTAATTGACAGCCCTGTCCCTTTCTCAGCTGTCTTACAAAAAGAAGTGTACACTTAACACCAATGACCAGTCAAGATGCTTAAACTGTTACAACCAGTTTCTGAGAAGTACGTAACACGCACAAAGGAAGCAAGTACATATTCGCTCTTGGTTGGTTTTTCCCCCTCTAAAAAAATTGTTACAAAGTCTTATGCTTAAACAGAGACATAGAAAAATCAGTGTATTCACTGTCTCTGGTTATTTACAGAAAAAATTACAGAGACAGCATACATTGTATTAGACCTTCCACAAGCATATATTAAAAGTAATTACATTTGAAAAAATATTTTTATTTTTCCTCTACATTTCTACAATACATACTCAGTTTTCTATAGGTGTAGTTTTCATTCCTGTGTGTGTGTGTTAATCAGATGAAGCAGACAGTACTGTGCTTGGAGATGGGATCTGGAGCTTCTCAGACATACCTAGTGTGTGTCTGCATCTGGTCGTGACCCAGGTGGGCAAATGAAGAGCATGGTTTAATAGAAGGATCATGCTGCCCAGCAGGGATGCACATTCCCTGCGCTTCCCTCAACTGGGCTTATTCAATTCCGGTAAACTTGTGCTTTATTTTTGGCCATAAGAACAATCACTGAGCTGCTCTGTCTGATCCACTGGAGGCTGTGCTTACAGTCATGCAGGAGGCAAAGATTACTATGGCCGGTTCACTTCGGAGGAATTTCAGCAGCTTGGGAAAAAAGTGCACCAAGAGACAACCCCCATCCACTGCAAAGGGGTCCATGGTCCCGCACTTCATAACAATGGAGGACTATGCTATTGTGATTATCGAATGAATTCTTTAGCTACAACCAAGGGAAAAGTAAGAACTCGTAGATAATGAAGCCACACATCTAAAGAAACACACTGAGACTCAAAAGCATAAAAATCGTGCATTGGACTTTCAGAAAAAAAGCGGCAAGAAACCTGACCACCTGGCTCTATGAAGCTGGGAGTTTGGGCAAAACGGATGGAAGCGTCTTTTATAAGCCATCATTAAATTATTTTCATTTTTACACTGTTTGCCATTTTTAAAGCTGACCTCTTACTATATATTCTAGCAGTGATGGTCAAATATGAAAACGAAATTGAGAATCAGAAGAGCAGGATCTCCTGACCCCTAACCCCCGACTGACATCATCCAGAGTTGTATCTGGCCAGACTTGCTCCAGCCAAACAGGCCCCTAGATCGGATTTTGCTTTAAACCAGGGGTTGCAAATCGTGGACCGCCTTCTGCCCAGAGACATATTTGTTTGGTCTGCACTAAGCTCTGAATCAACTGACATTTACAACTCAAGAGATTGCATAAGATTTAGAAACTTTAGCAATACTTCAGCTTTAACTGACTGTTGGATGCCCCTTTTCATTGGGGCATTTCCTTGCTAGCTTGCCACCGGTCTGCTTCACTCAGTTGCATCAACTCCCTGGCCCTTTTAGACTTTGGAATTTTTAACCTTTGCTTTAAATGAACATGTACCTCTGGTCCTGAGACACTCCCCTACCACCAACCCCAAATGGTTGTCAACTCTTGTCTAAAGACCCACGTGGTTTCCCATATCAGGTTGCTGCTTGCACTAGCAGTTGGGAACAGAAAATCAAATACCACTTCACCTAAAGCAGATGGTGGGCCTTTCCCTCTTTTTAGAGGGACTTTGTGCAAAGTTTGACTACAGATGCACACTTTAAAGTTATTGCTGTTCTCTTGAACGGTGGTTCTGTCTGGGCACAGACATCCTTGCCTGAATTTACTGTCAATCGTAGTAACCCACTGGAAACTACAGAGAAAAAAGAATCATGAAAAAGTTATTTCTTCTAATTTCCAATAGCAGTAGAATTTTTCCTTGCTTCTATAATAAATGGAAACAACATGGAACAAAACTGACATCATTTGCAGCTGACTGATGTTTTTGAAAAAAGCTGTTAAGTTGCGTCCTTGGGACACAAGAATTGCTTTTGCAGTCAAGTCTGGTACCTATGGGACTGTAGAAAGTGAGCCTGAGTTGACTATCCATGTGCGAGGTTTCCTCCAAGCAGTTGAGCTTGACTGCTGTGAAGTTATGTGTTGAACAGGCAGCTACGATAGGAAATGAACTGATGCCTCCCTGGCACCTACTGTTAATATCCAGAGTCTCTTAGATTCTATCAAAGAAGTCTACCCAAGAGACCACTATATTCTCTGTTTTCACCTACTCAGTGGTCCTTTAGTCCAGAGCCCTGAAGACACTATTAAAACAAGGGAAATCCAGAAAGGGTATGTTTGTCGAATACATCTCCACCCTCAGCTTTCAGTCTTTGGGGATAAAAGAGCTGCAGAAAAAGGAATACAAAGAGGACCTGAGTCATGGAGAGTTGGGGTAGATGTGAGATGTTAAGCCAGATGTGGAATTCCTTATTCTCCTATATTGCCTCCAAAATTTGCCTTTCTTTTTACAGACCACAGGTCACCTCCGTTGTCAGGTTCATCGAATGCTACTGAGATGGCTTGCTCAGGACTTGTATAGGAAGCTTGGGTTCTCTGGGAGATACATATTCCTATAGATGGGGCAGCTGGATCATTTGGCTCTCAGCAGATTTTAGAAAATGAGACTAAATTATTCCTACTCATGAGCAACTTTTCAGCAAGTCCAAATAGTAAAAGTAAATTCAGCTTACAACATGAAGTTACTGCTCGTTGGTCTGAAAGCCTTGTCAGAGAGGTTCTCTCACTGGCATATTTAATTTATGCCATTTACATTTTGTTGTCATTTTCCTGTTTTTTTTTTTCTCCTTCCTTCTTGGTGTACTTTTTTTTTTTTCTTTTTTTTTTTTTTTTAAAAAAAAACAAAACATCCCTGAGTGAATACAGTGCAACATCTGCATCAAGCAGTGATTGTCATTTACGAAGTTTGAAGTGAAAAGTACAGATCCTGGGTCCTTTCTTCCAGTGCACATTTTATCATGAATGTGTTGCAACCACTCATGAGTCTTCATGGGGCAGGGACAAAGATTGCGTGTGGTAAAGAAAGTTGTTCTTAACTGAAATTTCAAAATACCTCGAGATGCAGTCACAGGAGATGTTCAAAGGGCAGCTTTTAAAGGTGCTTTGTTACCACTGAAAACATGACTTGGCTCTCTTTCAAGGGACAGATTTGGCAACTGTGGCGAAAAATGGAAATCTCTTTTCTCAACTGAAGGGGGCTGAATGTGTACTGGTTTCCACTGTTTTGTTCTGGTTCAGTTGCTAGCTGTTTCCTGTCCCCTAGCTTCAAAAGGTTCATGCCGTCCCAGTGAAATGCTTGCACTAGTGGAAACGACACAAATTCAAATCCAGTACCTCCTGAGGCAAATGTGGGGAACAATCTTTTTCCTATATCACCCATGGGACAGGGGAGGAGAAGTTCTCAGCCACTTCATCAATTGAGCCAATTTAAATACTCTAAGGTAAACTGGAGGAAACAAATGGTTCCCTTTGCAACTGAGCAGGAATTACAGGCTGACAATTGGAAACACTAGGCCAACAGAACAATGAAAACAAAGTTTGACATAAGTTCAAAGCTCAAAGGGAAACACCAAGTAGACACATTAAGCATCGCCTATCACAAGCCAATCATAAAACATACATTGCATTTGGAAACGGTTTGGTTTAATTGAGTGCCTTCCATTACCCTGTTTTCCTAGCAATCAGTAAAGTAATCTTTCCATTAGAAGGAAATATGACTCTTGGAATTAATTCTTTATACAAAGAGCTAGCGGGAGTGACATTTCCACCAAAAAGAATTGAGTCCCTGTAGCAGCATAATAAGCAGTCTACAGCTGTCTTCTTAGACACTGAAGGTAATTTGGTTCAATGTAGTTAAATTAATTGAATATAACGGTAGTTGAGAAAGAGATTCATTATTTTAAAGCCTTTTTGTTTTTCCCTATTGGTTTGGAATTCATCAATCATGATGTGGGCAAAGACTCTGTTTCCTAAAAGCAAAGACTAACACTACTGTTTGATCATCAGTGAGCAGTTCTGTGGCATCATGGAGATGGCTCTCAACCATCTAACTTCAGGAGAGCATAAAAGATCAAAAAAAAAAAAAAAAATCAAAGTTTCCACTGATGGAAACTTCACCAAGCAGGTATGCATTTGTGTGTGTGTGTTGGACAAGGAGAAAAGGGCAGGTCTTCATGAGTTGATGGCCAGGCTACACTTATAGGAGATCATAATTTTCATTGTCTTATACACTAAGCTCTTCTCTAGCTCCCTTTTAAAAAATCTGATTTTGGATCAAACGAGACCAAAGGCATAAGGCCTCCAGAACACAGGCAGAACAAACTCCCTGGAATTTATGCTTTTCTGGTGATCGCTTTGATTGGTGAGCAAGTGGAGAATGAGGAAGTACTAGGAAATCCAAATTGTCTAATCCTGATCTCACCTCTTGCATTCTGTACTTTTAAAAGTTGCTAAAAAAATAATCCCCGGCTAGATGGATGATGCAATTTCAAACGGCACAGGAAATAGTTTTGGCTTTGAGGTGTATTCTGTAGAATAACCCAGATCTTTTATTCTAATCTATCAAGGTTTTGCTATATTTTTATAATACAGCATTTTGGAGTTGAAAAAATTAGAGACCCCAGACTAGAAGGACGTAGAAAGTCCTGCCTCCCCCTTTATTGCTGCTTTTTCTAACAAACTTATTAAAGAGAATGAACGTAAAGAACTACTTCTTTACTTTGTATATTCTCTTTCTTCCTCTTCTTTGAAAAAAAAAAATGGTTAGAGAGAAAAATGTTTACATGAAATGGCATTAGGACCCTGGGCTCTGACCTACTCTTTTCCTCTAATTTTATTAGCAAAAATTGCTGGTGGTCATAATCTACAGACTGTATTTCTCTGTTAAAGATACAATAAGCACCAAAATGAAGGTTCTTTCACAACTTGAAATCCAAAGAAAAGAAACTGTTTTATGTGTCCTGGTGGAAATATCTATTGTTTGGTCAAAAAAGCCCTGGACTCCACAATGTTATCTGTGGCCTAATTCTTAAAACAGGAAAATGGCTCCAAATACTTATTTTTTTTTTTTCCAATATGTACCATCTTGACAAGGCTTTGATGTCATTGATCGAAACAGTTTTTATACAGAGGTCATGCATTATATTTATTCTTTTGTAGACATTTCTGAATTGGTACCATTCTGCTATTAACTATAGATGAAAACTCTGGCTGGGAAAACAAAATCCTGATTGTCTAACATAAAGGTAACATATAACACAGAAGGTAAATAACATAATAGTGCCTGACTGAACCTCCTTTGCTAGTAGGTATGGTATTTTAAGCCACAGTGCATGTGCATGTATAAGTAATAGTCATATATAATATTCTCAGATATTATATACTCATTACATACATGCACAGTGCTTTCCAAGACAGCTACAAATTTATACATGCATCAACTATCTAAAAACATAGAAATCGTTAAGCCTATTAAGTGGAATTTTCTTAAATTATATTTGAACAATCAACAGGAAAAGTAATCATGTAAAGTACTGCTCTGTTCTCATATATATCTACAATAAAATTCTATAAACAGTTGTCTCCCCAAACATACCTGAATAAAATTAAAAAAAAGATAACACCCAGTGTCCTATATTTGTATATTTATGGTCATTTCAAAAACAAACAAACAAATAAAAGAGCCCCACTCAGGTGCATATTTACATTCTTCAAACTGTAGCGGTGAAAAATAATTGTATTAAGTGCAGGACATTCCTAATGTTGCAGTAGTGACATTTTCCTTAAGTCTTCATGAACACATTGCTTTTGTCTTAATGGTGCTGCATTCCATGACTATGAGACAGTTCGCGCGTCGCCTTCACTTGCAGACGGTGGCACAGTCAGGATTAAAGAGCTCCTTGTATAATGGAGGAAAGAGTGTATTCACTATGTCTGGATGCGATTGCTTAAATACCTGCAGCTTCTCCCCGTGCAAGTTGCAAACTGCCGTGATGGTTGGTATCTTGGCTATTAACTGCAGAGTGGAGAGACAGGGAAGGAGACAAAGGGGGAAGCTCATTAGTGCTGTCTCCTGAATCAGTGTCCTTCCTGGCCTCAGATGAAGGGAACTGGCTTTGGAAAAAGACGTTCAAAAAGAAAGAAGGCTCACTTTCAGCTTCTCCTTTAGAACAAAACAAACAAAACACCTCCCTCCCTGACTCTCTAACGAGAAAATAAAGAGAAGGAAAGAAAGCGGGACCAAGCTTCCTAATTCACTGTTCTTATATAAAGTAGGTATGGGAGGTAGTTTAGTTTAATCGTTAGGAGGGGTGCTCTCTCGGCAGGCTGACTGAGTCGGAATCCTGGTTCTAAAATAGCTAAATGGCCGTGTGGCTGTGACATCCTCTATGTCTCAGTTTTCTCATTTGTAAAATGGGCTTACTCATAGCACGTACTTCATTGCGTTGTTGTGTAAACTGAGTGAGGAAATTCGTATGAAAGTGTTAAGAATACTGTAGGCATGAAATACAATTGTTAGCTAATATTATTATCTATCATTTCCCATAGACTTTTTATGATGTGAATATCAGATTTTTTAGTTTTGGAAGGTGACAGTGTTAGGAAGGTGTAACCTAAATCATATGAGGTGTAATTCACAACGATCTGGACTGCTTTTCTGTCATGGTCACTAGCTTGCCGGTAGCTCTCTAATCCTTTCCCACCGTAATGAGTAAAATGAAACCTATACTTAATCAAGGGAGAATTTGGGAAGTCACTGGCACTCAGCTTCCTTAAGGAGGTGTTTCAAAAACTCATGGGAGAATATCCACTTATAATTGTTAGATTTTGATATATAAGTATCATGTAGAATGTAATTTTTTGAGTTTAAATACCCAGAAGACAGTGTTTTAATAATTTAAAATATCCAGTTTGTTAAATGCTATATAGGTCTTAGGTTCTGAACAATTCTAGCTTTTGACACACTTATAATTTCGGAACACTTAGAATCCATCATTTAGTGTCAAAATTGCTTAAAACCAAATGTCATTGTGATCAAATTACTGTGGGAATAAGAAATGTTCTCATATAGATAATACTTTTACAAACGATAAGCTTGATAGTTCATACAGCTGACCAAGGGTACACTTGAAAGTGATGATAAAATAAAATTAAGTAAAACCCATCTAATCACCAATTAGGCTCACTGCGCTCCCTACCCTATTCAATAATAAGAAACCATTTCAGCCTTTGAAGTAAAGGAGGAAATAGATAATTAGTTACTTTGTGGCTTTTCAAAATCAGAAATTTCCACTCTTTTATTAACTTTCCTTTCAACAACTAATGACTATATAACCACACTGTAAGCAATTTTAAAAATAGCATCAGGATTAGACTTGTTGACATATTCATTAAAGGGATCTAGAACACATAAAGAAGTCTGGGGTTCAGACTTTCTAGTTCCACTGCTATTTAATGATAGGGATAGAAATGAAAAAAAAATCATGAAATCTTTATAGAATGGATGTTAAATTTTAGACTGAGAATCAGGACTTTCTCTCCAACACTATGAGGTATTTAAACTGGTAGCAGACACTTCTACTAGACACCAGAATTTACAAAACAGTACTGTTGTTGCTTATAATCTGTGGGGGAAGACAGATGAATAAAGTGACCACACAGTCAAAAGCAGACCGAAAAACTGGTGAGTGCCATGGAGGAATGATGCTAGGACAAGTGGTAGATAAGAGAATGCTCTGACTGCTTCAAGGCAGGCACTTCTGAGAAAGGGCCATTTAAGCTGGGCTCTGAAGGGAGAGGGAGACCTAACTAAACACTGGGGCTGGGGGTACATAATATGTTCCAGGATCATCGGTGCTGTTAGAACTGAAGGAAGTTCAGCGTCGCTGGAGCCGTAGGTGAGCATGTTCAAGGATAAAGCTGGGGAGGCTGCTTGGTCAGATTATGCTAGGTCTCATAGTCTCTGCTAAGGTCTTTCGAAGGGTTTTAAGAAAAATTATCAGAATCCCATTCTGAAAGATTCCCTTTGAGTGCAGGGTGGAAAGCTGTGTCTTTTCTGTATTTTCATAGGTAAAGAGTGTACAAGTGTCCACTTTAACTAGAGTCCCTTGGGAAATTATTCAAGCTTTCTTAACCGGCTGGTTCACACAGAAGGAGACTGCAACAATTTCGGAACACTTCTTGCACATTACAATTCTCCCTGAAATAGCTACTGAACGCAGAGAGACTTTGAAAGCTTTCTATAATCATCTGCAGTTGAACTGATGATGTGTGGAGCTCCTAAAACATCCAGATGCAACTCTATAATGCTTGTCAATCTTTGGTGTGCACAGAACCATTGGAGTGCTTCCTAAAAATGCAGATTACGGGATCCACTCCTAGGGATTCTGTTTCACGAAATCTAGGTGTGGAGCTCAGATTTCATGTTTGAAACAAATATCCTGAGGATGCTGGTGCACTGGGTCCATAGAATAGACTTTGAGAAACACTGTTTAAGAGGTTTGAATCTCATAAATTTACAACTGTTTTTCAAAGTAAATTCTTTGACGAGTAAATTCTTTATCATATTAGAAATAGTCCCGGTAACTGGGTGTCAAGTTAGCTTCTTTTCAGGAGGCCGATAAAAGTTATCATATCAAGAGAGGGAAGGTTTCATTTGCTTGGTTCTATTAGTTTGGTGAGAGACAAATAATGAAATTTCCTGAGTTCCCTATGAGACACAAATACTACATAAAGAGAATTAGGCTAGTGATAAAAATATGGGCTTTCAAGCCTGACTGTCTGGGTCTGAATCCCAGACTTGCTATTTACAGCTGTGTGATCTTGGGCAAGTCATTAACCTCGCAGCTTCCTTATCTGTCATATGTCAATTATGACAGTCCCTATCTCAGAGGGTTGTTGTAAGAGTTAAATGAGTCAACACAAACTATTTATGGAGTGCCTGGCCCATCCTGGCAATATCTGTGTTAGATGTCGTGTGTCATTCCCACATAATGCTTCCCTCAAGGAGAGAAATAGTCAAGGTCATGCTTCTTCAGCCAAATAACATGGAGGGCAAGAAACCAGCTTAGCCGCTAACCAAGCACCCAAAATTGAGTCTCTGTATATTGTGGGTTAATGCATGGGGAAAATCAGCCATTTACTTGTATTGAAATGAAAAGCAACATCATATCGATTTTCATTTTCTTGTAGCAATTAAAGTAAGTTGCTCATTTAGTAAACTGTGATTCATAAAGTAGAATTCTATGTATTACAATTCTTAAAGCAGTTTTCTGCTCCTTTAGAGAATGCGTGGTTGAAAAATTAAATGTATAAGAGGATGGCCAAAATCATTCCACAGTTGTTCATTTATTGGAAATATTTAACCACGTGTTTGGTTTGGGAAAGTAAATATGGACTCCTGCTTCTTTCCTTCCCAAAACTAGGTTTAAGAAAAGTCTGGTTCAGGATCTAGTTCCCTCTTTTAGGGGATTTCAATCCTGTCCCTGTCGCTCATCTGTAGAATGGGTTGAATGGTGACAAATGCTTTTTGTTATAGAGCATTGGGACCACTTGAGCAAAGAACACCGAAAAAGACAAAGAGCTTCCCCAACCTCTGTGCTCTCAGGAGGGGCTGATTTCAAGGCATCCAATTAGCTGTGGAAATAGAAGTGCTGACAGGGGCATCCATCACTCTGGAGGCACCATGGGCCAGGAGACCATGAGGAAGCAGCGGCAGCACTTGTCAGAGCCCGGAAGGGCCTGGTGGGGGAAGCATCAGGCAGTCACTTCACTTACTGCTCATTAATATTACGTACTGCAGCTGGGGGACCCCCAAGTCAAAGGGAGCTCCGAGCAGCCTCAGCAGCAGTTAATGGCTCAACGACTTTTTAAACAGCTGGGGTGGTGATCCAGAAGCACTTGGAGATGGAGGGGGTAGTCGATTTCAAATCATCATGAAATTTCTTCATGTTTAAATAATCCCCATAGCAGGAGTAGACAGATGGTCTATAAAAAGGCATTTTCACACTCATCTCTCTCTTATGATAAACATTTCTTGTAAGAAGGAAGGTTTAGCTTATACCTACAGGGGTCTACAAGAAGAAAAAGCAGCTGTTGGAGAAGAGATAATAATCCTATGCTTCTTTCCAGAGGGTGGTTTTATGAGAAAATCCACAATTTTATAACTGGTACATTTGATGTTGGAAGAATGGAACATGCAGAGGTGAAAACTAAGGATTGTGTTCATGTGGGCTTCCAGGCCATCAAGATGCCCTCCAACCTGAAGCAGGAAGTGAACAATGGCTTGATCAATGTGGAAGAAACTTCAGAAGCACTGATAAAGACAGGACACATTAAGTGAGGTTACATGCATCCATTTCTCTTGTCCACTCACTTCTTTGTTTGTTTGTTTTTGGCTGTGCGGCATGCGGGATTTTAGTTCCCCGACCAGGGGTCGAACCCGTGCCTCCTGCAGTGGAAGCACGGAGTCCTAACCACTGGACTGCCAGGAAATTCCCCACTCACTTCTTTTTTGGGTTTTTGTTCAGCTAAACCTAGACACTTGGCCTAGATTTCTAATACTAAATTGGAGATATCTCTTCCGGTCACAGCCCTCTCGCACCATCTTTACTCCATGCTGGCATCCACGCTGTATGGCATGTTTTCTCAGGGAATCGCTGACTAAAGTGGAAGTGGACATTTGGTTTAACTGGGGTTGGAATTTGGAATCAGACGGAGAGCCAGCAAGTTACTTTCTAAATGTAGCAGAAACTATGAGTGACCTAAGGAGCTAAGAGCTACCCATATTTCAGGGAAGCAGAGAAAACTGGTGTTCAGAGAGGGAGAAGAATGAAGTAGATACATAAAGAGGGATAAACTTGTGAGATGGAGAATTCTGAAGGCTTCCTAATTCCTTGTCGTGGTGTTTCCTGAATGGGGGCTGAATTTTTTGCCTTAGATGAGATTTCTCTCCATTAGTTTATTATTTTCTTTTTGCTTTACCTGGTGTGAGTTGGTTCCTGTTATGTGTAACCCAAGAGCCCTAACTAATACATCGACTTGCAACTTGATGAGTGAGGAGAAACATCAAAACCTCTCTTCTTATTATAGACCATTAGTCCGATGGACAACCCTTGAAATTTCTGGGTGTTGGACCTGTAGTGTATGCCAGCAAACTATAAATGGCTAAAATGGATTGAAATAATCTGGTCTCTCACAGGAATCCCTCAAGGAAACCGCTAAAGGGCCAAGACCACGTGTTATTTGCCTTTCCCTTCTTTGCATCTGGCATACAGTACATACTCAATATACGTGTAGGTTGAAGTAGAAAACTATTCCATGAGAAAGCTATGTTTCTTGAGTATCGATTTGGAACTTAAAAACTTGGATGATCTATTGAACTGTTTTTTATAATTTTGACTCTTGCATTGTTTTACAGTGTATATACCATGTGAGGAAACCTGAGCAGGGCTTCTGGAGTGCCCAGTTTTACATGGGCACTGGTTACACGGGTATGTTAACTTTGTGATGATTCACTGAACTAAACACTTACGATTTAAGAACTTCAAGCATGTATGTTATACTTTAAGAAAGTACAGAAAATTTAAATATAAAACAAATTCCTAACCAAATATGAAGGGGAACGAGGAGGCTCAGACCACAAGGCCACATCATCTGAGCTAGGACCCCTTAAGTGCTGACTGGACAGACTGTGTTGTTTAAGATTAAATTGATGCATCCCTAGGCCCACGTACTAGGAATTCTAATGTGACACCTAGTGTCCTGACCGAAGAATAAGCAGGCTTCAGGCATAAACGTCCCATTATTAATCATGACATAGTCTCTTTAGATCTCACTGAGCAAGCAATGAAAATCAATGTAAATGACCCTTGGCAGTTTTCACTAATCTCTCAATCAGTGCTTGCTCCGTAGACCCTATCTATCTATGAGTCCACATGGCTGTTTTTTTTTTCTAAATCTGTATCTTAATAGCACTAGTAAAGTGAGAGTGACCAGGAGTGATTTCTTTCAGGTAATATTTCAATTATAAACGTGTAAAATAGGGCTGTGTAAGCCTTCCCTCTTCTAAGCTTTTATTTAGTAACCTGGTACTGTTACAGTAGAAGGACAAATTCCCCTTGTTGATGATGCAGTTTTGTTATTGTTATGCTAGAAACGGAAAGCCTGATGGGAATGCTGACCCCTGGACGCGGGCTTTATAAACAGTGTATGCTTCACAGCTTTGGGATTGGAATATCACCCTAAATTCAATTACCATAGTACTAATGGAATCTGCAAGACTTGTAGAAATCCGTCTATTTATTCACTTAGAGTAGCGGCAGAACATCTAGAGTCCTTAAAACTGTCGCACGGGACGGAGCACTGGAAGGCAGAAGAAGACATCAGAAGGAACCTTTGTTTTTCTCTTTTAGAGTCAAAGAATATTATACTGAAGGGAAGTTAACGACCAGCCAGGCTCACCTCCTCATTTCGGAGACAAGAAAACTGAAGCCCAGAGAACAGATGGGCTGCCTCCCCCAGTCATATGGCTTAAAAATATATATGTATACATGCATATACATATACACATACATTCTATACATATTACATGTATATGTATTTTTTTCCACGAGCTTTAGTGAAAGTGACCAGTGTTACCTCATTTCCTCGCTTCTCACATCCAGGATCCAGCTAAATCTAACTATTATTCATAGCCTGCGTATACCTTATACTTTCTTACGTCTATTTCATTGCCCCCATCACTTGGAATGTCATACTCCACCTCCCTAAACCCCTAACTTCCATCTTTTGAAATAGTCATCATTCATCAGTGATTAGCTCAAATATACCCATTTCTTGGATAAACATTTCCCTGCCGAAACAAAATTTCTTCTGTCCACAGCAACTACAACAACAGCACTTACATACTATCTGTGATGAAGCATGCGGCTTGCTTATATTTGATCTCATTTAGTCCTTAAAATAACCATATGACATTGATACTATCTTTAATCACATTTTACAAATGAGGAAACTGAGGCACAGAGAGGTTAAGTCCCTTGTCCAAGGTGACTAAGCAGCCAGTGGTTCTGATGGTTTATTATAAATATGCTCCATGTTACCATTATGGTCATGAGGAGAGGAAACTAGACTCTTTAATAGGGTTTTTTTTTTTTTTTTACCCCAAACAAACAAACAAACTGATTAACATATAGGGGTTGAGACCTAGTTAATGGATAAGAATTTCTGAATTTCAAATATTCCCTAGGTCCAGGTTTGGTCAAAAGTGTAAGGCATTGCTACTTGAACTTTAATTTCAGGAAGTGGTCATGCAGAAAGTGTATTGGAGACAGTTTTTTTAGGATGAAATCTAATGACTATGTCTGAACCCTGCACCTCACCTAAGTCTGCTCCACCTGTTCAGGGTCAAACTGGTCGGTGGCATAAACAGTCTTTGCACACTGCACAGAAGGCAGATCTACCCCACCTACTGGGGATGTAACCTGAACCGCTGGACTTGAATACAACAGTTGGGTATGTGCACATTTTTCTAGAGAGAAGTTTCATGATGTTCGCCAGATTCCCCAGAGGGGTCACTGTTTTAGAGGCGTTGTGGAGGCAGAAGAGCTCCATGACTATGAAGGAAAAGAAGAAATTTCTGATAAGATGAAAAGAATCTGTGGGAGGGTAGAATAGTTTTTCTTAGATTTAAATAAAGCTATTTATTCCTTCTGGGGAGTGTGGGTTTGATGAGAGGGTGTCCCTATATGTCAGTGGAACCATTGTCCTTAAAGTATTAAAGCAGTCAGAACTCAAGAGACTTGTCTCACCCTCTTCCCTTCCCCAGGACACGACAGTTGAATCTGAGACTTAGACAAATAGAGTGACTTATGCAAAACCACACGGCCCAGAGCTGGGATAAATGAGAATCCAGTTCTCATTCCTTTTCATGGTCCCTCCACATTAGTTCACAGAACATCCTATCAAAATGATGACTGTTACAGCAAAGGGTCCCCACAAAAACTCAATATCCACACATGATCAGTGGAAGCAATGCTTTGTCATCTGGCTCCAGTGAATTTTATGTAAGAAATAATCCTCTCTAATGCTTTCTCTGATTCCCAGCTTTGCAACATTCTCTTTCTATAAGAAAAGGATTGAATGGATGTTAACTAGACTTACTGTGGTGTTCATTTCACAATATATACGAATATTGAATCATCATGCTGTACACCTAAGGCTAATATAATGTTGTATGTTAATTATACTTAAAAAAAACTTAAAGAAAATAATTGTATACTTTTCCCACTGAGGATGGAGAAAAGAGAGTTAAGCTGACTTTACTTGGTGTTTTAATTTTTTTTCTTGCTATTAAATATCTTTCATCTTCAATTTCTCTGTCTCCTTTCTACCCCAAATACCTCAGGCCACCACCAGGATATCAGGTGGTAGAAAATGGTATAAGCATGAGAGTTGCTCTCTTGGGAAGTAATAATCACCATGTCACAGTGTGTTAGAATTTATGCAGTGGAAATATTTCATTTGAACCTACACATCTCTATAGCAGTAAGAAATTATGATCTTCATTTTAGAGATGATGAGACCACGGTTTTCTGACAAGAAGATGATCCCCTTAAGCAGAATAGCAACAACTTTTGTCTAACTCTGGATTTTATAAAGTTCTTAATTTTAGGGTGGTAAATATGGGGACCAAAGTCTTTGGGAGATCCCAAATGCAGGAAACATCCTCCCTGCCCACATTAACTAACCAGATGTATTTATGCATATATGCTATGGAGCAATTACAGAGACAGATGCGTACATCCACATTACTGTCTTTTCTGCCCAGTGTATCTGAAGTTTTGCTTATGTATGTAGAAGTTTTGCTCTTACCTGGGAGAAAACTGAGGTGTGACGAGCAGGAGATTTGTCCTTGCCCACATGATAAGTGAAAAGTTGCACAAAGAGAACTATCACTCTACAGTGTAGAAATGTTCTTCCTAGTGATGCGTTAATTTTAACAAAATGTTACCATAATGAAGCAGCAGATTTAACTCATGGAGGTTTTTTATAGCAGTACTCTGTATGTGCAAAGTAAAATCTGATAGTATCTCTAACAGAGTCTTCCCCCCTTTTTTAAAATAAAGAACTTCAAGAGCAGAGTGGGAGGGTTTTAATGATAAAAATATAAAGAGTAGGATTCCTATCATCTTTAACTAAGGATAGGCTCCATTTCCTAGTTGTTTAACCTCTAAAAAAATTCCAATTCTTAAGAAATTTAAGATACTTTAGAATCTAAAATAACACTGAATATCATTAGAAAATTCCTTTGTCCTCTTATGATCATTTTACTTTGGTAAACAACTTTTCTCAGTATTCTTCTTAAAGATCACTATTTTTAATTAAGTTGAATCACGAAATGGATAGCATGGCACATGCATTTTGCCCCTGAGATACTTCATTTTGAAAGAATCCCAGAGTAGAGTTGAAGAGATTAGAGTTGAAGGGAAATTTACAAGACATCAGTCTAATCTTTGACTCTGGGTAGGACTGTCATTTACAACATAACTGAAAGGAAACCAGGCAGTATGTATAAGAATACGACCAATGACAGGGACCTCACTCCTTCACACAGTGGTCTACCCTCTGTTCCCCAATTCTCGTCATTTTATAGTTCTTCCTCATTTTGAATAAAAATCTACCCATTCTTTTGCCTGGACCTGACTCCCACGTGACACAAAGTCTCCTCTTTCTTCACATATGATTTTTGAAGACTTGTTTCCTTGCTTCAAGCTTTTGTTCTTCAGAACAAAAGACGTGTCTTTGATTTGTCCTTTGATTTGTCTTCCTCTAACTGTGGCTCAGATCCATCAGTACCATCCTTCCCTACCAAAGTCATTGTCCTCTCAATCTATTATAATTTCCTAGTCTCCCTGTTAAAATGTGCACCTCAAAATTTATGCAACCTTTGGTAATCTTCAGAAATTGTTGCTGCTGAGAAATGTCCCTTGCTTTATGTGACTAGCCCTCTTCAGCTCACTGGGCTCTTTCAGTGACATTGGGTCTGAGGACCTACCTTTGCCAAGGTCTCATCATCCAGGTGATTCTTCTGAATCACATGTTGAAGTGCAAAATAAATTTTTTCCTGAAGCTTCTGGACCTTCCTTGGTTCTATCAGCCATGCTCGGTCTGACAAAGGAAAAGAATGGGTAAGAAGGGGACAGAATGTAAGCTTTGTTGTATTTCACCTACATGTATGTAAGTGCTGAGTATCAGAACAATTTCAAATTAGTTCTAAATTGCTTCTGAAGACATGTAATTATTTTTCTAAAACAAATATTTTATAAGCAATTCTATGATGACAGTAATGTATAATACATTGACATACAGAATCAGGGTGGAGGTAAAAACACAATGGTTCAAAGAAACTCCATGTGTCTTATTGTCTGTGACAATTTACATCTCTTACTCTTTCTCTGGACATATGCTTAGATTTTCTTTCAAAGTGCAAGTTAATGATTTGTGAAGAAATGAATTATAGAAGTGAAGAAAACCTATTGTAAAGGAGTGTTTTTGGAATTCAGAATCTCCCTTCCCTTTTATAAGCTAAGTTATAATTTATATAGCATCAACACGAATCAATTAAAAAATTTAATCCTGAGTCCTCTTTTTCTATATTGAATGTTTAAATAATAGATAGGATAATCCCTCCTTTCCTTTAGCCTTTCCCACTTTCCTTTCTTTTTTCTTTCCTCCCTCCCTCCCTCCCTCTCTTTGTTCCCTGCTTCCGTCCTTCCTTTCTTCCTAGACGCTTTGTACCATGGTGACAAAATTCAGCCCAGTGTCAACGCCTAAGGTTGAAACTTCAATGAAGAGACACCTAGAGTCTCCAAATGCTGAACAAATACTCATGGAAAAGAACTTGGACACGATCCTTCTGAACACGTTCAGGTCAGGTGAGAAACTCGATTCTGTAATCCTAGACAGGGCCAGGACAAGTCTAGCCAACAGTTAAGCAAACCCTTACGTAAGTGAGCACAAAAGCCTTCAGTGACAATTGTCAATCAGAATACATTAAGTTCCCCTGCCTCTCCCTTCCCTAAACTTTCTGGAGCTGAATAGACAGTAACTATTATGGCAAGAACTTGGGCGGAAGGGTGGGGTCTGGCATGCGATGGAGCCTACACAGGCTGGAATACTGTCTTTCCTCTCTTTTTGAATATGGCACTAGGCCAGGGTGGCAAACAAGGTATCTTGGAGTTGCAGAAGCCTCTGAGTGTGGGTCTGTGACCGGGGCTGGAAGATTCCCCACTGGGTAGAATAAGCTAAATATCATGCTTCCAAACTCCGTGGAGTTTGATGGCTTTAGCATTTCTTCCTAGAAAAAGGCTCATAGTTCAGCTGATTTCTAACTCATAAGAAGCAGGCTTGCCTTCCAACTGGGGCAGTTATCTCCATGGATTGTTTAGATTTGATATACCATGTCTTAAATATTTGCTGCTGGGAATTTACTGACTTGTCACACACGCACCTACGAGGACAGTGACTTTTGTAATGCTTCCTTTGATGAAGCAGGAACCAGAGTGAAACTACCTCCCTCATCATAGACTCAAAGGCTTAGAACTAATCTTCAACTGAACTATAATCAATGGGAGCAATCAAATGCAATGAGAAAACAGTAGGAGGAAAATTATTTGGCAAGTGGTTGCTACCAGAAATAAATATTGCTTGTCACTTCTTCCATTTATCTTTGTGCTGCCAAGTCTGGGAAACTTTCTAGGGTTAAAAAAAAAAAAGAAAAAGGAAAAAGCCTGGAGGAACAGCTTGATTTTAGACAGAGCCACAAAAGAAACTGTTAGTAATGATATGCCAATTGATAACTAATTTCCATTTTTGATAAAGTAGTTAAATAAAAAACAGAAGCAAATTTTAAAAATCCTCATAAAATTTATCCTCCTAAAAATCCTCATAAAATAAGTAAATAAAGCCTAACAGATACAACGTGTAAAGGCCGTATTATGGGTAGACATAGCTAGAGTCACATGTCAACATGTCCCATCACAGGGAAGATTAATTTCTTCCAGCCTCACTGAAAAATATGTTAGGTATAAGAAAAGATCAAGTCTCTAGAGATAAATGGGTTATAGAAGGAATGAGTCTCTTGACCATAAAAATAACCAGGAATGTGTCTTTCTTTTCATAGAGAACTGTCAATAAAACTGCTATTCCTTGACCCCAAATCTAACTGAACAGATGACTGAATGAGCAACTCTGACTTTTCATTCTGGTTGAGCCATGCATTTATTAGGATTCCATAAATTTTCAAGCCGGCATATACTTTGAAAAATAATTTCAATGGCTATAGTGCTATTTGATCTATAAATGTCATACCTTACCTTCTTTGAAAACTTTTTGCTGTTTACTGCATTTCAGAGCTAGATGAGGTGTTTATTATTATGAAGCTCAACCCTCTTACTTTACAGGTGAGGAAACTGAGGCTCTGAGGGGTCAAGTGTTTAAGGTCACACAGATACCTGGTGACAGAGCCTGTCCTAGAATGTCTACCACCACATCAGAGATTCTTCCTTTACCAGTCTTTAGTAAGAGCCATTTTTTTCCTCTGCTGTCCTTACCTCCTTTTAAAGTTTCTAATATTGCATAAAAAAAAAAAAGAGGCATTTGCCTGAAGTGAGAACGCCAACATTAATTTGGATAGAAAAACCGATGGAAGAGATATTTAAAGAGGAGAAAATATATGTTTTACTTATTTTTATTCTTTATGCTGGCTTGTTCATTCAGGTATATTTCTACTAAGTCTCACCTAACTGGACATTTTTGTCTATGTCCTTTATTCTTAAAATCAAAATAGAACTTAGTTATAACTCAGGCCACTGTTTGTCTTCATTTATATGTCAAGAAATGATTATGCTTTTCTGAATCTGGAGTCACCCTTACCACACATCCTACTCTTGCATTTGGGACAAAGCTGATATTTAAATTAACCTGAGGCTACTTTCCTTTGAATTGTCCAAAAATATCACAAGCTTGCTAAAGAAAGAAAATATAGTTCTTTTAAAGTTTCTTCAGAGCACCTTGGCTTAGGTAGATGCAATTCATGTTAAAGATAGCAAAACAGTTTCTTTTTTTAAAAAGGTAAGGACCTCAGACTTCCCTACCTGGAGATATCAGAACAGCAGATGAGAACAAAGCAATCTCTTCTTCAGTCAGCTGCAAGGAACACAAATTCTTTGCAAAGTCAAATGCTTCATTCACTAGGTCATCAGAACCTATAAAAGAAAGCAAATTAAATGAAAATACTTGAACAGAATGGGACAACAGTAAGAAAAGTCCCATAATCAAGAAATTATTCAAGGATTTGCATACTAGGCACACAGAAAAAATATTTCTAAGTACCTGACCATAACAAATGATTTAGTGGTAATTATAGAATGAGAAAATTGGGCAACATCTTGACCAGGTAATGAAAGTCAACATTACCAATGAGGGGCAGATAGAAATGGTGTGCACCCATTGTAATATCCAACCGGGAATATATAACCCCAATCTAATCTTGTTAAGTTTGAAATTAGCTCCAACTAAAAAATTTTAAATTAGTGATTTGGGGATCCTTTAGCACAGACATAGCATTCATAGAAAACCTAGAACATGTATAATGGGCCATGAGCTGTCAGTCTTAGTGGCACTTATAGGATGTCACTGGCAATGTAGGATGTCCAGGGGCCTCAAGCTAAGTGAATGGAGATGAAGTGACTTTCAATTTGGTAATTTCCTGGAAATTCGACTGAGGAGCAAACATTCATTTATGTTTACCTTCTAATGAATGACTCGCAGGTCAGTTGCTTAGCCATTGTGAATTCTGGCAAAATAATGCTTCATCCCTACACGGATCCTTGGTAAATGTTTATTTTATGAAGCTGGAAATATACCCAAGTTGCTTGCCAAGGTTTTTCCTCCTTTCTTGAAAATCTAGCCTTGGAGATGACATGGATGTGTATCAGCTGCAGGAGGGAAACACTGCCGGCCCCGATGGATTTGCCATTGGCTACCATATCAACTGACAGCACAAAAGGTGAAAGGGCAGTGGCCTTCTTTGATGTCCGTGGGCAGGATATGGAACAAATGGCACTGTCAATTGTTAAAACCTTTCCTGGCACCAGCCCATCTTTGCTAACGTTCTTATCCATGCCGTGCACTGATGACTGGATGTGAATGACACACTTCCAGAGACTGACTCTGTCCTGCCCTCCCACAAGAATGGTCTGGGGATCATTTTGGGCTGGTCGGCAGCCACGCTATCTGTGCTCCCAGAACTTCATGAATTAACGGAGAAAGTCACTACCCTGGGTGCAAAACAAATGAAAGAGCTCCTCTTTTAAGCATCTTAACTAATGATTATAAATTTGCATAAGAAACTTAAGAGGTCACCCATGCACCACCAGTGGTCTACATAATATACTTTGTGAAGCAGTAAGCTAGAAGGTAAAAGAAAAGCTGATCCTACAAAGAATGCCTAGAATGCATCCCAGTTCTTTAGAATTAGTTTTTGTTGATTTCTGAATGAAGCATGTTGGTGTCAACAGGGTCCACGTTTCTTTCCTTCCTTTTATATTTGGAGGCACAACTGTAAAATCAGAGGAGTTAGATGAAACACTGGAGGCTTCCCTAGTCCAACTCTTATTGAATAATGAGATACTAAGTCATGTTAGAGAATCAAGGCATTTCTTTTAGTGGAGAAACGGATGGTAGTTAATAAAATTGTGTCATCATCAAAGGTGAACTCACCTAAGGCCTTGAACATTTGCATTCCTCCATATTTTCCTTCAAACAGAACAGTGTTGTTTAATGGGTTGAAGGCACGGCACATTCTCACTAAAACCACTTCCAAGCAACCTATGAGAAAAAAATTTCAAACGTGTGTATATATATATATATATATATATATATATATATATATATATATATATATACGCAATATATATATAAAGAGGTTACTACTGCATATAGGTCAGGAGACTTTAAAAAACTTTAAAACACACACATAGACACATAGACACACACAGTCAGAAACACCTCAAGATTCCTTCCCAAGTAAAAAAGAACTATGTTAGAAATAAAGCTCTCTTGACGTCTATGTGAGGAATTAAAGATAAAATATACTTTAAAGGTGACTAAAATGAAGGGCAAAAACACTTTCTTCAGAAGCATACTTTCCCCCCCTATTTTTGACTGATAATGATGTTAGTTTCAACTCTTAAATTCACCGGTGATGATAAGTGGCCCAGAAAGGAGATTTGCAGCAGGCAAGTTCAGTCTGTTAACTTTTGTAGAAGTTTTGCTGTTGGGGAAACCTGTTCTCTGCTTCAGTTTTTAACACACTGCATGTATATTTCTGCATACGATGACTTCAATAGGGACACCTTCAGGATGTTTCTTGAGGGTACCATTTATGTCCTGGTATCTTTGAAACGAGGGTTTCTTGGTCAAATAAGTTTTGGCAAAAGGCTGAACATTATCCACTCCAGGGAGTTATAATCAACATTCACAGGTCAAAGGCTGTTGAAGTCCCAACATGAAGGAGTTTGTTCAACCCTGATGGACCTAACATTTCTGAGTTCTCTGTTAGCCCAATGGTGGCAGGACCTTCATCTGCAGCCATAGGCAGTTGTGGTTATTGTATTCACTGTTATATCTCCATCACCTAGAAAAGTCCCTGGCACATAGTAGGTGCTTAATAAATATTTATTAAATGAATTAGTTCACTACCTTTGTTTTTCCCTCTGAACATTTACTGACATCCTGAGCAAGTACTGCAAAGTTTCTCCACATTTTGGAGAAATGGGCTTTTGCCCCACAGTGTGTTGGAAGGTGACACCCAGGCTCAGAAGTCAGAAATTTGCATGAGAACATCATACAGATGATTTGGCTACACCCATGTTGTACCCAACTGTACCCCTGGTGCCTTTCTTAATGCTGCCATGTATATTTATGTCTGTGTTTTATTTCTTTGTTCTGCTGATGTATCTGCTTTCCCTCATATGTCACCTTAGCATAAGGGCTTACGCATAAGAAGGAATCTGCAAATATTAATTGAAGTAATGCTTTTCTGAGAAAAACAATAATAGGTACCATTTATTCACTATCTACAATATGGAAGGCACTTCCCTTGACCCCTTACATTCTTCTACATTCCATGTCTCCTACCCTTAAACCCAGGTGGACCTACATGACTGCCTTGACTAACAGGTGCAGTGGAAGTGACCCTATGGGACTTTTGAAGCTAAGTCAGAAAAATGCTACACACTTCTGCCTTGCTCTGGTGAAATGCTAACTTTTGAAACCTAGCAACCATGCTGTGAGAAAGTCCAAGCAGTCTGTGGAGGATAGGAACTGAGGCCCCCCCGAGCCCAAAGCCTTGACTGAACTCTGGGCTGTCAACCAGCACAAACTGCCAGCCATGTACATGAGCCAGTATGCAAGTGGGTCCTCCTGCCCTCAGTCAAGTTGCCTCGGTGAACACCACAAGCCATCCCTTGCTAAGCCCTGCTCAAACTGTAGCTTTGGAAGCAAAATAAATGATTATCATTCTTTGAACTAAGTTTTGGGATTGTTTTTATCCAGCAACTAATACATCAAGTTAATGTTTGAGTCAAGATTTGCACCAACTTTAATCATTTGGTAAAGAAGAAGCAGCAACTTAGAATAATTATTTTATTTGGCTCAAGTTCAAAAGGCAGCTTTTCTCCACACCTCTTTTTGTACAGTAGAAACTAACACAACATTGTAAAGCAACTATACTCCAATAAAAATTAATTAAAAAAAAATAAGCCAGCTTTGCCAGATACTGGCTATGTGGTATTGAACACAGCCCTTCACTGCCCTGAATCTTTGCTTCCTCTTCTATACGATGGAAATAATTACTGAGCACACGAGATTAAAAGAGATGTCACAGGTAAACATAAACATATATATGTATGTTATTGCATATATATAAATTATGTTATTATTATTTGCTATAGCCCAGGACCATGAAGGTTCACATGAACACCACAGTGGTTCTTATTTTCTATTTTCAAAGGGGGCCAAAAAAGACAAATATATTTTTTTCCTGTTTGGATAATGGCAGCTGCAAGTTCAATCATGTGCAAAGTTTCCTGAGTTGCTTCCTAAGTGACTGTGCGTGTGTCAGAGAGTGTGAGGGAGAGGTGGGAGGAAGGATTAGAGCAGAGTGAGTTTCTCCCGGTGTATTCTGGCTGCAGGCTAGCCTCATTAAAATGATTGGAAATGACCACAGAGGCAGAGCTCAGCTAGCCTGGATTTTTTTCCCCCCAACAGAAGGCAAGTAGTACATTTTAGAGCCAGCTCAGCAATTCAGCCACCTTGACACGCTAATTACTAGCGCTGCCTGTCAAGCTGGGTATCTCAACCTCCACAATTAATAGCTCCACTTTCAATAAGCAAAATTGTATTTGACTTCAAAGGGGAACTGAATGACTATCAGGGCATTTTTATTACTGAGAGTTTCCTTTGGGAGTTGGCTGACAGCGTGGGTGGTAAAAATGAGCTACATGTTGGATGGAGGATTTTCTAGAACTAACAGCAAGCTAAGGGTCAACCACATCCTGGTCTAAAATAGGCCCCCCATGAATCTTCTTGCTTACCTGACTTCAGAAGTAGGATTTGATCATTCTGACAGAGTTCCATGAAGCCTGTTATTCGCTTTGCAAACTCTACCACATATTGGATGGCGTGAGTGATCTGGATGGCACATTGCTGCCACAGTGCTTCCCTGGACTTCAAGAGAGAAAACACAGAATGTACATGGAGCAAAGAACAACTTGGAGACTCAGTGAAATACTCAAGGTTGCCCTAACTGGCACTTACCTGTCACTTGGGGTCCATGGTAGGAATTTACCCACCTTTAGAAGAGAGGCAATATTTTCTAAGATATTGCTTTGACCTGTTTGAACCTTGATACACCGCAATTATCAAAGTAATGAGGCTAAAATAATGGAAATATTGCAATAGTACAAAAAGATAGGCATTTATAGTTTCTTTATTATTTTGCCTCCTTCTCCTCACCTAAACAAACTCAAGCTCTTAGTCTATTTTGTAAAATCAAACTCTTACACTGAGGAATAGCAATTTCATTCACAGGCTTCCATAAAATGATTTCCACGTGTACCTGACAGACACTAAATCTGTAATATTTTTATGTTGTGTTCTTTTCCCAGAACTTATGGAGACTGCTTTTTGGTACAAAAAAAATTTCAAGGGAAAAGACATCAGATAAAGTCACTCTCTTAAGTAATATAGAACCCTGGAAATGTATTTTGATCCTTGGGTTATTTTCTTTGGAATGGGAAACATAAATCCAAGTTGTGTGTTAATTCTGTTTTTTATTGACCATAACAATATCTATGCTTTTGTCTCCTTATTCATATAAAAGTGGTAAGATTTAATTATTCCACTGGAGAAAAATCAGTATGTTGTAGTCATATATTTAGATATAGATACATTTATATATTTTATTAAAATTTCATTTACTGGTAGGTTTTGTGATTATGGATCTCAATCCTGTAGAAAATTAATGTGAGTCAAAACAACAACAAAAACAGCAACAAATTCCTTCTCTTAAAACCTTCTCTAACGGACACAAAAATAATCAAAATAATAACAGTAAAAATGTAGGGTGAGTTGTCCCTTTTTCCTTTGGTCCTTTTTAAACATGTAGGGAAAGAAAAAACATTCAGAATGCTTTGTTGCATATCTTTGTAGTGTAAGTTTGCAGCTATTATTCCTGCTATGACTTTTTCAATTGCTCCTATTCCTTGCCGGGCTGCAAGAAACCACTATGAGATGTCCTAAAATCACCTGATGTGGGCACAGTCTCCCCTGTCACTCAAATAGGGCAGTGGTTTTCAGTCGGGGTCATTTTGCCCCCCAGTGAACATTTGGCAACATCTGGAGACATTTGGGTTGTCACAACTATGGGTGAGGGGATGCTACTGGCACGTAGTGGGTAGAGACCAAGGATGATGCTAAACATCCTATAATGTGCAGGGCAATCCTTACAGCAAAGAATTGTCCAGTCTGAAATGTCAACAGTGCAGAGGCTGAAAAAGCCAGAAACAGAGAAATCACAGAAAAACTTTCCTGTAGTTTCCCAGAGTACCTTGCTTTGATACGCTTTAATTTCTTCATACGTGTGGATCTGCCACGCCAGCTGGTGTAGCTCCTCCATGGTGTATTGACATGTCTCCAGATGGGACTTAATGATGTTCTGTGCAATTCGATCTATGAGAAAGAATATCAATTTGAGGGTTTGTGAATAAAATCCCACTCTGCGGAAAGAAACCTGCTGTTAATGTGTTTCCTGTAGGAATGCCTTTTGGAGATACTCCAATTGTATGAGCATGTCTTTAACATTACTATCTATTTAAAAATCTCCAGACAAACTCTTTATTGCTTTTTTTTCAATTTTCAGTCTTTTAATCAAAATTAACTGCATTTTCCTCCTCTTTTTGGCCACAAAACTGGGGTCTTAAAGTTGTAAAGTGTTCAAATAGATATTTATTTTTAAAATAAATACAAATTACCATGTACCATGTCTCCTGATTTTTGGCCTGAAAGTCCACTCACAGTCTTGTAACACATGTCACACTGTAACAGTCAGTGTAAACTCCAAAAACTTTAAAATATTTGGAAAATCACTAGATCCCCAGTGTTTATCTATCTCAGAAAGGAGGAATTGAAATATAAATGTTTTGCTTATATTTTAAAAAGGGAGGATTAAACAATAATCTAAAAAAATAGTTTTCTATAGGGGAAAGAGAAGAGAATGGGGGCACAGGGATAGAAGCCAGACTTCTCTGATGGTATTATTTTTGTAGATTTGACTTTGGAACCATGTAGATATCTTCCATAAATAATGTGAGAGGGAGATGAAATGATATGGACTCATGAGGTGATAATTTTGAAGCTGGGTCATGAGGGCCCTTATATTCTTCTTTCAAATTTTTCATAAGATAAAATGTTTCCCTGAAAAAGTTAAAAAAGAGCAAATGGTTTTATTCATGAAAAAAGTAGAAATAAGCACAATCAATTTTGGGGGGCCATTTATTCCAAATGGGTTGTACTTAGTACTGTATCTTAAATATCGATTATTTTGGGTTTCGAGGTATGGAAGTTGAGTGATAGAACCAGACATAAGAGCTCTCCTTAACAACCTGCAGTGAGTCCCCCGAAGTTGGATAGAGCTGGCAGAAGGTCCCCTCATAATCCCCCCTCTGCTATTTGAACACGTGAAGGTGACATCTTGGAATTCTGTACTCAGGAATTCTGTAAGTGGGATGTGAGTAGAATGAAGGTGACCAAATTTTCTGCCTGGTAACTGCTCTTGGCTCATATAGAAATGGAGTTTTTCTTGTGTTTCAGGTGGTGCCATTTTAAATGCGATTTCTGTTCTTTCTAAATAGCAATATTTCATTTCTCCAGGATAATTCTCAAAGCAGTACTTCGGTACCGTTTTCTTTTTTTACCTTGCTAAGCTTCTGGTATATATGGAGGGAAATAAATTGAGTTTTAGTAATGTAGAGAATAAAAAATGTAAGCTTAAGCTTCTAATGAACCTTCGAAATAAAAAATCTCATATATCCATTGCCTGGAACATTATAAACACTAAATAAATGGTAGCCACGATTGTCATTATTAGGACATTCGACATAGTTTTTCATCAGGGAAAGGAATCTGACCACCCAGTGGAGATGAAACAGAGCTATTTAATTTTGGAATCAGTGCTACTGAAGGAAGATATTTCGATATTTATTAGAGTTGTTCAATCAGAACTATAAACTGATGGGATGTAGAAGATGCTACAAAATGCTAACTTATGATTATGGCTATGCTCTATTGGATTCAGCATTGAGCATTTCTAGACTTTCATTGCTTATCATGCTATAAAAATCCTTTCTTTAAAAAATCCTATATTCAAAAATTTATTGAACATCCTCCTATGTTGTAAAAAAGGGCAGGAAATATTCTATACATCATATTAAAATAGATTGGTATGTCATGGTTCATCATTTTTCAATTTCATTTGGGCAGTCTAATTACTTAGACTCTTAAAAAAACATATCTATTCCTCAGTAGGTATATAATGAAAACATAAGATTTTTATGGCTCTATAGTTTTCAAACCTTTATCTTCTTGGTGTAGTCTGTTTTCATTTTCAAAGATATACCGATTTGTCAGTAATTTACAGGCTTCAAGGTTTATAAGCAAAATTACAATTGCACTCAAAATTGCACTATGAAAAACTTTTTATCTGTTTGTTCCTTTACAATATCTCCTGAGAATTGCTGGCCAAGGTTTAAGAATTCCCTGGCCTTCTGCCACCAAAGTTTAGGGTTCCATGGGGTATGAGGAGTGGGCATAATAAACATGTGGGCAGATTAAGCAAAATTGAAAGTTAAATCCACATGGATGCTTTAGGACTCAGCTCAGATGGCCATTCCTGGAGAAGGTTTCCCTGTTTCCCTGTGTCCTCACATAGAAGGGCCAGCTGCCATTACACTTTAATTCCACCCCCAACTGAACCTTTATTCCAGTCAGACTCCCACTGTGCTTATTTGAATGGATGTTTCTACACCCTTCCAGATTGTGAGTTCTTCAAGAGACGGACTGCAGAACCCAGCACAGTGCCTTCATATATTCATTCACATGTTCACAAATACTTTTTGAGAAGCTATTATATACCAAGTTAAGGTACAGAGTTTAAAAACAGACATTTTCTTTTTTTAAAAGGATCTTATAATAATATCATGTCATATCATGACGTAACAAATGCCCTGAGCTATTGTGGAAGCCCAAAGAAAGTAACTAACTCAGTCTGAGGAAGGCAGAAAACTATCCACAGAGAAGATGCCTGTTGACCTGGGTCTGAGCAGGAATTTGTCACATGAAGAGAAAGATGGACCTCAGGTAGAGGGGCTGATGAAAAGGCATAGAGAGAAAATTAGCTCTGAGCTAGATAACTGCTGACATTAAACTTTACATCTTTACAATCCTTACCTTTTACAAACAATTTCCCTTTGACAGAGGAAAAAAGTGAGGTTCAGAAAGAATGAGTGACTTTAGACCCATTTTTACAGAGCTAACAAATGGTGTTGAAATCAGCTCTGTCTTTTCCAGCAAAAAGTCTGCAGTGTTTGCAATACAGAATGCATTGAAGAGATGGGGAGAAAGGGACTAGGGATAGACACTGTGACTGGAGATGCAACAGCTGCGTAAGCATGGCCATGGAGTTTGGATTTTACCTTGTAGGCGATTAAGAGCTAGTGGAAGCTGTGAAGCAGGAGAGTGACATGGTCAGTTTTTTGTTTTAAAAGGGTGATACTGGCCATGGCAAAGAAGATGAGATGGCATTAAGGAGTAAGTGAGATTAATCAGGCTGTTGTGAAAAATACAGACAAGATATGAGGAGCTTCTAGAACAGCTGAGACTGACAGAGACAGAGTGGAGGGGCTAGATTCGGGAGAATTCTGAAGGAGGATGCATAGGACCAGCAGGGTGTGTGTGTGTGTGTGTGTGTGTGAGAGAGAGAGAGAGAGAGAGAGAAAGAGAGAGAGAATTAAATATAGTAGGTACTCAGCCAATGTTGAGTTAGTAAAGATAATGTTGAAAATATCCATCCATCCATTCGTCCACTCGTTTTCCGCTTTATTTGACAAAGGATTTTAGAAAGCTAAGACTGACCCTTTGTTTGATGATCTTAAAGCCTAAGCACTCACGATGGCTTTAACATTAAACATGGGCAATTTTTTCCCATACCCTTGTGGTGAGAAGTAAAAGGCAGATCTCTTTTTGACATAAGACATATATCAATGAAAGCGAAGACACAGTAGCAGCAGTAGCAGGAGTGATCCTTCTCCACTTCCTTTCACGGGTCTGCAGTGCAAAGGTGAGCCACGTGCAAAAACCGACTTGACCCTCTCAAGGCTCAGGCTGGGGGGTCAATACACCACACAGTAAAGCTAGACTTGGTCCCTCGGGAGCAAGGCCTGACGGCTCATTCTGTCGATTAGAAAGATGCATGAACATCAGAGGAGATGGTCTGCTTGGACTGAGAGTCTGCAGTTGTGAAAAGGGGAGAAGGATTTAAAAAGAAGGGACAAAAGGGAGAGACAATGAATACAGTATGCAAAGTTCGTGCTGGGAGCCAAAGGAACTTTCAAGAGTCCTTGCCTGGAAAAATAGAAAAGGTAATAGTAAACGCTGTCATCTCTAGGGACCAACCACATGAGAAAGTCCAGACAAAAAGACTGAGGTAAAAGAGCAGGGGATATGGAATCTTTCTGGGCAATCGCACACCCTTCATCCGTTTCCCTGATTTGGATTGCAGTTGCTTCTCAGAGCCCAGTTTTGGTCGGATCCTTTAACCAGCTTGGGCTGCAGAAAGCACATGTTGAAGAAGGAGTCAGCACGCACTGTGCTGGGATAATGGGTGCAACAGAAATATGGCCCCGATGACTGAATAATGGGAAATTCTACCACCTTCAGAGGTGACGCCCATGGACTCTACACTCTCCTTTTCCTGAGACCAGGGATGAGGCTAGAGATTTCTTAAGTGGACCTGAAAATGCAGCTATATCTCCTCAGTATTTAAGATTCTGTATGTATCAGTGAGACAGAGCTTTGTCCATTTCACTAAGAGTATGCGGGCTGTTTGATAGTTAATAAAACAACATCAAGGAATGAGAAAAACAATTTTATATACTCAGTCCAGTCATTCCTTTTCAATCATGATGAGGGGAAATGTAAACACTGATGCTGGCAAGGGAAAACTGGGTGTGTAATTATAGGTTAATAGTAAGTCCATGATCCTTATTTTCTATTTGTTAATTTCATGAAAAATATCCTGCTCTCACTTTCTCTTGCATCTCTTTTTTTCCCATAAAATTGCTGTTTTACTTTTAGACTTTGACCCTTATACTATTCTTGAAGGAAGGCTTATTGGAACCCAAGACTTAAAACTAATTAATAGAATTTGTAACTTCATGAGATAGAAATGACAACATGTGATTCAAATGAAAGAATAATCCTAGAAATGTTTAAAATAATTGATATAGAGATATGTTTTTGGCATATGTTGTGGTGATGGTTTCATGAGTGTACACTTATCTCCAAACTCATTAAGTTGTAAACATTAAATACAGACAGATTTTTGTATGTCGATTATATCTCAATAAAGAGGTTTAAAAAATAATTGATATAGGCAAATATACTTTATCATTTTTGATGAAAAATACTGAAAAATATTGTTAAAATTGTTACACTTCCCTAGAAGCTTTAGGGGTAATCTTAAATCCACTTATGACAGGCAATAAGAAGAGAGAAATTAAATTTTTGAAGGGAAAACTGGAATAAAATTGATGGCAATTCTCAATAGTGTGTGCAAAAATTGTAGAACCCTGGGGCTGGAACTAACCTCCTTCCTTCATTTCCAAATGGACTGTATCTAAATAATTCCAGAAATTAGTTGGGTCTCCTGTCTCTCTCTGAAACTTTGGCTCCCTCCCCCCACTGTGATCCTCATCAATCATCACTGTGATCTGTGGAATAAATCAAAGAAGTAGGAAGGAAGTCCCTCCTTAAGGTATTTACAGGTGGTTGAGATGTGCATGATATGTGTAAATATTAATAATATTTTGTGTAAATTAATTGTGTAAAAATAATATTTTGAAGTAATATTAAAGAAATATATGAAAAATAAATTTTGTTAAGTATTAATTCATATAGAAAAGCAAAGTCTGGAAAGAAGTCATCTAAATTGCCTAGTACTATGTAGAAAAAAGGCTACATCTGCTTATTTTGGTGAAAAGTAAGTAAACTGACAAGTAAGGTGACAATTTCTTGTTTATAACTGTAATGTTATAAAATGTGGACCAGCTTGCAGCTACTAAAATAGCAAGTGACCTTCTGCAGCTCTGATTTCAACCACTCAGCGGGTTTTTTCCACCAAAGGGGCTTATTTTAGCTCTCACTAGACATTTCAGCAAATGGCGCTCTCCAAAGGCTACAGTGTCTCAGACACGGATTGCACGGGTGGTTTCATTAGAATCCCACATCCTGGGAGCGGGGAAAGTTGAGTATATCTTTAAAAACTGCTGCTTTCAGTGTTATTACCAAGAGCACCCGTGGCCCAACTGTATCAAGGCGAGAAAGCTGAGAGTCAAAGCTATATATAGCACTAGAGGGGGCTGCATCTGAAGTCCCTAATTCTTTCTCCTCCCCCTCCCTTTTTTTTTTTTTTCCTCATGAGAAAGGACGGTTTCTTCTTGGTGAACTATACCCCCTATTCATTTTCCTCCATAAGGGATTTTTTTTTTTTAAACTTGGAAGTATTCTTCTTATAATACTATATCTCAGCCTCAATCAAAATGATTAAAGAATTTTTAATTTATCACTTGCCTTAAGGATCTAGAGAACTGCTCAATTCTCTGTTTAGTTTATACTACTAGTGTGAAAGGGGAATTCTTAGGGGATTCGCTTTGAATTAATGGCAGGATATCTCTATGGACTTGCTCAAGGCAAGTTTTAAGTGCCTGCATTAGGTTTTCAGAATATCAAGATTCCTCAGAATCCACATTCTGAGGCAGTAACTCTAATATATTAGAACAATTGGTTTAAAGGTGAAACATTTAACCAAGTGTGCATTTTGTCTTTTTGACAACACACTACCAGTTTTATAAGTTTTTGGTCATTAAATAGAACAAGTCTGCTGGTTAGTGTGTAATAGATGACTGTCAGAGAGGACAATGTTACTTTCGAGAACTTTCTGATTTTTCTAATCTCTATTTAGAGATGATTATTTTGGGGGCATAAATAGAATTGTGCTACCAGCATAAAAACATCAATATTTAAGCTTAAAACAGCCATCTATTAGTGATCCACAGCCTCAATAGGGAGGTAATATTTTCAGCATTTAAGTTCTTCAAATTTTTTAAAGAAGAATTTAGGGGCATAAAGAACCCATAACTTATTTGTTGGCTCAGTTTCAATGTCCAACCACTCATTACTCTTTTACCAGTGAATTAGGAAAGCTTCTGGTCTCCTTTTCAAACAAATTCTATTGCCAATTATTACATCAGAGAATGGCATAACTGACTTTTACTTCATGTAGATCTGAACCAAAATGTTCTTAAAGTGCTTCAGAAAAATATATTAACAAAATATAAGATTGTTATTAACTATAAAAATGATGAAAAGGTGATAAAACACAACTCAATAAAATATGAACACAGAGAAAAACAGTGAAAAAAATCAGATTAATACTACAAGTAATAATATCTGGGAAAGGACTGAATGAACAGATTAATAAATAAAATGGTTAAAATTTTATCAAATTTCAGGAAGTTCAGGTGAGAGCATTTTAATAGGAAGTAAGAAAACGGAAACTAAAGCAGAAAGAAAAATTGAAAGAATCCATAGGGCATTTGTATTTAAGCAGAGTATATCCAAAGGAAAAAACATCATACACAGCAAAACAAATTAACTATCTACGAGGGTGCCTTCTTAATAATTTAATAATGGAAAGCTGTCTTGGATCACAAGTGTTTTGTTTCATTGCAACAATGCATGTCTAGTTTTGGGGAAATTACAGTTCCCTTTCTTCAAACTAGCTAAGAAAATTAAGAATATAGTATAAAAACATTACCTTTTGAAGCTAACTTTCATAGTAAAAGACCTCCTTCACAGAACAATCAGAAAAGATCATCGTACTTCAATGCCCTAGAATTGGTGAGTTTTAAGGAAAGCAGCTTGTAGGATGGAGGAAGCCAATATGAACCCATTGAGCCTTTTATTTCACGCCCTTTGGGAAGTCACTTAACATTTTAAAGTCTTAGTTTCTTTGGGTTTGATTTTCTCTCCATAGAAAGATTTGGCAGCAGTGATATTTTCTAAGGGCTGTGTAAAAGCATGGCGACTTGAGCCTAAGGAGCTAAATAGGAATTTCTCTTTCTTTTGACTCACAAGGGAGAAGTCTTGCAGAGTTACAGAAGGTGGGAGTATAGCTCACAGTCTTAAAAGTACTTGAAGTGTCTTAGAACAAACAAAAACAAGATAATCTAGAGCCCATGAAAATATTTCCCTATTCTCTTTTAAAAAGTACACCTCCACACATTACCCAAAGGACACTTAGCGGGTCACAGATGATGAAAACCTAATTACGGAAATTGCTCACGGCCATCATTAGGATTGACCTTTACTATTTGGATTTTGTTGACATATGGATTGACCGTTAATTTAAACAGAAGCAATCCCTCCCCAACCTTACCCCCTTTTGGAAATGTAGCCAACATAATTCTGACCTTTAGGAAGAACTAATTCAGGAGAAATCTGTGGAGGCAATTTTTACATTTTCAAACATTTAATCTAAATTTTTAAAAGTAATCATTGCTTAAATAATACATTTAATTGACTAATGCTTTAAAATAAGTGTTTTCTAAATAGTCTAGCACCAAATGTTCCTGGAACAAACCTGTCTGAAAACCAAATAGCAGTTCCACAATAGTCTGCATAAATAGGGCTCAGATTTAAATAATAAATTTCTTCTTCTCAGTAGTAAGGGTATATCATCATATATCCTTATCTATAGCTTACATCCTAAAATAAAATAAACAAAAAGTCTTTCCAGCTAGAAACATTTCCAACAGGTTTCCCCACATTTGTAAATATCACAGAAATAAATCCTGTACTGGTTGGCAGAGAGAGCCTGTTATGTTGGTTGTATACCATGGTAATGAAAACCAAAGTGTATCAAGCTCCATCAACCTGGCCATCAACTGACATTTCTGTGTCCCATAGCCTATGTGGCATTTTAACCCCAACCAGCTCTTCCCAAAATAGGTGTTTGAAAATGTGGCTAAAGCAGTACCTATTCACCCCAGTCAGTGGAAAAGTGATTCAGAGCTCTTTCTAAGAGTAAGTGTCAAGCTTGCAATGCGGGAAATACTAGTCAACAGTGGGGCTGTTTCAGAGATTGTCTTATAAGCATAAACATTCCCTCCTTCAATAAGTCATAGGTAGAACCTCATGAAATCTCCTTCCCTCTTCCTTACTGCAGAATATTTCATATCTACTATGGCTTTTGAAACTGAGTGCATACATCGGAATTGGTTTTCCAATAGCTTCCCAATAGCATTTTTTTTTTTTTGGTTGGTGGATTTTAGAATCTTCTTAGGAAGTTCTGAATTCTGAGTCAAAAATTAATCCCAAACTAGTATCTCCAGGGGAAGTGTACTGAGGAAGATCAGTTTTGCACAATTTCAACTCAAAATAGAAAAGGTGATTTAAAAGATTTACCTAATCCAGTGAATGCTAGCACATAAGGAAAGCTGTACTGACAGAGGTACAAGCATATAGTGGTTAATCTGCATACAGGTACTATAAATAGATATGCAGGTTTATAAGTACTTCAACTGAGCATATATGTGTGTATTGCTTATAATGTAAATCATGCTTATATATGTTTAGAGCCTTGCTGGTCACAAAGTGCTTTTGTATACATTATGCCATTTATTCCAGTTGTGGAGAATCATTGCACTGAGCATGACAGTAGAGTGACTACAACATATTACTAGGTGAGTTAAGACATCTTTTTCAGGTTGTTAAAGGATATCTAGTAAGATATGGATTTGAATGACTCTAGGGAAGAACTACAGTGTCCTCTGTCCCAGGATGCTCCAGAATAATTCATGGCCATGGGCTAGTTAATACTATAGTTGTGACCATGGTAAAGATCCCAGAAATGTGACAAATTGAATTGATTAGCCCAGTCCCCACACTTGGGCAATTCCTTTTTTTTTGAGATAGAAGACAGGATTCTGGAAATAAGCAGCCTCTTGGGATGTAGTCTATGGGAAGCAGAGAACAAGGTAGTATGAAAATTTCAGAGGAGTCAGGTAAATCCCTCTCAAGTGACCAAGGTGATCTGGGTAGGCCTGGGGCTCAGTCAAGACCATATCTTTATTGTTTTGTCCCCCTTTTTCTTTCAACAGGGGTTTGGGGAGGTGGTCAGGTTGAAGTGGGCCAGAGAGGACAGGTCGATTTGCCCTGAAGTATCCATACAGCGGCTCACTCTTTACTTTGTACATGAACTAGGGATGGTTTGAGATTGGCCACCAGCCTCTCATTGATCAGCTCCTGGTTGTCCTTGATGTTCATTTTTTTTTTTTTTTTTTTTTTTTAGGAGTGTGGATGAAGAGACGAGGCTGGTGCACACTTCTGATGTGACTGTGGTTATTAACTTTATAGTTGACAGGGTCATTCCACCCCATGGAAATTCCCAAGTGTGATCCTACTCCTTGAGACAATTGTTTCAGCATCGGTCAGGATTGCCTAGTTGCCTGTAAGTCCCCTCCCCTCCTCTCTACTACCCTACCCTTCTCCTTGGGAAGTGGCTGTAACAAAGGGAATATTTGTGCACATGGACAAAGCTCCCACCAGGAGTTGGGAGAACCATAATCCTTCAAAGTCATTGAGCCCATCTGTCTTATTTTTCAGATGAAGAGACTGAGCTCCAGAAAGCTGAACTAATTTTGAACAAGTTCACATGTCTAGTATGTGAACTAGCCATCAGGAGTCCCAATTTCAATGTCCTTTCCCTAAACTGCCTGCATAGGACCTGTGTTTGGGTGAAGGTGACAGGGGTGTCAGATGACAATGGAAGTTCACAAGATGTCTTCCCTCAAGGCAAGAAAGAAAGAACTAAGACACTGGATTTTCATGTCCCTTACTGCTTGAATGCTTTTTCTCATTAGTTTAGTCTACTTTTGTTCATTTTAATGACTTACTAGGCACTTGCTCCTAAATTGAATGCCTACCTGTATTTGATAAAGTTGCCACCAGAGGACATAGGAAATACATAGCTGGAGTTAAATTCTATTCTCTGTACCATTTCTGAATGAGTAGTTGAATATGCTTAATAGGTTTAAGCAGTTGTAAAATATTTACCTGTAAAAGCGTATGTCATTGAAGCTGCTGCCTTATGACCATAGCACCTGCTTGGGGTTCTTAATAAATAACAACTGAAACACCATCAACTTTTACAGAATTTCCCCCAATAAAACAGCACTAGAAATACCTTCTATGTGTCCACGTAGCCTTGATGAAAAAAATAGTACATTACAGGGATTAGATCACCTTTAGGCTAATCCCTTTTTGTAATCTCCTCTATTAATACTCAGCTTCTGTAATAGATGAATTTGCTAAAAAAAAGAGGTTTATTTCTATTTTTGATGTTTAAAATTCCAGGCTCCATAAATAGACCACAAAAGGAATATGAAAGTAAATCTACATTTAAGATTACACAGGAGGGATCAGTGAATTCACATTTCATTGTCTTTATCTGGAGAGAAAATTACTGAACAGCAAACTCAGATAATGTTTGTAAAAGGCAATCTATCCCCTTAGCACTGAAACTAATTTGATGGATTTTTTCCCTGTTTTTAAAAGCATGTTGTTTGGCTGTTTGAATTGTCTTGTTGCCTGGTACCTCATGGATACACTGTCAATCATCTTGGAGCTTAAATGAGCTTTCATTAAGAGTATTAGTCCTGCAGAATCCTCCAACCCATCTGAGGGCTATAGTGGGGGAGCAAAAACACGACCTTCCATTTTCTTTCTCTGCTTGTTTGCCAGTCTTCCTATAGCCAGCTTCCTTTCCCTGCCACCAACCACGGCAAAATTTTATTTGCAAAGATATAACACCTCCACCATGCCAGCTTGAAGTAAAACTCCTGCTAAACCCAGTTAAACCTGATGCCAAAATATTAATTTGCAGCTTCTCTTATTTTATGGTGTTTTCTCCTATGGGATTTTGAGAAACCCAAGCATATTATTCTGGAAATATTTCATGTTTTTCTCTTTGCTTACCCACATTTTCTTTTCGAGTCCCAAGACTATGGGAGTAAAACCTTCCTGATAAGAGCTGTGGCACAGAGTAAGCAATACCCCCCACCTTCTTCACCTGCAGGAGAGTTTGTGGTATCGTCATGCTCAGGATTTAGAATACATGGCGTTGAACTGCAGTTATTTATTTTCATGCCTGCCTCCTCGACGGTGGGGACAGGAACCGTGTTCTCCTTGCCTTGAGTGCCTGGCACACACTCCCAAACGTAAGGGTAAGCTGGGACAAAGTGAGAGAGTGGCATGGACATATATACACTACCAAACGTAAAACAGATAGCTAGTGGGAAGCAGCCGCATAGCACAGGGAGATCAGCTCGGTGCTTTGTGTCCACCTAGAGGGGTGGGATAGGGAGGGTGGGAGGGAGACGCAAGAGGGAGGGGATATGGGGGTATATGTATATGTATAGCTGATTCACTTTGTTATAAAGCAGAAACTAACACACCATTGTAAAGCAATTATACTCCAATAAAGATGTTAAAAAAAAAAAAAGAATATGTTTTTGAAAGAATGCCTGGAAGTGTAGAGTAGTAGAATGAGCTACATAAGAACTTAAGCTTTACCACTTAACTAACTCTGTGCCTGGGAAAATCACTCACTCTTTCTGACCCTTAATTTCTTCATCTGCGCAATGGGATGATTTCTTCACTTCCCACCTGAAGGCACTGGTAGGAGGCTTAAATTGGCTAATGTGCATGAAGGGATTTTCTGTTTCTGTCTATCCATACGGTATTATTATTAGGGTTCCTGAACCTAGAAGTCTGTAGTTCCTTTGGTGCACTTTTAGAAAGACAAGTTTGGTTTTTCAGGGGGAATATTCCTGACTCATAACACTCAACTAATTGACTTTTTGGGATCTGCATGCTGTTGCTAGTATTGTTTTATGGTTCTTAAACATGCATTTTTATTAAAATTTCAAAACTGTAAGACTGTATTCTGTATGGGCTAATCCAGAAACTGTTTTTTTTTAAAAAATCTGCTTTTACAATGGCCCAATCAGAATCATGGTCTGGTTGTACACTTTCATTGTTCTCTCAGAAACGAGAGGAAGCAGATCAGTACTTCTAGCAGCCAAGAGTGATGTTAAAAAATTCTCTCGTGTGATATAGCCTTCAATTCACCCAGTCAGAATGTGGCTAAAATCACATTTTCTTTTTTTCCTTTTTTTTAAAAAAGGTTTTATTTTATTTTTTGGTCGCGCAGTGTGGCTTGCGGGATCTTAGTTCCCTGACCAGGGATGGAACCTGGGCTCTGGCAGAGAAAGCACCAAGTGCTAACCAGTGACCGCCAGGGAATTCCCCACATTTTCTATTTTTGTCAGCACAGGCTTCTTTCTATGACAACTTGTCACCAGCCAGATTAGTATAGATCCTTGTTAATCAACTCAAGTCAAAATGTCAGCGTGCACCCCCTGTAAGCTCCTTTGTAGCTCCCAGTAGGACGTCAGGTAGGCAGCAAACACCAAGCAAGTCTTGTTGTGGGAATGCCATTAACTTGTGAGGGGCTCCTTTTGTTTGATGGGAAGAAATATAGTTAAAATAGTTTTTAACTATTTTAACTAATATAGTTTTGATGTTACTTTGACCTGGGTTCACATGCTTACTTTGCTTTTAACAAGTTTTGCAACTTCTGAGCCTCAATGTTTTCATCTGTAAAATGGATATACGAATAATTATATAACAGGCATAATAGGGTTGTTATAAGAGTTGAATATTGCTAGGCACCATTAGGGGCTCAATAACAGGTAATTAGGTAATGACCAAGAATGTTATTAAGTAATAATGAGATTAATACCATTATAATATCAATTATATTGATAATAATAATAATGATGAGGCTTATGCATGACAGAAGCTGTTCTAAGAATTTTCAAATATTAACTCATTTAATCCACACACACAGGTAGGGATTATTATTATCTCAGGTTTACAGCTGAGACTCAGGTTAGGTAAACTGCCTGAGGGAGAAGGAACAATGAGGTTTTGAACTCAGGTAGTCCGACTCCAGAACCAAAGTTCTTAACTGCTGTACTACACCACTGATGCCCTCCTGCCCAATTAGACTGTTATGGACTTAGTGCTTTAGTGAAATGAGTGGCAGTGTTTTGGATGGTGCAGGAAAGCATAGTGCATCACATTGTTGTGGCTCTTACAGGTACCTCCATTCGACACGCGAAGGAGTTTGTGTCCACTAGATGGCATTGCCGTTTTAACGAAATGGGAACCAAGGCAATACTTAGGCTTAGGAGCCTGCTAAATTTGAGAGCACTAGGAGGACAACCTAATTGCATCCCTAAAAGTCTGATGGGAGAAACCTCCAAAATTTAAGGCAGATCTAGAGATCTCTAAAGACTAATAGTATCTTGAAATAAGTAACAAAAATAAATGCTAGTTCATTTTGGGGTCAATGTCTGTGTAGAAAATCTGGATGCATTTGGAGTTTCTCTAGTTCATAGAGGAATAGACTCAAGGCCAGGAGGAGAATGACCTGGGTAGAGTTACTTGAACTTCATGTTTCTGGCTGTAGTTCTCTTTCTGTAATACCTCCTACTGATTCTAAATCACAAAGAAATTGTGATTTCTGCATTCTTAGAAAGTCTTTCCTTTTTGGGTATGGATCAGATCGCCCAACAATTGTTTTTGTTTCAGTATGTTTTAAACATGTGTTCCCAATCAATAGCAAACTCAGGAACTTAGATACTAAGTAGGATAAAAGCAAAAAATGGTGCCTATTTCCTTTTCCTTTTAACATGTCCTTTTGGAAAGACCTAGTGACTCCACTTAAACAGATTGTCCCCTATTGATTGACAACGCAGTTTGTGAATACTAAGCCCATAGCAAGTAGCAGGATAATGGATAAGCACAAGGACTCCAGAATCAGACAGCCTGGGATGGAAGTTGGCTCTATCATTTAGTAACCAAAGGACCCTGGGCAGGTCATGAGACACCTCTGAGCCTCTGTTTCCACATCTGTAAAATGGGAGTAATAGTTTTACTTATCATGTAAGATGCTTGTGAAAATTAACTGTGTGTGAAGTGCCTGCGACATAGTCACAGGTTAAGGAGAGCAACATAATGAATATTTTTGTTATTAGAGCTGATGTGTAGTTTTCTATGTCTCTCAGTTGTGGATGTTGTCACAGGTGCTATGTCAACCACTTCTTTACTCCCTGCCACAGGCTGAATTGCTAAGAGAGAAAAATAATGTTTCAGGTTTTATAACTGTGTCACGTCACTTCTTCCTCAACCAGATGGTAGAAGTAGCCAAGATACATATGGCGTGTCCTTCGTTATGTGTTCACATCAACTTTATTTAAAACACTCGTAGGCTTTAGGCTCCTACTCACAGTTTAGACAGAGAAGGTGATTGAACACGTGGTGGACAAGTGAGAACAGCTCAGAGTTACTGAGCGCTTGCGGAGTGCCAAACATGGCTCTGTTTTACAAGTATTGACTCATTTAATTCTTACAACAACGGTGTGATCTGTGAGCTAACATTTTTTGAGAAAAAAAAAAAAAAATAGGATGAGCAAACCAGGATTGAGAAACTTGCTTCAGCTCAAATAACAGGCGACAGATCCAGGATTTGAATTCAGGTAGCCTGGTTCTCAACCACTCTTTTCTGCCACGTCTCAGGGCAAGATGTGAGGAAGCCTCAAAGACTCCCGAGCTCCACACTGCTTCCCCTGTGCACTAAGTACTGCATGAAGCCTGCTGTAGCCACTGCCTGCTACCTCCTCCGGGCCGCTGTTAACATGCAGCTCTGTTACCCAGGAGGGTAATGTGTTAAACCTACATCCATATTTTTATGGCAATTAGTTAATACAATCAACCGATTAGACGGTTAACAGACTCCTAAGCTTAACAGGGTAAAACAAAGCTGCGACAGGTCAGAAGAGACAGTGCACTCTTGAAGACCACTCCTTAAGAAGGACATTGCAGAAGCAGGAGGGTCTGCAACCGATGCAACTGTGCCTGGGACTTGCCCTGCTCAGAGGGGCTTATTTGTTGCCCTTCCGTAACATTCCAGACTACACTCTTTTCATTGCCAGTAATTCAGACTCTATTCCCACGTAGAATTCTTGAATTCAGATTTACAAGAGCCTTAGAGGTCTTCTGGTCTACCCCTCTGCCTTTACACAGAAGGAAACTGAGGTTTGTCCCCAGTTATCTTAGATGGAGAGTTGGAGCCCTGTTCATTCAGTTACTACATACTGCTTCTATATCCCTTAGCTATTTCACTTTTAATAGCATCACTTTGAACACTTGCTGAAATTTTCTTGTTTATACCAATAACATTTTCCCTTCAGTGATGAACCCAAATTCAACAGATAGCATCTGTTCTTTACAGATAGCATCTTTCTATTTATGATTTCTTCTTTCTTCCTTTGCTTGAAATAAATTTTATGGGCCATGGGAACAGTGACAGTTATTAGACGATATTTTAAAATCAATTAGTTTTCTCACTAGAAGCCATAAATGCAAGCAATTCAACTTAAACCTAAGAAAATGATCTTACTAAACAGGACCAAGGCAATTTCAAAGTAGAATTTCCAAAAATGAGCTGGAAGGAGATTTCCACTTACCGATTTCAGTCATCGTTATCCCTGGTGCTAACTGCCCGTTGTTGAAAGAACTATAGGTAAACAAGTTGGGTACGGATGTGAGGTCATAGATGGGTTCTTGCTTTATCTGTTTGATTCCAGTCATGTCAAGTCCTGACTGATCAGGGGACGGCTGGCCGGAATCCACGCTGTAATAACCCTCGGACTTGGGCAGGTCCATGACGTGTCCGTTGGCGTACGTGCCACTGGCCTCGCTGTTCAGGCTGCTGAGGCCGTTGCTGACGCCGCTGCTGTACACCCTGGCGAGGGCCTCCGCCTCCCCGCCCTGCTGCTGCCGCTGCTCTTGCAGCCGCTGCTGGTGCTTCTGCACCTCCGCATACAGGCTGTCCCTCTGCTTCTTGGACATCCTCCCGAACTTCACAGCTGGGTGGGAGACAAAAGCAGAAAACAGCGCTTGAGGTTCTCATTCCCGTTAACCACCTCAAGTCCAAGGGCTCGTGGATGGCTGTCCCCCTCAACATAAAACGCACAACGTCCCAGTACCATAGCCCAAGAGTCCATTCGTTTGCACTCCACATTTGATAAAAGGTTATATTCATGGGTGTCTGCACTGGTTTATGTGCCTAGTGAGAACTAAATCTAAGCTAGGAAGAAATGTACAAACTTATAGATGTATTTCTCATTGACACGATGTTAGAAGGCATATTTCCTCGTTCTTTCTTCCTTGAGGGGAAAAAAAAAATTTCACAAAAACCCAAAACTACCACATAGTACCTATTCAAATGTAGACCAACACTCATTATTAGCTTCCCTCCTAAGCATTAGGATTTCTAGATTGCCAGATAGGACCCTATTATTTCACTATTTTCTAAATAGCATGTTAGGTAAGACCAAGGATGTGGAGCAGGGTGAGAAACACAATTTCAAGTAAAGCACATCATTTGCCTTCGATTGGATTTTGGGATCAAATGAAAACAATCTTTGGAAAATAGCAATTTTGTGAATACAATACCCAGCAAGTGAGACAACAGTAACCCTTCCTTTCTTATTCTACCGTCCCCAAGTTTTATACTGCCCCTCTCTTCTGGAAAAATCCTTAACCATCCTGAGGAAGAAGGAGAAAGAGGCTCTGTCAGTGGTCACAGAGTAATACAAAGATGCTTTGATCTGAATTCACTGTTTCTTATAGAGCTTAACCTCCTGAACTGTTGTGGATCGAGACATTTTTCCTCACATGCTGTCAACTCCCGTTTAAGGCTGTGAACGTCCGGAGTCGAGGGGCCACCTTACCTGAATCATCAAGCATGATGTCATTCGGCTCATGTTAATGGTAGGGACTATGGTAAACTTAGAGGTTCCCTTTTGAGATTCTGCTTTCTTTTCTTTTGTGACACTGTTCCCGTCACCGGCTGGTGGTGGGAGCTCAGAGAATGTGGGAAGAAGAAAATGGAGAGTAGAAATAGGTCCAATTTCTGGATTCAGTCAGTAGAGTTGATGAGAATAACTTCTGAGAATGACTAAATGGTGAAGTGCTTAAGAACTCTCCAGCACCAAGGGCCCACAGAAGAGATTCTTGTTGTGAAACAGCTGCCGTTTTACCTCCCAATATTCCTCCAATATTCATTTTCTCTTTCCAGTGGTTATAGAGCTACCAAAGTTTATCTGAGCATAGGCTGTTCAGAATGGAGACCACATTTCCCAACCTCCTTCACTGCCAGGTGTGTCTCTCTGATGAAGTTCTGGATAACAGGGAGTAAATGGAAGCGCTGCATGCAGGTGTGTGTCCTGAGGCTCGCCATTTTCCTCCTTTCTGCCTGCTGGATTGTGGATGTGAGGGATGTATTTAGAGCAGCCCAAACTCTTCCTATCTCCTTAATCTTTAAAAACCTCTGTTCTGGCTTTCTGACACTGCCTAAGTAGGAAAACCAAGTGGCAATTATCCACTAATTTTTCTGAATAAAGACAAGTAATCGGGTTAATCCAGACCAAACTCCCCATTCCACCTCAGTTGTCATTTTTATAGGTTTTTTTTCTTTTCTTTATTTCTTTTTTTTTCTATTTTTTTAAACATCTTTATTGGAGTATAATTGCTTTACAATGGTGTGTTAGTTTCTGTTTTATAACAAAGTGAATCAGCTATACATATATATATATATATATACCCATATCTCTTCCCTCTTGCATCTCCCTCCCTCCCACCCTCCCTATCCCACCCCTCTAGGTGGTCACAAAACACCGAGCTGATCTCTCTGTGCTATGTGGCTATGGATGAAGAAGATGTGGCACATATATAGAATGGAATATTACTCAGCTATAAAAAGAAATGAAATTGAGTTATTTGTAGTGAGGTGGATGGACCTAGAGTCTGTCACACAGAGTGAAGTAAGTCAGAAAGAGAAAAACAAATACCGTATGCTAACACATATGTATGGAATTTATAGGGTTTTGAATCATTGTGTTTAACTTTGTAGAGATGACAGGACATTAAATTCTGTTTCTCAGAGACAAATATATTTGCTTCCTAACTGCAGTGGTATTTTCAGTTTGTCCATGGACAGAATTCTGTAGTTGCTTTTAGAGAAAGCTTTCTATCTTTATCATTCCAAATAATTTACTCTATATCATTCTCTAGGGGGAAAAAACCCTTTTAGTATACGAAAAAAATAAATCATGGTAAGTTTTGATTCAGAAAAAACTTCTTTCCCACCAAGAAATGTCACATGCTTCTCCATTTGCTCACCCCCTGTCCTTTGCATTCCTGTAGATTCGGAAGAGCTCTTTGTGACAGAGATAGAGAGGTGAATGCAAAATTTATGTCTACTGCTGTAGGTTAAGATTTTTGTTTTGGCTGGAGTAGACCTACTTTCTGACTTACTTTAGTAGAATAGTTTTGCATTTATTCATTTAAAATTTATAGGGAGAAAAAATTAAGAACGAGGAACTCTTCTGACATGGAGACAAAAATGTAGTGTCTCTTTTTAAACCTTTTTCCAAACCTAAACCTTGCTTTAGATGTCTATACACTTTAGGTGAAATACACATTGTAGTAGGTTGACTGCGTTAATAACCCTGACGCTTCTTGCCTATTTGCCTGCTCTACCCCATGTAAATTTGCAGTGCCCTTTCATTTTGTGCAGGCATCCTGCTCCATCCCCTTGACTCAGGGTCATGTGATCTGCTCTGGACCAATGGGATATTGACATATGTGACACAAACAGAGGCTTAAAAAGTGCTTGTGTGATTGAGTGCCTCACCATGAAAAGGACATGCCTACACTAGTTTGCTGAAGGATAAGATATGTGAAACAGAGCAGAACCATCTCAGGCAAGGCCAACTACAATCAGGAGAGCTGTAGAACTGACCTGTAGCTGACAGCAGATATGGAAATGAGCCCAGTCAGGACCCTATACTGAACAATTTTAGGTTCAGAATTCTGCTGTTAACCATAAGACCTCACAATCAAAGCCAACAGTATCAAATAAGTATGCTGCCAAGCTCTTTGCCCTGGTAAACACCCGAAAACCCACTCAATGGTGAATAGTTATGCCTCCTCCAAAAAAATTGACTTATCAAGTCACTGAGCAATTTAAATATTTTCAAAGAAAAATCTTAAAGCTCCACAACATTTTGGAATTATCAGGCTTCATCCTAAATCAAGGACTTTGCTGATAATGACTATAATACTATTTTAGAATAAATTTTCCATTCATTTCAGAAACACTGATGAGCCAGTGTTTCAGTTTTATGCCCCTTCCAGTAATAAAAGTGGTGACATATTTGGAAAAAATTATAGTACTTGGCAAAATAAACTTACTGAACTTTCCTGATATAAAAATAATTTCTTGTCACTATTTGTAAATACATTTATTGTATTCATGGGCCTATGTTTTTAATTTAATTTAATTTATTTATTATACAGCAGGTTCTTATTACTTATCTATTTTATACATATTAGTGTATATATGTCAATCCCAATCTCCCAATTCATCCCCCCCCCCAACCCCGCTTTCCCCCCTTGGTGTCCATACGTTTGTTCTCTACATCTGTGTCTCTATTTCTACCTTGCAAACCGGTTCATCTGTACCATTTTTCTAGATTCCACATATATGCGTTAATATATGATATCTGTTTTTCTCTTTCTGACTTACTTCACTCTGTATGACAGTCTCTAGGTCCATCCACGTCTCTACAAATGACTTCATGGGCCTATTTTAACAAAGGCTATATTACTATTATATTTTCAAGTATTTGCATTCTTCTTACCACTACCCATTAATCAGAATGGCACATATTTTAAGTGTTTGACCCTCTCAAACTTGAATTATTCTGTTAATGAGATTCACTTGAGTATGGAGACAGCCTCTTGTTAAACTGCTGGCTCTCAAAGAAACCAGCACAATTTGTATACGTTGCAAGTGCTTTATAAATATTCAGTGATGATAGTATTTGCTCATGATATGCTCTTAACCCTCATTTTGATCCCACACTAGCAAAGAACCATTTTACGCAAAAGTATTGGAAATCTTTTCATATCTATTTGAATTGTGGGATTCTAAATGGAATGGAAGTTTTTGGAGTAACTATAAAACAAAGATGATGCTTCTTCAAAGATTTCTGCTTCCTACCACATGACTACTAGACACATGTTTTTGGTATCAAGAGGAACCCCGTTGTAGAACTATCATCTATGACTTTCCATAGTCCTTTTGGAAATTATTTTATCTTACTATCTTTGGCTGTGAAATTCTTTATGTTTATCTCTCACTACTTATCAAGGAAACTAGTCTTAATTTAACTTTAAAATTTCAAGGCTATGCCTTTTTATAGTGCTTTAAGATTTGTTGAAAAAAATCTGATTCAGTCTACCCAACCCTATTCATAATTTTAAAATATTCTCTCTCTTCCCCTTCACTTCTTTTCCAACAGAACTTCCTGTGATTATGGAATGTTCCCTGCACTTTCCAATATGGTAGCCACAAGGCACATGTGGCTTTGAGCACTTGAAATATAGCTAGTGTGACTGAAGAACTAAATTTTAAATTTTATTTAATTGTAATAAATCTAAACTTAAATTTAAATAGCAACCCATGGATACCATATTGGACAATGCCATTCTGGATAACAAGAAGCTAAATCTGTGACACCTGCCCTTGTAGGGCAGCTTCCATTTTTTCATAGAGGCATGTCACTTAGGAGGACACATACTTCATTATTGCAAGGTGAGTATAATGTTTTTTCTTTGGGGTGCAATATCTTCCTATTGATGCCAAAATTTTTCTGTTTTTTTTTTTTTTGGTAGTGCTAATAAAACTGACACTGAAGATTCCGGCAACTAACATTTGTGAAGGGTCCAGTTAAAAAAAGAAATAAATACAATGGTGGAGAAGATTCAGTGCACATATGCATGCCATCACTTCACACACATGTATACATGCAATATCTTCACCTTTTTATACACATAAACACATGTGTACGTATTCCAAGTGGATTTGACTTTTGATTCTTTGCCAATGTTAAATTCGAACAAATTTGTTACTGCTGAGTTTGTTGTCTACTCATATATCTCCCATGACTAATATGCCACTATAGAAGCTGAAATTCAGGAGAGAATGAAAGTCCAGTGGAGTCAACAGTTATATCAAGCCATCTACTAGCAGTCATATTGTTTTAGTGACCAGGTATGGTGAAGTAAATATTCTTGGAGCCAGGCATAACTGACAGAAAACAAATGCAAATATTAAAATGAAGATGCTACTTTATGTCTGAGGGAAGCTGGGTGGTGTGTATATAGAAGTTAGGTGTGAGGGCATCTTACCTTGGCTACTGGTACTACTGCTAAAGCACTTTGAAAATATCTGCTTCATCAGTAGAAGGTAGGTATAATAAATTAGTGGCAGGACACATACTACCTCTCATTCTTGAGCCCTTACTAGACATAGCTAATTAACCATAACCTCAGGGCTTCATAATCCTTTGATATCACATACTAGGCATTACTTATCAATAGGAGATAAAACCTGTTTAGCTTCCCAGGTATTAGTGTGACTTTAGTTTAAAGTACCCTATATATTCAAGGCTTATAACAAACTTCCTCTATATAAACAGTAAAGAAGAATTTGTTTTCCCTTAGAGAGAATCATTTTTTTTCTTCTGCTGAAGCCTCTTCTCCTCATTCCCAGCCACTATTATCACTCCTGAGCATTTCTCCTCACCATTAATTTGACACAAGCCATGCTTAGGAGGCATTTTGAAAGATGTCCCTGGAAGCCTCAAGACTGTCTCTGGACCTAAAATTAAGATGGATCATTATCCTTAATCCTCAGCATCCTTAGATACTATCTTGCTTTTTCTTGCACAGAAGTTTATGCTGTAGTAAATTTCTTCCCCCTTGAGAATAGACTGCAGCTCTATCCATAAATGATCCCCATGCCCCAACCCCCACCCCAACAATATACTTCTTTTATGTCATGAGATTCAGACAACCTCTTAGATTTTGTGGGCTGACATCACTGAATCTGCCTTGGACCATACGCCCATCCCTTGCTCATGATTCTGTTCACCAGCACAGACCCACATGATCTCTCTTTCCAAATAGATACTTCCTTTTATTGTAGGAAGAAGCAACAAAGGCAAGTACTCAATGGCTTAGTCTCTCTGTAGAATTATTAATGGAACTTTTCAGATACTGTCAATTATTATGCTGCCTCCATATTACAGAAATGAAGTGCAAAATTATCAACTCAAATTCCCACAGAATTTCACTAAAGAAATTCTGAAAACCATTTAACCTCCACCCTCCACTTTCTTCACTTTAGTTATGTGCAAGTACACAGGGCTATAAATTTACCCTAAGAGTAAATGTATGTGATTAGCAAATCTAGAAAAACAAACAAACAAAATCAGCTGATACATAGAAAAGTTTTGGAAACCTACATCTTGTAGCTTTAGAAGCTACCTATAAACTGGAAGGCTCAATGTCAGATTCTTTTTATTTTGGGGGTTAAATATATCTCATTGGTATACTTTTGTGCAAGACAAGTTTATGTGGGTTGGAAATTAGAGAAATGGTAAACAAAGATTCAAGATGCAACTATCTGGAGAATGCAAGCTAAGAAGTAAACAGTGTATATGTTTAGATACCATCTATGCAGAGCTAAATTTATCCAAATGACTAAAAGGCCCGCATTTAATTCAATAACTCATAAAATCCCTTTATACCAAGAGATAGTGCATGCCAATTATCTATATTTCTTTAAAATCTAGAAGTATTTCTTTTTTTTTTTTCTTTTTTGGTCCACACTGCCTTGAACTTCATTACAGGGAGTGTGACCAGAGACACAGAATCCTCAGTGATTCACATAAAGAGAATAAGTATCAGGGGCTTTGTCTGTGTCTCAGGCTCTAGGTAAAAGAGAATTCCATGATTCATTCAACAAACACTTAGGTGCCTGCTTTTAACCAGACCCTGAGGATACAGCGGGAACAAGACAGAAATGGCCCCAGGACACAGGGCTGCTCATAATCCAGTACAGGAGTGCTACGGCCAACGTCAGTGGGGAAAGAATTCGTTTAGATGAAAACTTAAAAATGGACACAAAGCTAGATGAAATTCTTTGTGTGAGTTTATTTGTCCCCTTTCATTAATCTAAGAAGTTCAGTTGGGGTGCCAAGCCACCCATTTGGATTGGGCGTGAAGGTGGAGTGCACACTTGAGTCTATTCTGAAAAGGACACCATCTATAGAACCCTTCTAAGACATGGAGCTCTGCTACAGCCTTTTCGATCTTCATCATGCCTCTGAACAGTCCACATCCATTAATGGAGCTTCTGGGCTTCCTACAGAAGCAAGGTCTCTTCCTTAGCATCTCCACATACCAAGCAACTTGTGCACCAGTCAGACTTACCCAGTGACCAAGTGGTCCAGGTCTGCCTGGGACTTTCCAGTTTTAGCTCAGAAAGTCTCACATCCCAGGAAGTCCCTCATTCACAGGCAAACTTGGACAAGTGGTCACCTTTAGATCTAGGACTATGTGGCTTTCACCTAACCTAGTTAGCACAGGTTGCTCCATGAGCTACGGAAAAGTCTTTCCTTTCTTCCTATGTTATAGGCAATACTATATATTTATTTGCTCTTACTTTTCCTCTTAATACACTGCCAGCATGTGGTTTTCTTTTCCTCTTATCCCTTTGTCTAGAATTCTTCCAGCAGCTTAAACAGACTCCAGCAAAGCATCCATTTGATGCATCCATAAGATTCAAGCCATTTCTGTTTAATCATGTCACTGCCTTAGAGTGACATATACCTGTTAGCCAGTATATTATTTATACTTTCTAGCTCTGAAATTGTTTTTAATGGAAAATTATTTTTCAGTTATCCAGCCTTGTAATTAAATAATTTTGAATGAAAAAAAAAGCATACATTTGAAAGCTTTTTTTTTTCTTTTACATCTTTATTGGAGTATAATTGCTTTACAATGTTGTGTTAGTTTCTGCTGTATAACAAAGTGAATCAGCTATACGTATACATATATCCCCAGATGCCCTCCCTCTTGTGCCTCCCTCCCACCCTCCCAATCCCACCCCTCTAGGTGGTCACAAAGCTCGGAGCTGATCTCTGTGTGCTATGCGGCTGCTTCCCACTAGCTCTCTATTTTGAAAGCCTTTAAGTAAGAAATAAGAAGGCGATGCCTTACCATCTCTCGACATTCCTAGGGCAAGACACTTCTGCAGTCGGCAGTGTTGGCAACGGTTTCTGTTGGTTCTGTCAATTAAACAGTTTCTCTGCCTCGGGCAGGAGTAAGAGGCATTGTTCTGCTGGCTCCTTCTAAAGAATCCCTAGAGGGAGAAAGAGAATGGGAGGGAGATAAATTTATAAGAAGCGACCATTAACAGAGATGATAGCTACATTTTCTACAGTGAGCGTCGTTAACTGAGTTCACTTTTTAAAATTCTTTGGCTACCTCTCCTTGGACTGCTTACAGATGTTTCTACTGGGGAAAATTTGGACTCTCTGCAGAGATATGAAGGTATCATTCATTCATTCATTCCATCAATGTGTACTAAAGACATCTGTGCTGTTCTATGCAAAGTAAAACAGAATAGAGTTCCTGCCCACAGAGAGCAGTGGGAAGGGAGTGGCAGAGGAGAGTGTCACGTATGACAAAACTTCATGGGGACAATAACACAGGCGTATGTCACAAGTGCTGTGGGAGTGAGGAACTCTGGGTACTGAGTAGTGTGGGTTCAATATGCGCCACTATCTTCCTAGTTTCTAAGATGCATTTTTATCCATTTGGAAATTTTTGTATTTGGCCAGAATGTATCTGGAAGGTTGTTTTTCTAACCAGTGATGTACCTTAGAGTCAACCACATCTTTGAATAAAGGAAATACGGTATAAAAACTGCTCAGTAAAAAACAGACAATAAAAGCTGAATGAATGCTCTCTGCTTGGCCTCAGGCTGTAGCGATCTAGGAGGTCTTCATGCAAGTACGTTTAGGTCCTTCTGGTACAAAATGAACTGCCTTGGACCATACATCACCCATATAAATAAACCCACAGCTGAGTCTATTATTTTTTTAATTCTTTGGATACCACCCACCTTAGTTATCTTACCAAAAATCCTACTGGGGTAAATAAACATTTTCTCCAGAGATATGAAAGTATCCTTCACCCATTCATTCACCTATTTAATTAGTTTCCCTCATCACTCCTTGTCCTTGAATTACAATACAGCAAAAGTGCCAAGTGCTACAAACAAAGCAGTGATCTACAAATAGATTTACCAAGAGAAATTTTAGGAAAAGATATCCCGTACTATCATCTCTCGGAAGGAGGAAGCCTAGAAAAAGTCCAGGATGGTCACGCAATGCCCATCTCGCTGAGAGGCCTGGAAGAGGCCACCTGACTTCTGTCAGACAGTTTCCTCAACTATCAATGGGAGGATAGTGCAGGGCTGGGACTAGTGTGAGACTGGTGAGGCAATCACCTTGGTCACACATTTAAGGGTTGCCAAAAGATGTGGTACTCAGGATAAACATTTTAACACTGATTTTACATATTAAAAATCAACATTAATGCAAACTCCCCAAAAGTTTACATAAAAACAGAATTAAAATTATCAATTTTCCTTTTGCCTCAGGCTTCCATATGGCTTGGCAAAGGCACTGTAACAGAGAGCTTGGCCAACCTTATGAAAAGCCTCAGAAAAGGAAGAGTGGCCAAGTACCTCCTTAGAGAGGAGTGCCAGTTGGTTTTGTGGTTGTCATCCTCAAGCCATTCAACAACAAGAGCTAGTTTTGCCCCCACAGATCCATGCGTATTATTTATTTAATGAACCAGTGGTGGCAAAATAAGATATCCAATTGGCCAGTTCACATGAACTCATGGAGCCCTTAAACAAGAGATCACATCTAAGCCCCCAGGGGTTGAAATTATGTACTTCATATACCGTGAAAGCTGTCAGAAGGCATAACCTCAGCTCATCGGTCTTGATTGAAGACGACTTGGAATTTACATTTTACAAAAGAATTGTGTGGTTTTTACCTGTGGATACTCTTAAGTGCCACTTAGCAAAGGAGTTGACAGAAAAGACTTCTTGAAGTCATAGCTACAGCCCTAATTTAAGGCCAATTTGACATTAATTGTGAGACATTTCTTGCTTATCTGTTGCTCATTACTGCAAATGAGGTTTCTGGCATGAAAAAGAGATTTTGTTTTAAATTTTTATTGGATGAAAAGGTATTTGAATAAGTGCACAAGCGGAAATGATGTTATTTAAAATGGGTTGTTTATGTTGATCTGAAAACAGTATTATGAAAATTCAGAGGTTGATACTAAATGTGCTGACATTGATATCTTATTCTGAGCAGAATTTCTTGAGTTTGCTATTTGGAGAAAAATGTAGCATATTTACAAATGTGGGTTTTTCCATGAAATAAAAAAAAAGTGGTGTGGTGTACAGTGTCATTTTGACTAAAGCCTCATAATATGCTTCAAAATAACAGCATAAGTTCTTTGATCCTGGATTCCTTCTTTAAATAGAAAAGATGACAGGAGGCTAAATACTCGTTCTTGGCTATTGACCTGTTGGAATATATTTGTTCAGTAGTTAAATCTTTTTGGAAATCACTGCTTAAGATGTTTAGTTCCTTAACATGACCATAGCCTCATATTTTGAAATCAGACATTTTCTAAATACAGCTTTATACAATGAAACACAAAACATTTCTACTTTGACATTGAGCTACAAAACATTTTTTCATGGGTACTGTGTAAACTAGACCAGAGCTCTTAAAATTGCATAATAAACCAACACGGTGGAAGTGATTTCACTGGAGAGGTGTCTGATTCCAAAATTATTAGTATTTAGGGGAATTCCCTGATGGTCCAGTTGTTAAGACTCTTGTGTTTCCACTGCAGGGGGCATGGGTTCAATCCCTGGTTGGGGGAATAAGATCCTGCACGCCACGTGGCATGGCCAAAAAAATAAAAAATAAGTTAAAAAAATGAAAACAAAATTATTAGTGTTTATGAAGAAAACTGTTTGTCTATCTGCCCAGAGGAAGTAATAACTTATTCTAGGAGGATAAAAAATTGCTGATTCGTAATTTTGCTTTATCGTTTCTTGTGATAAGTTGAAAAAATTGCATTAAGGTGAATAACGTGCAATTCTTAATTATAGGTCTGCAGAAGAACAGAATACAAGGCACATCTCATGATGTTCAAAGATGGATTATTGCTAATCACCTCTAAAGCCAGTCAGTATGTTGATGGGTTAGGACATTCATGCTATTCTGCCCCCTCTGCATCCCTCCCCTACTTTATTCTCATTTAGTCCTTTTTCTTTTCTTCCCTCCAGTTTCAATTCCAGGAATCATAATTTTTGAGACTATTATGAAGACACTGCCAATTTTTCACATAGCATGACTATTTGAGTTACAGTATGTTTTGTTTCATTTATATCTGAATGTCTTATAAGATTAAAGTTGGTTCTTAGAATTTTTGATTGTGCCGCATCTCCTTCAGTTTACTGACCTTAAATTAATGATTCACTTTGCTTGCATCTTTGATCAAAAATATAATTGCTTTTGCCAATAACTTTGCCAGTCTATCACTTTCCCCTCCTGGACTATGGCTGCATTTCATTTGTTCTGGTTACATACTGCCCTTTAAAATTGCAGAACTGTTTTCATTTCCCCCTTGATATTTAGTCTCTCACCCTTTCTTTCCTTCTAAGGATTAAATTTAAACATTTACTCTTAAGTTTCAAATTTCTCTTATTTCAGATTAAGTCTATGTTAACTGCTATTCCTCCAGCTTTGTGTTTTAAAAATCAACTTGCTCATAGGAATTAGTTTGTCTTTGGAAGAATTGGTTGGATTTGTTGTGGAGGAGAACACTAGACTGAGAATGAAAAACAAACAAAGAAACATGTTTTTGGCCATGTTCTCTCACTAACTAGATTAGTGACATTGGCCATATGACATAATCTTGTTTAGACCTCAGGATCTCATTGATGAAGTTGGGGCAGATGATTTTTAACTGATCAGAGATTATCTGCTCCACTTTTAACATTCCATGCTTCCAGTTTTCTTTTATTTTTCTGGAACATGAGAATAAAGGATGGTCACATGCATATTGCAACTGCTATCTCGACAGCTTTCTCAAGCAGAGAAATAAATACAGGGCCATTAGCTTATAATCTTTATTTTAACGTTTCATATTGATATAAATGTGCTGGAGTTTACTGGACACAAAACTGTTAAAACAGCAAATCAGTATTTATATCTCTGTAAATGTGAATAATTGAAGCTTTTAAATATTAATCCATTTTTAAGCACCAGCTGATGAGTTAGACAATGACAAAAATGTAAAAGGCCAAAGAACAGAAAATCAACCCACCCACCCACCAAGCAAGAATTCCTGAGTGTCAGCAGCAGGCACAAGAATCCTTTAGCAGGCCTTTCAAAAGGTGTCACCTCTTGCACTGTGAAGTACACAGATGCCTGAGGCAAACGCGGATGCTGTTGGCAGTACTGAGTTAAAGTCCCATACCTTGCAGCCTTCACACGTGATGACTCCGTAGTGGATCCCAGAGGATTTATCGCCACAAATTTTGCATGGTATCACTTCAATTTGTGCTGAAAGGGGAAAACAGACATTTTTGAGCTTACGGAGTTGTTTTCTTTTCGCCCTCCGATCTCCCTTCCCACCTCTCCCCGCCATGGCTCAGTGTTTGAAGACACTAGGATGGGGGTGGGGCTGTGAGATCACCCACTTCTATTTGAACGGCCCCCAGCTGCTTCTTCTAAGTAAAGGGCATCCATTTACCATTGTTTGTTTTGTTTTCCTCAAACTAAAAAATATAACCAGGGACCAGAAGTTTTCTAAACTTTTGCTTTCACTGTTTTCTCCTTTTTTTGAACTTGACCTTCATGTAGTGTGACTTAAAAATCCCTTGAACCTGTGGCTTTGGTTTTCTTATTTTGCACTTCAAATATTAAGTCACTGAGAATGATCACATTGCCTTATTTCAATACTATTTTACATAAGTAAATAAGGGAAACTGGAAGGGGTGGAGGTGACTTTATACATTAAGTGGTTGAATGATTACTTGTGAAAATGCCAATGATGAAGCAGTTCAATATTTATTAAGCATCTATATATCCACTAAAATAATAAAGGTTGTTGACACAAGATAAGATATACTAATGATGCTAATAATTTAATCAATAAAACAAAATGAATACATGGAGATATCAGGGGGAAAAAATGATAAAGCATATGGGTACTATTATTTCAATAGGAACTGAAATAATTTCATTGGAGATGAAGACATTTTGATTTTGAAGATTGTGTAGGAAGTACAAGGCAAAAGGCATTTCTGCAAGCAGAATGGAATGAAGGAGGCCCCGAATGATTGTGGCTTGTGATCACTGAGACAAGCAACTTGGTTCTAATGGAAACTTGGGCCATATGGTTGGATAGAGGGAATGATGTCAGATTATCAAGCTCTTGGGAGTTAGGCAGAGGAATTTTCACCTGACATCACTGGCCATAAGGAATCAAAGAAGTGAATGAAGAAATGATGAAAGTGATGGTTTGGGTACTTTAGAAAGGTGAGTTTGGCAGGTTAACCAGAAACAAATGGAAGACTAACTAAAAGGCTATTCCTAACCTGGGTGTTAGGAGCTGAAGGCGTGAATTACATCGGTGGCAGGATAAATGGAGAGGAAGAAGCAAATAGAAAGACAGCTCAGTGGAAGAGGTGAGAAGATAAAAGAAAGAAAGGATACAGAGGTGGAAATTGATGAAGAATCAAAGGTGACTTCTAGCTTCCTAGCCTTGGGTGTAAGATTAAATAGTAGGTTTGACATACATGGTTGGTTGGTAAGGTAATTCCTTTGTGGAATATGGTGGGGCATGGGATTTCCATTTTGCATGTGTGCAATTTGGTGTCATGTCTTGTAGACACCCGTGTATAGAACCTCTTGGAAAGATGATTTTAAGCCATCAGCTTTGAGGTTATGGATGAATCCATGATATAAACTTTATTTAGAATGTAGTAATTCCTACGTCACTGATAGTATTCTCAGTGTTGTTAAAATTATACACAGTAGGAAGATCTGCTATTCCTGCTCCCAATTTAAAATAATTATGCAAAATATGCTTCAAAATGCTTTATACATCAATCTGCCACTTGGATGCTTTTCTACAGTTTCTCACCCTTGAATATACAAAACAAATAAATGCAAGACATAACCCTCTTTTTCTTATTGTTTTCATTAAAAAATAATACTTAGCTTTAGGGGAGCACATTAAAATTTTTAAATTAAATATTGCACAGTAAGTTCAAATCATCTTTATAAGCAAAAAATTCAGTTATGTCCCTATTTTTCATATGAGAAAACTGAGGATCCAGGTGGTTAATGACGCCCTTGAGGTGACTCGGGAAATGATGACGGGAAATTAGCTGATTTTCCTGAGATTTCACTCAGTAACCCTTTCTCTGCTTCTCACAAAGATAAAATACAAATACAATTTTGAATTCCTATATTATTCCAATAGCATCAGTTAAAGAGATAATGATAAAAATATCAGGAGAAGAGACAAATTCAACTAAAATACTTATTAGACTAAGTGTTTCTATTTGCTTCTGATTTTATATATGAACTAGGATTTGTTTTCAGAATTTTGGGATATGAAAAAATGTGAGATTTGATGTCACTCTATTCTGTTCTGTCCCCCTGGATTCTAGTCCCTAATCTGTTAATGATTGGGCCCATGACCAAGAAAAAAATCTCTGATCTTGTTTTCTGGTTTGTAAAGCTTAGCTGACAAACTTCATAGAGGTGTGAGGATTAAATGAGATATTTTATGTGGAAGTACCCTGCAAATAGTAAAGAGCTACAAAATGTCAATCTTCATCATCACCATCAAAAACATCGTTATTTCTGATGTTTTTGGACAAAAAATATGACAAGCCACATTATTATTACTTTATTAAAAAAATCTAGTCATTAAAAAACCCAAACAAATGACACTATAAGTTATCTGTACCAGGTTTTGTCTTTTTTTCTTTTTTTTCCAGTGTAACCTTTCCAACTGTGGATTTTTTACAATGATTGCAAAATTGACTAAAAATCCCAGGTATCCATTGTACAGTTGTTAGGTTTATATGATATTAAGTCAGAGGTGCTCTTTGCATAAATTACTCCCCAGGGAGTAACTTACATATGGGGAGAATCTGCTTCAATAAGTTCTTAATTATAAAATGATCTAAGTCTAAAGGAAATGAAAATAGAGGTAATTTGCCCCCTGGGGTGTGAGAAGATGTTTTGGAAAGCCACAAAGGTTATCTTACACAACTTCAGAAATACAAATGGGATAAGGAATGATTCGATAGAGCATCTGCATATTTATACATATTTATAATTCTAGCTCAACATGTAATCCTGAAGAACCATAAACATTTTAACGGTATTTTTAAAGAGAAAGAAGTCACTTAAAAGTGTATATGTGTAAGCCTGTTGTGTGGTTATCAGTTTGGAAAATCTATGACCATTTTTACCTACTATGGCAGAATAGATCATCTGAGGTTTATTATAGGTGAAGATAAATTTAAATAATTTAAAGTACGAATCCTTTTCCTTTTCTCTCATTTAAAATAAACTGCTTCTGAGCTACAGATTCACAGTTGACACTATGTATTTTATAAAGCACATCTTCAAGGCAGGGTATTTCAGACACTAATTACGACAACACATCACATTATTGCTCCAATGTTTGCCATTTCTAAATGTCTTGCCATTACACCAGTAATCGTTTCCTGTGCGATTGTCTTTCGGTGACTGCACATCTAGTGACAAGCTATTTATCGTGGTTTCAAACTGAACATCTAGGGAGGATTTGGTGGCTTGGACCTCACCAGCTGTGAAAATGAAGGTGATAGAGGCTGAGGAGGGAGTTCAACTTCCATACTTTTGCTGGACTCATAGATTAATTCAACAATAGCCTCTGTGAGACGAATTTAGATGGGCTGCAATGCCCTGAGAGATGGCTTGAGATGTGCTCATTTATCAGGTTTTCAATTTCTTATATCGTCCTTTCACTTACATTTTTCTATTGGTAAGCCTTTGTGGAGACTGTAGTTAATTTTTATTTACCAATTAAATTTTTTTGTTTATAAAAGCAATCATATATCGTTTCTTTGGAAATGATATTCTTATAGCATCAAAGAGTGTCAGGGAACATTTAAAATAATTTGATGTTTTACTTCATATTAGAATAATTCATGAAGTACAACTAACTTAATATCCCCTGATTTGGCAGGCAGGTCCTATTCAACGATTGCAGAGTAGCAATCCAAATTTGTCTCCCTCTTTGAAGATGGCAGTTCTCACCCTGGAGTACTCCTGAAGGCCTTTCCTTGCTGAGGGGCCCTTAACACAGCATCACACAAAGCCACCATGCTTTTCATTCTCCCTGCTTCTCAAAATATACATATCTTTAGTTCTACTCCTTCAGAAGCCCCAGCTGTGACACCAGGTATCAAGGTTAAATAAACTAATCCGGGCTAATGAGTTAACTAGAAAATGAATCACTTTGATTCATCAAAATACCTTAACTGTTAAAAGCATCCGTAAGGAATGGTAGTAATAATGGACCTTTTACGTACTTTCTGGTTGGAGGAAACATTTTTTACTGTGTGAGCTCCTATGGCTCTCCTTTCCTACCATTCCAACTCTTATACCTCAACCTAGCCATTTTTATATTCTGGCCATTTTAAATCCATTGAGGACAGAGTCCAGGTCATACTTCTTTTAAAATATTTTCTATGGAGCCTGAAAGAGAATTCTTATAACTCCTTAAAGCAATAGTCCTAATTTTTTTTTCTTTCAGTACAACCAAAAGATTTGACACTCCCTTTTATGAAAGAGGCTTTAAGTAATACTGATTTTCCATATTTGGGGTGAGGAGAAGAAATCAAAATCTCAAGACTGGAGTGGATATGTGTTTTGAAAAAGGCCCCCTGGTGATTCTGATATGATAAAAGGCTCCCATTGAGAATTAAATGAATCAAATTATTAACAAGGAATTCTCCATAGCACGTAAGCCACCTGCAAAGGAAATAAGATCCTGGGATAAGGCCAGAATCTGAAAATACTAAGGAGTGACCAGTAGTTCTCTCTATATTTCCTGGCTTTTGTTTGGGGGCTATACTTGCAGCATCTTTTGTTTTCTTAAGGGAAATATGAAGCATCTACCCATAACCAGGATAACTCCCATTCCTGGACACTGGGTTTGCCTGTCAGTTCCTCCTTCCCAGAATTTTACAGTTATGCTAAAAGTGGGCAGTGCAGGAAGAACTCTTAATGTCTGAGTGAAGCACAATTTGCATATGTAAAAATTTCCAATACAGATGACTATTTTGGTTAAAAATCTTTTTGCAGATGGTCTCAGTAGCCCAAGTTGTATCTCCTACTTAGATTGTATCTCATGTATCATTTGTGGCAAATCCGAATTAAAATCCCTGTTTGTACTCTTTTCCTCTCTCATTGGCAGATTAAGTATCTACCTCTATTAGGTACAAAACTTTGTGATATCACACAGCAACAGCCCCAAAAGATGAAGCAGGTATTCCTGAAATCTGGTTCCACTGTAACTTTGATTTATCAGAAAATAGCCCCAAGATTGGGGTGGGATGAAAGTGTGGAAAAATGAGACCCTCAGGAAAAAAGTAAAAGTCTTTGAGCCTTTGCCCTTATACCATGTTATGCGGTAATTTGAAAAGATTCCAGATATTGGATCAGGTTTGTGTTCTCGTTTATCTCATCAGGGCACACAGTATCTTAATCCCAGCGTCCTGCTTAAATACCAAATATAGTGCATGAAATTCAGTGCACTCTAATTCCTACTGGAATGCCCTCACATCTATCAGTATTTGGGGTCACCCTTTCTTCTCAAGCTCTTCTCTGTAGCATTCTGGGTGGTGGTCTGTGTGAGCTTTCTGTTCTATTCAGCTGATAGACAGCTTCTGAATGATCTAAAGATACCATTTATTTTTATATCACTATAATTCCCTACACTGTATATCACTGGAAGCTACAGTAAGAAAAAAATTACTATCATATGATAATGGCAAAAAATGATTTTTTCCAAAGGCATAATTTATAGGATTATCATGAAGGGAGTTGATTTATCTTTTGCATATTAGCATTTACCCCTAAAGAGTTGCTTACTTACTCTGACTCCCCAGAAGAGTGAAACAACAGAGAATGAGACCAACAAAGACCAACAGAGAACAATGACAGAAATTAGTATTATCATTAATAGCCTCATTGATAATAAGTTAAATATCCCCCTTGGAAGCAAAGCAAATCACTTTCATAAGTCGTCGTGGTTTTAAACTCATAATTTTTGAATTAATTCCCATTAAGTACATCTTGTCCTGTCAAAGTGTTAATTATAATGAGATAATGTGTGTGTAGGACCTGACATCATTCAGGTTGAAAGCAGTTAATGTCTCCCATGACCACTCACAGTGTGGTCTGTAGACCAGTTGCATCGGCAGGACCTGTGAGCATGTTAGAAATGCAGACTATCAAGACTTGCCCAAGCCAACTGCATCAGAATTTGCTTTGTAACAAGCTCCCAGGGCAGTATTCAAATTTGATAAGAAATGTTCTATGATGTCCAGGTAATTACAGTTTTAGCTACTATGAGAATTGATGGAATTTTTAATTTCACTGGCATTACGGGAAATTAAAAACTGTACAGGATTCTGGAAAAGCAGATTCTGCTATTGTCTTTCAGGCATTTCTCTTTTGTTCAAAAGGCAGTAAGACGATTGAAGGGTTAGTTACAAAAAATTCTGGTCATTAATTGCCAAGGCAGAAGAAAGAGTATTCCCAGAAAGAGAAGCCAGAGTATTCCCAGAAACGTCTTGCGTTACTGTAATGAACATCCAGTGTACCGGTTTCCTTTGCAGATTTAACGGTTGTCAGCTGTGCCTACATCTTCTTCATGTTACAACACTGCATGGTAGTGTGTCCTCCCTCTTCTGTGGACTCCCTCTTGGGGTTCTGGATGCTAGCTCACTCTCTGGATCCTCAGTGTGAAAAAGCCTCTCTTGAGAGGCTTTTTAAAAAACAGTTTTTCTATTTTAAAAATGGAATTGCACCAAGTTTACTTCTTTTGTTAAATGTAAGAAGGTCAAACAGTGTTCGAAACAGAAATGAACTCATTTCAGCTAGCCATGGTAATTCTGGAAATGAAACATTTGGAATGCTGCCCCATCTCACGGAAGCAGATTAGTTAACATAGAGTTCAATAGTCATGATGGATACTCATCACATTCCTCTTCTCTATCATAGTGCTGTCTTGAGACCTGCTACTCAAAGTGTGGTCCCTGACCAGCAGCACTGGCATTGCTTGGGTGCTTGATAGAAATGTGGGCACTTAGGTCCTACCCTAGACCAACATAATCAGAATCTGCACTGTAAGAGAACCTCTGTGATGCATATGCAGAGTAAAATTTGAGTTCTGGAAGAGAGAAAGGAAAGACCTTCTACAATTTAATTCTCAGGGTACCTGCCCTCAAGCTCCAACTCTCTGTGAAGAGAACTTAAATAAGAAAAAAGGACAGGCATCCTCTCTGATAGCTAATTCTTCCAGTTATAAAAAGAAGAAAACAGCAGTCGTTGTGCTGCAGTGAAAAAACTTGTCTCTCTTTAGTTCCTCAATTTGTTTCTGAACCCCTTTCTCTAGTCTCCATTTAGCTGAAAACTTCAATAGGAAATTCAAGTTTATGCAACACCACCTTCACTGAAGGAGGGCAGGGATGGAGAAACTCCACGCACCAGGTCACACAGATGATTCAGAGTGACCAGGCAGAGTTAATTCTCTGGAGAAAAATTCAAAAGAGCAAAAAAGCCTCTTTTCAGAAGATGAAAAAATACAGCTTTTCTATGTTAAAAATCTAATTGCATTAAGAGAATGAAGAGACAAGTCACAGACTGAGAGAAAATATTGTAAAACACGTATCTGATAAAGGACTTGTATGCAAAATATTCAAAGAGCTCTTAAACTTCAAAAACTGGGCAAAAGATCAAAACTGACACCTCACCAAAGAAGATATACGGACAGCAAATAGGCATATGAAAAGATGCTCAGTGTCATATTATATTAGGGAATTACAAATTAAAACAACACACTTGTTAGAATGACTGAAATCTAAAAAAAACTGACAATACCAAATGCTGGCGAGGATGCAGAACAAAGGGAATTCATTGCTGGTGGGAATGCAAAATAGTACAGCCCCTTTGGAAGAGAGTTTAGCAGTTTCTTACACAGCCACATGGTGTTACCATATGACTCGGCAATTGTGCTGCTACGTATTTACCAAGTGAGTTGAAAACTTATGTCTACACAAAAACCTGCAAATGGATGTTTATGGCAAGTTTATTCATAATCACCCCAAACTGGAAACAAACAAGACATCCTTCAATAAGTGAGTGGATAAACCCACTATGGCACATCCAGACAATGGGATATTATTCAGTGCTGAAAAGAAATGGGCTATCAAGCCATGACAAGATATAGGGGAACCTTATATGTATGTTGCTAAGTGAAAGAAGACAGTCTGAACAGTCTACATACGGTATGATTCCAACTATATCACAGTCTGGAAACGGCAAAACTCTGGAGTCAGTAAAAAAAAACAACAACAGTGGTCGCCCCAGGTTTGGGGGATAAATAGGCGAAACACAGAGAATTGTTAGGGTAGTGAAACTGTGCTGTACGATGCTGTAATGATGGATACATGTCTATGCATTTGTCGAAACTCATAGAAATCCACAGAGCAGTACCACACAAAGAGTGAGCCTTAATGTAAACTACAGACTATAGTAAATAATAATGTGTCACTATTGGTTCACTAATTAATTGGTTCATTAATATATCACACCAATGCAAGCTATTAATAATAGAGGAAATTGTATGTGAGAGGGTGGGTGGATATATGGAACTCTGCTCAATTATTCTGTAAATCTAACACTGTACTAAAAATTCTATTAACTATTAGAAATAATTGAATTACTCAAAGTGCTTCTTTTGATGGAGGTAGTGAAAATCCTCTGAGACAGCCCCAGCAAAGGAAATGGAGCAAGCATTTGTTTGTTTTAGGCCACAGATATATGCAAAACCAAGTTTCTATCTCCAAAGTGAATAAAATGATTGTACAACCCCACACAGGTCTACATAACCTCGACACAGGGCAGACTGAGACAAATGCTAAAATAAACCTGGAAGAAGAAGTACATTGATTTCAACTAGGGAAAGCTGGCAAGATTTGACGGATGAGGTGGCTTTTGAGCTGGGTCTTAGAAAGTAAACAGGCTAGTTAATGGGGTTAAATGAAAAATAAATCGTAGCAGACTTCTTTTAGAGTTATCAAACGATCATGCTTTTATCTGTAGTCACATATGTCATATTGAACCATATGAATTTGCCACCCTTTTGTGCAAGGAGATAGTCAACGTTGGCGATTTCATGTGGTTCAACCCAGTTTCACTGTTCACTGTGCTCTAAGATGTGGTTCCTATATTACATTCTATTCAAGAATACTTGAAAAGGCCAATTAACAGGGACATGGTTGAGAAATATAAAAATAAAGCCACTAAATTATATATCTGAAGGTAAACCATTCAAAGGTTGAAACAGGAAGACTAATTAACACTCCCCCACCCCCATACACACCGAGAAAACCCTAAGCAACTGAAGTGTGGGGTGGAAAGGACACAGTATTATTTCTCACTCTTTCCATTGATAGACATGGTGGAGACCATTCCTGAAGTTCTGAGAACTTTTTCAGAGAACTTGAAAATAAGAAAAAAAAAAGTCTCTTCCTGCTTAGCGGTAAAGAAAGACCAAATCTCTTGAAGTGTGTTAAAAAAGAGACAAACCAAGACTACAGGGGCAAAGATGAGGACATAGTCTAAAATACAGTGATCAGAATCCAATTTCAATGCCTTCGTTCTTGAAGAGAGAAACCTTGTGAAATAAACGTGGCATCTCATCTTTGCCTGAGATACTTGGGTGGATTCTTGTCCCACATGAGGACGACGTCCATATAAGATCAGAATGTTGGCACCATATTAACATTTTTCTTCCTAATGTAATAAGAGCTTGATTTAACCGGCTCATAATGTCCTACAGTCTGCTTGGATGGTCAAAAACTGAACAGTATTGTAATTTAACCCTCTTACATATTTACAAACACTTCTGTTTTTTTTTAAACATGCCCTTAGCCATGGATGCAGCAAATAATTACATAAACAAACTTTAGAATATAGGTAAGATATTTACACCAGTTTTGTGTGTGTCAGAGAGAGAGAGAGAGAGAATGAAATGGAAAAAGAACAATCACTACCATTAGCCCCACAGACTTCCTTTGCCATCAGAGGGTTGATGTAGGGAAAAATTCATTTGAATGGGCACTCCAACACGACATGAGGGATCTTTCACTTATGGGAGAACACCTGGATACCAGTGATCATTCTATAAGAACTCAGATTTTAGGAACTCATTTTTTGGATTAACTGCAAGAGATTTGATTTTGTTTTTAACATAGACAATGCTACAATAGAAAAATATATAGTAAGTTTCTGCATTGAGAATTACATTTTTATATCATTTATGTTCTAGCAAACTTGCAACTCAGTCTCCATTGTTTCTGAATTGAATTTTGAAAAGAAATTATAGAATTGAAAAGACAATCTTAATTTTTATTTCATCTCTAGAGACAAGAACAAGTTCAGAGGTTGGAGAAAGGCACGTTTGGGTTTAGTTCATCCTTATATAGACAGCCTTTTTCAAAAAAGGAGATACTTAGAATTTAAACGAATGTATTCTCACCTGTATGCAGCACCAGAAATTATTTTAGGGGTAAAATGATAACTTGGGATGTCACTCCAGTAAGCCCTTTCTTATAATTTCACCCTATTCCAAACATCACAAAGGCCCTATATCAAGGTAGGCAAAGGCTTAGCCACCCAACAAATATAGAATTATGAGTGCCTAGCTCCCTTGAAGACTAAAGTGCCTTTCTGCTGATACTGCACACTTTCCCTAAAGAGATTACCAGCATAATCCTAAATATTATAGGACCCAAGCTATCTTATTTTTGAGCTCATCAGATCCATCATGCTGCACGTAATCCCTAACAGCTTTATTCAGTGTTTACGTAAGCTGGTGAGGGAGTTCTGTGAACAACGATGACCAAGTACTAAGAACAGATACCCTGATTTTCAAATTTCATTTTCACAAGTTTCGTTTGAACTGTTTTTCTACAAGCAGCAAATTCATAATCATTGCTTGATAGTTTATAACAACATTTGCATGGAGATGTTTATGGCTGCTCCATTCGTTAGCTGTGTTTCTTATACATTAATTTCTACCAAAGGCATTTTGATGCTACCAGGTGGTCTAAATTGGTAGGAAAAAGTGGAGTTTTTTTGAGTATTTTCTTTAGAGGCTTGAATTACTTCAAAGCAGCAGAAATATTTATTTTGGGGGAAATAATAGAGGAAAAAGACTGGTGAAAACCAGTTGCTAAGCACAGCACTAAAATTTCTACCGTAGTAACTTGAAAAAAAGCTGCAGCTTTAATCTGGAATATTCCTTTTAATTCCACTAAAATTTAAGAGGAAATTAAAATATCTGGTTCTCTTTAAAATATAAAGGCACATTTGTTCATACAGTTCATTTAAAAAATGAGGGGTGTGTGTGTGTGTGTGTGTGTGTGTATGCGCGCGCACGCGTATAAGCTCCTAAAATGAAACTGTGTTCTATGTAATTTTACAATAGAAGACAAATTCATGTTTTGTTTTGTTTTCTTAACACCAAATCAAGGGAGAAAGGAACATTTAAGTTTACCTGTCAGCCTCTGCTAATTGTAATTCAGACCCAAAGAGGATTAAGTACATAGACATTAATACGTCCAGTGTTATTAATTTCTAAACAACAATAGCAACAATATCCTGAGTAAATGTGTCAGTAGGAAGGATAAATAGTTGTTTAAAGATTCCATTGATGCCAGAACTGCAATCTGCTGGTAATGGCTTATTTCATGAATAAAGTCTTTAAATATATATATTTTGGAATCAGTGAATAATTGCCTTGAAACAATATCTCTTCTTTTCTAAAAATACAGGCACTAGGAAGCGCTAGCATTGTGGAAAAATGTACTTCCGAGTTAATATAACATTTTAGGAGTTTTAATTTGCTTAGTAACTTTTTTTGAAGAATTGTTAGGCTTATATGATTTGAAACGAACAATTATATCAATTTACATGTTAATATTTCCAACTGTTGTTCTAGTACTAACAAAAAAAATGGCAACAAATCATGCATCATATTGCTCTGAAATATTTTTAAAGTGAATGCTCAAAAATCTCTCTATGTTATGAGATAATGTGTGTTTAGGGAACTATATACTACTTTACTTACAAAAAATTTAGAAGAAAAACTCAAACATAATTCACCTGACTGTTAATAATCATTCAACCAAATAGAATTTTTTTTGAAAACAGATTTCTTACATATGGGAAAGTGCCTGCCATAATATATTGATAAACCAATTTTTTTAAAAAAATTAGAAAGGTAAAATGATCTTAACAATAGTAATGGCAATGGCTAAAATCAAAGCGACAAAATTGTGACATGGATGTTCACACTGTTAACCTCATGTTAGTGTAATGGGCAGATGACCACATGAATTCAGTCTCAAAACTTATGCGTTTGGTAATTTTCTCTAGGATATAATAATATTTATATATAAATATGTTCTCCAGTGTAAAATAAAGCCTGAGTGACTTATTTATTATATACATGCTCAAGTCAGAAAATATTTTATTGTTCCCCCACTTAGCCATCACTTTATTTTGCCAAGAGCTTATAAACACTTACTGTCTTGCCTGAAGGATAGTTCGTACAGCTAAGTGTCAGAAGAAAGAAGAAAATGCAAAACTCACCAGTGGCCTCAGCTTTGGTTTTGAGCTCATCCTCACACATTTTGACGTAGCAATTAAAAGCCTAATCGAAAAATATTGCACTTTTCATTAGAGGTCTAACGCGACTGTCCCTATGTTATCCTACAATGAAAATCCCAACAGACTGCATTAATGAGATTAAATGAAAGAGGAGTTAAAGGCATCACCTGTTCCGTTTCATTAAGTGAGGGTGAAGGGATGCCCAGGCGAGGAAGGCAGGAGGGAGAACACTGGTTTTTCTTTTTGATACAAAGGAATGCAGCACTTGCTAGATCACAATCAGCAGTTTTAAAACGTCATTTTCTCCCACCAGAAGTGTATAGACACCTACAATTTCTGCACTTCGATTCTCCTTTGTTTTCATCCCTTTGGAAACAGATCTAATAGGCATATGCCACATAACTGAAGTTATTTCTGATTATCAAAGTATAACATAAATTTCCATCAGATTAATTTGTTCCAATTGTTTTGGATCCTCCAATTGTTTGGGAGGAAGAATGGCATAAAGGTATTCCATATTCCTGTTTTCCCAAATATCGGATTGTAGTTGTCTATGCCCATGAGTATTTTACAGGCAGAGAAAATATGCACACCTTACAGCAGAGATGGCAACAAAGTCTGAGAACCAGTTTGGGGACTTCATTCTCCCAGCATGCCTCAGTACTCCCACTTGTAAAATAAGAACGATAAAGACACAGACAGAGTTTCTTTTTATTTTTTTAAATTTTATTTTTGGCTGTGCGTGGGCTTTCTCTAGTTGTGGCGAGCGGGGGCTACTCTTCATTGCGGTGCACGGGCTTCTCATTGCGGTGGCTTCTCTTGTTGTGGAGCACGGGCTCTAGGTGCACAGGCTTCAGTAGTTGCAGCATGCAGGTTCAGTAGTTGTGGCACGCGGGCCCTAGAGTGCACAGGCTTCCATAGTTGTGGTGCATGGGCTCAGTAGTTGTGGCTTGCGGGCTCTAGAGCAGAGCCTCAGTAGTTGTAGCGCACGGGCTTAGTTGCTCCGTGGCATGTGGGATCTTCCCGGACCAGGGATGGAACCCGTGTCCCCTGCATTGGCAGGAGGATTCTTAATGACTGTGCCACCAGGGAAGTCCCCAGACAGAATTTCTGATCTTCAAGCCTTGTCACGAGGAAGGATAAATATATGAGTTTGTAAAAACTGCTTTGACTTCCATAGAAAAGAGCATGATCTTTAGTTGAGAGCAATATGCTCACATGAGTGTCAGCTTTATGTAACTTTTGCTTAGAGTTACTAAATTGTTTCAGTGATGAATCTCAAACCTTTCTCTTCACCCCTCACCTCCCCCTACCACTTTCGACAGCTCTCATTTTTTTTCCCTAATCACTTGTCACAAATGGTTTCTTGATCTCCTTCCCTTCGGTTCCTCTCTTCATTTAAGTATCTCGGCTTTTTCCTGGCCCACACTGTATGAGAAGAAAGGCAAGGGGTGGAGAGGTACTTAGAGGAGGCTGGGTAAACCCCTTAAATATTATTGTCAGTATAGTAGTATATCCAGCTCCTGCTCTGGCGAGCCAGGAAATTGGTACCAGTATAGTAGAGCTGAGCCCAGTGGTTCTCAGCTCTGGATGCCCACTGGAATGATCTGGAGAATTAAAAAATATCGAGGCCTAGGGATTTCTCTTACTTCCCGTTGATTTGTTTAGAGTGGGGCCAAGGCATGTGGAGTTTTTAAACATTGCCAACATGATTCCAATGGGCAGCTGGGACTGAAGACCCCTGAAATGTTTCTCAGAATCACCAGAGCCATAGATTCCTGCCCCCCACCAACTACTGACTCAGAATCTTCTGAGGAGAGCTTGAGAAGCTAGAGTAATAAGCAGTCAGGTATTTGCTATAATTAGATAAATCTGGGGAAAACTCAAGGACAGACGCTTGGAGTTTGAATTAGAACATCTGGTTTGGGATTCTTGGGTAAGTTACTAAACTTTTTCTGTGCCTCAGGTTACATATCTCTAACATAAGATCATAACATCTGCCCACTTGAGTTGTATGAGGAGGAAATGTGAAAGTCCTTAGCACCGTGTCTGGTACATATTGGAAATTCAGCAAATATACTTGAAAATGAATCTTCTTGCCTTTGCTTATCTCCGAGACATGCACTTTGGCTGTTGACTCTGGTTATTATTTGTTCATTCAGCCAATACATATTAATTAATTAATAATTAATATTATTTGTACTAGACACTGGGAAACAAATAAGATGGAGTTCACACTCCAGTGTGTATTCAAAACCTATGGATTTAGGGTCTTCCCTGGCGGTCCAGTGGTTAAGACTCCGCGCTCCCAGTGCAGCAGGCATGGGTTTGATCCCTGGTGGGAAACTAAGATCCCACATGCCACACAGTGCGGCCAAAAAAAGAGAAAGGAAACAACAACAACAAAACAACCTTGGATTTAATCCTATTTAAATTCTTCCATTATAATTGTCATTTTCTATATAATAGCAGGAATAATACTTTTAGAAGACCTGTTGGTAATGAGGATAGGTAAGAAAGCTATTTAAAACCATTTTTTTAAGTCAGAAAGTAAACAGACTTGGGGGATACCAAATGTTTCATGTGTTACCATTTGAATGGGGAGGCTGAACTGTTCTCTGTGAACTACTTAAAGGTTAGTAAATGCTACCTTGTGTGGATCAAAATTTATAGGCACCATTCATAGGATGCTGGAAGCCAAATCCTGGGTTAGAAACTTATGCCTCCTCATGCCTCCTGAGCCTTGAAAAAAAATCCAGCTCCTGCTCTGGCGAGCCAGGAAATTGGTACCAAAGAACGCTGAAACAGACTCAATGGCACCTTGATGCACAGAGCCTGCCCATGCCCCACAAACAAAGGGCAGGATTGGAGATAGAAGCATGTGTACGACGGGGGACTCCAGCCTGAATAAGGGGTGTATGGTCAGGAAAGAAAGGAAGAATTGGTTGGAATTTACCTAGAGTTATAGTGTTATCACACCGCTCTCCTTATCAAAAACTTTCTAGCCCTCCAGGGTCCACAAGACAAACCCAATCTCCTCTTTGGTCTGGCTTTTCGCAGCCTGGGTCAGCCCTGTCTTCAGGTACTTACCCTGTGATCCAGGGCCAAATCCATCCATCGACCTTGAAAGTCTGCCCCAAATTCCTCACTTCTCTGCCTTTTCCATGACACTCCTCTCTCCTCCTCGACCCTGCTGAGGGCCTCTCTCTACTGTGCTCCAACTACCCACATCTGACCTATTCTTGAAGACCCAGCTCAACGCCCATCACCTCTGCAAAGCATCCCCTGCCCACTCCAACCATAGTGATTACCCTAGGCTCCTATGTCTCTGCCACTCATTTGGTCCTGGTGTTCTTCATTAATCCTGTTTATATGTTCACCTTTCACCTTGACTGTAAGCTCCTTAGGGATAAAACCCTCTCTTTGTGTTTCTCTCAACGTCTGGTAGAGATTCAATAAAATGTATGGAGTCCGTTAGTGGGTGAGTGTATTCCTGCTGATTGACTGTGGCACTGGGGGACCATATATAATTCTCACCGCCTACTCCCACCATTTCCTTTAACTCATGTTTCACTTTGATAGCTCATCTTTGGGGCATGTTGACTTACTTGCTTGCTGCTACTTAGCGGAGATGAGAGCAGGTTAAGAAAAAAATCTCTTACCTCTTTTTGCCCTTTATTTAATCATAATTGGTTCTTAGTGTAGGAACAAGGAGGTTGGACCAAAAAACTTATCTTGATTTCCTGTTCTCCTCTAATCTACTACCTTTCCCTTCATCCCCTATGTCAGGCATTTAATTGCCACTTTGGAGTTTTCTCCCATTGGTTTAGGTCCCTTCTTTGTCCTGTTTGGATTTCTTTTTCTCTGGTTAGGAGTATTATCACTGGAGGCAAGAGGGTGTTGATCTCTCCCCCTGGATGGCTCTCCCTTCACCCCACTCCACTGTAGGCAGCAACTATTATACACTTGTCATACCAATGTGGTACTTAGACTGTCCCTGGTATTACAAGACATTAAGCTAGTGGGACAGAAAAGTACTTTAAAAAAAAATCTCCTAAGATTCACGGGAAAAATGAGAGATGAAGCTTCTTAAACAAAAGATGTGTCATAAAAGAGAGAGAGCTTGATTTTATAAAAAACTGTCCCTCTTTAGCACTGGGGTTCTCAAATTATAGTTCCCCAGAACAGCAGCATCAGCAGAATCACCTGGGAACTTGTTAGAAATGCAAATTCTCAGACCCCACCCAAGACGTATTGACTCAGAACCTCTGATGTGGGTGTGTGGGAGTGGGGTCCAGCCATCTGTGTCCTTACGGCCCTACAGGTGGCTCTGATCACGCTCGTGTTTCAGAGTCACTGGTTTACAGCGTGGGTTTTCCAATCAGGAGGAGCTAGAGTTAAGTGGCAGCTCTGTCACATACTGGTGGTGTGCTCTGGATAAGTTATTTAATCTTCTGATGCCTCAGTTTCATCATTTGTAAAAATGGCCATAAGAACATCTCCCTGATAGAAGTATTGAAGAATTTAAAGTATGATAATTCCTGTAAAGTATTCAGCTCTGTCCTAGGCACAAAATAAGCACTCAGTGATTGTGCGCCATTACTGTATTACTTTAGTGGAGACTAGAAAGTGTTCCGTACTTTAAAAATCTCTGCTATTTTTCTTTATACGTTTCTCAAAACAACTTGGCTGCATGTTAAAAATCATTTGAGGAACTTTAAAAAAAAATCTGATTCCCAGGAGATTTACTGCAGACCAATTTAGTAGGAAATTTTGGATGTGAGACGAGACATTTTTATTTTACAGAAGACGCCAAGATAATTTTGATGTAATTTAGATAACATAATGCTGTTATATATTAAAATCAACATTGCCATGAAAAAGTGGTGTAAGATTAAATACAGGTAAGAACTAATCATCAGTAATGTCAGATGTCATATTCATTATTTCCATGATTCTGCCCCAATTCAACGGCAGAAAAGTACAGAGAAATGCTGAAGGTAGGTCCTACAGCAGGGTTCCCAACCTTGCCATTACTGACATTTGGGGCTGGATAATTCCTTTTTCTGGGAGCCATTCTGTGCACTGTAAACATCCTTGGCCTCTATCCACTAGAAGCCAGTATCACCCTATAGCTGTGACAACCAAAAAGGTTTCCAAATATTGCCAAATATCTCCTGGGGACAAAATAGCCCCCAGTTGACAACTGTAGTTGTTTTAGAGTTTCAGTGTCTGGATACAAATCTAGGCTTTACTATTTAACAGCTATCTGATTAGAGCAAGGTATTTAACCCCTCTGAGTCTCGGTTTACACTCCTGTGAAATGGAGGTAATAATAGTATCCACCTCGTGAGTTCTGTTATGCCGTTTGAAAAATAAAAGAGAAAATGCATAGAAAGCACCGAGAACAGTATCTGAAGCATGGTAAATGCTATGGACTGAATGTTCGTGTCTTCCCAAATTCATATGTTGAGATCCTATCTCTCAATATGATGGTATTAAGAGGTGGGGCCTTTGGGGGTGATTAAGTTATGAGGATGGAGCCCTCATCAGTGGGATTAGTTCCATTATAAAAAATTCCCAGAGAGCTCTTTCACTCTCTTTTCACCATGTGAGGATACTATGGGAAGTTGGCAGTCTGGAACATGGAAGAGGGAACCCAACCTGATCTTAGACTTCCAGCTTCTAGAACGTCTAGAGAAACAAATTTCTGTTGTTTATCATCCACCTGGTCAATCAGTCTATGGTACTTTGTTACAGCAGCCTGAACAGAGTAAGACAATACATATTCAGTAAGTATCAGCTATCATGTATATATATATAGTCTTATCTTGATTCCAAACCACTCGGAAAACTCTTCTACTAAAGTCTTTGCATAGAATTTGTGTATCCATTCATCAGTTTATCCTCTGAGTAATGAATCAGAATGACTAAATACTCATATACATCTTAGGGTCTACAGTGGGTGTAGAGGCAGAGGAGCAGGGTGTGTCGGAATCATCAGAACAGGGTTCTATTTCCACCCTTTTCTAGCGATGCACTTTTAGGGAGTGGCTTAATCTCTCAGCACCACTGTTTCCTCATTTTTAAAGCAGGGAAAATAATTACTATTTCATGTATTTGTTGTAAAAATTATATTAGATAACATATGGGAGAGCATATAAGCCAGTATCTTGGTATACAGAAGGCACTTAATAAACATTTAATTCCCTTAAAATCATAGCTGGTGAGAGCATAGTAGGAAGCAAGGTGGAATCCCTATCTTCATGGCTGTGGACTTTGAATGGCATCATTTTATCTAAATTGATGAGCAGTGAAAAGGGTTTCTCCAGTCATGTTAACATTTTGTTCTGTAAAAATTGCATTTGCTTCAGGTTTCTGAGGGGTACTTAGTAAAATTAAATATATATTTTAATTTTTAATTTTTTTTTTTTTGGCCTTGCTGTGGCATGCAGGATCTTCGTTCCCCAAACAGGGATCGAACCCGCACCCCCTGCAGTTGAAGCACGGAGTCTTAACCACTGGACTGCCAGGAAAGTCCCTAAATATATATTTTCATTTAGTCAAAACTATACATTCTTCAGAAGGCTGAATGAATTAATCTACTGATGGTTTTGTAAATGCATCATTTATGCTATTGCTCAACAGCAAAATTGTAAACATCCTTGGCCTCTATCCATTAGATGCCACCATCACCCCCTAATTGTGACAAAACCAAAAAGGTTTCCAGATATTGTCAAATATCCCCTGGGGGATACTTATCTTGTATAATCCACTTAAGAAACTTTAGCCATTTAATTTTGGTGCAGTATAGCGTAGTGATTACTGCCTTAATCAGTAGCTAAATTATTCTGGTAACTGAGCTTGCAAACATTTTAACTTTGGTTCAAACCCATGTTATAAAAACCATTTACATTTCCAAGCACTTTCTCCTCAGTGCTCTTACTTATTTTCCATTCAAGGGAAGGTTATATAGACAATATAACCTTGAGACTAGCAATACTCTTATTGGATGACATTAGTAATAGAACCCAAAATTCAAAGGGCAGAAATCCTGAGCCCTGGTTGCTCATTTACTAATACATTCCTAAGCTTCCTTCTAACACATCAGGTTATCATATTGATAAAATATATAAGGTAGATTTTGGGGAACAAGTAATTATATTCATTAAAAATGTGGAATATTTTTCAAAAGACTTTATATTTTTAAAGTAGTTTTAAGTTTACAACAAAATTGAGAGGAATCTAGAAATCTTCCATATACATCCTGCTCACACACATGTGTAGCCTCTCCCATTATCAACACCACTCACCAGAATGGTACATTTTTTTTTTTTTTTAACAAGGATGAACCTACATTGACACACCACAATCACCCAAAGTCCATAGTTTACATTAGGGTTCACTCTTGGTGTCGTATTTTCTATAGGTTTGCACAAATGCGTAATGACAGGTACTTATCATTATAATCTCATACAGAATATTTTCACTGCCCTAAAATCCTCTGTGCTCTGTGTATTCATCTCCCACACTTCCACTTCTCTCAGCAACCACTAATCTTTTTATTGTCTCCATTATCTTGCCTTTAATATTTTTTACATTAAGCAAACAATATCTAATTCAATAGAAATCAAAGCTATTTAAGAGTTGAGATCTGAACATTAGGAAAGGCTGAAATCCAATTCCTTCTTGAATCTTGACGTTTGTTTATTCAGCAAATACATTTGTTGAGTGCACAAACTATTCTAGTAACTTAGTTAAATACCTTCCTTTATGGAACTTCCAGTATGTAAGCTCACTACGCAGGAAGAGTAAGAGATTTCCCTGGTTCTCATTTAGCATCTGTTTGGTTACATTCAATAATGGGAGGTTCAGCACTTTGCAAGACAGCCAATTTCACTATTGCATTCTCCTCCTGATCAATCGATTATGATTTCCTCCATATCTGTGGTATGCCCACAAGCCTTGCTGAAATAAAAATAGGATGTCTGTGTTGTTCCATTGGAGTTATCAGTATATTAAACACTATCAAAAAGTGCTATGAGGTTAGTTTGTCACTGTTTATTATCTGATGTGCACAAGATGACTGCCAGTGACACAACCTTACCTCCCTGGTCCCATGACTCTAGTCTATAATTTGTTCTAAGGTCTTGCTGTTGATTGCCTATAGAGCATATATGTAAATATGCATATATATATTTATGTACATACGTATAGAGATGTATATGTGTAGTTATCTATCTAGTATAAATACTTGTCTATATATAATTTATATTTCTCTGCCTGCTTTCCAATGTGGGACATTTTATTTATTTCTAACCTTCTGGAAGCTTTCCAGTTCACCAGGAATCATCAAAGAAGAAACACATCTGTTATCTGCAATATATCATTCATCTGGAGACTTCCGCAATTACTTAAAGTGGCAAGCTTCACCTTGTACCACCTATTCAGTGGCGAACTTCAATTCTGTCTTAATGACTCTTATTCTACCTTATGGTATGAAAGTATTTCTCCTGAGTGGTGGAAGCACCAGTCTTAAAAATATGCAAAGAAATCGATACCATAAGAATGTTTCCCAAGGTATCTTAACCTGGAAGTTGACTTCCAATAAGCTCCCTCATAAGCCTGTATATGATGAAGACTACTGTTATCTGGTGCCATGGGAGACAGCAGTAATTTTGCATGGTGCTGAATATGCAACACCACATGATGAACTTTGATTGTTTTAATCCAGGACACAAGGCTATAAGCTGCTGCACCTGAGACCCATATCACTCTATACTCTTGCGTGAGCTTCACCCATGCTAGCTCAGAGTCTTCTAGCAAAACCGTTCCCACCACTCAAAAGTCTTGTCTTCCTCCATTGTGGTCATCAAGTAAAAAGAATAATTTCTTCCTTTTATAACCATCAGTGATTTTTAACCCTAAATCTCTAGGTTCTGTCATTCATTGCTATGGCTTAGATTCTATTCTTCTTTTTTCTTTCTGTACACAGGCACCAACAACATATACCAATTTACATAAGAACCAGGCAATTCTGTCAGAAAGAATTCACATATAGTCATTAATGCTAATCCAACTCAGTTTTGCTCCAAAGTCAGCAAAAGAGTTGAGTTTCTCATCTTGTATCTTCTAAGGCACATCTTTACCAAGAGACAACTTAACTACCAGAGACAGTCAATTAACTTAAAAATGTGGAAAGTCCAAAAATGGTAGCATTATCTCTGTGTGCAGTCCAAGTTTGCATTAGTAGAAAGAAATTTGTCCCTGACGTATCTTACAAGGTAGAACGTGCACGGTTCTTTTCCCTCACTCACCCTGGGGCATCTTACGGCATCTTACAGCCAACCAAAATCATGAATATTTTACGGCACAGAGTGAGAAACAAATGAAGAATGTAAAACCACATAAACAGATCATGCTGCCAAACTAAATGTGGATTTAGCATCCTTGAAGAACAAAAATCTTTCATTTCTAACTCAATATTGAAAACAGGCGTTTACTCTGATCAAAAGTTAAAAGCAGAAAATCCAGAGAAGCAATCAAAGTAAACACAACAAGCCATTCATTGTTTTCATGTTTGGAATCCTCCAGGGTCCACAGAATTAAACAGTAATAACAGCTAGCACGGATTGAGAACTTCATATGTGCCAGGCACCGCGTTAAGAGCTTTCAATACATCATTTATTGATCACAACAACTCTGAGAGGTAGGTGTTAATATTCTCGAGTAACTGGTGAAGAAACTGAGGCACAACTGGGATGAGGAATGGAACCTCGCCGTGGTGGTCTCAGTATGTGGCCACAGATGAGCGGCATCAGCATCATCTCCGACTCCCCTGTCCTTGTTAGATAGTCAAATTCTCTGGCCCGCCTCAGATCTACTGAGGTGTGGTCCAGAGACTTTAAGAGTGAACGTTATAGCAATCTGTTTTAAGAAGCCCTCCAGTTGATGCTAATGACTGCTAAAGCCTGAGAACAAAGGCTTAGATCACCCAGTTAATAATGGTGGATCCACATCTGTTTTGGCATTTAAGCCCATCCTCTAAATGACATACACATTATGTAGGCTTGTTCACAAGGGTGAGTGATATTTAGAAGCACTTCAAGAAAGCTGTACTTTTTACTGTTTATTAAGTTTTGCTTGTTTTGTCTATTTGAAGAAGTCCTGAAGGCCTATGTTTCCAGACCCGGTAGTTTCAGCACATGATCACTGCAAATCAAGATGAACTGCATATTACACAAGCCTTTCCCTCTCATTTCTAAGGAGCTGACTGACACTGGGTTATCTCCTTGCTAGGGGCAATCTGGTGCTCGCCATGGTGGACATACTGCCTATACTGTGGAAAATAGAGCATGCCACTGTTGTTGGGATTAAATTTCCTTAGAATGTTTTTTAGGGGTGAGACTTGGTCCACAGGAGGTCACTGACCAGTAGTACCATAAGTTTTTGGTTCTAAAGCCTATCTACAATCCTCTTAATCCTCATGACATTTGATTACCTGTGATAAATCTGTGTGTCTGAATGAGAAAAGAATTGTCACTTATTTTCTCTTTCTGCCTTTTCATCATGACATTAGGCTGGGTTGGCATTTCATCATTACTATTTTTACTCAGTATCATTAGTACTTTTGCTGTGCTTCATGCTGACTGTTACTTCAGGAGTGAATGAAAGATTTAAACTCCAGTCTCCCTGAAGAAAGAAAAAAGGAACAAAGAGAAATACATGTTTATGATGATCTCTCCCTTTGCTTCCTAGGATTAAAGGGTTACTGTATAAAACTTGGAGGTTTACCCTATTTTGTCAGAACAAAGGGTAAAATACTGAATGTGGATACAATTTAGCGAATGTAGTAGCATCTGCCCTTCCATTTTATTTATATTTTGTTTTTTTATCCTTAATACTTATTAGGTGTTCAAATTGCTGTCTTAAGCACTATTAAGTGGTAAATTAAAGTTACTTTCAAACTGCTTGAAAAGCATTATCAAAATATTGCTGCTATGGAGGTCAACAAAGCCCGAGGAATTTTCAGTAATAAATGTCATATCAAAGACTTAAAAGACTTCTTTTGTTACCCTATTTGAGCAATTTTTTTTCTTGGGCTGAGACAAAATCGCCAAGTAGAAATAATTGCTATTTTGTACCACCACACTTACTAATAGATAATAACTGGATGATCTGAAGGAATCAACATTGAATTATTGTCATATGGTTGAAAACTAAGAACTGTATCCCATGGGCTAAAGAAGTTTTCAGATGAGTATGGTATGAATGCTGCGGGAATATTTCAATAAATAAAGGACGGGGGCTTCCCTGGTGGCAGAGTGGTTAAGAATCCACCTGCCAATGCAGGGGACACAGGTTCGAGCCCTGGTCCAGGAAGATCCCACATGCCGCGGAGCAACTAAGCCCGTGCGCCACAACTACTGAGCCTGTGCTCTAGAGCCCGCGAGCCACAACTACTGAAGCCTGTGTGCCACAACTACTGAAGCCCACGCACCTAGAGCCTGTGCTCCGCAACAAGAGAAGCCACCGCAATGAGAAGCCCGCACACTGCAACGAAGAGTAGCCCCCGCTCTCAGCAACTAGAGAAAACCCGCATGCAGCAGCGAAGACCCAATGCAGCCAAAAATTAAATAAATGAATTTATATTATAAATAAATAAATAAATAAATAAAGGACAATAATATATATCTTTGACTCTGTGACAGAAATGCTCAGAGACTGAATAACCCAATTTGTCTATGCCCTTGCAGCTAATGGGTCCAAGAATAGTTAATGCTCGGAATCTAAAAATTATCTTTTGTTTGCTAAAGGCAGTTGATGGGTGATGTGTTGGAGTAGCAGCTGCCTTGGGTAGGTTTCAGAAAAGTGCTTATTCTGATTTTCTGAAGAGAGACTAAATGACTTTGCTGAGAAGTTTATATTGCTTAGGGTATGAAAAAGACAGAATGATTAGGATATATTAAAACAGGAAAGGATTCAAATAATATTTACTCACAAAATGAATCAATGATTAGGATATATTAAAACAGGAAAGGATTCAAATAATATTTACTCACAAAATGAATCAATGTGAAAATGAAAACAGAGCTAATCATCTGCATTGGATGTGTCCTGCCTTATTTGAGATTCTAGATCATAAGTTCAGAAAATAACAATAGGGCATTTTTTAAGAAAGGATCTTATGTAAATTATAGGAATATGAGAAAAACAAAATAACACTTTGTTCTTAAGCTCCCATTCCATGTATAGGAAAATAATACCAGCATGCTCTGCAGTTCGTATGTAAACGAATAAACTTTGCAGTGGATTGAATGTTTGTGTCTCCCTAAAATTCATATGTTGAAATCCTAACCCCTGATGTGATAGTATTAGGAGGTGGGGTCTTCAGGAGGTAATTAGGTCTTGAGAGTAGAGCCCTCCTGAGTGAGATTAGTGCCCTTATAAGAAGAGACCAGAGGGCTAGCTAGCTCTTTTTTTCTACCCCGTGAGGATACAGTGAGAAGCTGGCAGTCCACAGCCCAGAAGGGCGCCCTCACCCAATAATGCCGGTGCCTTGATCTCAAAGTCCCAGCCTCGAGAGCTGTGAGAAATAAATTTCTGTTGTTTTTAAACCACTCAGGGTATGGTATTTTGTTATAGTAGTCCAAATGGACTAAGACACTCCTCTCTCCCCTTCCATTTAGCATAATGGTTGAAACAGCAGTACTCAACGTTTTTTTATTGTAGCACACTTAAGCAAGGCAAAGACCTCGCAGTGCTCCCACCTGACCTGTTCCCACTTTCTAGTGGATTTCCAATTATCTGTGTGATTACATATTGTGATGGTTGATTTCATGTGTCAACTTCCCTGGGCTAAGAGAGGCCCAGACAGCTGGTAAAACATTGTGTCTGAGTGTGGTTTTGAGGGTGTTTCTGGAAGATTAGCATTTGATTTAGTAGACTAAGTAAATAGGATATGCTATCACCAATGTGAGCAGGAATCATCCAATCTGTTGGGAGCCTGAATAGAACAAAAGGCAAGAAAGGGCGAATACCCTCTCTCTTCTTGAGCTGGGACATTCATCTTCTCCTGCCTCTCACAGCAGAGCTCTTGGTTCTTAGGCTTTGGATTCCAGGACTTACACCACTGGCCCTCCAGTTCTCAGGCCTTTGGCCTCAGAATGGGAGTTATGCCATTGGCTGCCCTGGTTCTCAGGCATTTGGCCTTGGACTGAATTATACCACAGGCTTGCCTGGTTCTCCACCTTGCAGATGGCATGCTGTGGGACTTCTCAGACTCCATGACAGTGTGAGCCAATTTCTATAATAAATCTCCTCTTTATATATCCAACTGGTCCTGTGTCTCTGGAGAACCCTGACTAATATATATAAAGTAGCAAATTTACAATCTGATCTTAGTCTGAAATCTTATGAAAATATAGAATAATAAACTAGAGCCATCTGTAAACTACATAATAACATGTTAATTTTAGTTTCTGAATATCAACACTTTAATAACTCCTTGTAACCCACCAAGTAAGTTACTAGCGAACTCTGTCCTTAGTCTTATGTAAAAATGAAACTGTGTGGAATTGTCATTTGCCTATTTCAAGAACTGTAAAAAAGGGCATGTCATGTTTATTTCAAGGCTGGTCTGGAGGAATTGATGGCCCCCTCAGTGGACTGAGGACCACACTTTGAGAAATACCGGTTTGTGGCATGGGCTTTAGACCTGTGCTCATGCTCTAGTCCACTTAAGAGATGCGTACTTGGTCAAGATGATACACCTGTCTGCATCTAAGTTTCCCCATCTATCAAACGAGTGTGATGATTCCTCATAGGGTTGCTGAAAGAATAAAATGAAATTCTGTTGTATGGTAATTGGCCCATGCTCGGTACATAAAAAGTGGTCAGCAAATGGTGGTCATTATTAAGCATGACAACTGCCTATCCCATAGCTGAGGTTGCTGCCCCTGAGCCAGAAAAGAGCCACATACCCAGGCATGCTGTGTACCTGCATTGTCCTCATTACTAGAGTTTGAGAGTCCTCCCAGAGACCCACATACATGTTTTGGGGCTCAGTACTGAAACTCTTATGACTTGGCACATATGTCAAGAAGAGCTGTCCCACAGAGCATGCATTCTTACTTGCATAAGGGACCTCATCTCCCAAGCTAGTTCTTACTTATTCCTTATGATTCTGTGACAGGGAAAATTACACCTACCAATTAATTCAGCAATAAATTCTTATCAAATGCACACTCACTGCCCGGGCCACTGCTCATTTATACTCATAGTTATCCAGCTAACAAGTTGCCTGTTATTTCAGGAGAACATTATAAACATTGTCATTTCTATACTAATTATAAAAGCAATAATAATCATAAATAATAATACTTTATATGACACATTTTTATGTACATTACCATGCACATTTTAAAATTTTAAAATGTTCACCATTTATAAATGAAACCAATTTACATAGTGACGAATTTCTTAATAAAACAGAAGGAAAGGTATTAAATAACCAGATACAAGGAAAGGAATTGATGGCTAAACACTGGGGTTCTTCAGGAAAAAAAAAAAGGTGCTATGTAATTCAAGCATCATTAATTTTTTTTCCACTCTGCATGTCTGGTTCAGTTCAGACAAAATGGCTTAGAGACCTAACAGTCTGTTAGTAAGGTCAGTCGCAAAGGATAGACCACCACTTGGCATGTTCTGTATCCTGTCATCGTTAGTGCTTTAGAACCAAATGCTGCATCAAACCTTTCTTAAGCACCACTCCACAAATTCTATTCTCACCACAAGAACTTCCACCTGCGCTGTTTTTATTTAATATAATATGCAGTGCCAAAAGGCATCATTCATACATCTTTAAAAAATAGCCTTTGAAATAATACAAAATTCATTCATTTAGGCAGCTCTTTGAAAAATTATTGAGTGCTTAATATGTGCTGGATCCAGAAACTCGATAAATAGTTTATATAACAAGTTTTACATTTTATGATTTTTATCTGAGGAAAAAGTACAAAATCTCAACCAAAAAGCCATAGTGGAAGACATTTTAGTCTGCCTGGGGGGACAGTGGGTGAAGGTTGCTCTCCAGGGCTTGTGAAGCTTCCTCTAAGCACACAGAGGGTAGTGGTGCTGATGGAGGGCCAGGATGGGAGTTGGATGCACTGTGATGGGCTAGCTGGACCTCTGGCCTCAGCATGATGGAGAGCGGGAATAGTTGGTGCTGGGGTGGCCAGCAGACAGTTCTGCTGACCATGAGCTAAGTTCAAGATCTAGTCTTGTTTTAAGATGAGAATATGGTTCCTCCTTGTCACTGTGCCGAGACTGGAGGGTTACTTTGCTTGTTCTGCACATTTATACCAGAAGTATAGTCTTCTAGTGGCTATAGTCTAGGCTGAGAGAGAAGAAAACTAATTCATTCCCATTCACCCACCAAACTGTAACAGGTTATTAGGAGTTTGGAGGGAAAGTGCCTGCATAACTACAATTCCTTAGTTCTTTTGCTCTTAATCAGAATGTTTCTAAAGACAGGTGGGCAAATAGGATTTCTAGCAATGTCACATGGTATTAAGACCTTCTTCTACAATGAAAATTTTGGAAATCTCATAGGAAGCTTTATTGTAAGAATTGAGATACTTGGAGTTGAGTGCTACTTTCTTTTAAAGCCACAAATTTAATATGAGTGCCCTCAAGGGAAAACAAACATCTTATTCACATATGTTAGAACTTGTATATGCATAAAATATCTCTGGCATGATAAACAAGAAACTGGTAATATAATACTGTTTATCTCTACGGAGATGATTAGAGGTGAGAAGGGGACATTTAATTGAATACTTTTTGAACCATTAAAGTATTATATGTGTATTATTCAAATATTCTCTATGCAAAATTAAATTAAAAAAATAAAAGTTGTTAAAATTTTCTCAAAGAAACATTACTTTTAGTGGATATGTAATACTTCCTCATGTGGTTTGCCTTAATATATTCAATTTCATCATAAGTGTATATTTAAGTTGTTTCTAACATTCTTTTCTCTATTATAAAATGCACATCTGTTTACTTCTCTTAGATTCCTACAAAAGATGTAGCTAAGAGAAAGGGTATAATTATTTTAAAGGTTCTTCGAAACATTGACATGTTATGAGCATGCCTATCTCATTATACTCTTTCTGACACTGATTATTATTATTTTCTCAAAATAGCAAAAGCTAAGTAAAAAATGGCCTCTTGATACCTCTATGTTATAATACAATAAAATACTTAACCCACATTGGCTTCTACCTGCCACTTAACATGAATTTTTAGCCCTTATTTGTTTTGTATCTGCAGAATGAAAATTACCAAAAGCATTACTCTAAGAAAATTATAATTTTGAAGGGAAATCTGCTCAACCCTATGTAGAAATAGTCTTTAGGGTTTCCCATGATTTCGGTAAAATCTGCACTATTTTAATTCTGTACTGGATGGATGATAGAGTTATGGTCAATGCAGAAGATATTGTACATAAAATAGGATTTGTACTTCAATATAAGACTTCAGGCTCCCCTGGTGGTGCAGTGGTTAAGAATCCGCCTGCCAATGCAGGGGAGACGGGTTCGAGCCCTGGTCCGGGAAGATCCCACATGCTGCAGAGCAACTAAGCCCGTGTGCCACAACTACCGAGCCTGCGCTCTAGAGCCTGTGAGCCACAATTGCTGAGCCTGCATGCCACAACTACTGAGCCTGCATGCCACAACTGCTGAAGCCCTTGCACCTAGAGCCCGTGCTCTGCAACAAGAGAAGCCACCGCAATGAGAAGCCCACGCACCGCAATGAAGAGTAGTCCCCGCTCACCGCAACTAGAGAAAGCCCACACGCAGCAACGAAGACCCAACGCAGCCAATAAATAAATAAATAAATAAATAAATAAATTTATATTAAAAAAGATTTCAATTAATGTTTCTAGTTCTGAAATTCATCTTTGAAATCTTTTACTATCTTGATATCTGACTCTATTTCAGTAAGAAAACTGTACCAAAGCCAGCATAAGACCCTCAACTCGGTTCACTTCATGTTGTACCAAATGACAGGTCTGGGACCAGCGGTGGCTCAGAGGATGACCTGAAATGGTGACTAGAGATGACAGGCCATGTGGCCCATTAGTGATCCGAGGGATACCCACTGCCCTCAGAAGGGACTCTGTGAAGGTTTCTCATCCCAAGTTTCAGCACTGTGGCCAAAGCATCTCAGTGGTGAAATTAAGGTTTCCTTTTATTCACTTTGAATATGACCTTCACCTATAGATGAACAGACAGTTGTTCTCATAATCTGACTAAAGACAACAAGTCTGAAACTATCTCATTTCTGATCTGCCCTGTGTCTGTAATTTCCCCTTTGATCATTTACTCCTTTAAGACAATGCTATCTCTAAGGAATTACTTTTAAGAATAAAACCACCTCTAGGGGGCCACTGCTCTTCTGAATGTGAATTAGTTGTTCAGAGGTCAGAAGCTTAGCAAAGCTGTAATAACTAAAGGAGACATGGAATGGGTAAGTTTTAATGGAGAAGGGGAGAGGGATATGTCTAGAGCTGCCCTGAGTGCCGTTACTGGAGAGCAGTCTTTTTGAAGCAGTGGCAAAGTGTTGGCTATCTTAGGAGATGACATAAGACCAGGCAGGAGATGGCAGGATAAGAAGGGAAGTTAGAAATTTGCTAAAGAAAATTTTCAACCCCTCCACAATTTGTCTGGGTCTGGTCCTTGTCCTTAGTTGGTTCAAAACAGTTCTATAGCTAGCTGTTTCTAAAATAGCTTGGGTTTCTGGGGTGTTTGAAGTTTACCCCATGGTCTGGCTCAGTTGTTAGGACCCAAGATGAAGATCAGATATGATGCAGAGCCAGAGCATGGAGATAGAGCAAAAAAATAAATGGTACTGATGAACCTAGTGGCAGGGCAGGAATAAAGACATAGAGAATGGACTTGAGGACACGGTGGGGAAGGGGGAAGCTGGGGCGAAGTGAGAGTAGCATCGACATATATACACTACCGAACGTAAAATAGTTTGCTAGTGGGAAGCAGCAGCGTAGCACAGGGAGATCAGCTCGGTGCTTTGCGATGACCTAGAGGGGTAGGATAGGGAGGGTGGGAGGGAGGCTCAAGAGGGAGGGGATATGGGGATATATGTATTCACATGGCTGATTAGCTTTGTTGTACAGCAGAAACTAACACAGTACTGTGAAGCAATTATACTCCAGTAAAGATCTATTAAAAAAAATTGACAACCTTATACAAGTAGAATCATACACCATTTGTCCTTTTGTGACTGGCTTATTTCACTCAGTGTAACATTTTCAAGATCCATGCATGCTGTAGCATGTGTCAGAATTTCCTTCTTTTTTTAAAGTTGAATATATTCCACTGTATGTATATACCACACTTTGTTTATCCGTTCATCCATAGATGGACACTTGCATTGCTTCCACATTTTGGCTACTGTGAATAATGCTACAATAAACATGGGTATATTGTTTTAATTTTTAAAAATTTCATTTGTACATGGCAAAAGCAAATCCATGTTTTTGACCTTGGAGGCCATTTAATAAATAGTTGGCATTTCAATTCATGGCATTTTTGTGTCTGATAGAAAGGATGCTTAGAGTTGGGAGGGAGGCCAGCGCTTTGCTATGTACAACAAAAACAAGCCTGTTCTCACTTGGTTTTGTAGGGATATGTTGAAGAAGTGCAGCCCAGTTAGAAAGTATATGGTATTGGTATGTGGGCCTGACATGTAGTCCTCTGTGGCTTAAGGAGATTCAATCATCATCTTTTTCTCTCAACTGCAGATGGAGAGTGGGCTGTCATGGCATTCAAAGGGAGATATTTGGCAGGTTTGTCCAATGTTGGAGGAAAAGCAGATAAGAAAGATTATCTCCTAGCAGTTAGTCTTGGCAAGAATCACAGATTTTGGAGCCTTACAGGGCTTTTAGAGATCACTAACCTACCACACCTCCCCTCTAACCCAGGATCCCAATTGATTGATGGGCAATTAATAGTCCAAGAGATTGAAGTTAAGTTCTAGATCAGCACAGTCCAATAAAAATATAATGCAAACCACATGTGTGATTTAACGTTTTTCTAGTAGCCCCATTGAAAAAGTAACAAGAAACAGGTGAAAACTACTTCAATATATGTTTTCTTTAACCTAATATATCCCCAATATTATCATATGTAATCAACATAAAAATTACTAATGAGATATTTAACCTTTTTATCCATAGTAAATCTTTGAACGCCTATGTATCAATTTGGATGTCAAATTTTCAATGGTTCAAGTAAAATATAGTCCTGCCAAAACTATATCGCTGTGGTTAATGGAAAAATATTTTACACTGCTTTAATATTTAAACTTAAATTATAATGAATAAAAATTAAATATTCAGTTTCTTAGGTGCATAATTCTAGTGCTCATCAGCCACATGCAGTGGCTACTGTAATGGACAGTGCAGTTCTAGGTAATACTCCTTTTCCATTATAGAATCAGGCTTGATATTTGTAGTTCAGTAATTAACCTGGTACCTGGCATATAGGAGGTACTCAGTAAATGTGTGTTGACTGAACTGAGACAAATTTGAGTATTCTAATTTATTAGTCAAGTACATTGTGCATGCCAGTTACCCTCCTGGTATTACTCCTACTTCTTATAGACCAGTGGTTTTCAAAGTGTGGACCCATGACTGGAGCATCTGTCATCACCTGGAACTTGTTAGAAATGCAAATCTGAGGGACCCTTCGTAGATCTACTGAGTCAGAAACCCTGGGGGTGAGGCCCAGCAAACTGCGTTTTAACAAGCTCTCCAAGTGATTCTGACGCATGCTGAAGTTTGAGAACTAATGCTATGGGGTCTAAAGGAGTCCTATTTTCCTCAGCTTTTCCTTGGGTTGGGGGGGATGTAAGAGGGCAAGAGTTTCTAATTTTATAGTGCTGTCCAGTAGAACGTTCTGTGACAACGGAAATATTCTATATCTGTACCATACAATATGGGCTTGAAATGTGATTAATGCAAATAAGGAAGTAAGTTTTAAATTCTCTTTAGTTACCTTACCTTTAAATTCACACAGCCGCATGTGGTTATCTCACACGCCTCTCTTACAAACAGGCATGGGGCTCAGTAACTGTGCAGGGACTGTTGATCCGAATCTGGAGTGAGCTCAGCGTTAACCTGGAGGTAGAATCTGATCGGCGACAGTCCTGTCTTCTCCAGGGCTACTCTCTCAGAACAGAGAGGAGACGGATTCACTGAACCGCTGTGTGCTCTAAGCCCAGGATTAGGATAATTGAAACAACCTGTAGCCTACTGCCTGCTCAAGACCCAGGGACTTACTTTTCCAGGTCAGAAGTAGAACCATGAATTCTGACAAGCAGGCCATGACACACAATAATCATATTTTGCAATTAACAACTGCACAAGCTGTTCTCTTGCTTTGGCCCCTGAGTTATCATTACTGACAGTCTATTAATTTTTTAATGGTGCAGGCTATCTGGCTGTGCTTATCGTGACCTTTTTGGTTTGTTAGTTCTCTTTTCTGAAAAATGCTTTCTGGAACTGACAAATGTCTCTACTTTTGTCCTGGATCCTTTCTCTTTCCACAGTTCTTGAGCAAATTACTATGATTTCCCTGTACTTTAAAAGTACAGATGTTTTCCATAATGACACAGAGAAAAAGAAAATGACTGGGTTTCAAGGTACGAGGTGGAAAAACCTCAGTGTCATGACTCTTATTATGTAAAATGAGAATGGATAAGAAGAAAAGTGACTTGCATTTTTTGTTCAGGTCATTACACCTTACTTAAAGCAACTCAAAACCCATGTTTCCCTGGATATGAATCATCTTTGGTCATGTGATTGAAATGGGCTCTGTGGAGCTGGGATGTGGCACCTGATGAAATTTACCTGGCAAAACAGAGGGACAGCACAGCCCAGTGGTCCCCATCAGAACATGCTTTGTAATTTAGGTGCACCAAGAGTGTAAGTGTGACCTTCAAACAACCCCAGGTGCTAAACCTGATCCCCATCTGCTTACTCTTCCCATAGAGAGGAGACCTACTTTGTACGTAGTTGTAAATGCTAGGACTTATATAATGACCATGCCATTTTGATTTGTAAGCGGAACCAAAAAACAACATATTATGCACAGAGGGTATCACATAAACTGGTAAACTGGCAAAAAAAATTCTGACTTTGATGAAAGGAAAGTGGTATAAAGCTGTTGTTTTCAATATGTCTACCTGAAACCTTTCCAAACAATATTCTCTCTCTACCTCATCCATCTAACGCTTTAATTGACAGACAGTAAAGTCTGATGGGAAAATAATGGTCTCTTAAATACCTGAGAATGAAAAGCAAATTAAGTTAGCACAGTGTAAAAGGCAAGTAATTACATAATGTCAATCCCGTTTTATACTGTTTAGTCTTAAACAGCATATAAAGAAAGAGTATGTTTAGAAGAGAAAAAATAAAACTACCTCTTTAGATGACTAATGCCCTGCTTATTTTGGTGAGCAATGAATGGGCTTCAGGGCAGCTTTTTCAAACGAGAGGCTGCCTGCACCCAAGCCTTCTCTTTCTCCAGCCTGTCCTCATTTGCACCAACCCATGACAGGGTGACCATCAGTATGAGCCAAGGACTGTTTTTTGGTTCACAGGTGTGTTTCTAAATAGGAAAACAACCTGACTACATACGGAACAGAAGAGAGTCCCAGAGAACTTTGTGTTGCTGGGAGAGTGACCCAACTGGTGAAGGGTCCTCAGCCTCTGGCTGTACCCAAAGCTGGCTTTGTGGCTTTAGGCTGGTTTTTATTCTTAGTACCTGGGTTTTATCAGCTACCAAAAAGGAACAGTCTCAGAGACTGGTGTGTAGAATAACCAATGGCAATGACAGGGAAGCCTCATAAATAAAAGGGCAAGACATCCTGGTACTGAGAAGGATGAAGGGAAGCTGACAGGCTAAGTGGCACTTGGGGGATCAATGGACCAGTTTCCCTCAATCTCCAAGTCCTCCATCCCTCCCTCCCATTCTTCCTTCCTCCCTCCCTCTTTCTTGCCTTTTCTTCCTTTCTTTCCAAATGGAAATACTAGTATTTTGTGCGTATGTGTGTGTATGTGTGCATGTTTGTGTTCTTTGCAAAAACTTCACAGAATGCAGAGATGTAAAGAAGAAAGTAAAGATGCAAGTAATTCTATTTCCCAGAGAAAAAACACTGTTAAATATTTAGTGCATTTTTTATGAACTTTTTCCTGACATTTTCCCAGTTCTCTGTTTCTCTAGTATGTGGGTATAACAACATGATATTATATATATATTTGTATTAAATACACCAAATCAATATACGTACTATGTGTTGATTGTATATATAATTTCCATGATACTTTACACTCAGATATCCCTACTTTTTTTCTGTGAGAATTAATAGTTTCATATTTTGTTCACCTAAAGTAGATTTTCCCCTAGATATCTCTATTTTTGAATATTCCTTAAGGAGCAGACAAATAAGGGTCGTTGTCCTTTTGTTTGCAGCTTCTGGGCGGCTTAATTGAAATTACACTCAAAAACTTAGAAATAAGGGTTGAAACATGAGAAGAGTGTGCTGACAGCTCTGCATCCTCAGATGTGACGGGCAAATGCTATGTGATGTTCACAAATGTACAACTGGTGTAAAAGTCTCATTCATGCAAAAGGTAGAGAGTGGAAATTAGGGTCCATCAGACACAATGTTCCTTATTTCAATTTACTGTTATTACACCAAGTAAATTTTATCCTTTTAAAAACATACTAAAGCCTCACATATCCAGAATTTTATAGCTTGAGCCTTTGCAAATTCCCCTAAAGTGCTGGGTTACTCTTTTAAGCACCATGATTTTTCTACTGGAGACTCTTTGCATGGAGAACTTTCTAAAATATGTTACATAATTTTCATTTTTCTTTCTTTTCTTTTTTCTGCCGTGCCGCACGTCTTGCGGGGTCTTAGTTCCCCAACCAGGGATTGAACCTAGGCCCTTGGCAGTGAAAGCGTGGAGTCCTAGTCCTAACCACTGAACCGCCAGGGAATTCCCTTCATTTTTCTTTAAAATAGTGTTCTGAACATGATGTAACTTTCTGTGAAGACTCAGCTCCCTTTTAAGGGTCCATTGCACTGGTGTAACATTTCAAGGTCCAGGTCTTACAAGGTGCATGGAAATGTTGTATCTACACAAAAATGGCTCCAGAGGGCTGTGCTTTCTGAGCTCTTGTGTCTTCTGTTTAATAGGTCTCAGTTCCTGCATTTATGGACAATCTGTTGCTCTTTTGGCTGGATCAGTGCATTTTCCTGTAGGAACAGCATTGACTGCCCTGTCCCTTCACTCCTTCTGTGGAGGACTTGGAAATCAGATAACCAAACTTCCTGGAATTGTGTGTACAGTAGAATAAAATAGATAAATAAAAATAGGCTCAGAATTAGGCTTATCCTGGTTCTACATGGAAGAATTCTGAGCGTTAGTAATAAACTTGGTCACCTATTTTGAGTATTTGGAGGTTCTTTTTTTTTAATTAAAAAAATTGAGTCATAGTTATGGTGCCTAAAACATGCAATCAATAAATATGTATTGAATTGAATTAAGCTAAATTTCTGATGTATATCAGGGGAAATGACATTGCCAGATAGTTGAGTTATGGATGGACAAAGGGCTATACTTGGTCACTGTAAGAAGCTGGGTGGACCTTTAAAGGTACCAGAGGTAGAGAACTGCTGTGACTGTCGTCAGTTCAAGAAACAGCCTACAGACACAAGGAAAACCTTCCTCAGGTTCAGCAAGCACCTCATAGACTTGTCACTACAGCATCCCCCAGTTTCCTCTCTCTCTTCACCCCTGAATTGTGTATTTTGGAACATCCTTGATAGGCTTGCAGTGCCTCCTGTCATCCCTTGCAGGTTTTGAGACATGTTCCTGACCATTTCTATCCAGCCTTGGTCTGGTTTCTCAGATTACAAACAGGTAGTATCTGCTTTCCCCCTTGGGGCCCTCCCCTTTCACACTTTCACTAGCCCTTAAGTCACCTATCCCTAGAAAATTTGTTCAGGCAATGAGTAGTGAAAGACGAACGTTTTCTAGACACCCTTGGCTGTTTCTTACTCTCCAATTCTACAAATTCTACTGTAATGTCACAGGGATACTCCAAAGATCCTGGGGGTTGGAGGTGGCCACAGTGTGGGGACCTCCTAGGACAGGGCTTCCTAAGCTTTAATGTTCACACAAATCACGTTTTAAAATGCAGATTCTGGTTCAGTAGGTCTGGGATGGGGCTTGCAAGTCTGCATTTCTAATCAATTCTTCTACTCTAGGTACTATACTCTCTCTAGCAAGAAAATGAATCCTCGTCCTATCATTCCTAAAGTTTTGCATTCCTACTCTTTATTTTCCAGGGATGTGTGAACGCTGAAGCAGGAGATGGAAGGGTCCAGGGAAAGTGAATATATGGCTATAGTCACTTTCTGAACTATCAAAATCTGGGCCATTGTAGATAGTAATCCACTTCCTATTTTCCAAAACCAAACAGAAAACAAACCTAAAAAATGATACACTGTCAAAAGAAAAAAATCAACTATCTTCTTATATCACACACACACACACACACACACACACACACACACCCTCTCTAAGCATTAGAAATGATGAGAAACATATTTGCTTAAATACAGGAGTTAGGGTCTCTTCTACATTAATAAATGAAATGTACTTAATCTATCTACTGGAATTCTGTGATGTAAACAATTTAAGGTGAATACATTTGGCTTCCAGCTGTCAGTGAATTTAGGTAAATCCAGCTTTGAGAAAAACATGCTTTATATGAAAAACAATTTAAAATTCCATGAGAGCACCTATCTATTATCTCAACCATCACACTTTCGGGCAGTAAAATGAATAACCAGACTAGTCATCAAGAATTTATGATCTAAGTCCATTTAGTATCAGCAATCCACATTAAATTAGAATTTTAGGGCTTGGTTTTACATTATTTGCCATAAATCTGAAGTTTCTTTTTCTTTGTAACTAGAGTGTGTGTAATTTTTGTGTTCTCTTAAAACATTTTTAAAGCTAAGGGACTTCTTCATCTTAAAGAGAAAATTAATAAGAAGGGTGTGGGGACTTCCCTGGTGGTCCAGTGGTCAAGACTCCATGCTCCCAATGCAGGGGGCCCGGGTTTGATCCTTGGTCAGGGACCTAGATCCCACATGCATGACGCAACTAAGGAGCCCACCTGTCGCAACTAAGGAGCTGGCGAGTTGCCACTAAGGAGCCCGCCTGCCACAACTAAGACCCGGCACAACCAAATAAAATAAAATAAATAAATAAATATTAAAACAAAAAGAAGGGCATGATGTTTTGCCTGTTCAATAAACACTGACACACAATGGAAAGCCATTTATTCACATGCCTAGAATATCATGGTCCCAGTTGAAGTTTGGGCCATTTTTTTTATGGTAGATATTTTTTTTTTATTGGAGTATATTTGCTTTACAATATTGTGTTAGTTTACACTGTACAGCAAAGTGAATCAGCTATACGTATACATATATCCCCTTTTTTGGATTTCCTTCTCATTTAGGTCACCAAAGAGCATTGAGTAGAGTTCCCTGTGCTATACAGTAGTTAGTTAGTTCTCATTAGTTATCTATTTTACACACAGTAGCAATAGTGTATATATGTCAATCCCAATCTCCCAATTCATCCCCCCCACCTTTCCCTTTTGGTATCCGTACGTTTGTTCTCTACGTCTGTGTCTCTTATTTATGCTTTGTAAATAAGATCGTCCCAGTTGAAGATTGGGACTTTTTTTTTTAAATTAATTAATTAATTAATTAATTAATTTTATTTTTTGGCTGTGTTGGGTCTTCGTTTCTGTGCGAGGGCTCTCTCTAGTTGTGGCAAGTGGGGGCCACTCTTCATCGCGGTGTGCGGGCCTCTCACTATCGCGGCCTCTCTTGTTGCGGAGCACAGGCTCCAGTCACGCAGGCTCAGTAGTTGTGGCTCACGGGCCTAGTTGCTCCACGGCATGTGGAATCTTCCCAGACCAGGGCTCGAACCCCTGTCCCCTGCATTGGCAGGCAGATTCTTAACCACTGCGCCACCAGGGAAGCCCTGGGCCATTTTTTTTTTTTTTTTTTTTAAGATTTATAACATCATCAGTGTCTGGGTCAGAAAGGACCTTGCCTTTTATCTAGTTCAGTTTTTTTTTTTTTAATTAATTAATTAATTTATATTTATTTTTGGCTGTGTTGGGTCTTCGTTTCTGTGCGAGGGCTTTCTTTAGTTGCGGCAAGTGGGGGCCACTCTTCATCGCGGGGGCCATTTTTAAAAGGCAATATAAGGGTAGTTGAATTTTAGAAGTTCAGCCTACATTAAAGTCCATTTTACCAGAACTGGATCCAGCTAGAAATTTCAGTGCTTTCTAGTGTTTGGTGGAAGGTGTCTTCATTGTTCCCCTGTTTCACTGACATTCAGTTGGCTTTGGAATTTCCTTTAAAATACCCAAATCTCTCCAAATAGGAAGCTTTTTAAAGTGAAATTACAAATAACTCCTGAAGAGCAATACTGTACTCTCCAAAATACCCTTTGGTGTCTTGTGAGGGACAGAATACAGAGCTGGATGGGCCAGAGGTCTCACGCAACATGACAGCAAACCATGGACAGAGCTTACTGTGTGCAAGTCAGTATGATTAGCATTTACAGGTGAGGAGATAGAAGATTATGGAGGCTAAGAAAATTTCCCAGAGTCACGTAACATGTAAGTGGTAGCATCAGGACTTGAACTAAGATCTAGCTGAGGTTCAAGCATTACAACTCCTAGACTAGTAGCAAATACTGTTATACGTAACTGATAAAATAATTAATATTACATTTTAGAAGGACTCGTAATTGATCCAAAAGTAATCAGTCGTCAACAAACGTATTTGAGTGCCTACTATGTGCCAGAGAGAAACCTAGGCACTGAGGATAGAGTGGTGAATAAAAGAGATGTTTGTTCCGGTCCAGCAGGGACTCCTAGTACTAGGACTCCTTAGTACTCTTAGAACTAATACTAGTACTAGTGCTACTACTTCTACTACTATCACTGCTACCACTACTTGGAGCTTACCATGTCCCAGGCAGGATCTTAAGTGCTCTCACTTTATTGCCTCGTTGAGGCAGGTAATATTGTCATCTTCATGTTACAGATGAGGAAACCGAGGTACAGAAATATTAGGTAACTTGCCCAAGTTCACACAGGTAGTAAGTGGAGGAGGTGGAATTTGAATCTAGGCAGTCTGACACCAAACTCCATGTTCTTAGCCACCATAGAAACCCAATCGTTATAATGAATGAATGAATAGCAAGTGTGCAAAATACAGCCAAGAAGAACAGGGAGTGCATACCTGGAGACCCACTCTGGTCTGTGGGCTAGAAAATACTTGCAGAGACTGCCCGCTCAGCAGGTCCCTGAGAGAGGAGAGAGTGGGGATATGTAGGAGGGCGTGTGAGAAGCCCCTCTGATGCCCTTGTCCTATGGTTTCTTCTTTTCCTTTAAAATTTGGTTTCATAGACGTGGAGATATAGAAGGAAAGCATGGAAAAGAAAACTAATATTTACTGAGTACTAGGCATTTGCTAGATGCAGTCCATACAACAAATGATTTTTAATTCTCACAAATGTCCTGTATGATAGGTCTTGACACCATTTTAAGAACAAAGAAATTGAGGCTCACAAAGTGATTGTCCAAAGTCCCATAGCTAGTAGGTGACAAAATTAGGTTTTGAATCCAGTCCTCATCTGGGCTTTATTACTGAGTGTGGGACCCTGTTTTGAAGAGAAAATTGTAAGTCATGGGGTAAGAGGGGACCTGTGTAGTTATGTTCCAGTAATGGAAGAAACAGTAGAGAGACACAAAAACCCAGTTAAAATTAGGATCACAAATTCTTTCATCCGACTACTAAAATCCCCCACTTCCTTAATTTCAATTTCTGCCCTTCCTGTCTATTTGCAAAATTCCTAAATCCTTATATTGAATCTAACTGTGGACAAATGATTCCAAGGAATATTCTGACCTCAAACATGGATAATTTTTAAAAGGGATGTTTTTAAGATGCTCTATAATGAGATGTCCAATAAGTCCTGCCTGTACTACTCTGTGAATGTTAACACTGTATTTCATTTTAAAGAAAAATTATAGGTAGAATAATTCATTTGCCAAGCAGGCACATAAAGCCTTCATTTCATTCTGGGTTCCTTGTTTAGAAAAAAAAATCTCATCTAATGGTCAGTGCCAAATCCAAAGGAAAACAAGAAGAAATAAGAAACGTTAACAGTGAAAGCAGGCCAGAGAAATATACAACTGTTTTCCTCAGAGGATTAAAAGATATCTTGCTTTGAATCACTTTGTACCCATACAACAAGGTAATACATGTACTTTAGCTGACTAAACAAGATTCCATTGATAGCTTAAAAGCTCTGAGTGTTCTTATGTAATGAATATACTATTTCATGTACTAATGGCCCAAAAAGAATGAGAAATGTTTTTTATCTTTCCTTCAGAAGAAAAGTTAACTGAATGATGAATTAAGAGTATAATACCCTTGTTCTAAATCAAAGAATGTCCAACCATAATGAATGATGATCTATAATAATATTACATTGTTTATAATGCATTCATTAGGATTAGAGGTGAACTCACTTCCACCACTAGCTTTGGATCTTAAAAGCATTATTTTATGTGTAGATAAAAAGTGGGTATTGATTTCTTTTGAGGTAAATATCAAAATTTATTAACATGAGTTTGCCAAGGTCAATATTTTCCTTATAGAGCAATATATCTATATGTTTATTGAAGGACGGCATCAATTTTTGTACTGTTATACATATCTGGGTATCTTATAGTTGTAGAATATCAGAGTCAGGAGGAACCTTACCCCAAATCCCTCATTTTCCAGGTGAAGAAATTGATTCTCACTGAAAGGGAGGGACTTGTCCTAATTATCTCACTCACCCCACATCATGCTGGTGAAAAAGCATGCCTACTTAGATCTAGTCCCGTATTTTTGCCACTGTATCCTCCTGCTTTCCTTGAATATTTTGAAAGTTGTCTTCTAAATCCAAAGAAGCCTTATTTTCAATAAAAATTCTACAAGCAACATAGAATCCTGTAACCTAAGAGCCCTGTGTGAAAGGGGAGAAATGATATAGTTAACTAGTGACAACTTATGCAGAATTATATTAGAATAATTTTTCAAAAGAAAAGGCCCAGTGATTGAACAGAATTCTAATGTTAGCAGCAACGACACCCAAAGTTTCACATCTCTCTATATCCACACATTTGGGGAGTGTCTCCCACAATGACTCTAGTCTTGCCCATGTTACTTGCTTTGGCCAATGGGACAAGAGCAAATCTGACAGAAGCAGAGGCTTGACATGTGTTGGGACTTGCTCTCTATTGCTGATTTTTGGAACCCTAAGACCACATGTGAAGGAGCCCAGGCTAGCCTATACTGGAGGATGAGTCATGCCAGCTGAGGCCCCTTTGACCACCCATCTTCCCAAATGCCAGACATGTAAGGCTATCCAGGACCAGTCATTCCCAGCTGAACTGTCAGCTGACTTCAGAGATCAGCTAAACTGGCTCAGACAAAAACAACCACCCAGCTGACCCACGGAATGGGCAGTAAGGCTAACTGACATACTCAGTTATCTATTATGATGGAGTTAAAGCATATATGACTGAAAAGCACAGAAAGCAACAATAACACATAAAGTAGGCAAGTGGCTCATTCCAAGTTCATCCATGTAGTCTGGCAATTCTTGAATCATTCCAAAAATAAAAACCATTCAAATTCTCTCATTTTCAGAGGTGATAGAAGTTCTCATATAACAGTAACTTTTAATATAGAATTTGGTCTATCCCACTGGGAAGTGGTCAGGAGAGAGCTGATATGAGTTTTATCTGATCTGGGCATTAAAGCTCTGACCAGTGCAAACCCAAATCCTGAAACCACCCATTCAGAGCACCGTGAATCAACCGAGGCTAAACTCCTTCAATGATTTGATCTTTATTAATTTAAAAGTATCCCTATCATTTATCACACCACTGTCAGCTTAGATGAAGTTGTTGATAAGTTTACTGATGGAGAATGCGAAACCCAAAGTTAAACAATCTGCTCCTCAAGGTATAAGCAGCTAATGTTGGTACCAAGAAAATGAACACATTGGTTAGGAGCCCACTGGATGCTAGATAAGACTTTTAATACGGAGCAATAGATAAAGAAACAGAATAATGCATCTCCACTGACATAGGTAGGAGAGGGCTATGTTGTTAATTCCATGATTAAACCAAAGTTAAAAATTTTGTTTACTCTGACCAATCTCCTGAGTGATGTTAGTACATATTATTAGAGTTTCTCTCACAATCTCTGCTCTAAATTTGAGTACATCGCAAAACATAAATAAAAACATTTGCCAGATGCAGATAAAAGATTCCAAATTTGTCCATGTGGAGTGGTATAACACAGAAGCAGGAATAATTATTTCTAAAATAAAATATTAGGAAAATGCACATATATCACACAAACACACACACTCATACACATACAATTTTATTTTCCCTGAATCACTAATACAAATAAAAATAAGTGAAATATACTTCTCTACTATATAAATTATCTTGTTAGTTCTAGAATTTCATATGCCATTGGCATCTGTGTATCATTGACACTTTGGTAAATTATGGACCTCTTCGGTGCTAATATCCTCTGTGAAAAAGAGTGCTGTGTCTGTAGGGCGGGGAGGGAATGAGAATTTTTAGGGCAGTGAAAATACTCTGTATGACATTATAGTGATGAATACATGTCATTATACATTTGTCCGAACTCATAGAGTGTACAACACCAAGAGTGAACCCTAAGGTAATCTATGGACTTTGGGTGATTATGATGTGTCAATGTAGGTTCTTCCTTGGTAAAACATGTAACATTCTGGGGAGTGATGCTGGTAATGGGGGAGGCTAGGCATGTGTGTGGGAAGAGGGTGTTTGGGAAATCTCTGTACCTTCCTTTCAATTTTATTATAAACCTAAAAGTGTTCTAAAAATAGTTTTTTTTTTTAATAAAGAGTAATGTGTAGATTTTTTTTTTAAAGTCAAGTGCTCACAAACTTCCATAGAGTGATTATATGCACAAACCTAAAAGTATTAGTTGAAAGCTGAATGTGAATAGCTTCTTAAGGGGGTGGGGTTGGAAGAAGAAGGCACTAACTGAGAGTACAGTACTCATGAGGCGATTCTTCATAGTCTAATGGTTAGGACAAGCAAAGGGTAGTCTATAGCTGTCAGCTGCATTCCCTCTAACACTTAGAATTCAGAGAGAGCAAAGAGGCTTACCAACATTACTGAAAGGCAAGAGATCTTCAGTTTGATAAACCCCAAATAATTTATGATCTGGTTGAAAAAATCCTAGAGCAGACACTTGCTTATAGTCTTTATAAAAGCTCTGTATAGAATATGGTTATTCAACCTTTGGAGAATGCCATTCACTTTTGTATTTTCATATATTACTCTTTTGGTTCCTGGTATTTTTTGAAATTAGGCTAAGGAGAGTGGTTTCCAAAATCTGGAATAAAAAGACATGCTTAGGGTAGGCAGGTTTTCAGATCCATCCGAAGCTGTACTTTTGGAATCTGTTGATAGGGAGGATTCACAGCTACAATGCACTGAATAAAGCGTCTACATTTATCTGTACAAGATAATATTTATTCAGTCTTCAGGTAACACTTTGTGCATATACAGGTTGGGTGACTGCCCTTCTTACCCTAAGGGTCTCTGATTGGGCCATTGCATTAGCGCTGAGATTGAAAGGGGAATAGGAACCTAGTCCACCAGAGCCCTGGGTGTATCGTCATTTTCAACATGAAACACTTTATGTATGGCTGTTTCATATGCAACAACCTAGCTTCATATCCACTGATAGCCAGTCCCAGTGAAAGCAGCTTTCTGGCGATCTCACTTTGAAGGCAGCCCCCAGACTAATTCTGCTTCTGCTTCCCTTTTGCTTAAAGCTCCATTAGTTTGAAGGTCTGTGACAACAGTCACTGAAGAGAGAATTAGAACTGTTGCAGAGCACGTGTCTCCATTACCAAGGAACAATGACTTTAAACGGAATAAACTAATGTCTAGCTGAGTGTGTCCTTAATGGCTTCTGTCCTCTGTGATACTGAGCTGACATGAAGAAGAGTAGACTCTTGAATCAATAGACCACCTTTCCAATGCAATGAATGGCACCGTGAAAGTCCCAGGCTGCTCTCTTTAGAGCCTAGCACACTATGCTTCCCAGAGAAATAATAAGAAATCAACATTTAAGTGAGTGCTTACTATATGCCAATCATTGTACCAAGTAAGTCATTGTTTCATTTATTGTCTCATTTAATCCTCACAATAACCCTTTAAGTGGTTATATTTCCCTAAACCTATTTTGCATGAGGACACTGAGGCATAGAGAAGAGAAATATCTTGCCTAAGATCACACAGCCAGTACAACCCCAGGCAGACTGACTCCAAAGAAACTCTCCACCACTCCATCATACTGTCTATAGGGCTGCTGAAATGACACAGCAGTATTTTTTTAAAAAATAAGACAAAACTTATATAAATAGTAAGATTGCATAGAAGATGGGAATAAACTTCTGTATGATTCACTACACTGAGCCTACCAGTAATAGCTCATTTAATGCAATTAGTGGTTTATAACTCTTAGCCTGTCCAGCCAGAGTCTCAAGGTTGGAGAGAGTGTTTATGGCCATCGAGACTGGCACAAAGAGGGACAGCACAAGCTAAGTCCTCCAAAATGCCTCCTCACCATCATAAGAGTCCTCACAGATAAGTTTCAATTTAAATCAGCTCTACACAAAGACAACATTTGCAATGCCATCAAACTTGAGCAGTGCCATCAAAGTTCTCAACCCGTTTCCTAGTGAGTTTATTTTCTGGCTGGGCAAATGCTGAATTCTGCCTTACCGAAGGAAGTGACATCTTTAACTTGTAGACTGCTCACCAGAACTAACATAGAGCATATTTCGATTCGGCCATCAGAGTCTCAAAAAGCAGAGAGGTTTAGAGCTAAATAGTATTTGCTCCTTAGATGTTATACCTCAGCCATAGGCCAATGTCCTCACATCCAGGAAGGATGAAGCTGGTTTGTGGTTTGAATTGCTTGTCTTCTGTAACTGACAGATCATTAACCTGGGGGTAAATTTTGGAATTCTATTTGACTAGACAAAACAATTATTTGGCAGATAAATGATTATCTGTAGAATTAGTAAATCAAATAAAATAGATAATAAATATTTGGAAATATAAACAATTTCAGGACTCTGTACAGAAAACATGAATAGATCCACAGAGACTGTCAGGATGTTCGGGGAAGACAGTTGGGGCATGTGCAGCTTTGGGAATTGCCTGCGTGGGTGCAAGCTAGTTCTTTAGTCCATAAGCTGCTTTATTAGCCATCTACTGAGGCAACAGTAAATTTCTAAAGAGAAACATTGGCACGAGCCCTAGATGCACATCTATGGATTGGAAAGTAGGTTTGTGTCCGTTCTTGAAGTGGTAAGCCTTGCAGACTTTTGGGGAAAGAGGATGGGTAGAGAGAGCTAGAGATGCATTCTCTACCCCTCATTTGCGCACACTAGGGCCCAGCCAGGTACCACACAGCTGCTTATGCATGAATACAGCCCTTAGGACATACAAACCCAGGCAGAGAGATGAGCAAGACAGCCATATTAGTACAAGCTCTTGAGTCTTCTCTTGAAGATATAGCAGCTCTCACTTTTCTATAATTTCAAAGCAAATGTTGACACCTACTAAATGAGTGGGTCTTTCTTTTTCCCCCCCAAAGATAAACTACTCAGATCCTACAACTGTTTATACTGTATTATGTATATAAGGACCTCAGGAGATTACAAGCTCAAGTACCGTCTGAGGCTTGGGTAGGTAACATACATGGTTAAAGGGAGATGAGCACAAGACAGTAGGGTGTGGTGGGGACTATGGCGAACTAGTAAGCACACGCTCTGTCCAAAGGAGCAGCTGCTGCTCAGATCCGGCTGACTGTTGCTAGGCAGGACTATAGACACAAGGGGCAACCCAGGATTTTGTGTGATACCTTCTAATTTTTGAATGTTGGTAACTGATTCAGGTGTTTTAAAAACACTATAGGGGTGAAACAAAACAATATTGTTGGGGGTATCTGTCAAGCAGGCTGCCAATTTGTAACCTTTGTAGGGTTCTCTTCAATTTAATAATTTGTTCACATTTTTAAGTGGCACTGGCATTCCTTACCTGCCATTATTAGGGCATGGGCTCTGAGCCATTTTTCTAATATCAGTGACAACTTCCACTGGTCCATTTACCCTTTTGGCTAAGTTCTTTTTTGTACACATAACAAAAGCCAGCTGGAAACTGATTTTAGAAAACAAGTAGGGAGTAAATTAACCCAGATGGCTAACAGGCTCATAATTTTAACCCTAAATCCTGGTCGTATTAATGTCATGGCCTAACAACCTAAGCAAACCAGTCATAAACTTTCCCCATTCTACTTAAAATGTAATGCTATTTTGGGTGTTACTTCTTCGGACGTAATGCAATATTTCAACCGTGCTGGGAAGTTCAAGAGGAGATATAAATAGACACTGAATAGATGACAGAATATTTATATTGTCACCACAAATCCAAGGAATCCGATTTTTTCTTTGAACTGATTGATATGGGTGAGAATTCTTTGTTTCGCTTCATGAGTACAGACCTTAAGAACTAAAATAACAATGCTATTTTTTAAAATGTAAAATAACAATCTACACATGTATAAAGTGTATAGCAAGCGTCTTTGAGTTTTTAAAGCTTTAGAGAAATACTGGCATAAAATATATAATCAAATAGTCCATCAGAGGAATGTCCCATGTTCTAATGCCTACCAGTAGCCATGAATTCAGTATCAAATGATGTTTGTCTCTCAGGGGCATCACTTCATTCAGAGAATTTCGCTGCGAGTTACACAGACTGGCTTTGAATAGATTAATAGAGATACACTTTAAGGGAGAGTGGAATATTTAAAGAGGAGGATGTGAGCTCACATTTTATTGTTAATGCCTCTTGCTCCTTTGCATTTTGGGTTGAGGTCTGCAAACTTTTCCCTTTCAAGCAGATGGAGGTATTTCTTGTCATTCTGGTGAGGTTGTAAAGGCAATCCATTTATTGCTGGCAAACCTCACTTGCTAATAGGAACCTTCCTTTGATCTTAAGTTCCTGGGATAAGAGATAAGAAAACAAAACAAATCTGGTTTCCCTAGTAAATCACCTCTTCCCAGCTCTATCTTGAAACTAGTCTTAGTTTTATTAATCAGCTGATGGAGTGGAGCACATAGGAAATGTTTGTTTACAGCTCAAGAAAGAGTAGACCTCCTGGATCCTATTTCATTGTCCCCACCTTTGGCCACGATCCATTTTTTTTTTTTTTAATTGAAGTATAGTTGATTTATATGGCATGGTAACATTTTAAATGCCTGAGACTGCATAAGCCTTTACTCTGGATCTTTAAGAAGGAATGAGCTGAAGTTCTTAAGATGCTGGTGAATTTTCATGAGGGAAGACAGAAGCTAGTAATACATCTTTACTACCACTTAGGGACCCAGAGGAGTTATGTAGGTTCTCTGGGGTTCTGTGCTACCAAGGTCAGGGGCTTGAGCCTTTAGGGTAGAGGGAAGGAGTGAGATGTTCAGCCACCTGAACATCTGGCTCCTTTCCACAGCTTGATGGAGCAAAACTTCATTCACATCTGGAGATTCAATGGAGTATTTGATTCTAAAAGAGCCATGACCTTCCCTTACTTATCTGTGGACTTACTAAAGAAATTTTCCTCTCTACTACTTTTGCTGTTATAGAAATTCCCATTATGCAGTCAAAGTAACTGAGGCATGATTTATTTCAGTGACTTCCCCAAGGTAATGTGATATCCTTATAAATCACTGGTACCTAGAGTGTTCTTGCTACCTTCCTGAGCTGATTCTGGGAACTGTCTGGGACCAGCAGTTTCCTTGGGTCCCCAGAGGAAGATATAACCAGCTGCTTGATTTACCATCCTTGATGGATACATTTTGGTGGCTTTAATTCCTTTCTTGGAAAAATAGTATATTCCTTAAAAATTATTATAGAATTCTTTTGGAGGAGCAGTAGTAACAGGTAAGACAAGTGACATTCTCTTTCTAATCTTCCCAGAGCCACCATGAATTAGACTTCAGTGTTGGTTTTACACTGTTTTCTAGGCAATAGTTCTTGGAAAGATGATTCTGGATCCCAATCAAGGGGCAAGATCAGTGAAATAAGTCAGAAAAAGACAAATACTGTATGATCTCACTGACATATGGAATCTAAAAAAGCCGAGCTCACAGGAGCAGAGTAGAATGGTGGTTGTCAGGGGCTGGGGAGTTGGAGACATGCAGGAGATGTTGCTCAAAGGGTACAAACTTCTAGTTATAAGATGGATAAGTTCTGGGGATCTAGTGCACAGCGTGATGGCTATAGTTAATAATACTGTATTGTATACTTGAAAGTTGCTAACAGAATAGATCTTAAATAGCCTCACCATAACAACAACAAAATAGTAATTATGTGAGGTAAAGGATGTGTTAACTAACCTTATTGTAATAATTTTACAATTTATATGTGTATGAAATCATCACACTGTACACCTTAAACCTGCACAATGATATGTGTCACTTATATCTCAAAACTGGGAGGAAAAAGGAGCAAGATGACCAGAATAATTTCACTTTTCTGAATACTCATGCAAATCTTGGCAACAGGTGACACTGGCTTAGCAAATTAGCATAGAAAAAAATTCACATGTATTTCATGCATTTTTTGGAGACTCTTTTGTGTCACAGGGAAGTTTATCTTAAATTGATGATTTCCTTATCCCTTTGGTTACATTCTTGTTGAGGCTTACTACATCTGTGCCATTTCCAAATTTCACTTCTTAAATAAAAGCCTTTTAAAGTTATTCTGAAATGCCTTCCAATGTTCCTCGGGCAAATGAGTCTACCCAAAGGGACTGCCCACGGACAGAAGCGAGCCAAGGCGGACTGACACAAGTTGAAATCAAAATCTAGCATTTTCAAATTCTTACAGGTGGTGTTTTATAAAATACTCTCTTCCACTTCAGTGAATGTGACATGTTAGGAAAAGTGTTTCTCAAGTTCAGGATTGCAATTTACATTCTCAGGCAAACAAATCTACTTTTCTATCTCCCATTTATTTACCATCAACATTTTAATCTTGTGCCTTAATTCAACTCTTGTACATGGCCACATTATAGCTTTTAATAAGAAAAGAAGTGGCCCATCCCTCAGAGTTCAGTTAGCTGTGCTGTGATTTAGGGAGGAAAGCCTTTGGAAATTCAACCCTTTAACAATGCTAAAAGATGCTGGCAGCAACCTAAAACAGACAAACCAAAGGAAGAAAGAAACTAGAGAAGAAAAAAGGTAAAGTATACTCTGCCATGTGTAAATCATTATTTTAATGTTTAAATAAATAAACAGTAGTTTTGCTAGTGCTCGGCATTTTACAACTATTTCGTTTTAAGTTCCATGCTTGATTTGCTAAAAGTCAAAATTGAAAATTCCTTATAAAACTAAAGCATTATGTACTAAATGTAAATTGTTGTTTCTTAATCTAGTGAGGAAATAGTGGAATAAGCATTAGAAAAATCACAAAAAGATAACTTAATCAGCTAAAAATATTCATATTCTATATAACGTATATATTTATATATAGAAAATGAACACAGTGTATAAACTGGCTTGTTGGGAAGAGGTATTCATCTTCTCATATATATAAAATCAAGGTCAGGGATTGCTCTCTTTTCACATGCAGACAATCGCTGACTGCTGAGCTGAAGCTGGGCAGGGCAGGCAGAAGGAAAGGGAGGAGGACACGCTCAAACACAACATCAACTGGCCCGGGACCTGACTGGCGATCAGAACTTGTGCAAGTGAGTTAGGTGGCCTTCAGAGGAAGGAGAGAACCCCAATGTGATTTTAACCATAATAGTGTTCACATGGAAATAGTGTAGAAGGACTAAGGGCTTGTCCCATTTCAGCTAAGTCAATGGTATATGGCATTCATATGGTATCTTTAAGAGAATCTACTAATTTAAGTAAACTTTTAATATGCAAAATAAAATCTTTTTACTGCACTTTATGGCACAAACAATTTTAAGAATCCATTCGCAAGACACCTGTATCACCTGGTTCTCATAACTGGCTTACTTCGCGGAGTCCTTCATGCCCTGGACCTGAACATACTTCACTGAACCACATAATGCGGTGAAAGGATCATCCCCAAAGAATACGTTCAGTTTGGGTCTTCATTGTGCTCTCTGTAAACTGTTACTGTTCTCTTTCTCATGTGAGCATCTGATGGCCTATTTATAACCTACACTTTTCCTGTTTTTCCTAGAACCCCTATTTTTATCTTATGATCTTGGTGGTCACGGGAATCAAAGCTAAACATTTAGAAAGAGAATTGCTCTTGGCTGACCCCTACTGGCCTAGACTTTCAGTACAGAAAAAACAACAAGTGTATTAAAAAAAATGCCCCTGGAAGGAAGGCAGAGTATTTGGTTCCAATTTTATCTTCATCACTTGTAGATGTATTGATCTTGAACAAGCCATATACCCTCCCAGGTCCTGAATTTCCTTATCTGTATGATGGGAGAGTGGGTATGGATTAATACCTTCTCTGGCCAGGCCAGATAATATTTTGGGATTGCTAAGATTCTTTGGAGTCTGGGGAACTGTGGAGCCATCCCCAAGGAGGGTTACTAGGTTCCTTTAGTCCAGGGACCAAACTGAAGAGAAACAAATGATTGCTTGTCACTATAAATTAATTAATCAGCTACCAAGTGACAGGCACTTGATGCAGGTTCTCATTCAGTTCTCACGGCAAACCTACAGTGTTATGACTCTCATTTTACAGAGTTGGAAACTGGCGACCAGCAAGGCTAAATAACTGGAAAGTAGGAGAGCTGGAACTTAAACCAGGTTGTCTGGTTAATGAGTCTGCTCAGTTTCACTTTGTATCTAGAACGGGTATCACCCTCTAATAACTTCCCGTGAGGAAGTGTTTGCTCTTGGTTTTGAAGGTGACCTAACACTCACCTCACAGTCCAGAGCACCCAGCTTCTCTCAAACAGAAATAAACAAACTACTCTGCCTGTTGACTTGCATGTTCACGTGAAGACTCACGCCCTGTGAAGCCTGCTACTACTCCCTAAAGCAAATGTAGGATGAGGAGAAAAAAAAAAACCAGGAGGTTTCCTAAAAGCAGGCTGATGGTTGCCCTGCATCTAAGCTCCCGATTCTAATTTAAGGCAGTAATAATTTTGCAGGCAAGGGAAAAGACACCAAATCCATTTAAAAAGGAGATGGGACTCTTCTACAGAACCATTGTGACATTAGTGAAGAAACTAAATCCAGTTGATGGAGTCAATTGTACAGGAAGAAACTGAAGAACATAGAAACAAACCAGCAAAATTCAATTATTTCAGTACATAATATACACAGACCACATAGACACACATACACGTAGCCTTTCTTGTAACTTGTATGCACCAGAAACGTCTGTGGCACTAGCCTGGGAGGTGGTAAGATGTGGTTGATAAGAGCATAGATTCTGCATCTAGAGCACCTGGACATAGAAACTGACTTCTCGCATTATAGGCTATGTGACCAGAGACGATCACATTAGTGAGACTAATCACATAGCTTTAGTGTGCCTCAGTTTCCCCAGGGGTTCGTTATGAGTATTGAGTTAAGACATATAAAGCACTTGCTAGTACAAGGCATGTAGTAAGCACTAGTTAAATGTTAGCTATTATTATTATATACGAATGTTCTTATTAAAAGGCTTTTGGAACCCTACCAGTATGAAACTAAAAACAGGCTTTCAAAATAGCATTTTCTCAGCCTGTCAATTGCTTCCACTGGCAGTTTCAAAAAAATAGACACTGATTAAAATTTTCAATTTAAAATGAAGCTACACAGACAGATGGGCAGTTTTCCAAAATGAAATCCAGAGGTTTCCTTGTTAGACTTAAAAAAATGTTTGTATTATAATCATGGTGACACATACAAGGACAATTCCATTTTCTCCCTCCTACTGAGCTTTCTTTTGTCCACTATGAAATCTTGAATTCCCTGTAAGTCCCTTTCTCCTTAAGCTTGGCTAATGCTCTGGTCTGCCACTGTTGCCCTTATCCCCACTTCTGTGATGTTTCCATACTTCAGGGCGGGCCACAGACTGGCTGGCATACAACTGGGAATTCCTGCGAGGCTCGCCAAGTTAATGGTGATTAGCTGTTACAGACAGGAGCCGAGACCGGTGTAGATGATCCCAAACAATGGAGTCTAACATCCATCCACAAAAGCTTTCATCTTGAGAACATAACCTCTTGTGAGATATAACCAGAAGTCTCAAGGTAATTGCATTTTACTGGAATCAAACTTAACAAGTATTTTATAATTAAAGATCATGCTGGTTTCCTTTACTATCACCTGCAACTTAATCACATACTTGAAGCTTCCCACAAATCGTGAGGCTGTTTAATATTTATCAAACATCCACAATTACCTTTACATTTTGTTTCTCTGGAAACACACGTTTTTGGTTTCGCTTCTAGGGACCTTGAAGCAGACCATTATTTCATTAAGAATGGAGGCAGAGAAATCATATTATTATTAATAACACAAGCTTACATTTCACGGTGTCTTTTCATTTACAAAGTGCTTTCACATACATTATCTCATTTGATTCTCACAAAAGTCTGTGTCCAACTTGTCCTTCCTACTCTGTGGAATATAATATTCCCTGTACCATTCTGAAGGGAGACTGCTCCTTATCCCTCCCCTTTCTGACTTTTAATGTGTGCAATACTTCAGGCGGCACATCCCAAATTTGAAGAGAGGAAACTGTGTAACTTTTTTTCTGTGTCAACTGCCTTGCGAGCCGGGGCAGTCAGATCTTTAAAAATTGGGCCTTTTGGAACAGTTAGCCTATTCCTGGGTGAATGTCCAGACATGTACAATGGTTTTGGAAGCCTGGGACAGTGAATAAAGTTACCATTGATGGCACATTTTGCAAGCCATCTGTAAGAGCACAGACTTTGGTGTCAGGCAGATGGATTCAAATCATCCTGGCTCTACTACTTATGATACTACCCGGTGGACTTTGAAAAAGTTTCTCACCTTCTCTGGTTAAGGGAGTAGCAGTGCTAAGCAAGTGCCATGTGAATATACAACCCGTTCAAGGTAAAGGAGTGTGCCTGCTAAGAAAACAGCCCGACAAGTCCTTCAACTGCCTCTTCCAGGGGGACGTGTCCATTGAGAAATTCTAGAACTGCCACTGAGCCTCGGGATCGTTAGTAAAATGAGGGGAATAATACCTATTTTACAGGGTAATTTTAAAGAGCGAACAAGGTGATTGTTTTAGAGTAGAGGCATAAAGAAGGTGATCTTGCAGTTGTCATTAAGAGAGGCATTTCTGCACCAGTCCAGATATTTGAGGTGTCCACACCATTTTCCACAGGGTTCAATCAACTTCTACAGGGATCAGGACACACTTAGAGTAATTTGAATTTGTTTCAGTTCTTTATTTTGTATTCCTTCTGAACAAATACTCCTTTGCCCTGCAACTAGTGCCAGGCTTCAGTCCCCGATGAGCCTAGTACTAAGCGTGATTGGCACTAGTATATGCGGGGAACTCTCCCTAACATGAAAACTCCTTTCTAGAGCACTGCTCCCTATCTTTTTCTTTGTTTATAATCTCAAAAGTCACTAGAATTGGAAGATTTCTTCTTTTCTTGATAATTTCACAATCACCTCACTGTAGGCTTGGATTCTCAACTGTATGGCTACTTTGGGGCTTTTTTGTGGTGTTTCCAAGTTCCAGTTTTACATGATAAGTTTATCTATCAGTATAGACGATCCAGGAAGGCTGAAGCTTTTGCCCAATTCTGACTTTGTAAGGCTTTGTTCTTTTACAATAATCTGGTTGCACTATAATGTGGACCATGCTATATGCCTAAAGACTAAACAAACATGGATGTTCTCACCAGAGACCATGCTTTATTGTATTTCCTTTTTGGAGCTCTTTAATGCTACTTTATGCAACTGTTATTAACAGTATATTTAAATGAATAGAAAAAACGATATTAGCAGAAAATATCTATGAGATAAAAGGGAGAAGATAATTTGAGGTTAAACATTCAAGGAAACCACCTTGAAGTATTAAAATGAGATAACAATACGGCAGGATATTGGCTTTTTCTCTCATAAACTCATTCTCTACATTAAGATCATACTTTATTTATTCAACATTGTGTTTACAGAGGACTCCTAAAACTGGCTCAATGCTAGGACAGTTTGCTGATAGCAAAGCAGGAGGTGTATACCACCTGCCCCCTTCTGGGGGAGGGGGTACGTATGAAATGAGCTTGCCAGACGATCAGGGAGAAGAAACAATGGGGAGGCAGTCAATCAAAGCCATGGCTATCTAGAATGGACATCGTCTTCGTCTTGCTGGGGTGGTGCAGGTATCATAATGGCTCCTCTGTTCCTTTAAAATGCTGCTCAGATAATGGCCTGGCCTCCCACGCATTCCGAGAGGGTGCCTCTAGCTTTACTGAAACCCTATCCTGACCACAGACCTTATTTCCCCTTGCAGCTTTGATACCCTGTCCAGCCAACTTATCCTCTAGGGACGCAGTCGCTGTTTCTTTCGATGCGTGCCACAGTGGTTTTCGAAATTGCTTTGAGAGCACCTGAGGACAGATGTCCCCCTGCCCTCCCTACCCCTTCCCTCTCATCACACACAGATAGTGTCAGGGGGTTCATTAGTGAAGTTCTCTAACATTCATCTATGGAGACAAGCTGACAGTTAGCTGTGGCGCTGAAAAGCCACCAAAAGGAGTTGGAAACTCGACTGTAACCTGGAAATTTTTTGCCAAGTGCTTTGTCCTTGCTACTTTCTGAGGTGGTGTGAGTCATTAGCAAGCCCATGCTAATTGAATTTGATTTAATGTCAACACTGTCGCAGTCACATACAGTACACCAATAAAATCCCAACCCTGTTTGCTGCAATCATTAGGCCCAGTTTTTCTCACAACAAAAGCTCAACCTTTGGTTGAAGTTGTCACATGAAGCTCAGAGAATACAGTGTTTTCCTGGCCTTCCGTGGAATAAATTCAAGCGCTGAAGTCATCAGTTAGAGTGGAACCAAAATTGAACGGGAAAATCCACTTGTACAAATGACACTCGCAAGTGGCTGCCTGGCCCCTCGTCGGTGTCTGACGTGGGACCCCTTTAAAACAGTTACAGATCACGCTTGAATTCTTTACAAGATGTACCAGTTAATTAAATGTCCAAAATGGCACCACGTACTCTCTTCAAAAAAGTAAAAGACCAATAGAGTTAAGCTGTGGAAAAAGCACATTTAAAAACTTGCCAATCTTTTCAGTAATCGAAATACATGTGAAACTTTCGTTACATTTATTTCACGTTATATGTTTTATAGGTTGGGAAAGTGGGGCTTCTGACTGAATTACCAAAATAATTTAATACCAAAGAGGTGAGATCTTGGTAATCTACAACCAAAAGATTCTGAAGGGTGAAAATTACTCCTTCGAATTCAGCTACAATTTGCTAATTTTTGAATAGTCATTCAATAAGCAGTTTCCTCACATTCTAGAAGTTCTTGTCCTTTGTGCCACGTACATGAATGGGAAAATTGAGAATGTATTTTAGAAAGTGGCATTGGAACTTCTTTGAACTTAACATTGTCATGTCACACCTGGATGAGAAAACATATGAGGTAATTAAGTGAAACCTACTGAGAAAAAAGAGGATTTCAGCTGAATTTAGCTAATTAGTCCCAAGATTGGCCCCAAGTGCAGAAGGAAAAATATTCCAAGGGGTTTTTCCTTACTGGTTTTAATTTAGCTCCGGGCAAAGGCAGTGTGATTCTGTTGGTTTTGTATCTCATTGCCCTCAAGATCACCCTTTTTTCCTCCTGTGACCTGCGCTTAAAGGATGATACCATCGCCTCATCAATTGCCAATGCCACTAGTTCAATAACCGGCTATCACTGTAGGGCATCTTTCTTGATGAGCAGCAACTACACGTCTTGGCTCTCTCCAAAAATAGCCTGCATTGCAGTCCCTGGCACATCCTAGACTTCCTCAGTCATCTAGGCTCAGGAAAAAGACTTTTCATCCCTGTGCTTTCTTTAAGACACTTTTGTAGTCAACTAAAGATTGCATTTCCTGCGACTTTGGTCTTGAGACACAACTGACAATAACATTTTCTTTAATACCGGCGCTCATCACTCCCATTTTCCTTTAAAACCGGGGACAATCGCCTATATAAGTAGATGTTATCTGTGCTTCCCCATCCCGTTGAATTTAGCGGCTTGAATTTTAAAAAGAGAGAGAGAGAGAGAGAGAGAGAAAGGGAGTTTTTCATTTAGGATGGTATAGCACAATGAGAGTTCCTCCAGGGAACCTGCTTTCATTGAACCCTGGCAAAAGTCGCAAATTGATATCTCTGATGGAGATACGGTAGAACTTAGAGATCCTTCCCCAAGTAGGGAGAGAAGGATCCCCAGAGGGCTCTGTATTGTGCAACATACTGGTAGGTGGGAACCAGGTAAGAGCCACAGGTGGGAGGGAGAGGTACAGAGCTGGGGACGACTGCGAATGTTGACTGAAGGAACCATCACTTCTTAGCTCTGCTGGAGGAAGATGGCTCAGTGAGTACTTACTACACCTGTGCGACAGGGGGCTGGGCTTCAGCCTTGCCTTTCCTCCAGGAGAACAGAGGGCTACAACAATGTCTGCAACCTCCCACTGCATCAAACTACAGGAGCATGACACTGAAAGGTAGAGACCAGCACTCTCATTTAAGGAATTTTTAAGTTCAAAGTTTAAACAAAAATCACTTTTTTTTCTATTATGAACTGAAAAGGGAATTATGACAAAACACTTCTAAACTTGGGGAGATGATAGGTGCTCTACACAAACAATAATATTCGATTAAAATATCATAGGTAATTTAAGCAAAAAAAGATACAAATTTAGTTTTCTAATGCTTTTAATAATGGTGGCATTTTTTTCAAGTAAAAATGTGAGATAGTGAATAAAGAATTCTACCCTTTTTTGAAGAGAACAACTATTCCTCCACTCTAGTAATTTAAAATGTCAGTTTTTTTTTAATGGAAAGGAGCAAATGCCGTAGTAAAAAAATATTGCCCCAGTGTACTCTGCATGTGGTACTGTAACTCATCAGTTCTCACAATTATTTGCATACCACGTTATTCTAAAAGAAGTGCATAATCTGAGGGACAGATTATTAGTCATGATATAGGTGAAGTACTTTGTTTCAAATTTCATTTAGGCTATATATATTTAAAGTCTTTTATTTTGTTGAAAAGTAGTTTTTTCCAGCTCTATTGAAGTTTAATTGATGAATAAAATTGTAATATTATTTAAAGTGTACAACGTGAAGTTTGCTAAATAATTTAACTGTTTTTAGGAAACTCTAATTTTGCTGTCGATACCAACATCAACCACATGATGTCACCAGTAACTACAGTACTGTACTGACTTGCCTTGGGGAAGAACTTTAATGCATGCATTTCCCTATAGGTTAAGTTATTTTCTATTTTGTTCATGAATTTTCTTTCTATCCATCAATCTAAAAAACATTTATTATTACTGTATTATTATATTATTATTTATTATTCGTTTATACCTATAGTATGATTCCCAGCATGTACACATTTCTAAGTTTATTTTCAAAATATTAGTAAAAAATTTAAAATATTCTTTCCAAAGATCCATTTACTTATTAACCTTCACATATGTTATGGTGATATAATTCGAAGGGAGAATAAGAGTTAAGCAAAGAATATATATTGAACACTATTTATTCACACTTTGGTGAGTTACAGAAATAGGCACATTTATAACACACACACACAATACATGGGCTATGTATAGCACACTGTAGACCCAATTAATACTGCCTTCTATAAATCTGTTATGTGAAAGTTAGAAAGGATAGGATACTCTTGCCCCTCAAAATTGTACCAGTCATATTTAATGTTTATTACATATATACTCTTTTTTGGCAAAACACCAGGTTAAAGTGTTTTAAATGTTAAAATAACATTTAAAATAACATAAAATAACATTTCACCTCTCTTCATGAAGACAAAGTCAGTCTTTTCTACCTCCAGTTCTTTTCACAAATGTATTCTGAACATACAAGGTTAAAAAAATAAACATATTGTGTTGGTAAGACCAACTTTTTCCTTGAAATAGTTTATCATAATATTATGATTAATTATGCAAATATGCTGGAGGCTTTTTTATGGGCACATCAGCCAAATTCAAATACATTAATGATGACAAATACATATTCATTTCCACATTCAGCACATATAGGCCTGTATGCAGAATTCTATTAATTTAACAAATAATGGCATGTAATGACACATTAAAAAGTGATAAAGTGTGGAGCAAAGCTATTTGACAGAAGCTCATGTAGAAATTCTTTTTATTAGAAAGAACCCTAATTTCTAAGGAATTATATTTATTTTGTTGATTATTCGCTATGTCATTACCAAAAAATATTCCAGGGAAGAAAGGATTTTAGTGTATAAGATTGACATAGAAGGTGTGTCACCCCTGGGCAAGCAAAGTTCTTTGGAAGTCAATTTTATTCACTTTCAGAAAAAGATGTCACATGAATGTGGATTAGAAAATAGGATATTAAGAGGCTTGTTTTTCCGAAATGCAAGGAAAAGAAATAACCCTTCAATGATAATTTTCTGGATTTTCCTCTTACAGCAAAAGATACATATCTTCTCCCGACAGCACCTTCTCCAAGAGTTAACTCACCCTCCTTATCTCCCTCTAGCTGGGACAAGTTCATTCCCCTTCACCCACACCTCTCATTTTTCCCTGTAAATAAATGTTTATGTAAAAAAAAAAAAAAAAAGATTGACATAGTATTTATTATTAGCTAAAAAATATCAACTGAAGTTTTATATTATTGGAATGTATATGCTGCTGCCTTTTAAGGTGTGGGGAAGAGGGAGGGAGAATTAAAAAAGATAATCTTAATCAAATACTTTAATGAGATCTGAGAAAGGAATAAAAATTTCAAATGTTTCCAAATATTTGGCAGAGAAGACATATAGCCGAATTTTTGATCGAATATGCTGGAGGTTTGGCTTTATTTATATCCATCCAAAAAAAGAGAAATTTGCATTTGTATTATAGTTGTCAAAGAGCTATATTTGTGCAAAATGTAGTATATAGTTTTCTTTTTTATCTGTTCCCTGAGGTATTTAAAAATTATTTATAAACAAAAATGTCAACATTTCTTAATTTTGTACATCATTTTTGAGGACTCCAGGTTGTTTCCAGGATGAGTGGCGGCTCACAAAAACAGCACACATTTTACCATTGAGGTAAAGTATCTGTGGTGACTGGTCTCTCCATGCTACTTCAATGCAACACATCAAATTTATGAAATAATCTTATCCCCAGACACCATAAAATATAAGTAGTTATTACCTTTTTGTTTCTGTGCAATAGACACTCTCCAATTGGCCCTATTTTTAAAACTATCATCATAATAAACTTTAGCAAAATCAGCACCAAAATTTCTAATAAACCTTGACTATGACTACTCCATATACACATTCCTAACACCTTCGAATACAGTCCTTTTAACAACAAAATAAAAAAATTGATTTCATATACTTATAAAAACTAAGAAAAATAAATATGAACTTTATAAGCCAATGCTTGAAATAATGGCGAATATGTCATTGTATTCATTAATAAAACCAAGAAAAACTGGACAATAATAATAATAATTTCACTTTATTGTGGTCCATTAAATTTTTTTCCACTTGTGTGTTGTGACTGAAGTAGATTTATGTGTGCTTTATTCATACAATAACATCTCAATAGTTTATATTCATTCTAAGAATGTCTTCAGCTAACAAAAATCTTTAACATTGATACATCCAATAGAATGTCTCTAGCTGGAGGTATATCTCTGATGTGTTCTTAGAAAAGTATTTCTTTTTTTCACTATTTGGTAAAAGATGAGGGGTTTTCATAGCTGGAGAACTGCAATACTATAAATATCCAGATGAAACTGCAAATTATTTAAATATATATTTAGATTTAGAAATATGATTTTAGATATAGATTTTAGGTGTTCATGCACTCTAGGTGAAAATGCTAATTCAAATCACTCTAACATTTTAAACACAACTTTCCAGTTTATTTATTTTTGAAAAAATAAGTGATTGCTACTCTCATAGTCATATTTATTTTGCTAATTTTTACCATTATTAAGTGATGTCTCTCTAGCCCCAATATAATGACCTAAAAACAAAATCACAATAATTTTGTTGGGTTCCTATTTTCAGAAAATTTACATAAATACATGCTACAGGCCAATATGGAAACAGAATACTTTTCGCCTGAATCAAGCAGCTTTGGGCAGTGCTGTCCAGTGCTGAATTTTATTTTATTTTGTTTTATTCAGCAAAACTGCAGACTTTTAATATGTGAAAAGTGTCATATGAGTTTGGAATAGCTGGACTCTATTTGGAGTATTGAGAGCAGGAAGAAATGGAAAATACTTAATGGAAATTATGTGTTAGATTATTAAACAGGAGAATTTGTACCTTTAAATTACAGATTTATGGTTAATGAACACATAGAAAGCTTCTGCGTTGTTAAAACCCTGGGTTATAAAAATAAAATGACACTAAGCTTAAAAGCTTTATGACAAGTCATCTGACAGTTCTTGATATTTGCTCTGTAATTGGCCAAAATTGTTTTCTTTCATGACACTCCATTCCAAAGGAAGCACAGATACTTGCAATACATTTGAATAAAAGCACCCATTCACTCAAGGACAGGGATATGCTGTTTCAGAGTATTGAAAATAGGACTGCTGAGTCTTTATATTTTATGAGAGGTGTTGTTTTCTTTAAGACTGGCAGCAAACTTTCAGAAAGAGGGGGAGTTATGGTGCTGAATTAAATTGGATATGTGTCACTGCTTTGGAAAAGATGGTACACATCAAAACTATTTTCTGTAGAGACCTTCATCATCATTTCCCCCCGACATTTCTCATGTTCCTGTTCCTGAGAGCCAACATATTGGGGAAATCTACTTTTCATTCCTTGCTCTGACTTCTTCCCCTTTTAACCTCTGCTCTGACCTGCTCTGACTTCTTCCCCTTTTAACCTCTTGGTTATGAGAGCTCAGTTACTAAGAAGAAAATGTGAGGGTCCAATTCAATTTTGTTTCAGACTAATCTCTGCTTCACCTTCTTTGGAACCTACCCAGCTTTCCTGGGACTTGAGGGTCTCCTCAAATAGAGGAAATCCCTTGTCCCAAATGAGGCAGGTAAGTAACAGCTTTTGGAAAACCAAAAGTAACCCACAGACTCACCCCTTCAAGCAGAAACTTCAGGATTATTTTGGGTTCCACATAGAAAGATAATTCATATCAAGTGACAACATCAATATGGATGAATTACTGAAATACTAATGACTTCTCTGATTTCATTGGGGTTGTTAACCTTATATCTTCCCCACTTCCTCCAGTTAACTTAGGAAGCCTTGAAGACTTATAGAAGATGAAGATTTGAGGTGGGGGGGTACAAGGAATGATGGTAGAAATATAAAACTATTGATAGTATAGAGAAGATAACAAAACTAATACTACTAATAAAATAATGGAAAATGACGTAAAATGTTCTTAAAACATGACAAGAAATGCACATGCATAAGCAACAGCTGTACGAAGTAGGATTATTTTGAGATTCTAACTTAAAAAGTTCAGATTTCATAAAGGTGGGAAAAGTTGAAGAGCCATAAAAGCTTTTGATGAAAGACATTAATGAAGAGAATATTTTGGTTAATGCATTTCCCTGGTCTTGAATTTTACCATTTTCTCACTCTTCAATGTTTGAAGTGATAGGGGTTGGTAAAGGACAGAAAAGAAGGGATGCAGATTTACCCCTGGGTAGGATACTACTCCACCTTCCTCAACAGATAAGTACATAGATGGTTATGGTCTTTTTCATTAATGCTTTTCAGTGCTTGAGAGCAAGATTACGACACATGAAGTATTTTTACAGAACTTTTTTAACAGGGAATTTTGGGATTGGAGATCATCAGAACATTTTATTCTAAGAGCACTTGTTAGTAATCAGGGAAGTTTCATTCAAATTAAGCAATTCTGATATTCGTGTACGAGAATGTCATGTAGGGGACTGTGACATGTCTAAGTATAAAGGATAAAACTAGGAGATCTCACAGACAGAATGTCCGTAGGTCAATCATATACAACCCAAAAGAGACTTATCTGGCCAACATGCAAGCAGAAAAGCTTAAATGAAAATTATGAAAGGGCTTCCCTGGTGGTGCAGTGGTTAAGAATCCGCCTGCCAATGCAGGGGACACGGGTTCGAGCCCTGGTCCTGGAAGATCCCACATGCCGTGGAGCAACTAAGCCTGTGCGCCACAACTACTGAGCCTGCGCTCTAGAACCCGCGAGCCACAACTACCGAAGTCTGTGCACCTAGAACCTGTGCTCTGCAACAAGAGAACGCACCGCAATGAGAAGCCCGCGTACCGCAACTAGAGAAAGCCCGCGTGCAGCAATGAAGACCCAACGCAGCCAAAAATAAAATAAATAAAATAAATTTATATTAAAAAAACACTGCAACAAAATATTTGCGTTTTCAACAATGAGAATAAATTTAAAAAAATATGAAAAAGACGATGCTTTTTAAGGAAAGTCATGTTTAAAGATATTAAGACAAGTTTTCACATGTCACTTATTGAAGAAATGTAATCTTCATCTTACTTGACTTCACATTCTCTAAATTTAACTGTTTAGAAGTCATGTGAATGCCCACAAAGTGGAGTGTCTTAAAATAAAGTCACACTGATCTCGAAGATACAGATTGCTTATGATGAAGTCTGATGCTGATGTTAGCCTGCTAAAGTGAAAACTGGGCAATGAACAGTGACCAAATTCATCATTTATGTGATTTTAATCAATATTTTGATTTTGATGTGGATATGTCTCAACAATTCATTCTTCTCCCACCCAAGGTTGCTAAATGTTAAACCAAAGAAGGAACAGTTAAGAGAAACCCGTTGGTTTTCTCTAGTACTTCTCAAGCAGTAATTTTATTTGTACAACTTCTTGAATAAATGGATTTTGCAGAGGAAGCTCTCTTCTGAGTGAATATATTGTGGTGTGTCTTTGCAAATGGTGGGTGTTTTCAGCTGAGAGTTATGCTGATATCTGGTATTTATGTCATTAGGTCCTGAATACCTGATTCAAGAAACACAAAATAGGAACCACTATGGAAAGAGATTTATCAGTAACATAGGAAATTTTAAAGAGTTGCCTTATTTTCTTGCCCTGTATCTGGTAAGTGCCCATTACGTTAAAGATACATGCTTTATGAGAATCGCCACTGCTTGAAGATGCTAGTGGACCAATGTTAACACACTGAGAAGATGTAAGTAGAAAGATGTTCTGAATGTTTGCTACCAACCAGAAAGCCACCAATCCAAGTCTAAGCTCCTGGTATCTTTACACTCTTAAAAAAAAAAAGGCACTAGAACTGAGATTGAGGTCCTTTTAATCGCCACATATCAGTGCTTTGTCTCATCCAATTTTTTTTTTTTTTTAATTTTATTTATTTATTTATTTATTTATGGCTGTGTTGGGTCTTCGTTTCTGTGCAAGGGCTTTCTCTAGTTGCGGCAAGTGGGGGCCACTCTTCATCGCGGTGCACGAGCCTCTCACCATCATGGCCTCTCCTGTTGCGGAGCACAGGCTCCAGATGCGCAGGCTCAGCAATTGTGGCTCACGGGCCTAGTCGCTCCGCGGCATGTGGGATCCTCCCAGACCAGGGCTCGAACCTGTGTCCCCTGCATTGGCAGGCAGATTCTCAACCACTGCACCACCAGGGAAGCCCCCTGTCTCACCCAATTTTAAAAAATCTTCTTTCCATTTCTAAGTCCTCCTTTTGAATCCTGGTGGATGCTATTTTTTAAAGAGAAATGATACACAAAAACCATGTTTACATTCATTCTATCTGCCTTTCACCAACCAAATATCTACTGACTGTTAAAAGAACTGTAGTCAACTATACAAAGTAATGACAACAGAAATGCAAAACGGCAAGGAAAACAGAGAAAACAAGAGACAAACCAACCTAAAAGAGTTCAGTTCTTTTCAGTAGTATCCCCAGATGAGAGAAAATGGTGGGCTTGCAAGTTATAGCTATTTATGATTTGTGCAACTCAGAAGTAGTAATATGGTAGATGCAAGAACGGCACACTACATGAGAAAATGGTTTCTTTGGAAAACAATTCTAATAAAGAGGCACAGGCATTGTCACTGAACACGAGGCATAAACACAGATTATTATGCTTCATTTATTTAGCTCTAAGTTAACTAATTGCAGCTAACTTCATAGCCCTACACCTATCATACAGCATGATAATCATCTTTGCAACTACACTGTGAAGGAGAGGGACAGATGCTAGGATGCTGACTTTACAGAGACTCAGAGGGGCTAAGCATTTGGCCTGAGATGACACGGCCAGAAAGAGGTTATGCTAGCAATTGAGTCCAGGTTTTCTGATTCATAGATTAGAATTCTTTGTATTTTATTGTACAGAACATGATGCATTGTAGCTTTATGGTCTGTGTTGATTATGAGGAAGAATGAAAAATTGGAGTTTTAAATTCTGGAGTGGCTATTCTCTATTTGCCTATCAGATCCATTTCTCTGCTTGTCTTTGCCTTGTTTGGGCCACAGCAGGGCTGGCATTTATGAACTACATCACCAGTCTTCCTCATCTTCTGGCTTCTCCTTGTATTCAGCCATTGGGAGGCACCTTGCTCTGGCACGGCTTTGGCAGTGTCTCTCTTCCTCTAAGATGACTGCTTTTCTCAAGTGCCTCCCACCCCACTCCAATCCCCACAAGGTTCTAGTTCTAGCTCATAACAGACTCCACCAGGGGCATAACCACTTCCTCTCTTGCTAGTTGTAAATGCCTCTGCATCCCTTGCTGGTTTCCTTAACCCTGCCCTTGCCTGTGTACATTGTCTCTTCATTACTTCAAGACACATCACCGTCAAAAATGCACGACTTCAATCTAATTATGAGGAAACATCAGACAAAACCAAATTGAGGGACCTTCTACGAAATAACTGGCCTTTACACTTCAAAATGTCAATGCCGTGAAAGAAAAAAAAAGCAGATTGGGGGAAATATTCACGATTAAAGGAGACTAAAGAGACATGACAACTAAATGCACCGTGTGATCCTGGATGGGACTCCAGAGGAGATTTTTATTTTTTTTGCCATAAGACCATTACTGGGAAAATAGGTGAAATATAAATAAGGTCTGTGCATTACGTAATGGTAATCTATCATTGTTAATTTCTTGATTTTGATGATTTTACTGTGGTTATATGAGATAATGTACTTATTGTCAGTAAATGCACATTGAAATATTTAGGGAAGTAAAGGAACATTATATTTTCACCTGACTTTCAAATGGAATAGGGAAAATCAGTAATGCATATGTATATACATATATACACACACACAGAGAGAGAGAGAGAGAGAGAGAGGATAGAAAAGCAAACGTGATGAAGTGTACATTAGGAGTATTTTGTACTATTCTTGCAACTTCTCTGTAAATCAGAAATTTTTTCAAAATAATAAATAACTTTTAAAATCAGTTTTCATTTCAAGAATTCTAGCTGAGTGTACAGTCTCATTCCTTCCAGGACCCTCACTGATAAGGAGTCTAATCTCCATGCTAACTGCTGTCTACTAAGAAATGATGATCCCACCATTCAACCTTTCATTGCTTCAGAGCCACATGAGCATCATGGTGAAGGGATGGTGAGAAGAAAAGATGGCCACCTAGCTCATCAGGTCTAAGAGAGGGTAAACCAGCAGGAGAGTGGTCGAGGTACTTCCCAAAGCATTCAGAGCCCTATCTCTGCTCTCAGATAGGATTCACAAACAAATGGAAATCTATAAATTTCTTGATATTCATGGCATAAAGTGTATCACGTGATGCCATGTATTACGTACATAAAAATTTATTCACACACACACATAAAAGATTGCAGGGGTCACAGCACATAATGAAGTCTTTCGCTTAAGTTCTTACTCCACTGGATCTAACTTTGAGATACCAAGAGTAATATTTTAGCAGATCCTTATAGATAAGATATAGAGTCACACCTAACATATAATTGGGTGTACAACAGGATAGCAGATTAGAATATGAAACAATTTGGGTACAGTAGGTTTCACTGGCTCAAGGATAGCAGAGTCAAGATTACTAGTGATTTGGAAGACACCGCCTTAACCAAATGATCCAAGAGAATACAATCAGCAATATGACATATTGACATCATGCACCAGCCTCTGGTATAATAAACTGACGATGACACAATATCACTTTTGTGATATTCTGGCCAAAAATGCATACCATCAATCTATTCATGAAGAAGCATCAGTAAACCCAAATTGAGTGACATTCTACATAATACCTGACCAGCAATCATCAAAAGTGTTAAGGTCAAAAGACAAGAAAGACTAAGAGACTATCACAGAATAGACAGGCACATCAACGAAATGAAATGTGGGATTCCGGATAGGATCCTGGAAGAGAAAAAGGACAATAGAGGAAAAGCCTGTGAAATTTGAATAGGTCTGTAATGTAGTTAATAGTATTGTATCAATGTTAATTTCCTGGTTTTGATCACAATACTGTACTTATATAAATTGTTAACACTAGAGGAAGTTGGGTAAAGGGTGTATGTGAACTTTCTGTACTATTTTTGCACCTTTCTGTAAGTCTAAAATGATTTCAAAATAGAAAAGAAAATACTACCAGGAATTCATTCTTCCTAATAAAACTATTACAATTCTATCTTGAGTGTTTCCAATTTTGTGCACAAACATGGCACGTTAAGTCTAAAATATTACTTTATACCAGACATAAAAGGTTTCAGATTTTAAACTCGTACTCATTTAGTTGGTAGTTACAGACAGAAGTCAAAGCATGATTCTTTAGGCTCACAGTATTCATGTGAAAATAAGATATTTACTTTTAGTACCTCTCAAGGGAATGTGGTACTTTATTCACTGTTTCACCTGATATTTCATTCCTCTTTTTGATTGCCATTTAGAACAAGAGATAGAAAGACATACAATGCTGGGAGGGGTAATTTGAGCAAAAATAGTCCATTTCTCACATTTCTGGAAAAGACTCAATGAAGGCATCCCAGGGAGTTGGAGATTTCCACTTCCGTAATTTGATCCTAGTGTTTCTTCTTCTGGTTCCATCCGTCGGAAGTATGTAGAAGAGCATGGTTTATTCTCTTATACAAGAATGGAAAGGAAATTGCATCTATTGTAGGCAACATCATCTTTAATTTGACTCAGGGGCTGAGGAATAATAGCTTCATATATCTGCTCCACAGATTGAAAGCTAAGACCATTGCCTCATACTGGATTTCAGGCCTAATCCTGATAACAGATATATTTTCAGACAGCATCATGGCAAACGGTGCACATTTCCATGGCTCTGAGAGGATCATGTAAGAGAAACTGAAGACTGCATGTAGGAAGGAATCATTTATGTGTCTTACTTTTGATTTTTAGTGGGGCAAGTAATTTAAAAATTATAGGTGAGTTTTGGTAATCATTGATACCATCTTAGCAATATTGAAACATATTTAGGTTAAATTCACATATTATTAGACACATTTCAAAAAGATGACCAAGATCTTTTAAATCTACTTTAAGATTTACCCATATATATATATATATATATATATATATATACTCTTAAATCTATGAATAAACAACCCTAATCATAATTTCCCCCCTAATATTTTCAGTTCAATAAACTGCTTTGGAGTTGACTGTGATCAAGGCATAGCAATTGTTAATATTGTTAATATGTGGAGCCACAGTGCTCTTTGACATGCTTTGTATAGGATAACATTCTCATGTTGCTAGAAAATTTAAGGGATGGTGCCACAATCCTTTACACTGTACCTTGGATTCTGAGTGCTTTCATTACCATACTCACAAGTACACAATAGATTAACAATATCTTGTACTTGAAGTTGGTAGAATTTGAACTTGGTAGACTAGCCTGTAAGGGAAATAGCCAAAGGATACTTCTAGAGATAGATTTTTACCCTTAAATGACACACCATGAGGTTCCCATATGTCAGTGAAGAATAGTGAATAGAAATGGGTGAACTGTAGAGGAAACGAATGCTCCAATTCTCTTAACATTTTTCAAATACTTTTGCTATAATTTTCTTTGAGACACGTGAATTTCAAGCAGGATTCACTCCATATGACAATCCAATATTAATACATTCAAATGGGATTTTGTGAATGGTTTGCAATGTGGTTGTATGGAATTTACATGGAATTCTTAAATCTTTCCTTAGTGTCCCTGAAAGTCCCAACTTAGCCGCTTTCTGTACGATCTTGAACAATGCCTCTAAAGAAGCAGGTCTTGGTTTCCTCATAAACAAGGTAAGATAACAGTATTACAACCACTTTATGGAAATGTTATGAATATTTCAATATTGCTATCAAGGTGTATTCATCTCTTTAGTGGGAAGATGACATAGAAAACCAGAATATTACTATTATTATCCCGTCTAGCCTGAGCGAACTTTAGCCCAAAGGTCCTGTCTTTGTATATATAACTCCAGTCTGAAAGATCTAGATTTGTTTTTAAATTTTAACAACTTTCTACTCTATCAATACTGTGCAAAGTCAAAGGTGAAACTGTGGCTATATTAAAAATAAAAAATAACTCACAGAGAGAAAAGGAGCCAAGGAAAGATGGTGGCCAAGGATATTGGGAACGGGTTTCATGGGTCACAGGTAGGCAGGCTGGCACCCAGTCACTCCACACAATACCAGCCTCATTTTCACATTCTGGCAGGAGCAGCTCTGAAGTATCTGCCTATCATTAATTTCTGCACCTTGGATCTGGGGAACCCACGTCTGAAGACTTATGCTGTCTCTTTCAGGGTTTTAGAAGCCACTACTTGGTGTTCTGGTGTAGAAGGTAAATAAAATGGTTTGTTCAAAATATACAAATATGCAGAAAATATGGTTTATAGAGATCCTGTGCCTTGTGTTTTTCAACATAGTAGTAATTTCATATATTCTGACCCACTAGCCCATGGTGGTTATCAAATCCCATGCCCTGAATTTGGAAAATATGACTACCAAATATTACATTTTAAAGTTGACAACCATGCTCCAATTCAAGAAGCTGAAGTCTTAATTAAATGGGTCAGTCACACTCTCCCCCAAATTTTCTTTTAATAATTGTTACTAATAATGACCACTTACATGTGTCTGCTTTTAGTGAACTTTCTCCAAGGGGGACAGCAGACAAGTGCTCAGATACTTTCTAGAGCTAAAGTCTCAGAATAACTGGCAAGTAACAAGTCTTTGTTTTCTAGTGGAGTACAGTTGACACATAGCATTATATTAGTTTCAGGTGCATAACATTATGCATAACATAACTGGAAGTTTGTACCTTTTGACCCCCTTCACCCATTTTGCCTGCCTCCACACCCTACCTCTGACCACCATCACTCTGTCCGCTGTACCTATGAGCTTGTTTTTTTGTCTGTTTGTTTCATTTTGCTTTAGATTCCACATATAAGTGAGATCATATGGTATTTGTCTTTCTCTGTCTCTATCTTTCTAGAGCTCAACTCCCTGGAAAACTGGCAAGTACCAGTCTTAAGCCTTACATAAAACTACATTACAACTCAAACTTGCACAGCTCCTGAAGTGTGGCTTGCAGATTCTAGTTGTTTCCCCTTCTATTTCTTTTCAGCACTACGTTCTTACCTACTTCAATTGTATTGCCATGGTATTTTCACAGTCTATCTCCCTCAGTAGACTGGGAACCCTGGAGGTCATGTATGCCTATCCATTCACTCCATACGAGGGTGTGCTGAGTGAGGGAATGAAGGCAGCTTATGATAAAAAGTGAATCTTCTTATCAATGCTGAATAGCATTTCCCAGCTCTCACAGTCACCTGCTCCTGCTTAGGCTCAACTGGATATCCTTTGAATCTGTAGGCACACAAACTGGATGCAGCTACCTGAGGAGCGGCCACAAAAGAAAAGGTAGCTTCGTGGGATGTTATAATTCAAAGGGAATATAACATTAATCAAGATGTCCACATTATGTGAAAAATAAACTAGTTAAAAATAGCAATTATGTAAATATTAAGGAAAATATGTACCCCTTGATAAAAGAGTAGAAGCATATCTGATCATCTGCCAACAATGGTTTGCTCTGGAGGGTGAAACTAGGTGAAAATAGGTCATTTTTACTTTGTTTGAGTTTTAATATTTTTAAAACTTTGTATAATGGTTATCACATCTTAAGTTCTAGAAACTTAAAGTTTATAGGAAAATATAACATGGACCAATAAATGTTCCTAATATGAGTAATCTGAAAGATATCAAGCATGGTGTTTTCTTCTTGTTAATAAATCAACACCAAAACTAAAAATAAGGAGCGAATTCTGGTCTCCATGCGTCTATGTGTTGCAATTTGTACACTAAAGCTACTTGAGTTGTGAGGGATGTCACAAAGAGTTCTCAGGCATTACCATAATTAAGGACAAAGTTCTAGAAGGCTGTCTTAACAATAATAGTGGGACCTTCTGTCAAAGCACAATCCTTTCCCTAGTACAAATCACATATATCGGGTGTATTCATATATCTGAACACATTAGTGTATATTAGATGGGATGTTTTCAACTGCAAGTTACAGAAACCTTGTCTTAAATTGGCTGAAACAATTAAAAATTTTACTAAGTCACTTAAAACATCCAAAGGCAGGCCAAGTGCAAGGCACAATACCATTAGGATTGAGGCTGTTCTCTTGGCATTGCCCTCCTCTGTGTGGAAGGCTTGTTTCTCAAGTTGGTGTTCCGAATAGTTTCAAGATGGCTGCCAGCAGCAACTGGGGCCACCTGCCTCCTTACTCATGTCTGTGGAAGGACAAGAGAACCTCTCCCCCATGTATGGGATAAAAGTCCTTCCTATCTGTTTATTTGGGCCAGTAATGATGTTAGAGAGTGCCCTGTGACGATTGGCTTAAGCCTAGTTTCTGGGGCCAAACTCAGGAAAAGGGGAGGGGTTTGTTTGATTGATTTAGACTCTGGATGGGAATAAGATCAACTATGCTTGAGTCTTCTGTACTAATGGGGTAAGAGTTTGTCCCTAGGGGGGATAAAGGTGGGGTAGGCTGGGGTTCTAGCAGACAGAAGAAAAGGGGGCAATGGGTAGGCAAGGAACAGTATCTACCACATGGTAGTATAGTCATGGTAGAAAAAAAAAATCAAGATATGAGTCAGAACTCCCCAAAATCCATTCCAGGTTTTGGCATTAACAAACCATTTGACTGGAAGAAAGTCACAAAATTTCTGGGTTTCAGCTATTGTAGCAATAGCAATCTGTTGCAAAAATATTTCTATGGCCCCATTCAGCTCCATTATCAGATTGTTACTCATTCTGATTCCCTCCCTTCCCCCATCCTGGCCACATGCTCTCCACCGCACAAAGCACCCACTACAGCATATAGGTAAATACTTTTAACGGAATGACTTTCCTGGTGATTTTTTTTCCATTTATCTCATGGCAGATCAGCCAATTGCTATGACCCAGCAAAGCAAAACAGTGTGTGGTGCAATTATCTGGGAAATATAAGACCATCTATGCCATCAGATAATGCAGGGAAGGGTGGGCTTTGTTTCCTGAACAACCTGCCTGGTCACCGTGATGGTCCCCAAATCCTCAGATAAATGGACAGGCCTCCACTTTTCTTAGGCTACATAACTCCAGCTCTTTGTGAATCAGGATCAAACTCCTTGCTGTGGAGATAAGATCATTTATGCCACATTTTAAAAGCAAGAGTTCCTTTTGAAAGGCTCATTTTACTCTTTTAGTGCCATATGACACTCTTTTACTAACCCAGAGGGTCCTAAGACCTACAGCAGAGGCCCTTGTGTTTCTACAATAGCATATACCAATAAAATAAGTATAAGATATAAGTGAATTGAATTCATATAATGCTTCTGTCTTCCCACAAATAGTTTCAGGAACTTACAGAAATCATTTCAACAAAAGCCTTCACATTGATGACGCTACATATATGTTTAAATTTCTAAGAATAATTAGTTTTTATCTGTATAAAAATTACAAGGGCAGAAAGTAATAAGATCACCAATTTGTAATGGAAAACTTGATCTCAATGAAATTGAATTAAAAACTTGCAAATACACACAAATAAAGAGCCATTGATATTTTATGACTCAACTAATAAAAAAAATCACCAAATACATTAAAAAAATGCAAACACACAATGCCTAAATTGTGGAATCAGGTGTAGAGCTTGTGTGGTGACTTCTCTTGAGAAATTTCTGCTGGGCTTACAGATGCTAATACCTTCTTATTTTCCCACGCTGACATCATATGCAAACTACCGTGTCAAGAACACATTTGCAGAATACATAAGTAGTGGAATGAAACATTATTAGTTCTTATTTGCAGTTGCTGCCAACCCCTGAGCCCAAGCTCTAATTGGAATTACAGTGAATTTGAAAGCTGCGTCCACTCCAGGATCTGAATAACATACACAGAGCTGCCATCCAAGACCCAAATTCTTTCAAAATACATACTTCTAAAAACTCAAAGTTAAATAACAACCCCCTGCTTCATGACTTGACAGACGCAGAGTTTTAAAGAAATTTTAACAGTTGTGAGTTCAAGTCTTTGCTAAATCATGTGTGGATCTTTTTGAGCGATAACAGATTTAAAATGGAAATGTATAATATACTTGTATTTATTAAGGTTTTATTTCTCTTCGATCAAAAGTAATTTTTAAAAAGCCGTTGGTTTCTGGATTCTTCTCCATGAGCAAGCTCCCACTTTAAACGTTTCCTGATTACTGGCTGCTTCTCAGGCTAATAAAAGCCGCTAAATCACTGCTAGGACAAAGGTCCCCACTGTTGTGCATAAAAAAGAAGATTTACAGTCATATGCTATGCTGAACAGCCTTGTCAGGGCAACACAGTGCCCTGCGTCTGTGACAGGCTAAAACAAACCACACGCCAGATCTGATTTCAAACTTACATAAGAGGCCAGCGAGGCTGTAGCCTCAGTGCTTAGAAGAATAAACAGGATTGGGAAGAGGCCATGAGGGAGGATGAGTGGGGACCAAGCTGTACAATTAGCATGTGCCTAGTTTTAATGACTGATTTCCTCAGATAGCCAATTCCCAATGTCAATTTGCTCCTTTGCCCATTTTTCTGTCAAACTCCTTCTTTGCTCACCTCTTTTGCACACAGACACACTTGCCATCACACCTGCCACAAACACCACCCGACCACTGGGGTAACTGTATCGTATTTGGCTATATTAACGACTATAGAAAGGAGATGCCAGGTAAAGTTCTAGGATGACAAGATCTCTTTTTAGTGGGGACTGAATTCGTAATACCATCTTACTAGCAAAGAAAGCAGGGGGTACACTGCTATGGCCTTGTGCTACCAAATAGTCACTGGTCATCTGAATTTTCAGGCTAGTATTTCAACTATCTTTCCACTTCTACTGGGACCTTTGTATTAATTCATTCCTCAACAAACAAACAAACAGAAAGCTTGTATTGAAGCTATGATCAGATAAATGCTTGTGAAAACAGAGTGGATTACTATTCTTTTTTTTTTTTTTTAAAGTTATTCAAATTGCATCTGGAAGAGGCTGGACTTCAGGTAGCTCTACACTCCCTTCTAAGGTTTAGCCGAGGCTAAACAGGGCTGGCTGTGCCTGCTCATTATTTATGCAGCTTCCAAACAACAAATGCCTGCAACTGTCCAAAAAGAAATGAAAGAGCCCAGGTGCTTCAGTGAAACATACCTTTCCCTGATGTAGGATAGGAGGACACACACAAAAAGCAATGACGATTGGGCCCAACCTGAGCTTCTTGGGTTGCAGCTGTAGAGAAAGGAAGGAAGTCCAGTTCAAAATGCAAATGCACCGCACGAGGCGTCAGGAGGCCCAGGTTCTAGTGCTGGTTTAGATGCTAACAAGCTGGGTCATCTCGAGCAAATCACTTAACTTCTCTGGTTCTCAGTTGCCTCACTTTTGCAATAAAGAATTTGATCCAGATCAGCAGTTCTCAAACTTAAGCGCAGGTCAAGATGGATAACCTACATGTCTTACATTAAGCACAAATTGCTGGGCCTTATCTCCAAGGTTTCTGATTCAGCAAGTCTCGGGGTGGGGGGGTGGTGTGCCTGGGAATTTGCATTTCTAACAATTTCCCAGGTGATGCCAATGTTTTGGGACAGAGAACCACTCTTGAGAACTACTGAACTAGATGATTCCAAAGGATTTGCAAGTTCTGAAGGGCTACACATCATTTTACGGTAGCTCTAAGCAGTTGCATGTTGTTTGTGCCTGAGTCAAGAGAACTAAGGAGTGGTCATAACTCAGCCTCCTGTGCTTTTAGTAGAAAATCACAAGATTCCAGTTTTCATTGAAATCATTTGCTTGATAATTAAAACAGAAGGTGATGACAAGTGTCCCCTTGAAAGTGCAAGATGAATTTTTTAAAAAATTGGCAATGTATCCATCATAGCTGTACAAATTGACTTGCAAAGACACAGCTGGAAATTCATTTGTTGATAAATTCATGTTGATAGACTCTATGCTCTCTCTTTTTATCTATTTCTTGCATTTAAAATCATGTCTGTTACATACATTTCAACATAGTGATTATAGTTAATAATACTGCATTATATACTTAAAAGTTGCTAAGAGAGTAGATCTTAAATATTCTCACCATGGAAAAATAGTGATTAAGTGATGTGATGCAGGTGTTAGCTAGTGCTATGGTGGTAATCATTTTACGATATAGAAGTGTATCAAATCAACATGTTGATTTGCATGATGTTGCACAACTGTGCACAAACTTGCCCAGTGTCAATTATATCTCAATAAAGCTGGAAAAGATAAAGATAATAAAATAATAATAAAATAAAATCAAGTTTGGTACATAAATTTGATAATCACTGTTGAATGGGACTCTAGTTCTTGGTAAATAAGTGCTGGTCTGTGTAGTTGCTGGTAAATCATGTGACGTTAATTCTGGTTCTAGTTCTCTTATTGACAAAATGTGACCATAGAGAAGTCATTTCACTACTCTGGGTCTCAAAATTCTCATCTGTCAAATAAGAACATTCTTGCCTAGAATGAACAATATTTGTTTATGATTCTGGATTTCCACATATGTAAGTATATGAAATGTAGATCTGTTTCAGAAACAAAATATAAATGAAAAAAGAGACAAACTACGTAAGTTCCATCTGGTAGCTGTAGATTCAGGGATAAAAAAATAATTGTTTAAGCCATTTTCTCTCACCAGGACTACCCACAATTGCTTCTGTTTCTGCTCCCTACCCCTCTGTAAAATCCTCCAACAGCTTCTTGCTTCTCTCAGAATAAAGTCCAAATTCCGTATTCAGGTTCCTACCCTTCACCAACCCCATCTGCTTTAGATCGTGTTCCCATGGCTTCCTAAACTCTACGGTGACCTTCTTTCTGATCCTTGAACTTGCCAAGTTGGTTTCCTCCTCAGGGCCTTTGTACCAACAGCACCTTCTGTCTGAAATGCTCTCTGGGTTGAGTCCTTCCTTTGATTCAGGTCTTTGGAGAGACTGTCCATGACTGCCCAATCATATCATCTCACGTCAACTGTACAGCACTTGTTACTGGCTAATTTTCTTGTTGGATATTTATTATCTTCATTATCTGTGTCTGTATCCATCTCCTCTGGAAAATGTAAGTTCTGTGATGGTGGGAATCCTCTCTCTATAATGGTCATCCTATCCTTAGAGCCTAGCAGGGTGCATGGTGCATGATAGATGCTCAATATATTCATGGATAAATGATATTATAAACACGATATAGGAGAAATTCTTTTGCTCTGTATAGAAACGTGAGCCTACATTAACCTAGCTAAACATGTGTATTGAATATACTACATGCTAGGCACTTTTCTAAGTGCCTTATTTATTAATACATCATCATATTTCACATTTTACAAATGAGGAAATTGAAGCAGAGAGAAGTTAACTGACTTGCTTAAAGTCAGAAAGCCAGTAAGTACATGGTCAGGATTCAAACCCAGGTTGTCTGTTTTCAGAATAAGTGCTCTTAACCATTATGTTATGGGTAGTATGTTGAGGCTCTTAAGATAAGTTCCCTCCCTCACCACCCCCCCTCAAATCCATGCCAAATGACTACCCCATTTATGCTTAATCACTTCCACTGATGAGATTCTCACTACTTCAGAATCAGCCCATATTGAAAGCACTGATTTCTGCCTTATTCTGTGATCCCAAATTTCTCCCAATGTTTCCTCCACCCCTTGGTCCCAGTTCTACTCCTTGAGGCCTATAGAACAAGTTTAATCTCTCTTCCACATGGCAATCCTTCAAGTTTTGGAAGCTACTTAGCATTGCCTCCATAAATCTTTTTTTTTGCTAATCTGACCATCCCTTGTTCTTTCAATGGCCTCCTGCATAGTGGGACTTTGGCCCTCTTACTACACTGGTTGCTCTTCTAGTTTATATCCTCTAAAAATTTGGTCCCAGCATTGAATACAATATTTTCCTTATGGTCTGGTCAACATAAAAGAGTGAACAAAGTTTCTCCATCATTATTAATAATTCCGTTAATGAATGTTATTAACAGAATTTATAAATGGAGATTAACAGAAAAAATAATAACTTCATTGATAGCCAAAACACTTAGTGACGCCAACTTTTATTTGAAAAATTTAATTCACTTGAAATTTCTATTTTGTAATGTGGCAAATTCTCTTTTCTTTATTGTGTAACTTTGTGTTAAGACTATACTTTAGTTTTTAAATAAAATTAATTTCTCAAGCAAGTTAGTCATTGAAAAGTGGCTCCCATGACAAGATTTCCTCTTCTAAATAGTGTTGCCTCAAACTATGGGTCACTATCTATCAGTGGGTTGTAAAATCTTCTCAGTGGATCATATGTTTTGTCTCAAGTTAAAAACTTATTATGAGGAATGTCAAAAATATAGAATAGTGGACAAAAATAACATAATGAACCAACATGTATATACCTCCCAGCTTCAACAATTATCATTTTATGGCCAATCTCATCTCATTTTATACCTCACCTAATCTCTCTCCTCCTGAATTACGGTGAAACAAATTCCATGCATCATATAATTTCATCTAAAAATAAGAAAATATAAGCACGCTTTATTTATACAACTACAAAATTATTATCAAATCTAAAAATAAATTCCTCAGTGTCATCACAGTCATTATTCAAATTTCCAATGTTCTCACAAATATATTCTCTGTACAACCAACATTTAAAAAATTGAAAATAAAATATCAGAGTACAGCACACATAGTAAAGGTAAGCACTATTTTATGACACTTCAGTTCCATTTGTATGCATAGTCTGTGTGTGTGTGTGTGTGTGTGTATACTGGGTCATGAGGAAAAATTTTTAAAGAGTGGGTCCTGGTCAAAAAAGTTTAAAAAGGCAGCTCTAAATATGTAGCAACATTATTTACCAATATGCTAAAATCTCTTACTGAGCATAGTTCTTACACATGCTTATCTTGTGGGAATGAGCCCCGGACTCTGCTGTTCACTCGCTTTGTAATTGTGGACAAATTGTTGTACATTAGTTACCTCATCTAGAAGATAAGTGGGTGGAACTAGCTCAAGTTTTCCAAATTGTGATGCTCAGAACAATGGCTCCACTGGGTGTGGTATAAAGGTTTGGAAAATGCCATATACCATTCCCTCAACTTGAAGATTCATAATGCATATTAGCATTTAAGAACAGAATCCTATTCTTTTAAATATTTAAACCTGTTTTTTTCTCAGGACTTTTTTTTGTTTTTTCCATGACACTAATCAATGTCCTTGGGTTATCTAGTAAAGCCCCTTCTAGTTCTAATGTTCTACATAATTCTGTTGCCTCATCTTATGTGATACTGAAAAGTTAATGTTCTTATACAGGAAAGGCATTGCTTTCATTGGAGAAAGATACCTGTGAAGAAAACAAACTGCATAGCCCTAAACTTGGTTGTGAGATTTATACCTCAAAGAGACCATTGCTTTCTTCCAGAGTTGCACCATGGATTATCCTGTGGATTGAGGCAGTAATCAGGGCTTGGGGACATCCAACTGATGGTGATTGTTGCTGTGTGCCCTGCAGCGTCCAACAGACAGCCTGCCCACACTGCCATGCTGTCGCTGCTTGCAGAGTCTGCTGCTAACTCCAATTGTCAGGCTTGTGCTTCATCCAAAGTTTGTTTTGTAACAACCCTGTCAGGTTTACTGCATCCAGGCTGGCTCGTTTGCCTGCTCTGGCTTCCCAGAGATTCCATTCTGGAAACAGTACTTTAATATGCCTTTAACAGTATTCTATCTTCCTAGGCTACAACTGGGCCACCCCGTGGCCAGTCCGTATTTCAAGAAACAGAAAAAGAGAAAAAGTTTTATTTTAAATGTATTTTGAATAACAGCCAAGTTCTGTGCACGAAAAAATCTTCGGTAGTTCTATCAAATCAATTAAAAAATATTCATGCTGTGAAAAGCACTCCACAATAAACTTTTGAAAATCAAACAACAGGTAACCACCCACACTTTTTTTCAGGACAAACTTTTTGTGTTGCAATTCCTCTGAGAGATATTTATATACACCATGGATACTCCTAAGAGTAAACCAAACTAAATGATCTACTCTAAGTCTCTAATTACATTGTATACTTTTAGATGTGGAAACTTTCCACAATGTGAAAATAAATTTAATTTGCCTCAGTGGGCATGCTTTATCTCTAGATCAGCATTGTACAACAGAATTGTATACAAGCCACACATGTAATTCAAAATTTTCTAGTAGTCACATTTAAAAAAAAGGAGAAGGAAACAGGTGAAATTTAAATAATATATTTAATTTCACCCAACATAGCCAAAATAGCATCATTTTAACATGCAAGCAACGTGAAATTTATTAATTTATTTATGAGATAATTTACATTTTTGGGGTAGTCTTCAAAATCCATGTGCATCTTAGACTTGTAGAACATGTCAATTTGTACTAGCCACATTTAAGTGCTCAACAGCCACATGTGGGAGTGGCTGCCATGTTGGACAGTGCAGCTCTAAATGTTCATAGAAGAGATAATGTCTAACAGGTATTTATTCTTTAGGCTGCCCTTTAGATTTTGCCGTTTATGACCAGCATATGGGACTGCCCCAACAATTGCTTTCTTCCAGAGTAGTTATATAAGAAGAGAAGAGAAAACAATTTGAAGTGACAGCCTTTTCTGTCAAATGTACTATCAAGTGGTAATTGAAAGGTGGAAGGGACCAAAGTTAGCATTGTCCAATTAAGAGGAAATTGCAGAGAGCTAGAAATAAAAACTACTTCTCTTCCATTAGAAACTAGTAGAAAAGTAGTTCTCAACCCTGGCTAGGCAAAAAGACCACTGGTGGAGCTTTCAAAATTTACAGTTACCCAAGCCCTACCCCTGATCTGGAGTGGTTAGGGCTGGAAAAGGGTATATTTCTCAAAAGTGAGTTCTGTTCTTTACTGCCATCTAGATGGGTCGTTCTAAGTACTTTTTTTTTTATCATGTTTTAAAAGCATATTTTTTTTTCTACTTGGAAAAAACACTCAAGATCAAAAACAAATTCTACCTTTAAAACATCAAAGGAATTAACAGTGGGAAGATATAAAATATTTCAAAATACTTAAGAAAATATTGATAACTGTGTTTTTTGAATTGGCGGTTATATAACAAATCGGTGAAATTACTTAGTGTGGCCAGAAGGGAAGGGAATTAGAAACAACACATGCTCTTACAGTGGAAGATGAGACAAACAGTCTTAAAGGATGCGGCTGAGAAGGTGAACATGCACAACTTCAAAAGTCTTTAAATACTGAAGCCATTTAGTCCAGTATTGCCATTTTGGTATAGTCAAAGACTTAAAGAATTTAAGATTTAAATAAAGGACTGAAGTAGCACTATATACAACAGATTTTATTTGAAAGAACATGAATATTTAATAATGGTGCAATTATTAAACAAATATGATGTCTCCATTATCCATAGTATGGGCTATGATGCAAGTTTATGAAAAATAACTAAGATCATGGAAAAAAATCCTTAGAATATTTTAAATGGAAAAGTACGATAGTGAATAGGATACTAAATTTGTTTACAGTATAATCTCAAATTTAAAAAAACAAAGTATATAACATATGCATAGAAAAGAAGGCTGGAAGAAATTTCACCAATATAAAATTCACCAAGGTGTTCATTAATTTTTGTTAATTTTTTCTTCGAATGTTTCTGCATTGTCCACATTCTCTGCAATGACTAGTTATTACTTTTAAAGCTGACATTGTTTTCAGGGTAGCTGCCATGTGCCGCTCCAGGGAGCAGGAGGCCACAGTGTCAATGGCGGCCCCACAGTGGCGCAGTGCACCGTTTGTATAGCCGTAAGCAGCAGCTCAGATTATGTTGTAAATCCACTTATTCTAAAAAAATAAATTGCAAAATAAGAAACACTAAAAAGAATTAATCTGGACAAAAAATACTGAATTCCATGGGATAAAGAAAATCTTCTCTAACCAGAAAGCTCATTTCCAGTACATGGTTTCCCTGTGTTATCCTGGAATTACATATTTTTTACACTTCTCAGCCAACAGAAATTGCTCTTTCAGTGAAGCTGAAGTTGTGAAAATACTTTCTAAATATAAAAAGACAAAACTAACCTGTTATCTTCATAAAGGTAATACCATTTAGTACAAAAAGTAATGTCTGGGAGTAGGGAAGGTGATGGCAAGAAAAGTCACAATAACAGCAGCTAACTCATACACAACAGCTGATTGCCCCCTCCTCCAACCCTCTCTACCATGGTCATCCCATTATTGGTAATGTTATTGCCCTGGGTGCTCATGCTAAGTAAATAAGGAGTCATCCTTGCCTGATCTCTCACAGCCTACATTCAATCCACCAGCAATTCTCTTGGTTCTTTCTTTAAAAAGTATATTGGACACTCAACATTAAAAAAAAATTAAGCCATTTTCAAAGCTACATTTTTGGTCCAAGTCACTCTACTCTGTAACCTGGATTATTGCACTAGCCTGCTAGCTGGTCCCCCTGCTTCCTTACTTGCCTTCTTTCAGCCTATTCTCAGCATCCAGAGGGATGCTTTTAAAATGTAGGTCAGATCATATCAACTCTCTGCACCACCCTGGAATGGATTCCCATTTTACACAAGATAAAACTAAGTCCGGTACAATGGTGTACAAAGTCCTATGTAATCCTGGATTATAGGAATCACTGCCTCTCCTCCCCCTATTAATTCTTTGACCTTATCTCCTTGCTCACTGCTGTTCATTTAACACATCAGGTGTTCTCTCACCTCAGGGCTTTTGCTATTCTTTCTGCTGGGATGTTTTTCAGCAGATATCCACATCCCTCACTCCCTCACCAACTGGAGATCTTGGCACAAATTTCACCATTTCAGTGAGGCCTCCCTGACCATCCTACTTAAAATCACAAGCCTCTAGGGTCTACTATTAGAATTTCCCACATCAGCTGTGACAAACCTTTTCTAATCTTGGTTCTTCCCTCCTAATCTTATCTCCTTCACTGTCAGCAGAGGATCTTTTGTCCTTTGTTAACTCACAGGTTTGTGTTTAAAAAATGATTAAAGAAGACAATTTAGGTGATACAAACAAACTTTACTTAATACTTCATGAAGCGAATGGTCTCCATTTGGAGAACTGCAAGATGGGGCAGAAGGCAGGAGGCTTTTATAGGATAAAGAATAAAGAACAAGGAAGAGAAAAATAGAAAATATCTGATTGGCTGAGGCCTCAGAGTCAACCTCGTTTGGGGTGAGAAGGAACAAGGAAATAAGTATAGAGCCCAGAGTGTTTGGGATGAGCTGACTGGATATACTGAGTTTCTGGTTAAGGGGAACATTTACAGGGTCATGAAAGTTATCAGGGTTTTGGATTGCTGACCTGGTACCCCTGGCATGAGTGGCTCCATCTTGGGTCTAGAGATTTATTTCAACGTTTGTAATTATTAAAGCTTAGCTAACCTATCTTCTTGCCTCTGTTACCTCTAAGTCTTAATATGCCTCACCTACCCTTCTTCTTTCTATTCTTCTTTCTTCCAAGGAAGATAAAAACTTCTTATTTGGGCTTCCCTGGTGGCGCAGTGGTTGAGAATCTGCCTGCCAATGCAGGTGACACGGGTTCGAGCCCTGGTCCGGGAAGATCCCACATGCCGCGGAGCAACTGGGCCCGTGAGCCACAATTACTGAGCCTGCGCGTCTGGAGCCTGTGCTCCGCAACAAGAGAGGCCGCGATAGTGAGAGGCCCGCGCACCGCGAGGAAGAGTGGCCCCCGCTCGCCGCAACTAGAGAAAGCCCTCGCACAGAAACGAAGACCCAACACAGCCATAAAATAAAAAACAAAAAACAAAAAACTTCTTATTTAAAGCCATGCTCTATGCCCATGCTCAAATTCCATCTCTTCCTCCCTTCCTCTGGGCCATGTTTCACAGGGATCTCCTCTCATACGTATTTTCTTATGGTTTTCATCCTTTCTACCAACCTACACACATACATAGATCTCTCCTCTTAAAATAAACCAAGACTATCTAACAAATTTTGATCCTGATATTCTTCTTTGCTTACTCTCATTGTCAAAATTCTCAGAACATAGCCTTTTCCTCTATTTTTATCACCACTAATCCACTCACAAGAGATTTAGGTCCAATCCTAAACCATCTGAATCTGAATCTGAATCTCTAGGTGTGGGTTCTGATTACATGCATTAAACAAAAACAACAACCACCATCAACGAATCCACAGGTGATTCAAACGCACAACTGGGCTGAGAACCACTGTCTCAGCTCCCAGCAGTCTGTCTGTTGTGTCTCAGAATATTTTCCCTCCAGGCTTGTCAGTGATTAACCTTCTAATCACTAAAGGCAGTAGCTTTTTCTCAGCTCTCTTCTTCCCTGAAACTTACATCAATTTATGATGCCACTGATTATGCCCTCTTTCTAACCACTCCCCCACTTTTTTTTCACTTGCTTCTGTGACAGACTACTACACTATTTCTTTTGTTTCTTGCTGCATCCTTTGTTAGCACCTCTTCCTCCTGCCTCCTAAATGAAGACAATCCTGCACGGTTCCTACCTCAGCCTTCATCTCCTATCTCACTATATCCTTTATCAGAAATAGCAGCTGCTTCAGCAATTTCAACAATGACTGCCCTGAATATGATTCCTCAGACTCGCATATCTCGCCTTCTAGGTGTAAACCCAAATTTCTACCATTTTCTCACTGTAACATCAAATCTACCGTATCTAAAATCAAACCCATTGTTGTTCTCCATAGTCCCAGTTTGAAACTTATAAGTCATTTTTAAACTACTCTATCCAGATCATCTCCAATAATCAGAGGCCAAAGGCCACATTTTCTCCTTCTGCCATGTCTTTGTGTCTTTTTTTTTTTTTTTCCTATAAGTAGGAAAATTCTCATTACTACCGTTCTCCTGGATTAATACAACAACCTGTAAATATCTTTCTGTTCCTAGTTCCTCTCTTTTTTTTTTTAATGTCTTTATGTTCTGTTAGATGAATATGTCTGAAACAAAATATTGAATTTGCCATCTCCCTGATTTAAAGCTCTACCGATAATCTATTTATCATTGGTTCATGCTAATGATAATACACATATATCCCCGAAAAAAATGATTTTCAGGTAAAATACAAGTAACTAAACTCTAATTTCCATACTGCAGGTTGTTTATTCTCATGTTCATTGTAAATCTCCAAAAAGGATGTATGAAGTGTTTCAAAACACTTGAGCTGGGAACTTTCTTCTCTTTAGAGGAACTGCCCAGCTTAACCAGACTATTTTTCTACAACTTCTCATCCACCTTCTCATCTCTCTGCCTTTACCCTAGCTTGTTCCTCTTCTTAAGGGTACTTTACCTCTTTCTCTGATTTTCAAAGGGTTTTCTCAGACATTATCATTTTACAAAACCTCTCCTGATCACCTAAATTGGAGAATTGGATTTGTCCATCTATTGGAACAGAGAATGACTTAGTCATGATCATGTTAGATATATTGACTGTGAACATTGACTTGGGTTGTTTCAAAGAGTCCACTGGGCTAGATTTCCTTTTTGTATAAAATAATGGAGAGATTGGATGGGTGCAAAAGTCACTACAGTATTACTCCTAGTAGAAGGAGAACAGGAGAATTCACATTTTGTGGAGTACATCATAATTTCCAAAGAATTTTTAGTACGTTTCCACATTTAAGTGTCACAATTTCCTGTACGGCTAATCCCAGTTTCAAGATGAAGTGAATAAGTTTCTGAGGAGTTAAATGCTGCCCGCCCCCACTCTCCCCATTGCATACAACTAGTTAGTGGCCATGCTGAATGCAACTTCTAAAGATCTGTTTTCAAAGTTTATATTTATTCCTCTGAATGATGGGGAGCTAGCTGTGACATCTGCCATCCTTCTGCAGGCTGGGGTGGACGCAGCTGATGTAGCTGGCTGGGTTGGGGGGAGCCTTCCACCCTCAGGACCCCTGTGCACATTAAGGAGAGAGGCATCTCTGTACCTGTTCCTGCCAAGATGTGCATGGTAAAAAAAACCCAGGGGAGGGCTGATGGTGATGGGGCCCCGAGTCAAGGACTTCCGTGATCTACTGTATTGCATGAGAGCTTGTTGAGGCAGAGGTTGGAGGGAGCAGAGTAAGCATGGAGGGAGGTGGGAGAAGAGGTTCGGGCTCTGAAGATGAATGGTAATTTACCACAGAACTAGGCCTCAAAGTCAGGACCACTCCCACAGTGTCTGTATTTATTTACTTATTTAGACCCACAGTATGCAAATTAGAAAATTATAATGCAATCAAGGGAGCACATCTCTTCCCCCATCTTTCGCTTTAACAATTTACAGGACGCAAACTGAAGAACAGTCTTTATGTGTGTCTGTGTGTGTATGTGTGAAGAAAAAAAGGCTTGCTGTACAGGTGTGGGCCTTTTCAGCCTGCCTCACATGACCAGATAGCAATCAACATCAATAGCTGTGTCCTCAAATCAGAAGGATAATGATAGAGAATGGAGCAAACAGAGGCACCGAGGTAAATGGCAAGCCTGAGAGTGTTTGGAGGAGGCGGGGGCAGAGGCCTAGTAATGAAGACAAAATAAGAAAAGTGAAAAGGTATTGTGTCCACTGACAGTACATTTCACTGGCTCTTCTCCACCAAAGAGAGACACTAGCACAATATCCTGAAAGATTCCATCCAATTTAAGCCCTAGGTCAAGGGATTGGCAACAAAATCCTCTAGCAGTTTGAGTCTAGCTTCAAGGTGCTCTATTCAATTGCAAGCTCACATCACATCCTAGTTTATACATATAGATGAAACTAGGCTTCATATTATATGCATTTAGCTGAGACTGTGTTTCTCAGTAATTTCCTTTCATGCTCTGATGAAGTGATATTAATTTTCTTTGCATTACTACAAAGGAAAACATCTCCCAACTCTCTTTTAAAGATCATTGATAGAGGATTATATTAGCTTTTCTTTTTTAAAATTAATTAATTTATTTTTTTAACATCTTTATTGAAGTATAATTGCTTTACAAGCGATTAGGGAGATACTATCTACAGACTCGATTTGTTTTTATTTGAACATATATACATTATTTCAACAGTTCCAACTCCTTTGCTTCCTCTTCCATCAATGTAAGGTTTTTATTTTTAAATTAAAATTCCTTGGACTTCTGAATCAATATATTTTTTATGTCTACAAGTTTTTTTTTTCAAATATGCTCAGTCTTACTTATTGTCTCTCATTGATTACTCACATATCATATATCACTTTTTATTTTCTGAAATATAGTTAACACACTGATTTTATATTTTGGATCTTATAATTCCGATATCCGAAGTCTCTGTGAATATAGTTTTTCTGTCTAGTGATTCTGTCAGAGTATCTTATTTCCTTCAACGTTTTGGTTATTTTTGATTTTTAACTTACATTCCTTAGAACTTTGTGTGAATTCTTTGAGGTCTGGACTGAAGTTTCATTTTCCAGAGAGGATTTCATTTGCTTCTATTAGATACCTGAGGGTACTACTAATTATTTAAAATACATTTTTGGATTAGATTGGGCTTCCCTTCAACCCCCATGTAAGCAGTATAAATTTGGGCTGCAAATCCACACAAGGACTACTTTATGGTTATTAATTATGAAGAAAGATATTTTTGCCTCTAATGTCAAGGTTGAGGCATTCCTGGCTCTTCCCAATTTTACGTGGGGGTCTAATTAGACTCCCCATTTGGGGAAGGTCCTAAGATCACGATACTGTCTTTTGAACTCCCCACCCACCCCCTTATAGGCATCAAAATGGAAGCCCGTGAAGGGTGGCAGATGGCTTGGGGATGAAAGACAACTTACATGCTTCCTTCCCTCTCTTGTTCTCGATTAGGTATGTTTGTAAGTTTATTGAAGGGAAAGCATATTTTTCCACACAAAACTTTATATTTAAACTTCGAAAATCTCTCTCACAGTTTAAACACACTCCAAAATTATAAAAACCCCTTTCCTAGAACACCTCCAAAATGATATATTTGTGAGGCTGTTCATTGAGCATTGTTTGTAGAAGCAAAAGACTGGAAGCATCTCAAATGATCAATGAAGGAATAACTGAACCAAGTATGGTACATCTATTCAATGGAATACTATGCAGCTGTAAAAATGAACAGATAGGTGATCTGGTAGTATAGAGAAAGTTCTCTGTACTAATCACAAAATACTTTAAGATATATTAAGTGAAAAAAAGCTAAGTTACAAAATAGTGTATATTACATTCTACCTTTTGTACAGTAAAGGAGGAAATTACTAATATATTTTCTTATTTGCTGTATGTATTGATTTATTTACTTAACAAACATGCACCTAACACTTTCATTTGTCAGGAACTCTTCTAGGTATTTTTAAGAATATCAAACCAATTTATCCTCATTTAAGACCCTTTAGGCAGATACTACTAACCCCACTTTTGTAGGTGAAGAAATTGAAGCATAGAGAGGTTAAATAACATGCCCAATGTCACATAGCTAGGAAACAGAAGGACACAAGAAACAGATGCAGATGATAAGCTGGAGGAGGCAGGATGGGGCACAGTGGGAGCAGATGGGGCAGAGGTAGGAGAAAGAGGTCTCAGTGGGTACCCTCTTACATTTTTTTCAAACTGTGTTGATGAATTATATATTCAAACAAACAATGATATAATTTTTAAAAGTAGCCAACATTTTTAGTTGTTTACAGTGGAAGGTATTTAGTTGCCATATTGCTGGAAGAAGAAGTTCCAAGGGTAGTTTGTAAATCCTTTTTATTCCAGCCTTCCCTTTCTGACACCCAGATGAAAAAAATCTTCTCATTTAAATAAAACACTCTTTCCTTTACCATTTTATTTTTAATTTTTTTAAGATTTTTTTTTTTGATGTGGATCGTTTTTAAAGTCTTTATTGAATTTGTTACAATATTGCCTCTGTTTTATGTTTTGGTTTTTTGGCCGAGAGGCATGTGGGATCTTAGCTCCCTGACCAGGGATCGAACCTGCACCCCCTGCATTGGAAGGGGAAGTCTTAACCACTGGACCACCAGGGAAGTCCCTCCTTTACCGTTTTAAATTAGAGAACGATGGATGCTTTTGTGTCTGGGAGATGATTTAAGGGCTGAAACAAGAAGCAAAGTTACTTTGCTTTTGTTAAAAACTTTTTTTTTTTGAGGGGTTGGGTGGATAGGTGATCTGATTATTTAACCAGAAAACTTAAGATTTTTCTGGAATTGTGCTTGAAAAATGGTATATTATTTTAACCCACACACGGAATTCATGGTAAAAGGTGGCTCCATCCCACTACCCCTGGTTTCCTTTACCCTGCTTTATTTTATTCCTTTACCCTGCTTTTTAGTTCATGGCATTTATCAATAAATGCCATTTGTATTATTTTTGTTGTCATGTTTATTTGTTCATGGTCTGTCTCCCTTACTGAACTAATGAATAAAATGCTTTGTGAGGGTGAGGACCTTGACTGGCTTATTGATGCTGTAGCCCAGTACACTTAGAAACAGTGGCTCCCTTTCAATAAATATTTATTGAAGTTATTAATGGAAAGTCCCAGTTTAATCTCTCTATATAAATATATACATTCAAAGTGAGCAGGGTTTTGTTTTTTTTTTTACATGTTTTCTGTTTCTTTTATTCTCATCCAAACCACAACCAATCTTGGAATGCTGTGCATTCATTTTCATGGCATTATGGAGTTAGTTTCTCTAAGGACACTGCATTTCAAGGGGTGTTACAAAGAGAAACCAGCAACCTCTAAATGAAATCTAATGCAAAACTAGAACTTTAAGAATAAATGTATGTGGTTATCTGTGATGTTTGCTTAAATTTTTCTGCTGTAGCTCTTAATTGATTGCGTACTTTCATAGATACTGACAACATATGAAACGTATTCATGGATACCATTCTACAGAATTTGTTGTACAATTTGACTTGATCTTTCTCATCTCACAGGAAAAGTAATTTTAGTTCATATTTATTTTTATATTTCTATATAATCATGAGTTGGGGAGGAGAGTGTAGCTCAGAATTTTATTTTTGTGTTTAACTGCAATAGAGTCCATTAGTAAAGACAGTTCAGGAATAAAAACAATAGCAGCCACCATTATCTTCGTTGAGGTGGTTATTATTATCTCTGCTTTATAGATTAAGGAGTTGGGGATTGGGGTTGGGTAAATTGTCCAAGGTCATCAGCCAAGCTGGGATTCAAACGCAGTTTGACTGACTCCAAAGTCTATACTCTTAATCACAAGTGGATTACTTCCTTTTTACTATTTAACTTTTCCTTTTAACCCTGTTTATTTTTTATTGTTTGCATCTTTGTCTTCTATTGTAAGCTACTCAAAAATTATTTTATTAAGTAGATTGCACATAATAAATACATACATACATTTATAAGTGCCTCCGAAAGTCCTATTTTATTTGCATACTAATTGAATAATTAATAATTATTAATAAATAATTGAAGTTCACAGTATTTATAATAGTATTGCTGAAGCCAAACACTAACAGAGGAAGCACTTTCACAATAAATTATACCAAATAGATGGTCTCTTGAAAGTGTTTTCCCTGCTTTCCAAATCCTAGAGTTTTCTTTTATTCATCTTTAATTTTTTAATTGAGAGGGTGAACAGTGGGCAAATGCAGATAAATTTCTCCAGTGATAACATTTCTTTTCACTAATTAAAATTATCCAAGTGTTCTTCTTGAGAACAAGAATATTGTGTGTTTCACCAGTTAACAAAAATCTTATTATTTCCATGTCTGTACTGCTAAAACTCATCAAATGACATTTAAAACTCCAAATGGCATGAAACTAGTCAGCAATGAAGGTCTTTGAAAATGTTTCATTTTGAACTAATGAATAAAATGCTTACTTTTGAAGAAGGATGAATAAAGTTAAAATGTCATTCTTGTTTTTAAGAAAACAAACACCTGCTTGAAGATTTCTTATATTTAACCAGAGTCAAGGGTTTCATGTGGAGGAAACAAATTAGCCTTTTCAAGTTTTAGGAGACTCTATGGGGACATTCTTTTGAGTAGACAAAAGTAAGAGGAAAAAAAAATAAACCCTTTAAGAACTAGAAAGCCATGTGCAGAAAAATGTCTGTGATTTCAGAGGCTTAAAACATTAATGCTTCATTCACCTCTGTTTACTACATAAGTAAGAGAATGTACAGTCTTTATTCTTCATATCCCCTAAGCAAAAACAGATTTTTGTGTCAGGAAGCATGCGGAAGAGGTAATGATGAAGGAGGCATTGCGGTGTTCTAGAAAACAATGGATTAGGAGAATAAAGGTCTGCATTCTTCTTTCACCTCTGTTCCTAACTGGTTCTATAACTTAAGTCATTTAACCTTCTGGGGCTCAGTTTCCTTATTTGTAAAATGGGTCTTTTACCTGTCTTATATGTATCTCCCAATGCTTCTGGGAATCAATTCAAATAAGTAAACTGTATGTGCAAAGGATAGAAGTTCAATATCAATATAACAGAGAATTCTTCCTTATGTGGGTCATGGGGATGTTCACACATTTTAGGAAAGCTTAAAAATTCTTCCTTTTCTATGCAAGCTAAAAGCTTTTTGAATGGCAGATATTAAACTGCCATCTTTATCACTGTCTTACCAGGTGACCCTGGGCTAGTTAGTCAGCTGATATTTCCTCTTTGTAGTTTTTACATCTTAAGAATTTCAGTTTTGTTTTTTTTTTTCTTTTTCATGCTATGGGAACAATTTTATAAATGACTCCAGCTATACAATCCATATTTGGAATCTTGAAGTTACTGATGTAGTCTTATTACTACCGCAGGATGATCAGAGTGAGCAATTGGATTGAAATGATAGTCAACTGGATTTGCTACAGAAAGTGAGAGAAAGGGAGATTTTGAGTTGTTTATAATCTTAATTGACCAAACATTTGAACAAATCGTATTTTAATGTCCCCCGAAGAGGTGAAGGATTTCAGTTAATGTATTTTCAAGAACTTAGATGAACTCAAAGAATTAGTTTGCTAACATAGTGTCCTCTCTGTATATTATCCTATAGAAATATGTCAGAGTTAAAATAATTTCCCTCATCTCCTCTTCCTCTTTTACCTCCTCTTACGTTTCTCCTCCTCCTCCTCCTCCTTCGTCATCATCATCATCATCATCATCAACATCATCAACATCATCATCATCATCATCATCATCAAATACTGAATTCCTACTCAATTTCAATGTAGTGTCTTAGTTCCTTTTAAGCACAGTAACTATAACAGCTGACTCCTCTCTTTTTCTAAACCTAAAGACAAGGTGTTATTTTAACCATCTAAACCGGAATAAACCTGAATAAGGTCTTGTCTTCTCTTAGTGGAAGTAAATTTAATGGAAGAATTTAATACTTTATGTAAGCAGAGAAATTCGTTATATTTTATGAGACTGTGCAATAAATTTATTTTTTAGATATAGTTTTCTTTTTTTGCTTCCTTTTGAGATAATCAACAACAATCCTAAAATCTTATAGTATTTATTCATCAAGTCATTTGTTTTTAGATTTAGTTGCTTATAAATGACTAATGTTAAAATACATTTAATCCGTGCACCTCCTATCTATAAATTCCAACATACACACATTATTAATAGATTTCTTTTATTAGCAAGTTACTGCCTTCTGAATTTGGATAGCTCATGAGAATGATTTCCACCTCATCCTTTGAAACATTTCCGACGCAGCCAGGCATTTTATTTTGTGAATATGTTTACCATAAAACAACAAAGGGGGTTTCTCTAAAATCCATGTAAATACCAAAGCCACTTTTCAAAGTTCATTAGTGGAGAGATAAAAGTGGGAGGTTTTGATTTCAAGAGAGTAAACAGAAGCCTCTGGAGAGTACATTTCACTGGAAATAGGACGGCAAAAACTGGAAATTTTATCCTAAGATTTTTTCATCTGTCATCCTAACCACAGCACTGGAATCCCAGCAACATGAACACAGATCCTCATTAGCCAGAGGCTCCCTTGATTTAGCCACTCTGAGTAACTTAGAAGCAGGTGGGAAAAGAAATCTGGGTAGTCTTCAACCAATGGACAATGTAAATCCCTCTTCTGCAGCACAAAGATTTGTTTTTTCATCTCCTTTCTCTATGTATTTTAATAAAGTGAAGAGAACAATATGTCTCTTTTTGTAAAAGATGTACACACACGCACACATACTTCTATGTTGCTTTGGGAAAGACTGCCGTTTTCATGTAAAATAACTGCACGTTTCACCTTGTTCTCCAGGGCTCCGAATTGCCAATCTTGTGATGTGCTGTCGCAACTTATGCGTGACTGACTGGTTACAGAGCCTGATCTATATGGAGAGGTGAGAATTTGTCACCGTGTATAAGCAGAAAGATCAGTCAGATACAGTGATAGATCTGTTCTTTGCTTGGATTCGTCTGCTGCTATATTAGGGTAGCTCGGCAGCTGCCAAATCCAATTGTGAGCCTGGTTTTGTGATTGAAAAAACCGAAAAAGAAGAAATGATGTCCTGACATAGCCACCTTGGGGTACAGTAACAGCAGAGTGAAAATATTATTGTCATCATTACATCAAAATCTTCTCTGACTCCATATTCACCCCAGGGAGTGCAGCAGCTACTTCAGCATCTTTTCTCAGGCACCACAGGGAGAGTTCATATATTGGGGCTTTGGGGTTCAAGTTAGCATCTGGGGTAGAAGTGGGTGGACAGGGTCACACAGAACTCATTCTGACTTTTTCCAGGCCTGCTAATTAGAATTAGCGTTTGTAATTAAAAATTAAGCCAGCACTCTGGTGCCAAGGGCAAAATATGGTCAAATGACCCTTACACAAGCTGTAATAGTGTGCTATGAAAATATGACGGATTTTGCAAAACTCATTAATGATGTTAAAGACAATGTGCTCATTAGATTGGAGGGTATAAAATGTGCACAGTAGCTTATCTGCCTTTGTGTTCATTCACTCAGCTGTGTTCATTACTATTCATGTGGATTAAAGAGAGGAAAAAGAAATAAGATCAAAGAAATAATATCAAGCCATTCTCAATCATATTTAACTGGTGCCCTTTGACAATCAACCTCTATTCAGCATTCCAAATCTGAGGGAAACTTCTTTCTTAGAATGCTCTTCACTCCCTAAGAGAGTGCTCAAAGGCATTTTGTTTATTCTTTATCCCTTTATGAACCTGGCCATTTTAACAACAGGAAGAAAACAGCAAACACAGGAAAGGAATACTTATGAAACAGAAGGAGGAACTTCATCAGGAAAGTCACATTTAAATTCAGTCTGCAGGAGAACACCCAGAGGAGAAATGAATAATTTTGTCAACAGATCAGTAATGCGGGTGCTATAGTGGCCACCAAATTTTTGGATGGATTGGTGTCCTATCCACTACAAGACAAAACAATGAGTCAATGGCAAAGCGTCCATCTTTAATGGGCACTCTACCAAACTCATTGGGCAACATTTTTTTTCAAGAATGTTATCACCTTCTAATTTTTTTAGTAAGAAAACAAAAATCAGTATTCTTAAAAGTCTGAAATTTTGGCAGCAACGCACACATTAAAATTTTTTAAAACATTTCTCCAAGTTCCTCCTAATTGAAGAATCATAACCACTATAGCTCATGGATATAATAACAAAGCCAATCTTGTAAGAGCTGGTGCCATTACGTTCCCGACTGACATTCAGCCCTGCAATCAATTTAAATAAGCTTGACAGGCCCATCCAGATTAAATGAATTGTTTAAAAGTTAGGGGGTGGATTTAAAAAAAAAAATAAAACAACAAAATAATAAGCATCAGAGCTTGTTAACCCTTGGAGAACTGTGCTGTGATGAAAACAGGGATGCTGAAAGGACTCCACTAACATCTTACTGCCATTAGCACTATTCCAGGTGGAGATGTTGCTGTCACAGTCACTGTTAGTAATTTTTCAGGACATTTTACAGAACATTTCAAAAGTGCAGATCTCATCATATTCCCAGAGTGTGAACAGCTGAATAAAGACTCCTGTAGAACGATAAAGAAGAGTCCTGCAAAATTTTGCATAAATACGAGGAAAACCACAAGAACAACGTTTTGACAATGGCTGGATCCTATCAGAGGAAAGCATCTATCATTTTGCCTCACGGGGAAATTGCATTTGTGAGGTAATTCTATAAAGTTGATTAGAAAGACTCTGAACAACATGTGTGCAGAGCAGAGGTACCAAACTCAAATGGCTAGGCAGGTAGTGCAATAAGTGAGGCAAGTGCAGAGGGCCCCGGGAATAGAGAGTGAACGTCCATCTAAGGAGGGAAGCCACTCCTCCGTTCCAGTGGTCACCCTGTGAGAATGGAGGCCCAAAGCTCCTGACTTTTTAAAAGAGAAACTGGACACCTGGATTTTTCAGAAGTTTCCTGTTTTTAAAGTGAGGACAGTTTATTCAAAATGAGCCCAAACCATAAACTAACAACAACAACAACAAAAACCCAGTGAGATTCATCACACCAGCTGCCATTTGTATTTATGGAGTTTGTTATCATGCTATCCATGTTTATTGAGAGTCTCCTGAATATAAAGTTCAATATTGATGCTCTGAAGGACACTGTGTATCTTGAAGGCAAGAATTTTACTCTTAAAGAGTATGATGTGTACCTGGGGAACCAAGTAATGAAAGCAGCCCTCCAACAGTCCTAGAAAAGTACAGCATAACATTGCACTCTTCCTTCTAATTAGTAATAATGAGTTCATCAGACTTTTTGAGGAGTAAAGACCAAGAGAAGTGAATGAGACTTGAGAGAGAAAATAAAAACTAAGCTCAGAGTGATGTTTTGGGCAGAATATCAGACATGATCACTGAAAAAAAGGGAAAAAATGGGGGAGGGAGAAGAACTGGTTAGATTTTTGAGTGATCTTCACAGATATACATTTATAGCTAATGTGACTGCTGTTGAAATAGGATTGCATTTACATTTGGTCATTTCCCTTATGTGCAGAAAAGCACAGGAAAGAATTACAGAAATATTCAGGTTTTGATTCTTAGAAGCTAATATTGACTGTAGAGGTCATGGATAGCTGATCAAGGATAGGTAAGGTTGAAAGAAAACTTCTGATTGCAAACAATTCTGCAGCATTATATGTTCTTTTATTTTTATTCAGTGTGACAGTGTGTCAGCTTAGATGAAAAGGAACAGTGAAGGTTTTTCATGGGCTTCAAACATCACATAGCATTAATTCCGATGAAAAACTTTCAAGACATGACTTTAAATGGCAATATTTTTGACACCGTGAATTTCAAGACGAGGAATTCATCACCCCTTCCATATAAACTGCACCCCATCTGCAAGAAGACTTAGCAGTTTTTATTAAAAAATCCCATGCAAGGTTTAGCATGTTTGCACTCAAATTTTAGTGGGGAAGGGTGGAGAGAGAAAAGCATTTCTGAGTTGACTTATATTTATCTTTCAAAAAAAGATACCATAAAAGATGTAGGGCTTGTTTTTTCTTTTGTATATTACAGAAGCCAAATAACAATGAAACTTGATCGTCATTCTATTTAAATAAGGCAATTATGCAGTGGTTATACATATCTGTAGCTCAGATGTCTCAACCTAAGATGTCTGAGCCCTATACACTGATCTCGTGACAGAACTGCATTTCACAGGGGGATAAAATGGCATAAAACTACAATCTTGGTATTTCTGAAATGGGAACGCCATTCACTCAGGGAGAGACATTCAGTCTCCCCAGTACCTTTGGATCTTCACTTTATATTTGGATGTAATACGTAGACAACTGGTAGCTTTGGGGACACTTTTGATTTGGCTGTGCATATGGCCCTAGTCTGAAGGTGGAGTCCTGCACCTATTAGAACTGGCAGCTTCAGGGTTATGGCTACATCTCAAAAAGCAGAAAGCTTGAAACTAGCATTTAACCTTGATCAGTCATTGTCACATACAGTAATCGGTGAAATCCCAGTGTTTAGGCTGTCAGTTTATACCTTCAACAAAGTGTGAGCTCATTCACGATGACTGACAACTCTGCTTCAAAGTAAACGTCCTGCCCAGCAAAGTGTTCCCATGTACTGGGAGTCTCTTCATGAGAAAAATAGTGTCTTTAAGGGAGCACTATTTTTATGTTGCAGGAGAAATGTTGAGATTAACAGTAGAATAGTCTAGTACCTTACGAAACAACAAAGAAAAAGGAAAGGATATAAATAAATTGACTTCTGGGATAAGAATCACATTTAATAAATGGGGATGATAAGAAGGAAGGTGTCATTTAAAAATGTCTCAAGTATTCACTGGGAAATGAACAATTAGTCCATATGAGAAATAAAGTCATCTTGAGGCCAGGAAGAAGGGCTGATGTCCTTAATTTCTTCCTACAGGGAGGAGTGAGATAAAGGAAAATGAATGATTTCAGGCCACAAGCCATTGGTGTTTCTGTCTGACTTTGATTACCAGCATAAATAGCATGGTTTGACAATTTCTCCTCTGCTTGGTCCAGTGTCCCTGGATCTACATGATAAGAAAGAACAAATTTCCTCTTCAGGTGACCATATGGCCAATTTTACCTGCAGAAAGCTATGAGATTTCATAGCAGCATCCACAACTTGGTTGGTGTTACCTTTAAAGATATGGGGTTCACTTTAATTGTTGGGGCTTTAGTTGGCTTCAAATTCAGGCTATATATCTGGTGTGATAGTTGATTTTGCTAAACCCAAAGTAAAGATGGAGAATTTACAGTCAACTCTCAAAAGGAGTGAAAAGAATCATGTTTTTTCCCCCAACCACTAAAATCTAATGAAGATAAGATTTACTTCTATTTGGAAAATATTTTGGTTATGTGTATGACCTTTCATCATACTTGGGCTGGAATTTGGATATATCTTAGAGATTTGTAGAAACAGAAAGGGAAGATCAGTTTTCAGAAGAAACATGGAGCGCCTATAAGTTTGGGGTGAGAGACAATATTTACACTAAACTGTTGCCTAAGCATGTCATGAGTCTCATACACTTTCATTTGATACAGCTCTGAAGTGTTACTAAATTAAGATATACCAGTTTAATAATAAATCCTCATATTTAAAATAGAAACTAGGGAATTAGCTTTCATTCCTCTAGGTAATCATGCTCTTTTACATACTGAAATGTAATAATAAAACTTACAGTATCCAACATTGAGTGCTTACTATGTACTAGGCACTATTCAAAACACTTTAAAAAATACTTTTGTATTAGCTCTTTTAAATGCGTTTACTATTTTAATTCTCACAATAAGGCATTGAGCCAGGTGATATTATTATGCCCATTTTAAAGATGAGAAGTTGAGGCAAAGAAAGGCTTAACTGTCAAGGATTTAAATATTGGAGAAATATGCAGGGATTCTACAAGGAGCAGAGACAAAGGAGAGGTGTTTTTTTTTTATGGTTAACCACTAACCTGTTAAATGTGATCTTAGTGTTATATTTTTTCTAGCTTTGTATTACCTATTCTCAGCTTATTTGTTCCTTATTTATCTCTTTATTCTTCTGTTCAATCCTCTTGCCACTACAAACTACCCTTCTTTCCTTTTTTCCTCATTCTTCCAATAAGAAAAATCAACTTTCATAAGTCCTTGGGTTACAATATTTCTTCCTTTTATGAAGAAAAGAAATATTATCATGTAAAAGTCCATGATTTCAAATTCTATGACAGCATGAAGAATTTTTTCTTAATTATGAAATATATGATACTTGCAAAAATACTTCCTCCATTTCTTAACCATCTTCATGGATAGAAAACATGACAATTCCCCTGGAAAAAGTGGTCACGTAAAGAGAATTCAGTCAACACTTTGATGAAAGAAGCTTCATGAATTTGAATACTGCTGATCTAAATCCTAGCTCCAACACTCACTAAGTAGGTAACCTTGGGAATGTTATTTAACCTCTCTTAGACTCATAGCCTCATCTAAAACATGGCAGTAATAACTGTATCCACTTCATCTGATTGTTGTGAGGATGAAATGAGATAACAAATGTAAATCTCCTAGCAGAATGCCTGGGATAGAGTAGGCACACAACAAATGTTAGTATTCTCACCAGTGCAACAAAACCTAGAACAAAGCACACAGAACTAGTACCTAGTAGCTCTTAGATCAGTGTGAATGCAACATTACCTATGAAGAAGAAAATAATTTTAGTAATACTACATAAGAAGAACATATTACATTCAGAAGAAATAATTTTCAGTTTGTCCCTAAAAGGTATTGAAAGCCCAATTATACCCACAGAGTATGAAACTGCTTCAGGTGTATCCACAGCCAATCCCTGTCTTGCTCTCATTTGTTCACAGTTTACAGGTGGAAAGAGTAACAAGACATTGGCCTGGCACACTAAATCCTGGACTGAAACATCTAGGGCTACGGCTTCCCCACTACCAGACACACGTCTGTGCAAGGTGAGATTAGGAGACACTTGAGACATTGATGCCTGAGGCCTGCATTACTAACCATATAAACATTTTTCTTTTTTCAGTAAAGCAAATATGAAGGGAGCAGCTGCACTAGGAGAATAGTATTTTCACAGTTACTTCTAGTAATAACTGCACTTTAAAAGTGTTCTCAACACTTGGACGATAAGGGACAGAGCCCACTCCCTTTATGTAGATTACAGTTTTACTCAAGCAGGGTAATTTCCTGCTCACCTTTTCCTTCAAGGTCTCTCTGGTACTTGCCCCAATAGAAAAATGATCTCTTGTTTTATGTCACTGAAGTTTAGGGAAAAGGAAGTGACAGATTTGGAGTGTCTTTTAAAAGCAGATAGATAGTTTAAAAATATATTATAGCAAACTATATTTATGGTCATCTGTTGATAGTCTACATAGATCTCAGTCTTGGAAGAGTAGCTCTGAAACTCCATTTGGAAATCATGTGAAATTACGTCATCACTCACAACATGGTGTTAACAGCTATCTATCTTCAAGTGCATGAAGTAGACCAGTTACCCTATAAACATGCTGCTGGGGAGATATACACACAGAGAAATATTTTGGAAGAGTGAAAATATTCTTAGTCAAAGTCTGGCCTCGTTTGCAGTGACAAAATGGATTTGAAGGACAATTTCTAAACTCGTAAAAAATGCACACGATACGTTGTGCATTTGTATGAGTAGACTTGAACTCAGGCCTTGGAAATCTTAGACAAAGCTTGAGATTCTGCGGGCTCTGTTCTCTCTTCTGCAAAGCCGGGGGGGAGGGGGTTGAACTAAATGACGAGTTTGTAAATTCTAAAATCATTCTTGGCAATAATAAATGTGGCTATACTTTCATTATAAAGACAGAAAAATAGTGATTCTCTGCAATTTCTTATGCTAGCACCTCTATCTCTCTTCCTTGCTTTATTTTTCTTTGTAGAAATTACTACCATCACAAATACTATAGATTTTACTTAAAAAAATTGTCTGTCTCTCTCTTCTGGAATGTAGGTTTCATTAGGGCAGGGATTTTTGCTCTCTTTTGTTCACTGCTGTATTCCCAGATCTTGGAACAATGACTGGCACATAATAGATGCTTAGTAAATACTTATGAAATGAATGAGTCTTATAACTGTTCACAATGTAGCATCTTGTTTTTCATAGTAGCATACTGTAATCAAAGTTTCTCCTTGCCTTCTATCTAAAAAATGCTTGAGAATAAATTTCTAATTTAAAATTTGAATAATACTCAAAGTCCTTTCATACTGTATTACTAGCAACAAATAATGGTCAACTGCTATGCTTACGGTTTCTAGGTCCAAACTCTACTGAGTTTTATGGTTAGCTTTAATTAATTAGAGTGTCTTTTCCAAATTGTGTTTTGTGAATCGCTGTAAATATGTCAACATGGAAATGGAATTTAGATCTTTAATCCCAGTCTTCCATTCAGTGAGGCTTACGTTTTTAAACTGCCCGGAAAGTCAACCATTCCAAGCTCTGCTTGCGCATGTCAATGAAAGAGCCCAACACAACTCTCTTAGACCATTATTCCTTATTACGAATGGAAATTTGCTTTCTAGGCACTTCAACTCATCAGCCCTGGTTCTACCAGAGTGTCACAGAATGTCTCCTCTCTAACATTTAATCTTTACTGTCTTTGTCTTTTATTTGAAGGTGGGGGTTGATTGGTATTGGTTGTTGTTTACTGTCCAGTTTGATTTTTGGGTTTTAAAGCATACATTTCTGAAATACATATTCTGAAATATATATATTTGCCTGCTTTTTCTTCTGATCAGTCATGAGTCTCCCATCTTTGCCCTAAGTGTCTCTTTTTTATTATAGCAATTCTGAAATTAATTATAATTACATAATTAAAAAAACCAGAAATCATGGCAGCAAGACCACAGATCATAGCTGCCACCACATTGCACATCTAAGAAAATGTACCTTCTCCAAATTTCTGGCACAAACGTTAACTTCTGATAATCATCAGGAAACATGTATTGGATGTCTCACATGTGCATCCTCAGTTGTATGAAAAAGTCATGAGAAATTCTGAGAAACAAGTGTTGGAAGAAAAGGACCCATGGAATTGTGGCAGCCTTGGTCTGCAGAGGTGAGAAAGCAGATGCACCATGCAGAGCAAACTGGAGCTCCCTGCAGGGATCACCATGGCAGATTGTCCAACTGAGTCTGAATAAGTCTTTATGCTTTTTCTCTTTGGTTGCTTGAACTGAGAAATTAAAAGTAAGGTCTTTGTTTTCCTAAGGGGAAAGTGTGCGAGTTAACTAGAGTAATGAGTTGCAAGCCATAGTGTAGGATCATTTGGGGTCTTTGGTAAAGTGGATGGTTGTCAAGATACTGGGCCCCTAAGTTAGAGATTCTGATTCAGTAATCTGCACTTTAAATGAATTCCCTGGTAGTTCTGATGCAAGCCAGGAGCTGAACACATCTTGAGTGAGTCCAAGAATTAGGCAAGTCTATGATAGTCCATTTTGGTTTTCTTATTGTGAAAATGAGTAGGTGTGAAGTTGTAAATTAGATAGGAGCAAACTCTACTTTTTCTTAAAGTCACTGTACCGCATCTTGTATTTTCTTACTAGTTCTTTTGCAAATTTTTTTCTTTTACTTTTGAAAATTCAGTGATCAACTACAATTTGTTTGCAGTTATTTTCTCAATGTCTCTCAGCCCTAGGTCTGTACTGGAATCACCTGGGATACTTTTAGTAAGAGATTCTAATTTTGTTGCATATTTCAAGAAGCAAAGGTGAACATTCATCAGGGAGCTGCTAGAATGGGGACGGAAAGCAAAACAGTAGAATTCTATATTTATTATAAAAGCTGAAAACAAGTATTCTTCAAATTTTCTCATCTTGCCATGGGAACATATGAACTGAAATCAGGGTTCCCACATACCTGCTCACTTGCTGTGTTGAGAGTAAACATTCTAATGTGTGGGTATGGTATCCTCTTTTCCTTTTAAGAGGGACCCAGGAAGAAAATCCTGGCTGGTTTAATAAGATGTGAAATGCAAGATGGGAAACTAAAGATTATTTGACCAATTATAAAGATAAATCTCTAGCTTTCTCTAAAAAAGAATAAAAATAAAATTCTATCACCCTATTGCCCGACTTTATTAACTAGACTATACAGCTGTTTGGTTTCCTACTGATTTCTAAAAAGGGATCTCAGAAACACGACTTCTCCCTGCCTTGATGTTAAAATTCCTTTCATATGGCATGCAAGCCTTTAGCTTGTAATGAAAAAATCAATATAACCTCCAACTCTTGATAACTTCTACATTTTACTTACAAAGGATTTAATCAGTCACAGCAGGGATTATGGCACATAAGTACACTCTTTTTTCTCCACTCAGTGGACAAAAATGAAATATTGCTTGTTTTCTGAAAATCAGGAGTTTATCTTTTGTGTTTATTTACCAGCATTTGGGATGTAGATCACTAAGTACACTCAGCTTCAAGTGAAATTAAATATAACTTAGTGAGTAATTTTTGAAAACCTTGTATACCTTTAGCTTTGTGCTACAGCAAATCCAAGGTAAAAAGTAATAATTTCTCTTTCTAAAAGTCTTCTTTATTATATGTAATCAGGACCAAAGATACATTTTCCGAGAAAAAATATTTTTGAGCGATCATTAGGTTTCTAGATGTGATCTTTGCAGGATATATAATACTATTTTTTTCTTTTACATTGTTTGAATATAAGATAAAGACAAATATTATAATTTGTTGAATTTGGCTTTCTATATTTGAGCTATGATGGTTGATCCAAGCTTCAATTACCAGACAAGGGAAGAATCAGTAGTGGTTAAAAGAAAGTATTTCCATTATGCAAGTAGTGATGAGACCACAGGAGTTGTTTGAGCAAACAATAGAATAAATATTGAAACATTATCTTCTCCTATAAATTAGTTGAACGTTTTCATGCATGTATTCAAATCACCAGCTGATCTTATGGGAAGGAAATAAAAAGGTCAGCAAAAAACAAAGTTAATCCATTTTTCATCAGAAGTCAAGACCTTTACATTTCCTTCAAGATCTCTTAAGACTTAGTATCTAGGAGATGATAATGATATAGTTGTGGTATCAATTATTTCTAGCAAGTGTTTCCCCAATTTCGTTATCCATCACATCTAGTCAAACTCAATCCCTTTTCAGACATTGCTCTTGCTTGGGTTGAGTCTTAACTCTTCCTCCCTCTGAAGGAATCGTACCTTTCTTCAGGCCTTTCCAGACTCAAGGCAGATTAAGTCCCCTCCCCTATGACCTCTTAGCCCCATGTGTAAAACCTCACCATGGCATACCTACTGCACTGTAATTACTGGCTGGCCGTATCTCTGACTCTCTACATATAACATGATCTTTACTTTATTCTGCTTTCTCCCTGAGAATCTAGCACAGGTCTTGGCATGTAATATTTGCTAAAAAATTTGTGGTCAACCCAATGAATGAAGTCATGACAATAATTTCCATGCTGTCAATTGAAAACTCTGGTGTGTAGTACCACTGAGTTATTCTCAAGAGTTTTTCTTAGCTCAGGAATTAAAGACTGAGTATAAACCCAAGCAGCTTCAGCTACATAATCAACTCATCAAAATTTTCTGCCACACTAATACTGATTGTAGAAGGAAGATTCAACAGGAAACAAAAGATTACTTATTATTATTAAAAGAATTAATTTTAAAAAGTGTTTGGGGGCTTCCCTGGTGGCGCAGTGGTTAAGAATCTGCCTGCCAATGCAGGGGACATGGGCTCGAGCCCTGATCCGGGAAGATCCCACATGCCGCGGAGCAACTAAGCCCGTGAGCCACAACTATTGAGTCCGCGTGCCGCAACTACTGAAGCCCGCGCACCTAGAGCCCGTGCTCCGCAACAAGAGGAGCCACCACAATGAGAAGCCCTCGCACCGCAACGAAGAGTAGCCCCCGCTCGCCGCAACTAGAGAAAGCCCGCGCGCAGCAACGAAGACCCAACGCAGCCAAAAATAAACAACTAAATAAATTTATTAAAAAAAAAAAAAGTGTTTGGTTTAACAGTCTCCTAGAAAGAGTCCAGTTGGAAAGCTAGTTTGGAAAACATCACAGGTGATTTTTTGTTTTAACTTTTGATTATGGGGCACTAACAATAAGGCTGAAGATTTTATTTTGAACACTCTGGCTAGAGTTTTCTAGTTGTGAAAGGTTTATATATGTAAAACAACACAGATGTGTGACAAACATACTTTGCATCTGACCCAGTTTATGAAAGTATGAGAGGGAGATATTGAGATCGTTTCTCCCTTAGTCCAATAGCACTTGTGATAAACTTTTGCCAAAGGTAGAGGTAGAAAAGACGAAAAGGACTATGACAAAAGAGAGAAAAGGTATCAATCCCAAGGGGGCAAGCTATGAAATGATGAAAAAACTGAGAAATGACAGGGAGCAAAAAGATATAAATATGTAAGAGAATGCAAAGGGAAAACAAGACTTTAGCAAATTAAAAGGTTATTATAGAGAAGAAAATTTGAGAGAATCAAAGCTAACAACCTGAGTCAAACCTCAAGAAATATCTACCAAATGCTTACTGCTTGTTAAACACCTAAACTTAAATGGCATCATCCCTACCCTATAAATCAGCATGATGTGCTAGGTTAATAAGGATTAGAGATAGAGCTGAAAGCTAGAAAAGAGGTACTCACATGAATTTTGCATTCTCCCTTTTTTTTAGGTTAATAGTGATTTTCAGTGAAGCCCCTATTCATCAAAACATTTCCCTCCATTCTTTCGTTTATTATCTGGGTACAGTGGAAAGCCAAACAATGACTTCAGCTTACAGGTTGTTCCTTGTGAAGAATAGCCTACACAGATTCTGATTTATGTCGTTTCTCTTTTTGGTAACCAGTTTAAAGAACTGAATATCAGCACCATCCTCTAGGGAAGCAAGTCACAGACAATGCACTGCATTAAATGATTTATCTTAGCAAAATCAAAGAATTAGGCTTTATCCTTACTGAGGCAAACACCTGTCCACTGCTGTATTACCAGCTTGTGATCAGCACTTGGGTTAATAATGTGAAATAAATTTCTCAGCCTTTATTTGACCTATGTACAGATAACTCAGAAAATAATGCAATAAAATCACTGTACAGAATCAATTTGCTCAGTATTTCCTAGAGAGAATGTGAATTCTAAGTTCTATTTTTTAATGCTTGTAAAATTTTGATGTCATTTACTTTGGATCTAAAAATACTTCATCTCAATTATTATATTAATGATGTATCAAGTAACAGGCTCAGTTGAAATCAACATGCCCAGTGGAAATCAATAAGTTCAGCACAATGCAATTCTCGAAAGATTATCCATTTTTTAGAGAGCTGAAAATGTAAAATTGAAATTAAAGGCAAGCTGCTAAAATTCAGCAACTATAAATGTTCTCTGAAAAGAAAGTTATCTGTCCATCCATCCATCCATCTACCCATCTACCCATCTACCCATCTTCTGCTTCGTGGCAAAATGGTCTTAAGTGACTGCTCAATAAATTTTTATTGAATGTATCAGTGGTGTGACAACAGAAAACAAAAGCCAGACAGGAATAGAATCAAGGTCTGTTGCAGCCAGGAGCAGGAATTGGGAGATATAGGAGGTAATACACAAGAAGCATATTTATGAAAGATTGGAGCATTGCAGCAATGTCGCTTTACCATCCTTATAATTTCATAGTAAACCATCCAAAGGGGGTTAACTGTACTTTAATACTATTACAGATAGGGAAACGAGGTACGGTTCCATTTCCTAAGTGCATTTATTCAACATTTGTGTCAGATACTATATTCTGCAATAGGGATAAAATGGTGAAAAATCAGCCTTGTGACAATCCAAGATTAGGGATAAACTGTAGAAACCTGGCTCTCTTGGCTTACCCATGTTACTGACTCAATAACTGGATGACATGATCATGAGGTTTCAGGAGATTCCTATGAAAAAGTTCTAAAATAGACTATTGAAACCTGTGCTATTCAGTATGACGATATTGTCCATTAGTGAAACTTCAATTTGCTGTGAAGATTTCTTTTAAAGTTTCTGAAAAGGCTCACTTTTGTATGTGTTTGGCATTTTTTTTGGATTAAATTTTAAAATCTGAATTTAATTTTGCACAGCAGAGTAAATTATGACCCCCTGATTTATCCAACAAAAGGCCATGGGCTAATCCTTTTGGATTACGGTAAGGGAAAAGGAACACTTTAGTTAATTATAAAATGAGTTTGCAAGATTTATCATCCCTAGATCTGTTATGGAAAACTTTCAAGGGATTCAATATACATGTGGTTATTTTTCTGGATGATACTGTTGTTGCTACAGCTGGACTTCACCATCTGAATCATCTTGGGCTTATGATCAGACCCCTAAATGAAATATTATTTTGAATAAATCATCTTCCCAGAATAAAAATAGGAGTTTCAGCTCAAGCTTGGTGATTAATGCAGTGGTACAATCAAGTTTTTGTTAATGGCAGAATTTAGAAGCTGGGAAGTTTTTATGTTGATGTATTTTTCTAACTGGTAGGAAATGCCACTTAGTATCCAGTTGCCCAATAAACTAAATATATGTTAGTCACATACAGGTCATTGCTTCCATTTAACACCTCAACCTGGTTAATTAAGCTGTTAAAGCACAGAATTTACCATTTATTTTGTATTCATATACAACAAGCCTAAATGGTGTGGTGCTATAGTTAGTAAATAGACTAAAGAGTGTGAAAGACTCTAGGGTCAGTGATCATGCTTTAGCTTGTCATCAGACAAGATGCAAGATCAACAGAACAGAGAGGTTCATAGTATGCAGAAAAGCAAGCCAGCCCTAGAAATGTGAGCGACATATTAAATGGAATGTAGCTACTTAGGACCAACTTTTTAAAGTGCAAATATTGTGTATGATTGCTGTCTTTCAGATAATAATAATACTGCTAATTAAGTACCTGCTAGATTTGATATTTATTGACTCATTTACTTCTTGTTCCTAATCCAATGAAGTAGGTCTCAGTCTTCTATTGGACAGATGAGGAAATTGAGACTCAGAGGGGCAGGAAAATAATCCCAGTTGACTGGGGAAATAAGTAGGGAAGAAAGACTCTTAATTTCAAAGCTCAATGTTTACAGTTTTTCTTTTTCTTTTTAAAATCAGTCTGCCTTCCAGTACTACACTGCTACAGCCATCCACAAAAGTAATTTGGGCTCTTTGCACTAATAACTTTATGTTTGTGCAGCAAAATTGCTCGTGAACGACAATTTATTAGACTCTGTGGCTGTAGTGGATGAGAAGGAATAACAATGTCTAGGTTCTGGTCTGATCCTCCCACTGATTGCTTGGTTAAGCAGCTGACTTTTTTTTTCTACAGCATTGGAAAAAATGTCTTTCTTCATCTTCTGTGAAATGCTTAAGGGCAGGCTTTCTTTTCCCTCTCTCCCTCTTTCTAAGTCTCCGTGTGCTATGTGTGGCAGTTAATAATAAGTAGGCCTTTCGCTGTTGAAGGATAATAAATAGGGTGTTATTGTACCTGTGTCTCAGAGGTATTTTAATTGATATGTAGTTAACAAAGGATGTGGTGATGCTTTTGGAAATTTCTGGGAAACGTGAATAAAAAAATGATCAACAGGACAAACAGGCACAGCTTGTCGGGCATGTTTTTAATTTGCATTTATGTAACTTTCCTATTTCTGGGCATCCCTGTGAGGACACATTTAAAAAATTAAAAAGGAAAATTTACTTTTCCAAAATGTTTGCTGACCTTCACAGCACAAAAACCAATGAACCCGAGCTTCCGAGACGGCGGACTGTGGGGAATTGTAAAGATGATTCGGGCAGCACATTGTTCCACGGGAGGCGCTCAGGCTTTCCACTAACAGAAAAGTCTAAGTCAGCATTTACTTAGAAAATTTCTTTTAAAAGAGTTACAGAGGCAGTCCAGAAGTATCAATATTCCCTGTACAAACTCATATCTTTGTTCTGTTCTCTTGCTCTTGTGCCGTCTCTCTCTTTTTGAATTTTCTATAAAAGCTAAATTAGGTCTCAAGGGTTCTGCACCACTAAGCAAGGATCTCTTCTAGTCCATTGTGATGGAAGTAAATGTACTCAGGAGGGAGATGTACTTGAAGGAAAGGCTAAAGTATCTCCCTTCATTGAATTCCCCCGTCTCCCACACAAGCTACCCACCCTGACTTCTCTAAATACTTCCCGCATGCGTGCACACACACACGCGCACATGCACACACTCCAACTAGCCCTCAGCAAAACCGTGCAGTAGGTAGGATATTTATCTTAATTCAGCACAACTGTTCTGTGCTCACCCCATCTCGACTCCATCTAGAGGGGATGCGGGGATCGTTCAAGTTTTCAGGCCCTTGAGGTCTCTCCTTAAATCCCTATGAAAACCTATTCTTAGGAAAGGATTTGGTAAACTCATTTACCAGGATACCAGTGTTCCTGAGGCTAAATTTCTCAGTGGTATACACCTTATAATAGACTTCAAGAACAATCAGACTCTTCTTTTGTTATTTGTGACCCTTACCATACTGAATATTGTATTACTGGTACAGTGTAAGATATGGGACTATGTAAAAATTCACTATAATTCTAATTAGTTGGAGACCAGGCATAGCGTAGGAGACAGATCTGTTGGATTTCAGAATCACAAAGAACATCCCAATTCAGGATTCTGGATCACATGGTCCTGAAGTGGAATCCCAGCATGCATACCTCATACGTGTTTGGTTTGGAGAAGGTTACTTAATCTATAAAAGCCCCTGATCCCTCAAGAAATAAAACAACTGAGAACCAACAATGATAACAATGTAACAAGGTATTATCCATGGATTTTGAAAGCTGGAGGGACCCTGGAGACACTCTTATTTAGAGATGAGGAGGCAGGGCCCAAGAAGTGACTTACCAAGGGTGCACAGTCAGGGGCAGCAAAATGCCTCCTGGATAAATTCTAGAACCCTTTGCACTGAATCCCCAGAAGACAGTCTGTCTTTTGCGAGACAGCAAATTGTCATTGTGTTGGATGCTGCTTGCACGTGGGTGTGAGCCATAAGACAGGTTGCTTCAGGGCTAGGTGCGGCATATGATTATTGGTGGCCATTTAAAAAATGCATGTTTACAGTAGAAAGACATGTTTTCAAGTGATTTTGAATGATCATCCTCTCATTCCCAATGTTCTGGTAATGGTGCTGAGGAGAGACGTTTTGACACTGTGTAAGAGGAAGATGAACCAGATCACTTCCCCAGACCATTCACCTCGCTTTGGGTTGGCTAGGGTCAGGTGGGTATCTGAAGGTCGTGCACCCTAGGAAGGGCTTCTGAGACAGACAAGACAGACCAAGAGAAGGAAATCAGCTTGCAGCATCCTGTGGCCCTAAGTGAGTGAGGGGGAGAAGGGAGAGCACAGCTGTTAAAACCTGGATTCAAATCCCACTCTTCCAGGTGCTAACTGGGTGACCTTGTTACTTAACCTCTCTATGCTCCATTTTCTTCATCTGTGAAATGAGGATTAAAAAATACTACTAATTTCAGGGACTTATTCTGATGAGTAAGTGAGGTAATTAGTATAAAGTGCTCACAACAGTGCCTGGCACATAGTAAAGGATCAATAAGAATTAGCTATGATGATGATGAAGAAGAAATACAGATAGATGCCAGGGGAACATGAGCCTTATAACACACTTATAATACATGTTACACAATCACTTATCTTAAAATCACAGTTTGGAAACTGCCCACTGTGTTTACGAGTACTAGGCTAGCTTTTTTTTTTTTGCAATTAAAAATGTCCAGAAAGAAAATACTTTTTTTCTGGATTCAAATATAAGTTCATCAAATGCCTTTCAAACATTACAGCTTATATCTACATCTATATATATATATGTATGTATAAAACTTCACATTCAGAAATAAGTTCTGTCTGAAAAAGCAGGTTTTGGACTGCTAACAAGGTGCTAATATCTGTACCATAACACTGTACTTTTCTGCCAACTGACTCAGTTTGTATTTAATTAGACCATAAGATGTTGGGCTGAGTATAGTACAAGTTACATAAGTTTCACAATTTAGATCTCTTGATGTCAGTAACTTCCATTATGGCAGAAAACACCACTGAAATTATGACTCCCCTAATGGGAATCTTAAAAACGAAATGATGAGTACAAGCATTCATTTGTTTTAAGATGAAATAATGGAGAATTCGAGGTTTTTTTTTTTAAAGACTGTACATGCATTTTGCAGGTGTGTATTTGAAAGTAGATTCAGATGCAGTTTTTCAGGAGTTTTTTTCTAATGGAAAGCACAATTTTTACTGGGAAGAAGAGGAAAGATCCAACTATTTTAGATACTTGGTGGGATCTTTAAAGGTTGCGTGTTAAGTATAACAAAATATTGGACTGCTCCCATTTAAAAAGTGGTGAGCTCCTTCATAAAACCCCCCAAGAACAGATCAACCCTCCACGGCTATGAAAAAAACACCATAGACATAATAACATTCAGCGAGATGGTATGTGGGGAAACATTGCAGTTTGTATCTGGTAATTGTTGTGTCTGTAAGTTTTTCAATGAGATCGTGCTAAACAAATATAAATAAATGTAAGGAAAAAAACCCATCAAACCATCATAACAATCTTTGAGTTTCTTCTCTGCAACTGGATGCAATGCTGTGCTCAGTTAATGTTTTGAAATCATGTTTACCAGGTGTATTAGGACCTCTTAGGTGAGAGTGAGGAAACTTACTATGAGGCAGGTTTTAGGGGGGCAACTGAGATGTTAGCTAAGCCTGCTGAACTGGCATATGCCAGACCAAGTCTCCAGACCGCCTCTCTGCTTTTTACTTGACTTCTCTTTTTCTCCAGTGACCCCTAAATCATCAAAAGATACATTTGAAACAAGGACTCATCATAGACTTGGGTTTTCCAAATGTTTAAACATGGATCCGCAACATTCGCAACTCATCTTAGTACAACAAAACTCTTCATTTGATATTTCAGCATCTCTCAATTCTTTCCTCTATCTAACCAAATCTCTACTTCCTAATGAAAACTCTCTGGGAAGCCTGCTGTACTTGGAAAATTATACATATGCTATAGATGTTGATCTGAGATTCTCTGAGCCTCAGCTTTCTCATTTGCAAAATAGAGATAACAGCACTTCACTATTTTTGTGACAATAAAAATTCAAGATGATAATAAACCACTCAATGAGGACTAAATACCAAGGCACTATGCTAAGTACTTTATAATGTTAACTTATGTAATTCAACCCTTACAATAACCCCATGAGGTAGGTATTCATCTTCATTTTACAAAATAATGTGAGGCTCAGAGAAGTTAAGTAACTTGCCCAAGGCCACACAGTAATTAGTAGAGGTTGGACTGGAACCTGATTGTCCCACTTTAATGCCTGGGATTGTAAATTGCACCCTGTGAGGTCAAGGACCTAACGCAGTATCTGACACATAGTGAGAGTAGAGTAAATGTTAGTTTCTTCTCTTACACTGTTGCATTTGGGGTGGTATACACACACAATTTGTGCCTTACAATTCTGTCCCCAAGCTTTAGTCTACTCTGTCCTTATACCAGGAAAGCTTCTTGTGATTCCTTACTGATAAAATTCTATGCAATTTGAAGGTTCTGTTCAAGTGACTTCCCATAAAGTTCATCCTAATCACTGTAACACTGACCTTCCTCACTTCTGAACTCACCTAGCTTTCACCTGTTACAGGGGTCCTTTGGCAATGCCATACTGTTGTATTCTTAGTTAACAACTCACATCTGTCCTTTTGAAACCTCAGGGGTTCACTTCTCAAGAAAAGAGACAGCATTTTGCAATGGTTAAGAACACAGGCTCAGGAGGTAGCCCGCTTGGGTCTGAATCTCAGTTTTGCCATTTACTAGATGTGTGACTTGGGCAAATACTTAGCCTTTCTATAGCTCAGTTTCCTCACCTATCAAAAGAACCAAATAATAAACACTATTTCATTATAAAGTTGCTGTGAGGATTAACTAAGTTAATATTTGTTAGGAATTAGACAGGAACATGACACATAATAAGTGCTACATAGTATTTATTTTTTAAATAAATACATTTTCTTCATTGGATTGCCTCCAACAGTTACATAATTCTCAGAATATACTAGATATGCAAAATATTGGTTTGTCAGTTAGTTAATTGGTCATTTTTTGAGTTATCTTTCCTCATCCATAATTAATTTGAAGTTTCAATTACCTGTTATGCATGGATAAAGTACTGAGTTTGGAGTTGGGGATTCAAAGATGTCTGACACCAAGGGGTTAAAATATAGAGAAAATAAATATATAAGGAGTTATACTTAAATATTAATTGATGATTCAATTTGGCAATGTGTATAAATAATGTACTACAGACTCATTCTATTAAAATGTGGCCAAGCTGCCTGGTACTGCATTGTATTTCAGCATAATTTTAATATACTATTATCTCCTTAAGGCTTGAATACTTTCACTCATTTATTCAACATTTATTGGATGTCAGATTTTGTGCTGGGTGATGGGAATACTAAGTTCAATAAGACATGGATCCTGTCCTCAGGGACTTGAGTCCAGAGTTGGGGTCAGCAAAACAACTGTCCACCAAAATCTAGCCCACCACCTGTTTTTGTAAATAAAGTTTCATTGGAACACAGCCACGATCATCCATTTATATACTGACTATGGCTGCTTTTGTGCCTCAATGTCAAAGATGAATAGTTGTGACAGAGATTGTGTGGGCCATAAAGTCTAAAATATTTACTATCTGGGGCTTTAAAGAAAAACTTTTCAGACCCCTGGTCTAGTAGAATGCACTGAAGTACCTCTTTTTTGAGTAGGGTATTCTTTCTATCTCATGGTCGTTGATTTTGAGGTTAGTGGTCATCCAGAACTTCTACAGAAAACTGGCACTTCAGAAACTTGGGTGGAATAAATAGTCGGTTATTGTCCAAAGCCTCTCAGATATGATTGTGCCTAGTTATTTAAGAAAAAGTTAATGGAGAACAGGTTATTGTTCTTGGTTCTTCTTAGAGTTTGAAATAGTTGTTGCCTAGGTACTCAGTCTAATGAAGTTCCTAAGCAATTATGATACGAGGTTAATATGGACCTGAAAAAAAGCATGGCAGAGCACCATAGACTAGGAATCATAGGGTCTGGGGCATTCCCCTTCACCCTAGAATTACTATAAAAGTAGACTATATAGTGCATACTATATCACTGCAAGGGATGTAATTTCTGAGTCGTTTTAGATTTTATATGTTAAAATGAAACTGATGAATTGCTCTTTAAATATATTAATGGAATCTAAATCTCAAAATGTTTTGATATCTGTATCATACATTTGAAAAGAAAATCATAAATAAGCTCTTCCTAGAAATTTTTCAACATCTATTTTTTCTTCTTAAATTCACACTTTCATTTCACTCTCCCCACAGAATTTTATTCTAATGTCAAAATTTTCATATTTGAAAGTGTTTTATTAATCACCTGGTAATACTTCTCTGCAACAACAAAAAATATATATATATATTTAAATTTAACATTTTTCCTCTATGAACACAAGTTCTGAGTTTTAACTTTCCTTCTGGATTGATTTATTGTTATCATTGTCGCTAAATCACAGTCAATAAAAATTACACAATTATATTACAAATTTTATATTTACTAAACATAAAGTCAAATATTTAAAGGAAATTCATCTCTTAATAAGCCAGATGAGGCTTTTTTTCCTTTCCAATTATTTCTGGTACCTATGCTTGTCTATTATTTACTACTAGAATGTAATGGGGTTTAGAATCACTTCTATTCCTATTTTTGTTTCTAGAAATGTAAGCGTTGAAAACGTATTCACATAAATATGTAGGTGGAAGTGGAAAAAATGTTGCCAAAGCAGTTTAATCACTTCTTTAAACTCCTTCTGAAATCTATGCCTCAAATCACATAGCATTCTATCATCAAAAACTATCTTTAATGATCTATAACTGACAATTTGGTTAGGTCTTCCTTCAATTTTGTTGGAAGTAAAGAAATAGAAACTACCTGACTTTTAAAAGGATGTTTTGCCCTTTCATTAGAATTATTCACTTTCTCAGCATCAAAATCAAACTTTCAAATCGTTCCTTTGTTGTAGTGCAATGCAAGTTTTGCCATCTTGGGAACCATGCACATAATACAATTTGAAATGAGTGAGAGCTCAGTCTTTCTTCTGTGGAATGGAAGTGAGATCACTGTGAAAGCAGAGGAGGAAAAGAGGAGCCAGCTTTCTCAGAGGATACAGTAGGAAAACTGAGGATCTGTAAAGTGATTCCATTTAGAAAGGCTTCACATGTTTCTCAATCTTAGCTCTATGGACATTTCGGCAGAATAATTCTTTGTTTTGGGGAGCTGTCCAGTACATTTTAGAATGTTTAGCAGCGTTCCTGACCTTTACCTACTGGAGGCCAGTAGCACCTCTTCAATTGTGACAACCAAAAATGGCCAAATATCTCCTGGGGGCAAAATTTCCACCTGTTTTGAACCACTGACCCAGGGGGATGAGTACACATGAAAGAAGACTACCTTAGCAGGGAATATCATACTTGAATTCTGCCCTACAAGTACCAATGAGTTCCCAACAGTCTTAAAGGCAAATGGAGATTCTTCATCTATCTCAGAGCATAGGAATATTTAAAAAAGCTTCCCACAGCCCCACCAGTAGGTATGAATTCATCCTCCAGCTCTTATATTTTGAGACTTGAGTATATCTGTGTTGGTGTTCTTTAACATCTCTAGGGATTACAAAGCTCACCAGTGTTGTCAGGAGATAAATATGGGTTAGTTTAATGAAGGTAAAATGAAGGCAAGTTGATTAATTTTTCAATATGAGTATCCTGATCTTTCCTTGAACATTTAAAGTAATATATTTCTCACATTAATATGAGCCTTCAGAGACAAAAACAGCAATGTTATACTATTCTTTATAAGAATTTAATATGGCAGAACCCTTTGTTTCCCAATGATGGAGAAAGTTTTTTAACTGAATATTATTATTATTATTTCCAGTACTTATTGTAAATTACAGCATATGGCTTTCAAGAAGACTAGACTCTAAGCTCTTCAGATGAAGGGACTGAATTCTAATCACCCTTGTATCTTCAACACTTAGGAGAGTGCCTGGTGCATAATAGGCCCTTGATAAATGTTTGGTGATGAATGAGTGAATAGTTGTACAAGTATTAAATAAGTTAATTTTCTCAGTGAGCCATTAAACTTTCAACCTTAACCCTATTGTCATACAAGTTGACCTCAGGCAAATGCATGAGCTAAAATACAATAAGTCGTAGATAAAGGACAGCCTTACTGCTATGCCAGAGTAACTGAGCATTCACTGTGACACTTATCTACAGACTAATCTACAGAGAATGTGTGGAAATATTTGAAAGTCCAGAAAAAGCAATAAGAAAATAATTACCTGATAATCTCTCAAGGTAACTTTTGACATTTTTATACATTTGCTTTAATTTCTTTTTTATGCATTTTATATAATTTGGATCATATAGTGCATGCAATTTTGCATTTTAACTTTTTATTTGTATTTAGGTTCAGTGATGTCAGGGATGATGTCTTTCTTACTCACCATTTTATCCCTAGAACCTAAAACACATTGTCGAATACATACAAACATTTAATACTAGTGAAGTACATTAAACACGGTGACTACATACTAGTATAAGAATGAGTACATACTAAATGCAAGTGTGCTGGTAAAGAGTATTACAACAAAAGTTTCCCTGTATTGTTGAAAATATCATAATGAGGCCATAACAAATCTTTAGGTACAAGACTTTAGGAATAAATTATTTTGACACTTTATCTCCTTTGGGAAAATTCCCAGAAAGTGAATTACTGGGCCAAAGAGTATGATCATTTTTAAGGGTTTAGGCTCAATGACTGTACCAATATAAACACCCACTACAGAATATGAGGGTGTCCAATTCATCACACCCTCTACAATTTGACAGGTGAAGATGCCACTAATATTGTTTTAATTCTTTAATAAGTGAAGTTGAGCTCTTTCTTTCCAATTGTTTGTTAGCCATTTATATTTCTTCTTTTTATAAAACAATTGTTTATGTTTTGTGGGACTGTTTTTAAGGTGTTGAAACTGCATTTTTAAACTGTTAAAAAAGCACTCTGTTTTTGGGTTTTCTTTGGCTTAGCTGCCAGGGCACATTCTTATTTATACCTGTCCTGCATTATCTCACAAGATGCTTTGTGCATCACCCAGACGGTGTCTACAGAAGCTCGCTGAGAACTACAGAGCACTCAACACAGGCAAGACAGTATTATAAATTTTACCTGCGATTACATTTGTAAAGAGATGAGACTGCATCTGTCAGCTCCTCCCAGGTTTACGGAATTCCCTTTAAAATTGTTTTCAGAATTTTCCTTAAGAGCAGCTACAGTGCAAAGACTGACAGAATTAATGAGTAGAAAGAAATATTCCACTATTTCTAAAAGAGCAAGCACAGAAGGTATTTTACATGAGGTAAAACAAAGAGAATCACTTGAGATAAGCCTACAGTTTTTTCCAGTGTGATGTTATCAAACATACTAGATACTAGATGCAAGATGAAGACAACCCAGCGCAGACTCTGATGCAGTCCATTTTCTTTCTAATAGTATCTGTGGTCAAATTTAGTCGAGTTGTGGGAATCAGGACCATTATATAATAAGATCAATTTGAGTCCCGGAGAATAAACGGCAGGGTAGGGTTGGTGTTTCAAGCTATGTTTGTACAGCACAGCTTACACAAAAGAGGTCTGAAAAATCAGTAACAGTGGACTAATAAATATGCTTTTAAAGAAATGTGAATGAGCTTAATGTGAAAGCATAAAAATTAATCATATAAATGATAGCTCAATGTAAGGGATACTATGTTTCAGCCAAAATGCAAAACACATTAAATTGCAATATTGTTGCGGAGAAGCAGAACTCTACATTTATTCAGAATTAATGTCAAATTTAATTGTTTTTTTTCTTTATATTGCTGGGCACAATTAGACATGGCACCCTCTTAATGTTGTCAAGGTTTTTTCCTTAAGAAAATATTTTATGCTTGTACAAGACATAGAGTTGGATAGGATGATAACAGGGCTTTGATATAAATGGTGTGCTGCTGAGACTTTCAATTCCAGCCAATCAATCAGACAAAATTAATTAAACTCAGATAAATGGTGGTATGCTTGGCTATTCAACCCATTACTTTGTTTGAAATGCTTATGGCCAAAGATAGATAACCCTCCTCTTAACAAACATAAAAACCAGAGGAGAGAATTGACAAGCTGAGGGACAAATGAGTGAATTAACATAAACTATTAGGCAAGTGCATGTTGATTATTGAATAAAGAGGAATTTCGTATTTAGACATAAACAGTCTTTAGAGCTACTTCCCATAAAGTTGTTTCTTTCCTTAAATTAGAGGCAGCTAGGTTAGGATCTTAGTGGAGGAAACATCTATAAATATGTAATTTCACTAAAAATATGAAATCTCTGTCAAAGGAGACATATTTAAATTTATGAAATTAAATTTCAGAATCTTCAAGGCAATAATTATGTTCACAAAAATTTTTACTATACATACTTTGACTTGCTATTATTTTTACTGGACAGTTTCCATTCAGAATCTGTAGATGTTTCCATAACACTTATTTTAATTTTTCCTGAGATTGGTAAATGTCATGATCATTATTTTAGAAGTGAAAACTGTGGAGAACTATGGTTTGTCCAAGAGGATCCTGTGACTGGATGAAATATATAGTTTTACTATATTAATATGTATTCTTTATATGGCCAAAACACTCATGAGAGTTTGGGTACCAAGTTTTATCTTGAGGGCCAATACTGGTCAAATGGTAGTACGGGTTGCATCTGGACTTAGCAAGTATTAATGCCATAATTGATGAGTGATGTCTGCTGTGGGTACAGGGATGGTAAAAAATAGTACAGCACAGCCTAAGAGAGAAAGCACAGAGTAATGAAAATAGAACTGGACTCCGAGTCAAAAGCCCTTGATTGAAGTCAAACTCTGGTCTCAACTTCTTTTAACAAATAATTATGGACAAATCATATATTTTCATATTTAGAAAAAGGGGTATAATCAACACTGGACATTTCAGAAATTCAAATGGAACAAAGATTATCTAAGGATTTCTTTAGGAATTTTATAAGAAAACCACTTTTGTTGTGCCTGAGACTGTTGTCTTGAGGGCATCGCTTCTTATACATTGTAAGTACTCAATAATCAGGATTTGTTGAATCATATTTAAACCTGATCCACTATTGGGAGTGTCACCTACAACTCTGTCACATATTTTCTTTTACTTTTTGGTCATTGTATTATGATAAAATAAAGTCTATCTCTGACTCTAAATCAACACTCATGTCAGCCATGTTAGGTAACCTTTCAGAAATCATTAATGAAATTTCGGTGGAAAAAATTTCAGAATTAATTTATTTCAATACAAAACAACACTTTCTAAAACCAATCAAATAAACTTTAATTTATTGTGACACGGGTGGCATCCAGAAATGACTTTTAGTGATATTAGTTAACAGAACAAAATAAAACAAAAACACAATTGGAAGGGTATTAATGCTACCTTATTAGCATTCTTATTATTGATATTTCTGAGCTGTCTTTGGAAAGATACTCCAAAAGCCCTGTTCCTTTGGTACTTAGCTTTTTTTTGTTTCAAATGACAGGAATGAAAATATACATGCAAGGGTGAAAGTGTTTAGGATTGCCTTTTAAAAGTAGTCAGCATTTAAAAGAAAAAAAACAGAATATTGGGCCATTTGTTTTAAATTTAATTTTAGAGCAAACTGATGAATAGTATAGGACCCTAAAAATTTCTAAATGAATTTATCCAAAATATTAAAACAATTATTGTCAAGAAGCACTGCACCTTAATGATACGATGTGTTTTTCCCGAACAAATGTTCCTCTTTTCAAATCAGACTGTGTGGCATTTGCTCATATTCAGCAACTGTGGAAATTTGGAACAAGGTTTCTTCTTAAAAAGAAAAAAAGTCTAATCCCTTTGCTATGTGCCAGGCACAACTTATGTACAAGTTAATAGGAAATGCTGTATGTAATAATTTTATTATTTGACCTGACAATGATAAGGATAGCCAATTACTCATTAGAAACTGAACATGCCTGAGTTCTTTAAGCTTGCACATTACTGTTTGATTCTGGAATCTAGCAGCCAGCAGCTGCTGGATGGTAAACTATGATTGGAGTGTTCATTCTGGCTCAAGCTCTATGTGAAACTTTTACTTGGGCAACTTGGAATATGGGTTTTTATGCTAATCCAGTGTTATGGAACCCATATGAAGCACTTGTGCGATCCATTCCTTGGACAGGTGAAATTAAACATATTTTAAATGTGGTTTGATAAATAGTTTCAATTATTTTCATTTCACTATTCAGGCAAATAAAAATAGTGCTACTGTTTGAATTTCATATCCTCAGAATCAATTATAGGCAAGAACACATTCTGATCCTATTTAACAAGATGGTCTTTAAATAGCCTTTTTAAGGGAAAGATCAAATAGTGGTTTAGTGTTTACTTAGTAAACATATTTCCATAAAAGCCAGAGTAAAAAAATCTGGATTCATATTACATATAGCATTCAAGTAAACCACTGTTCTCCAAAGGTTCAATCTATATTTACCACCAAGAAAAAACACACTGGCCCAGACATAACATGAAGTCGGTATATGTGTCCATTGTCATATAACATATGATGCCAGAGATGAGCACCAGAGAAACCAAAATAAGAAGTGAGGGAGGGAGGCAGATATAAGCTAAAACGTTCTTGGTTTTCAGAGTTCTCTAAAGGCTGCTTTTTCTTGTTGATTTTTGTGTTTTAACTAACTGCAGTTTCTGACCAATCTGATCATATCACTGTCTTTTACACAACTGTCCTTTTATTATTACCTAAACTTAGAGAAATTTGTTTTTAAGCTCAGATAAATGGTGTGACCCATCACATGACATGCCAGATTTTATTCCAGAGTTAGGAATGGAATCACAGATTGTAATATCATTTCAATGCCATTTTTCAGAAAAATAACTCCCATTTCATACTTCTACTTGATACTCATCTTAGTTTTGTTTTTCTTTTGTTTTGTAATATATTCACCTTTTGAAATAGAAAGCACTGTCAACAAGTATACTTTTCAGTTTAACCTGATAACCTAACTAGGTCTGAAGCTGAGTACTGTATTGTGATGTCTAAATATAACGGTACAGATAAATTAAAATATGTTAAATATAAAAAAAATAGAAGCGAGGGAGGGAGTGTCCAGAAAACCAGTTGCCTTATTTAATAACTGTTCAGTCAAAGCTCCTAAAAGTTAGAGGGGCCGTTCTGTGCCCTCTCTTCCAACCTTTCACCTTTTTAGAAAAGCCTCAAAAAATGGGGTCAGTCAGCCACTTCTTGAATTCTTCCAGTTCCATGAAGTAAATAGATTAAGTACAGTAGCCATTATGCTATCAGGATATGTTGCAACAACAAAAAAGTACCATTCCTTAGTCTAATAAATTCCAATTAATAATCTGCATTTTAAAAAATGTATCTATTTTTCAAGACTGAAAATGTATGGCTATGTGGTCTTGCTCACTGTGTAGAAATTTGAAGCTGAGGTTTATGCTAATGCGGAGGGTTATGATCAAGAGTGGCGATTTGGCTGCCTGGAAGTCTCAAATGGTGACATTCACCTTTGTGAATTCTCCCCAGTCTAGGGTCCGGTTTTCAGTTTTGTAGGCTTAGAAACTTGATCTCACCAGTGTTTCAGAGTAGATTAGACCTTAGTACGAGGATTCAAGTTAACTAAGCTCACAAGAGCTAAGGTATAAGACCAGAAAGCCAAATTATCACTTCAAAATGAAAAGCCTACTTGTGAATTGCAGTAGATACTTTTTTTTAAGCTTAATCAGCGATTTACCTATAGATAGATAGTGCTAGGATGGACATGGCCAATAGTTGCTTCTCACACTCACATTTCTGTTACTACCTAGGAGTCCAGGATATCTCCATCTTTAAATATGCTTAAGGGAGAGAATAACTCAAAAGTCAGCAAGACTATTATCTGTTGATTTTATAGTTTAATTTTCAGAGTTCAATCTTACATCCAAGTTCTTGAAATGGAAAAGTTTGAGGAATATCAGTATTGCCCTCAGACACTGCTGACATGCCCTATTACTTCAATGGATTTTATTCTTCCTGATATCTAGTAATCTAAGATACTCTCTAGAGTAGATATCACTATTTTCAGGTAATGCCTTAAATGTTAAAGAAAATGAAACTCAATATATATCAGCCATGTCCTTATTCCTTATTTTACAAAGATAAGAATTTCTCTTATAAAAACAAATGTATAAGAACATTGTATTTTCCCATTTTTTTTCCCTAGTGATTCTTTTTTTGCAAGTTACATTCTTCCCCACTCTGATATTTGTCTAATTCTGTACATTTTCTTTTTGTAATTTAAGAATTACTTTAGAGTTTTCTTTTTTAAATTGTCACTTGTAAATTATTTTACTAGTAAGAGTTTTATTTGGGAACAATACTACTAGTTATTCTACATCAGGATATGTTCTTTTTGGAACAGTTCTACTTCCATAAACTAAATTTCACCTAGCACCTACTATAAAAGGCAACTGTGAAATACAAGAAACAATAATTTAATAAACCTCATTTATGATGAATAAATTAACCAAAAGACAGACTTCTATGCATCCTTAGAGGCCCATCTCAAACATCACTTCCCCTGTGAGAGCTATTCTGATGTTCTGATAGCATCCCTACTGTATTCTGTTCTGCTCTCACTTTGATCATAGCTTTGACCTCACCAGTTGTCTAATGTTTTATCAACTTGGGCATCCTTAGGGCTCAGTTTTGCGCCTCACTTTGACTAGATGCTCAATAAATCATGGATAAATGAATGTGAGTCACATACATTTCTATTAGTATATACGTGGCTGCAGAAGATGAAATCTTTGTGTCTGTCCCTTTTAAAATTAAAACTGAAAATTGAAATATTCAGGAAGATGGTCTTATTCCCATTCTTGAGAGGATATCTTAATTTGGACTCCTAGAAATGAGATGATCAATGAGTTTGACAAAGTTTTCAGAACAGGGGAGAATCAAGCTTGGTTGGTTCCAAATAGGGAGAGAAATTTGTATTTAAAAATGATATTTTAAAAAACTAGTCAGAAGATTAAAATAAAATAATATTCTACTTTTTATTGCAGCCAGTAATACTCATTTATTCCATGCTAAGTAATGATTACAAATGCCAAGGCCTTTTAAAAAAGCTTTTGCTGTTTCTTTTTTAAAGGATAACTTGGTGCCCAAATTCAGAGAGGACCTTTAGTACTTCTAATTCAATATTAAAATACTGTATATCTGCTATTGTCCCATGATTACAACATAATCCTAATAAAATGCAGGTAATGGTGTAACAGTCTTTAAAGAAGGATGCTTTATTGGACAGTCATATGAAAATTTTTAAAATATAATTTAAAATTGACTTGTCACAACATTCACTGGGAAAAAAGCTTTACTATGAAATAAAAATCTATGTAAGTTTTCTTTAAGCATTCCAAATCTTTCATATGTCCCACGGTACCAGGATATTGGGTTTACATGAGTACAAAGCAATAAGCAGACTAGTAACAAAAAACATAATTCGGTAATCAACCAGATTATTTGTCCCCACCTCTCTCTTTTTTTTTTTTTTTTTTTTTTTTTTGCTGATGTCTGTAATTCCACTGAATTTGAGAAATATAACCCAGGGCCACATGATATGAAAACTAATCACACACAAAAAATGACACCAATAAATACCCTTTTTAGTTAAGTAATTTACAAAGTCAGCATACCCACCCAGTTAATAAAATATTCACATGCAGAGGTGAACACGCTTAAGTCAAAGCAAATTACCTATGTTCTTTTATAAGAACAGGTTTTTGAATGAGTTTTTAGTTTCATGTTTTGGCAAAAGGTAACATGTTTATTTTGACCTCTCTAGGAACATGCCTAAGCCAAGAACATCCCAATTGAATTTTAAAACAAAGTTTACCATAACGTTGTAATAATTATCATAAAGTAAATTCTATTTCTAATAGTTATAAAATAAGGACTAACCAAGAAAAATGCATGTTACATTTAGTAGAAAATACTATACCTTGTAAGAGTTATTTTTAAATGTTTTAAATGCTTGCTATGCAAGGTATTACACAATGTAGATAAAATATACTTTGAATATTATTTTTAACTCTCCAGATAACCATTAATGAAATCGCACTTATTATTTGTTGCAGACAACAAATCTAGGACTTGAAATATTGATGGCCACATAGATATATTTTAAAGGTGAACAGAGGAAGCCAAAATTCTAAGTGCCTTGCAATGCATAATAATTTTGTTTGTGACGCTACGATCTCAATATTTCCTTTCATAAGAACCCACTCCCCACTGCCATTAGTTAACCACATGGTTATTATATTTAGCTTGATTCTCTATAAATGCCGTTATAACACCTGTGGTTTCCCTCATTAAGAACTGAAATGGATGGGGTCAGGGGTTGAAAGGGCAGCATATGCGCTATGAAAGAACTAGTTAACATAGCCTATTATATTGGCGCACTGGTAAATCTCATTTCTATTCATCAGATGATTAGTTCAATCAATATTTATTCCTCTATGCTCCCTTTGTCTTTTGCTACAAAGGAGACATCCTTCAAATTCATGGCATAAGCCTTGTTATCTATGAATTTGTTGCTTAATTTGAGACGGAATATTTTATTTACTTGGCAGCCCTAAATTCTTTGATTCCTTTTCCCTCTAATTATCATTAGGTAGTATAATGGAGTTTTGTGTAGATTATTTATAAATAAATGCTATTAAGAGTTTTTTTGTTTGTTTGTTTTGTTTTGTTTTAATGTGACTAAAGTACCACATGTATTCATTTCTTCTTTTTGAAGGCTCTGGAAAGTTGCTTCTGTTTCTCTATATATGTTTGAATTTGGAAGTGTGGATTGTGAAAGCAACGATAAGAATGATTTTCTCTCTCAAATATTCATTCTTCTTGTCTGAGTGGGTGGTTATAGGCACATACATATACATATTGTGTATCAGTGTGTATCAACAGACGCCTCCAAAGACTGCTATTATCTGCTAGGGATTCTGTTAAGTCACAGATTCTAGTCAAAGTAAGATAAATATTTGCACGAAGCTGTAATTGGAAGACGATTACAAAGTTACAGGAGTAATACTTTATGTGTAGAGTGCTCATTTTATCAAAGGTCATTATGCATTACATTACAAAAGATTTATTTCATTTGTCTACTTAATTTCTGTCCTTTATGTAAGAATGGTTGGAATAGTAAAACTATATCTAGAATTTAAAAAACCTTATATTAATTATTAAGCAAAATTTCCATTCCTAATATTTACTTTTCTGTATAGTTTAACATCACAATAAAATGCTTTGTTAATGTCAATTACATAAAATTAATGGCAATATAATTTAAAGCCAGTTTTTGTCTTTATGGAAGAGACACAGAAATGATTTAGTCTTAAGAAAGTCTCATCATAATACTAGAATGATAAAAATATATATATTTTAAGTCATCTCAATCACTAATAAATTTGCACTAATAACGTATGTGTTCATAACTTTTGATATGTTTTAATCGGGCTAAAATTTGATGGTTTTAACTTTGGCATTAATTTTCCTATATCTTCATATAATTACCTGTAAGGCTTAGGTTTCTCCAAGGTACAGTGGCACTGATGTTACTGTTCACAATTTAAAACCTCACTTTATTTACAAATTTGCAGAAAACTAGCAGACACTTATATAAAGAATTTAAAAACTTAACAATTTACTAGAATATTTTAAACTCTGTATTAACTGAATGCTATAATATGTACTTTAAATAAGAGGTATGTTATTCATAGCAGTGAAAAAATCTAGTTAATGCCTTGTGATTCTCACTTTTATTTCTTAACACTATTGTATCAAAAAGTATAAAAACTACATAAAGCTGAAAAAAAGTTTTACTTGTCTTTTTATCTAGGAAAACTGCCTGTATTGACTCATTTAAAAATCCTGGTGATAATTCTGTATATGCTACTTTTAGGGGAAAAATAAAAGTAGGAATTATTACACAGCTGGAATGCCATGTTCACGAAGACCAACCCTGAAACTTAATATTTTCTTCGTGCTGGAAAATTTTTGCTGCTGTAAAATTAGGTTTCATGAGTATGAAACATGTAAATTTAAAATACAGTGTATTTGTATAGCATACACACATCAATAGTTGCTTTTATGGTTGTAAATAGTTTAGTGTCTAACAAATTGTTACCAAAATAACTAAATGTGGGCATTTCTTTTGATTGAACGTAAAATAAACGTGTTAGTTATGTTAAAGTTAAACTTCACACAAACCCCTTTAATAATGATGCAAGAAATCCTTTAAGGTTTTTCTAAACAGTACAGCAAATTATACTGCTGTTGATGGAAAATCCAGGACTTGTGAGTTTTAAATGAATGCTACAAAGGAGTTTTAATCTTGTAACCCCCATGTTTATGAAGCCTGCTGCTCAAAGTTCTCCCTTTCTATTTCCATCCTGGTTTCCCAATTCCTGATTATCTGAAAATATAGAAAAGTTAAAAGCCTTAATGGTACTAATATGTATACCGGAAGTCCAGGATGTCAAGCCCTTCTGTGTTAAAATACTTGTTACAAATTCACTCAGGATGTTGAGGGTGGGGGAGGAGAGAGTCCCAAGATGTAACCACCTAAGAAAAACAATTTTCTGGCTATATATTTTTTCAACAATACTTGAAATATAGCTTTAGGATTTTTCTTTGAACTGTTTGAATGTTTACTTTTCTTGGATTATAAAGACAGCTTACTGATAATTACTTAATGAACAATTACTAATGACTACTGACAGGGATGTCCTTCCACCAATGTTTTTAATTGTGGGAGGTGGAATGTTGGTTAGAAATATTTAATTGGAATTTTTGGAAGAAATTAAGATCTAGAACAGGTTTAGGAAATTTAAAGGCCTGGCCGGCAGGACTTTCAGAGCTCCAGACTTCCCAAGGTTTGCCATACCTCTGAGAGCAAGCCGCTTCTTTTCTAAAGTTAGCAGTTCATAAAAATTAACTACCTGAAAATAATAGATGAAAACCGGACTTTAGAAAAGCCAAGCCCCATCCTTGTTCACAACAAGGATAAAACCAGATTTCTAATCCGCCGGAGCCACAATCACCTATTGATTGCGACGACATCTGTGCCCCTGTTTTTGGAAGCAGGGTTTTCTGCGGAGGCAGGGTGAAAAATCCGACCATTTCGGTGCTCCTGTGTAATAAACAGCTGGCAGGCTTCCCAGGAAGGAGTCTTGAAATCCACACCTCGGCTCACTTGTTTCTCACCTATGGACGGACCCAATTAAAAGTCCTCCCTTCCGCATTCATAAGTTATCCTTTTCAATAATGCAATCTACGAAGTAGCATCTCTAGACCTCATGTGGTAGGTACTCTGTAGCAGACAAAGGGTGAAAGGCTTTGTGCGCCACCAAATACACCCTTCTCCGCCCCAGGCCATCCCCGAGTGCTGGGGACCGACTCAGTTCAGCCATGGGGTAGGACAATGACCTAAGGATCAGAGCCTCTTAACCCCTTTCTTACCACAGAGCTTCCCTCGGGATAAAGTCTCTTAACTATCCTAGACCTGGCGGGGGCGGGGTGGAGGCCGGCGGTCGGGGGTGGGTTTACTGTGTTGGTCCCCAGGGCGACCACTCGATACTGGACCAAGTTTGCATTGTGCCAAGTGCCCTGACTCAGTAGAGTTGCCAAATGCAAACCGTGGAGCCGAGGCTGAATAACAGACTGGGACCACCCGGGGACGGGGGACGTGTGTGTGCGCGCGCGTGTGTGCGTGCGCGCGTGTGTGGTGTGTAGGGGGAAAGGGAGTGGGCGCACTGTAAAGCTGAGTTCAAAAACTGCCCCCTCCCCCAATATAGACTGCTTAGTAGCCCAGGCACAAGAGAAAGTTGATTCGTTTCCGCTCTCACTTCTCAAGTTCACACTCAAGTTCAACCCCTGACTCCCGTAAGACGTCTGAGTAGCCTGGACCTTTTCTCCATCCTTATACAATCACCTCTGATGACACGGAAGGGCACGGTCTGTAGGAAATGCGCAGAGATGGCAGAGGAGGGACAGTAAACGGTCAAGAACGGAGAGCCCAGGAGGTAGAGAGGACTCCGCCACCTTTTCAGGTTGATTTTTCTCCAGAGCGTTCCCCCAGGCCCCCTGAGAGCTGTCTTAAGTTAGAACCCTCTGGGACTGTGGGGTGGGGGGGGGAGTAGGCTTCGACTTCTTTCTCAAGGTGAGTAAGAGGCAGCACCTGGCGTCAAGCTTCTCGAGTCCTCGAAGTGGGCGCCTTGGCGAATCTGGACTGTCGCTGGCAAACTGCTCCTTCAGGAGCAGTGCGATCAAGCTACAACCCACTCTTGTCCCACACTCCTCTGTTTTCTACAATTTAAGGGGAGAGTGAGTAGCTTTTGGCCCCGGGCCCTAGTGCCGGGTTGGAACTGACGTGGCGCATGGTTTCAGACCTCCAGAACATAAGAACTCAGCCACGGGAGGAATATTGATTGGAAAGGGAGAAGTAGGGGTTGGATGAACTAGCTACCCCAGAGAGGAGCAGAGGAAACTGAAAGGAGAGAGGATGGTGGTGAGACGGGACAGAAAAACAAAAACAAAGACTAGGGCGTCCTTTACTTAAAGGTTCTGCACTCGCCAATTACCCAAGTATAGTTTCCTGAAAGAATTTGGGCAGTGGAGCATGTGACCAATCTCCCAACCGGGACACTAAACTGGAACCAGCTCGCACTCACGGGGCCCCCACTAGTATGCGGGTCAATCAAGACCATTTCACCATGACGTCTCTGTCCCTTAGCTTCAGCTACCTCCCTCCCACCCACCTCCATGGACGGCCTCTCTGTTCCTCCTCCTCCTTCCCTTTCTTGCCACGTCCCAGCGCCTAGCTGGCTAACCAGTCTCTGCTCTAGCGTCCAGGCTCGGGATTCACTTCGAGCGGAGCAGGGGGAACATGCCCGATGCCCCATCCCGACGCTCCTCAAGATGTATTGGGAATGCGGATGGGAGGTGAACACAGCCAAGTGGAAGGCGATGAGTGTTTGCAGCCCAACTCTCCCAAGTTCTTCTTCGCTAGTCCACCTGTCATGCGGGCTCAGGGATATAGGAAGGTCCGGAGCTGGCCGTTTCCACCTTTCTGTTGCCAGGACCCAGAGGGACAGACGAGGAGGAGAGGAGAGCGCCCGCCCCCGCCTCACCGCAAGAAACGCAGAATTGGCTAGAAAGAAAAACTGGGGAGTGTGGGGCGGCGGGTGCTCCGAGGCTCGCACTTATCCCCATGGCACGCGGGCACCCGGCCCGCTCTCCGAGAGAAGAGTGAAGTTGTGGCCAAGCAGACAGTGGAGGAAAGCGGCTCTGGGCACAGCGCGCAGGAAACGTGAAGGTCCTGGCACCGCAGGGGAGGAGACGGACCAAGTGATTCCCTAAAGCAGGCCAGGCCATCCGCCCGGGCAGCCCAAAGTGCAGCCGGAACAAGTGTGTTGCCCCTGTCCCCGGCGCGTCACCCCACCGCCGCCAGCTAGCCCAGGGGACCTGCCACCGCAGTCGCCGCTGGGGGTCCTGGCCCGAAGGTTCACCCAGCACCGCCTCCCGCAGCGGCCCTTTGACAAAGGAGCCTTCCCCGCCGTGGGTAGCGCGGGCTTTTATCCTCTGGAACTTTCTCCGCACAACTTTTTCAGGGTGGCGCTCGTCCCTGGGCCGCGCGGGCTCGGGCACGCGGACCTGGCCAGGGCGCAGCTCCGGCGCGAGGGACGCGCGCAGGGGACGAACCCGGAATCTGTGTCTAGTCCCACGACACCGCCCCCTCTGCCTACCACTCCCACGAAGGGACACTGTCCGCTGACCTGGACGCTGGTGGGCCTCGTAACCTGAAGAGTGTGTGTACCCGCCTGGCCGCCTGCCCGTGCGCCCCGCGCGCTCAACCCGGGCCGGCGACCGCCGCGCGCCCAGCGCTTCTAGCGGCTTCTGCCCAGAGGCGTACTGCCCCCGGCTCTCCCTCCAACCGGCGTTCGCATCCGCACCCGAGAGTGACACCCCAAAATGGTACAGTACAACTCAAGGACTGGGAGGAAGCAACTAGCGTCGTCCCCCTCGCCAAAAAGCGCCCTCCCGTGTCCCTCCAGAACTCCTGAGAGGCATCAACACCTTCCCACAACTTTCTACGCCCAGGCCATTTGCAGCCCAACTGCGAACACGAACTCAGTAACTGCGCCCCGCCAACCTCTTTCCTCTTCGGCTGGGTGCGCTCCCCTCCCCCATCGCCCATCTGGCTGGAGTTGGCCGGACCGGGGAGACACGGTGCCTGCGGGCTCGCTTACCTCGCATGGTGTAGCCGCTCTCCCGCTCCGCGTAGTCATGAAGCTGCTCCCAGCCCGAACCCCGGAGAGCCCAAAAATCCCGCTCAGCACGAGTGAGGAAGGTAGTCGGCGAAGAGCTGCTCTGCCGAGAAAACCATCCCTTTAGGTGGACGCCGTGGCCGGAGGGTGACGTTTGCTGCCGCCGCTGCTATGTTAACAGTTTTGATGATGGTGGTGGTGACTGTTTTGATGGTTGTTTGGTTGTTTGTTTGTTTTCAGGAGGGGTGAAAAAAATGTGCTGGCTGGCTGGTTGCCTGGGTTTTGTTTTGCTTTTGTTTTTCTTTTTTTCTTTCTCTCCAATGTACTTGCTTTTTAAAAATGCCACCGCCTCCGGCTCAGAAGGTTTCTTTTGTGATCACTTGGACTGAGGAGGAGGAGGAAGGGCAGCAGCAGGAGGAGGAGTTGGTGGTGGTTTTGTTAGTTACAAAGAAGAGGGAGAAGGAGCAAGGGGAAAAAAAGGAAACAGAAAGAAGAGGAAGAAAGGCGGTGTGGATGGCAGAGCATGTGCGTTTTCACATGACATCTGTGCCTGTTAGCGGATCCACAATGTGAATTTTCACTGTTCAGTTACAGGGAGGAAGGGAGCGAGAGAGAAAGAGAGAGGAGAGAGATGGGGAGAGAGAGCCGAGAAGGGGCTTATACGCGAGGGCGGGTTTGGCTGGGACTTCCAGGCCCCGCCTCCTGTCAGCGCCGCCGCCAATCAGCGCCTGGCAGTTCTTGGAGGGGCTGGAACCACGGGGGACAGGCTTGAAGGCGAAGGGCGGGGGATTAGGACACTGGAGCCGAAGGCGGCCGGGGCTGGAACTGGGCATTAGAGACTGTCCGAACTGGGCGGAGGAGGAGGAGAGGGACCGATAGAGTCGGGCAGATCTGCAGGTGACATTCACTTCCCATTCCAGGAGGAGGGAGGGGGCACTGACGAGTCCTTGGAAGGGAGGGACGCGGGGCTCTCCGGGTCCCTGGTTGCTTCCCTCTCTCGCAAAACCTGCGGGCCCCGAATAGTTAGTTGTGAATTTATGACAGCTCTCCGCAGAGTCCATTTTCGGAAAACTTCGCGTGTCTGGCGGGGCTTTCCCCGGGCGGGACGCTTCAGTTTTAGTGGCAGAATAATGCAAATCAACTTTCATCACTTTGAGCACAACTAAAATGCAGTCCCATGCAAGCAGCCGTCCTCTTCCTTTAAAACCATCTTTTAGATGCTTCCTGCCCCAGTCCTAAAAACAAAATAAACAAAACAATGAGATCTCTTTTGCTTTTTAAAATTATTTTACAAAATTTTAATGCTTTCTTTTATCGAAGAAATTGATTTTATCAGCATTTGGAGTTGCTAATAAACTGGCGTGGAGCCATACGACTCAGTGATAGCAGCCCCAATGGCAGTGTGGCTACCTTAGTGATGCAAGGTAAAGGGCTGGCTGAGGCTACAAGGTATGATTGTGTGGTGCTATTGATGAAGTTGCAGGGCTTTAGCGGGGAGGAACTGTTTATTCTAGTTGCTACTAGAAGACATTTGTCTATTTAGAGGGGTCTGGCAATTAAACGTAGGTAGTATTCCTGAGGTGAAAATTGTCATCTATGACCGTTTATTTGTATTGTGGTAAAAATCTAATGCATATATCAAAACTGTTCCTTTTCAAGTTTCCTCCTCTACTTGGACATAGTACATAGATGATCACATTTACTTCCCGTAGGGAACTTTGTAAATACTTTGATTAATTTGGTCACCCTAACAGACAGAGAGGTGAAAAAATTTGCCTAATCTTCTCAGTCTTAAGGCATTGAGGCTTCTACTCTATAGCATACCTGTTGGCAGAGCAGGCCTCATCATTGTTTAGATACCTGAATTATTTGATTTTTACTGGTATTTATTTATATTACGTCATGTAACACAAAGTGCCATGTAGAATTGGCGATTATTTAGTTAATTAGATCACCCTATGCTGCCAAGTAGTACCCCCTCACCCCGATTAAATAAAAATGGATTACTTTCTGAATCTTCACTAGTGTTAAATTGACTTAGCCCTGCTGTATACCCTTCCATTTGCAAGCCAATGTGTAATTTAGGAAAATTTTAGTATTAAGAGTGAAAGTTGATTGAGTCTTTAATGAAATGAAATGAACAAAAGGAAGTTACTGTTCAGAATAGTTATTCCCTTATAACTACCTTTCTCCTAGATTTTGTAATTGACACAGTAGTTAACCTTTTAAGATAATATTTAAGCCTCCCTAGTTTTATCATTTTAATCAAGTAAAATATATTCATCATAACTACATTAAAGCTGAACTAAGTTATGCCTAATTTAGTTGCTTCATTAAAAATTACTGAATATAAAATAGTCAAGAAACAAATTGTGACTACATCATTTTAATTTTTTGTTTCAAGCAGAGACACAGGAATATTGAAAATTCCAAAGCCTTTGTAAACATTATAATTATTATTGCTGTCATTATTTTAGATTTCTATTTCTCATTAAAGAGGAATTTCAAAGTTCAAGAATTTTAACTCTTTCATCTAGTCCTAAATTTCTAAACATTTACTGAACACTGAAATTTCCTTTTACTGCTATAATATCTGTAATTATTTAAAAAGATAGTCAAAATATATATTAAAAGTACTATTTTCTCCTTCTACATATTTTTATATATCCTTTGCTTTGTGAGTTTAACCAAGCATACTTTTGCTTAGAACTATATCACATATTTATTAATCACTCCTGAACACTTTTGAAAAAACTGTTAATTTGAAATAAAGACAATTATGTTACATCATTTTTTCAAAACTGTATGTATATTACACATATGGTGGTGCAAAGTATCTATTTTAGAGTGGAATAAATGTTGATCATTGGTTATAATGTGGTGATCTGGGACATTTTGGATCTTCCTAAAAATTAAAAAACCTAGTCTTGAGTGTTTCTATTAACTTTCAAATTATTTCAACTGAATGGAACCTATTTATGTAAAATAAATATTCAGGATTTAAATTAAAGAAATCAGCATTTTTCAAGAAGTCACGAAATACTTATCTATAATCTTATGTTTTTGTAACCCATCTGCCAGCAAATATCCATATTTCAAGTGGCATAATAATAATATATTAATATAATATCCTTGATCACATGAAGTTCAGTGTCAGTAATTTTATTTGAATAATTATGGAACTCTCTGGTTTCCTATAAGCTTGAAACTCTGCTTTTGGCTCTGGGCCTGAAGGATGTTCTTAGTTGACAGCTAAATTTTGATAAGTTTAAATGATAATCAGTAAGTCACATAGACTGTACTCAGTCTCAAGAATTGATATAGTTTCCTTCAGGCTTGCCTGCTTACCTGCTTTCCCCACATATCACTACCCCTAAGGTTAGGCTGTATGCCCATGGAGTAATAATGACGAGAAGTATCCTGACAGACCCAAAGGTTTAATATGAGCCAACCACTTAGGGTGACCGTGGCATTTAGGATTACAGTATTTCAATCCTAAAATGCTTGGACCAAAATAGGAAGGAATGGTTCATTATATTCTGAGCTGGTCAGTCTATATATAGAGACTATTTTATTTTTGTTTTGTTTTGTTTTTTTAAAGGTTTATTATTTATTTATTTATTTAATTTATTTTTGGCTGCGTCGGGTCTTAGCTGCGGCACGCGGGCTTCTCTCTAGTTGTGGCATGCAGGTTTTCTCTTCTCTAGTTGTGGCACGTGGGCTCCAGGGCACGTGGGCTCTGTAGTTGTGGCACGTGGGCTCTCTAGTTCAGGTGTGAGCTCAGTAGTTGTGGCGTGAGGGCTTAGTTGCCCCGCGGCATGTGGGATTTTAGTTCCCTGACCAGGGATAGAAGCTGCATCCCCTGCATTGTAAAGTTGATTCTTTACCACTGGACTACCAGGGAAGTTCCAAAACTCTTTTAAATAACTATGAATCTTGGGGGGATATTGGCAACACTGATAATATTACATTTAGAATGACTTAAAGATTGGGTGTTTTTAGCCCAGTTTAGGGAAGCTGTGTGGCTGTGAAAGTTGAAAGAGAGGTATAAAGCTGCCTTTAAATGTTGGAAAAGCCAGAAAAATATAAGAATTTTTAACGTTTGAACCTATTAAAAATGGAAAAGGTGAAGTACTGAGTTCCCTGTTGCTGAAGGAATCTGAGAAAAGACTGAATGAAAGACTGGTAAAGATGTTCAAGTATACAGACTTTTCTACTAGGCTGAAAATTGTCCCGATTACCTCCAGTTTGTTCTGTAACTCTAAGTGTATTCACAGGTAGGCAGCAACCTCTGCCCCAGTAGCTGCAGCAGAGTTATGCTTCCCACTGAGAAGGTAGGCTCCTTGAGAGCAGGGGCCAGAATTTTCCTAAGGTTTGGAAGAGCTCCTGGTATTTTATAGGCGCTTGGTAATTACTGGTTGAATGAATCCTTTCTACTCTTTGTCCGCTGGATGTGAACCAGAAATGTAGCAAAGACCTGAATAAGATCTCTTCTTTCTTAGTCTCTAGTGAATAGGAGAGAGAGAAGAGGGAGAGAGGGGAAAGGGGAGAGATTTTTTTTTCATTTTAAATTCTCCTAATTTGGGGAAGAAAAAAATGATGTTTGAGTTTGGATACATAATCATAAAAGCAAACAAAATCTAGTTATTTTCATATTTATTACTATTTTCAATTTTATTCCCAGATGGAGAGTCTTCATAATCATTCAGTACTTTAAATTTTGCTTCATTTTTAAGTATGGATGCAAATTCAACAAGTTTTCAGAATGAAAAACAAAAGAGCAAATATTAAAAATGTTTAGCTGGTTCTTTTCACAATAAATTGGAAAAAGTGTTAAGGACCAAAACAAAATGAACCCCAATACGTGGGGTAAGAGGTAAGTTTAAAAAAGGACCAATATACAGGTCAGGAAAAAAAGCTAATATTTTTGGATGAGTCTCATGATCTATCAGGCTATCTAATTTCTATTTCTTAAAAGAGCCTACATGGTACATATTATATCACTGCCCCCCCACCATTTTTTTTTTTTTTTAAAACAGATAAAGAAATAGAGGCTTAGAAAAGTTAAGTAACTTGCGTAAGATCACAAATCTAAAAATGCTGGATCCAGGATTCAAACCCAGATATAGCCACTAAAATATAAGTTCCTTGAGTGCAGGGCCTTTCTTGATTTTATTTTTTTCAGTGCCAAATCCACAGAATCTCGAATCTTGCCTGGCAAATAGTAGATGCTTAAAGCATACTTGTAAATAAATAGATCAGCATTTGAACTCTTATTCACAGTACTGTACTATATGCTCACACACTCCAGAGCTGAAACTAGTTATTTGCTAAATGCCATTAAGCAAAGATCAGTGAATTTTGACTTTCAAAATAAAAGGATACTGTGAAAAAATTTATGTAATAATTATCTAATGCTTGATTCAGTTCCATCGAGTCTATGATATACTTTTGCAATAAATATTTCAGGTTATAGATAATGTGGGCCTGAATTAAACTGGCACCAGTAAAAATGAAAAAAAAAAAGATTAGTCTAGAATGAATTTAGATGTATAAAAATGCTTAGCCAAAAAACTGGAAGGAGATACACTAACATTTTAATAGTGGTTAACTGGAGGAATTAGAGAGAGAATGGGGATTATAACATTTTATGTCATACATTTTGTACTGTGATTTATTTACAAGAAGTAGATAATACTCTGTGTGTGTGTGTGTGTGTGTGTGTGTGTGTGTGTATGTGTGTAATGAAGAAGTTTTTTCAAGAGGACCAGAGGGGAAAAAAGATGAGTACACAGAACTTCCTTTACCAAACTTGCTCTAAAGTCATTCCAATGAAAGTAGAATATATTGGCACAGAAACAGATACATAATGGAGCGTTATCAGAGCATACAGAAGTTGATTTAAGACTATGAGGACTTTATATAAAAACCAAGGTAGAATTTCAGTTCAGATTGAAAAATATGATGCATTTTAATGTGATGTATAATGCCAGATTTCTCAGATCATATACAAAAATACATTTCAAATGAATTAAAAATTTAAATGACATATATAAGCAAATACATAAAATAACAGAATTATATTTTTGTATATACTTATATAATGTTTTGTATGGGGCAAACTTTTCTAAATTAGGAAACTCAGCTTTTATAAGGAAAAAATTAGATTTTTTTCCTATACACAAATTAAGAAAGTGAGTAATTTAAATGACAAAAGACCCCCAAAACAAAGTGAAAATACATACAATAGGCTGGAAAAAATATTGCTGCACAAATGATTAATAGTCTTTATAAACAAATGTATAGAAACTTACAAATGGATATGAATTAGACAAAAAACTCAAAACTGGAGTTGATAGAGAAGAAAGGGAAGCTGCTTAGCAGATAATTTTTTTTAACTTGATTTTTTTTGCTACAGGTGAACAATTTCTCTTTCATGTTTATATCACAATGCTGTTAGAAAGTCCGTTTCCAGATCACTTGACCATATTTAAAATGTCTTGTGTGTTTATTAAAATATGAATTAAAATGCAAATATAATATGTTATATAGCTTCACCTTAGCTGTTGATGCACTGCAAAATTCATCTTCAATTTGCTACTACTCTCTATATTCCTGCTTTATCAATCCAAGCCACTGTCCCTCTCCTACCTAGATGGGTACCATGTTCTCAGAATTTGTCTCTTTACCTCCATTTTTGCCCCTTAGTCCATCAATTTTCCATCTGGCATCTAGAGAGGACTTTTAAAAATGTAACTCAAACAATCAATATTCCCTTGCCAAGACATTTGAGTGTCTTCCAATTGCATTTAGGAAATAACCCATACTTCTTTCTTTGGTTTAGAAAGAGGGTGCATACATATTCTGGTTTGCCATGGCATCCTGCATAATTATCAGAAGTGCCCCCTTTCATTCTCAAAAGTATTCCAGTCTGAGCAATATAAAATATAGTTACCCTAATTATAAAGCTCTGCTGGCTTAAAGGTTACATCCTCAGAGAAATCCTCCTTCATCGTATCACTTAAAAGAGCCCTCACTGATAATTCTTTATCAGAGCATCTCTTTGTGGTCTTTATAGCACATAGCAAATTTATGATTATTTGCTTGTCTTCTCTTATTATTATCTAAGGAAGGAAGTACATTAATTTATATTTAATATTATTATTAGCCCCATGAGGCAGGGATTAAATCTCTGCTGTTTTTGTATTAGGTCATCAGGGCCTAGCACGTGCCTGACACTTAGCACATACTTAAGAAAAGTTTGTTCAATGAATCGATCCTTGGACTAATTATTGGGATTTTTTTTCAGGTTTTAATTCAAAATTTATTGTAATGGGGTCCACGCAAAAGGAGGGGGTGAAGGGTGGGGAACATGCAGGGACACAGGAACACGATGACATGGCCAGGGCCACAACTTCTGTCATAGGGGGAGGGATGAAAAGAAAAGGCCGGGGCTGGAGCTGGGGTGGAAGAGGGAAGGCGGAGACACTGTGGCTGCATTCCCCCCACCCCCAGGAAGCATGTCTAGTCCCTGAATCCCCCCCCATTTACCCTGGCCCCCTAAGATTCCATCTCTTGTCCTGCCTCTGGCCCTACTGGCTCCTTCTTTTGCTCCCTTTGACTTGTTTTCCTCCGACAGATTCTCAAGCAGGATGATGTTTAGGGCCTGACCCCAAACCACCCCACCTTATGAAGGTACAACCTTTTCCTTCCCTTCTCAAATCTCACCCTTCCCCCTCTCTGGGACAGAATCTTTGATTCCCCTCCTTCCTTTTCTCCCTCCCCCTGGAAAAAAAAATAAAAAAAGGACCAACTCCCCAGCAATGTAAATAATACTTTTTTTTTTCTCTTTGAAAACTTGTTTCACACATTTGCTGTGATGTCTCCATGTTGCATTATGGCTGCATTTAAAAAATGCATGGAATATTAAGTTTTTCTTTTCAAGAAAATTGACATATATAGTGATGATTAAGGGTATCAATTCTGGAGTAAAATAAAACAACAACAAAAATAAACAAAAATTGTTTTCTGTTCCCAGATCTGCTGTTTTCAGTGTGAGTTGGTATTTAACCTGCCTGAAACTCACTTGAAAAAAAATATATATAATAGGCCTATAAACAAACTCAAAAGAATAAAATGGGATATATTAACATAATGCTTCTCGCATCATAATCATGCAAAAATCATCAACTATTGATACTTTAAAAAAAAATTTCCTTGTAGACAAACTATTTCATGAATTAGCGACAGTAAATTTTTCAGTTCAGGTCAATTAGATTTTGTTTGCCTATAACACTTCCCAGCTACTTCTGAACAATGAATGAATGCACAAAATATAAACTAATTTAATATTTACCACATTATTTGTTATTTTCAATTTGATACTTCCCAATTGCTTTATGATACCTTTTTTTTTTCTCCTTCCTTATTTTGAATTAAGAAATTCTGGAACATTCCATTTATTTTTCCTCCATTGGCATGCTTGTTACACATCCTTTCACTATTCTTTTAGTAATTCCCACACAGAGTAAACATGTGTTCCTGGATCATTAGAATGAATATAAGTTAGTTCTCTTCCCACACTCCAGTCAATGCTGAGACTTTTGGACACTGAACTCTATTAACTGTCCTCAACCCTCCAGGTGCCATTAGTTATTATTATCATGTATTTTAATTCTACATGTATTTTAACACCCTTAAAATATTATTGTTATTTTGTATAGTCAGTATTCTTTCAGATTTGCCCCAAATTTAGCATATATAATTTTTTCCTGCATTGCTGTGTTTCCCTTTGGGATAATTTTCCTTCTGCCTGAAGAACTACTTTTAGCATGCCCTTTCATGTAGGCTGCTTGATGAATGTGCTTAGTCTTTGATGATCCAGAAATTTCTATGTTGCTTCACTTTTGAAAGATATTTTCACTGGTTGCCAATTTTTTTTTCACACCATATTCATATCATTCCATTGTCTTCTGTCTTAACATCTTTTCTGTTGAAGAGTTAGTTCTCAATCGCATGGTTGTTCCTTGAAAAACAATGTACCCTTCTTTTTGGATCCTTTCATGATTTTCTGCTGTTTTCGACTTACTCACCAAAGTCATACCATTTCTCAATACAAAATGCTGTTTTTAATCTCTTCTATTGCTCAAAGGAGTAGATGGGAATCTGCATTTTGACGTGAGATCTCATCCTTGGTACTTACTACCACATTTCTTTCCTTGAAATAAAGAATACGCAGCTAACTACAGCTACTTTAGGGACCAAGATTACAATCACCACGCCCCTCCCTTAAAATGAATCCACATACATGCCATGGGATCTCCCAGTTTGAATGTCTGGCAGACCTGGGGCCTGACAGCATTTTGATAAATGATGCACATACATAATTTGAAAATCTAAAGTGCACTGGCAGAGATCAGGAGATGTTTGTGTTAATGAAAGCATGATTTTCTGGATCAAAGCAGACAAGGGAGGCCTAATTCTCTCAGATGAGGAGGGCTGCAGAATCTGTTTAGTGAATGAAAAGAGAGGTTGATGCAAGATGAGCTCTTTAAATAAGGGCAAAGTACTTTATCAATCCAAACCAATTTTTGAAAAGTCCATCCTCCTCTCTGGAGGGATACTGGGAGTAAAGGCATGAAATCAATATGCTTTTTAAAAACTCGAAGAAAGTATATCTTAATTCCCAAGTGGTATGCTTACAATCTCAGTCAGCTGGTATGAAAATCTGGAAAAAAAAGCTTGCTGTTTTATTTGAATGTAAATTTTGTTCACATCAACAGCCAGGACTTAGAGGAGGGAGAGAGAAAAATATATGAGAGTGAGATAGAAGCTGAAAATAAAGTGTGAGAAAAGAAATGAGAATTCAGGGATTAAAAAAGTTTTGAGAGAATGGGGGAAGGTATACACGTGTCTTTAATAAAGTGACAACTAATAGTTATTCTGTATTTAGTGGGACATATTTCAGTTAGTCAGTCTGTGAAAAATAAGGAAAAGTTGGGCTGGAATAAAGATGGAGAGCAGAAAAGGAAGAAGAAGGGAGGAAAAAATGGGAGGAGGGCAAGGGCAGTGGAAACTTTCATTGTTTGTTTGGCTGTGCTTATTGGCTTCTGTGAAGGGAAACTGATTACTTAGGACTGGAGTTGATTGCCTGGTTTCCTGAGGAGTAGTACCTGGGTTTTTGTTTGTTTGTTTGTATTTTGGCAATTCAGTACCAAGAGTTTCCTCGCAATGGCACCCCTAAGTTACCAGTCCCTATCTTTGACCACTTTGATCTACCATGGGAAAAGGGAGTGATGGGCTTGTCTGCTTACGTTTATATACAACGTGTAAATATGAAACTAATATTACAGGGCAATGTTCACAGACCCCAAAAAAAAGTTTCACAAAGGACTTTGTTTTTCTTTACTGCAAAGTAAAACATAGCCATTAATTAAGTTGTTTTATGAGCTTTTTTTTCTTTTTTTAGGTTTTGGTAAAGTTAATATTGTTCATTTGGGAATTACTTAAACTTAATAATAAAATTAGTACTATGAGACAGCTACTATCTTAAAAAAAGACAAAACAATTTCAAACACCAGTGAGCTTACAAAACTTATGAAACATTCAAATGAAACTTTTTTTTTTTCATTTGACAGGTTTGTTACCACTCAGAGTATAGTAGAAATAGTAAAAAAAAGTTGTTTTTTAGAAGAATTAATTTTTGCTGGTCACAAGTCTCAAAGCTCTGTGTAATCAAGGTAGAGCAAAAAAGTATGGCATTGAACATAATTGGTTATGTCATATTTTAACACATGAGCAGGTGTGTCCCCAGAGAAGGCTAGGATGATTTCATGTATTTAAACTCAAGGTAAGTTGATAAACAGTTGTAGGTATTTGCTTAGAACTCTTGTATCTGCTATCTTTGCTTCTGGGTATACTGGAGGGATATAAATGAAATGGTTAAGTGGAGGGGTTCAGGGCAACAAACTATGTGTTCTTCCCCCCACTCCAAGGGGTGGGTTGCATTCATTTCCTGTCCCAACAGATTTAGAAATGGAAGAACAAGTGTCCAGCAGAGGGTGCAGTGCTGGCGTCAGGAGTGCTGGACCTGGTTTAGCAACCACCTTAAACCTACTGGTTAGAAGCAGCCAGAGAACCTGACTACACTGCGGTGATGATAATATTTAAAAGGTGCCAGCACCTTCCCTTACCTAGGGAGTTAACTGCAGACCACCAAATAAATATTTTAACTTCAAGCCCACTGAGCTCAAAATTAACTATACAAAACCAACCATACTCATCTGGCGTAACAGTTGTTATTTAATTAATTTTTAAAATTAAAGTAGAGCATGTATGAATGAAGAGCTATCAAGGAAATATCAATAAGCTATTAATTTTTCATAGTTGCCTTCAATCAAGGGTAGTTTATTACCTTATATCTCATATTTCTCACGTGTTACCTGTCTCTAGAGTCAATTTTTTTTTTTCCTGGTTCATTCTATGTTTGTTTCCTTTAAATGCTGAAATAGCTAGATCTTTAGCAACCTGCCTGCACACTGATATTTTTGCCTTGGTAGGCTACCTCTTGTGGGCAATAATAGATCCTTACATTAGCTCTCAGAAAGATCTACAGTCTCCAAAGAAGAATTTTTTTTCCCTAAAGGACTAAAGAACTTGGCAATGACAAAAGGATAGTAAATGCAAACATTAAGATACCTAAGGAAAAGGCAAAAAGGTTTTGATCCTGTGGACTTTGCTGAGTGGGCAATCTCAGTGCCTGCAAGGATCCTGGACTTGACAGAAAAATGTGGATGATGTAGTTACAAATGAATGAGATGAAACTCTAGGGAGGAAAAAAGGAATTATTTTTAAAAAGCAGACATTATGAAGCCATTACTATATTTACAGGTTTTTCCATTCATTTAAAAATTCAATGAATATAGATTTAAGTAAAATCTGCCATATCATTCACCAATGTATTTCAACAGAGATCAAACCTTGAGTAAATTCTATTACAAAGACAATAAAAATTGCTAAAATTCAAATATTTACTTAACTAGGAATGTTTCTATAAAATATTCTAAGATATACATAAGCCTGCAAAATCATTGCTCTATATAATTTTGCTTTTAAATTTATAAGAATATTACAAAAATACTTTAAAATCAAAAAATTAAGCAAACTAAATAAAAACAAAACTTGAATTTACTGAAAAGATGATTTCATGAACCACATTAAAATTATTATTTTTAACAGACTATTCTTTAGAGCAGTTTTAGGTTTACAGAAAAATGAGCAGATAGTACAGAGTTCTCATATGTCTCTCTTCCCCCATTCTCATAACAGTTTCCCCTTTTAATAATATCTTGCATTTGTGTGGTAATTTTTTTTACAACTAATGAGCCAATATTAATACATTATTATGAGCTAAAATCCATAGTTTACATTAGGGTTCCTCTTTGTGTTGTACACTCTATGGGTTTTAACAAATGTGTAATTACATGTATTCATTACTACAGAACAGTTGCACTATCCTAAAAATCATACAGAATAGTTTCATTCTCCTAAAAATCCCCTGTGCACCACCTATTCATCTCTCTCTCCCTTTCCCCCCACTCTGAATCCATGGCAACCACTGACCACTTTACTTTGAGAATTTGAAGAAATGTCCACAGCCACCTCAACCTTCAGCAACCACCACCCTGATCAGTCAGCAGCCATCAACATCGAGGCAAGACCCACCACCAGCAAAAAGATTATTATGATGCGCTGAAGGCTCAGACGATGGTCTGCATTTTTTAGCAATAAAGTATTTTTAAATTAAGGTATATACATTTTTTTCCTAGACATAATGCTATTGCACATGTAGACTACAGAAAAGTATAAATGTAAGTTTTATATGCATTGGGAAACCAAAACCTTCATGTGACTCACTTGATCACAATATTCACTTTATTGCAGTGGTCAGGAACCGAACCTGCAGTATCTCCAAGGTATGCCTGGATGTGAAAGCTCCCGATATTCAATTATGATGAGTCTTAATCTGTTTCTTGACACAACTCCTCTCACCCATTCCTCCCTGTTCATGGTTTACTGAAATTCTAATTGTCAAGGAAAGGCTATTCTGTGGTATATCTGCATGATCAGGATTCTGTGGGTTATAAGTGATACAATTATCACTCAAACACTCAAGAAAATAGCACTAGTTTGAGAAAAACAGAATTTAGTAGCTTATGGCCAGAATGAGTACAGTTGGGTTTAGGACCTCACATAACATCACTTCCATCTTTCAAATCTGCCTTATTATGTGTTAACTTCCTTTTCGGGTACCCAGGAGGTGGTAAAGATAGTTACCAGATATTCTTGCCTATGTTCTACCACCTGAGCGAACTCAATGCAAATAGAGTATCTCTTCTAACAGTTTAGCAGAAGTCCCAGATCTGACACCAGCCGGCTTGGCTTGCATCATGTTCCCAACCTTGAATCAGTGATGTGGGTCTGGAGTAGTTCCTTGTAGAACTTCAAGGGGGTGAAGGAATTGTGGAATTCCCACTGGAATTATGTGGGAGGAGAATTTCACCAAATGAAAACTGGGTTTGGCAGGCAAAATAGCACAAGTATATTATACATTCCTGTAGGGACTCCTTTTGTAGCCCTTTCTAAGGGATAATGCAGAACAGAAGGAGAGTAAAACAATCTCAGCTATTTCTATTTGCTCTCTCCTGAGAGGAGGAAGAACTCCTGAACCAACTGCTGCTGCCACACGATTTATAGGGGAGCCACCCTTGTGGACAGAGAGGAGCTGTCAGAGCCTGGTCCAATTCCACCCCATTTCCCTGAATTTCCACTTGGAGCTCTATATAAGTAAGGATGGTGTTTGTAAATCACAGAAAGACCGTTAACTGTGGATGAATTAAATAGGGAGGTTTTTTGTTTTTGTTTTTGTTTGTTTCACATTATAAGAATGCCAGAGGTAAGCCAGCCAGTACAGTGTCTCCATGATTCCATCAGGAACATAGGTGTCTTTTATCTGTTCCCAGGAATTATAGGATACGTATAGTTTTTGTCCTCATGCTTTTTCCCTGGAGACCTCAAGATATTTTTTCTACCTCCTACATTACATCAGGAACAAGTGGAAAGAAGAGGGCAAAAGGTGCATGCCAGCTCACTGTCCTCTCTGAGAGAGAGAAAAGGGGCCCTTGGCAGTGAGGAACTGGCCTGGCCCTATCAATGGGCCTTGGTGTTGCTAGGAGCTGGCCTGGCACTCACAGCTAGGCCTTGGCAACTGAAGGCACAGCACTAGAGATACCAGAATTATAGACAGGGTTGAAGAGAAAAGGAGTGAAAATAAAACCTCTGACTATTCACAAGTTGGGCTAGACTTGACCTCCCTCCACAGTGTACTACCCAAGTGGACCACTGTAAATATGGCTGAAAAAATTAAATTAACTCTGTCTGGATTATGTAAATAGTCTCAGAGAAAGCAAACTGAGAGAGCAAATGGCAAAACTGTGAAATACAGTTATATTTGCAAACATGAGAACCTAGTTTTGACATTTTCTTAAATAACCAAGATTTATTCTTTAAAAATCTAAATAACACAAGTGATATATAAACACATATGCATTATGAAAAATTCAAATAATTTAAAGTGTAGAGGGTAAAAATTACAACCCCCTTTGCCTTCCTCCACAATCCTCTCCTTTCACCAGCAGGAACCACTGCTAAAATATTAGTGCATTTATTAGAAAACACTTCACTTTACATTTATACTCATAAATTTTAGACGTGAGATCAAGATGGCGGAGTAAGAGGATGTGGTGCTCACCTCTCCCATGAACACATCAAAAATACATCTACGTATGGAACAATTCTCATGGAAAACCACCTGGGAACTGGCAGAAGGATTCCTGTACAACCAAGGCTGTAAGAAAGTTACACACGTAATCGGGGAGGAAGGGAAGAAAAGCGATCAGGTTGGGACCTGTGCCCCGGGACGGGAATCAGAGGAAAAGAGAAATTACACAAGTGAGCACTCGACCTGGGCAGTGAGTGGGTTGAGCCACAGAGTGGGCATCCCAGTCCTGGGGTCCTAGGTGTAGGGGATAAGCACCCTTGGCTGCTTGGAGAACTGCTGGGACACACAGAAAAGCTAGAGAAGCCCAGACTCCACTCATGAGGAGCACTCGGGTGCTGGCTTGCCACCAGGCAGGGCAGAGAGAGGCCTGCCCTAATGGCTGCTGCCTTGTCGTGCTCCCCATCCCTAGCCGAGCAAACACGCTGGCCCTGCTCACTCTATGCCACAGCTTGGCACTGGACATGGGGCAGCCAGCACCTGAGAAAAGACTCAATCTAGGGACAGAGGCAACCCAGGGGCCCAGGGTGTAGCCCAGGTGGAGGAGCGGCAACCATTGTTGGCGCTGACTCAAACAGCATCACAGAAGCAGCCCAGACTTCTGATGGCAGTGCAGCTGCTGGAATTCCCACAGCTCCCTCGCCGTGCTCCCCAGGCCCAGCTAATTGAACACTCCAGCCCTGCCTACTCCATGCCACAGCCTAGCACTAGATCTGGGTGAAGATGAAACCATGGGCTGCTTCTGAGTGGAGCCACAGACACCTACATAGGCGGAGCATCAGATCTGTGTAAGTGCAGGAGCTTCAGCACTCCCCTCCTTTGGGGCAAAGGCCCCAGTGCAGGGAGGAGGAAAAACACACACTTAAAGAGAACAGACCCAGCTTGAGCCCATCCCTGGAGCCTGAGAGGGTGGTGACAGCCACTGAGCAGAGAGGAAGTCGCGCCTCACACCCTGTGCAGGCTTTAGCTCTTCCATGACGAGCCACACCACTTACCAAGGTGATAGCTGCCAGCACACCTTGAAGGAGGATGTGTCTGGCATCCACATCAAATCCAGCTCTCCCACTGAAGGCACTGGGCACGCACAGCCTGCATAGTGATGCTCCCACATAAGAACACTCCTTCAAGACCACAGTAGATAACTGTTTCAACCAAACTCATAGAGACAGAGAAAGTTAAGTGAAATAAAAAGGCAGAGGAACTACTCTCAATTGAAAGAGCAAAAGAAAACCCCTAAGAAAATAAATAATGAAACAGAAACACCAATCTACCAGATAAAGAATTCAAAACATTGGTAATAAAAATGCTAACTGAATTAGGGGAAGAGAATTGATCCAAACACAAATCAGTTTAACAAGGAACTAGAAAATATAAAGAAGATCGAATCAAAAATACATAATTCAATATCTGAGATAAAAATCACTCTAGAAGCAAAGAACAGCAGACTGTGACACAGAAGAACGCATACGTGACCTGGAAGATAGAATAATGGAAATCACCCAATCAGAAGAGCAGACAGAAAGACTAAAGAAAAAAAAATATGAATGCAACATACAAGATCTCTTGGATAACATCAAACATGCCACCATTCACATTATAGGGGTTCTGGAAGGAGAAGAGAGAGAAGGGTATCAAAAACGTATTTGAAGAAACTATGGCTAAAAACTTCCCAGACCTAAAGAAGGAAACAGATATCCAGGTACAGGAGCACAGAGGGTCCCAAACAAGATGAACCCAAACAATCCCACACCAAGACATATCATAATTAAAATGGCACAAGTTAAAAATAAAGAGAAAATTCTAAAGGCAGCAAGAGAAAAACAGAGTCCTATAAAAGGGAATCTCCATAAGGCTATCAGCTGATTTGTTTGCAGAAACTTTGCAGGCCATAAGAGAGTGGTATGATCTATTCAAAGTCCTGAAAGGGGAAAATCTGCAACCTAGGATACTCTACCCAGCAAGATGATCATTTAGAATAGAAGGAGAGAGAAAGAATTTCTCAGACAAGCAAAAACTAAAATAATTCATCAATACTAAACCTACCCTATAAGAAATGTTAAAGGATCTTCTCTAAATGGAAAAGAAGAATATACAGGAAAGGGAAAATCCCAACAGGAAAAGCAAATATATAGTAAGGATTGAAGATAACTTAATTAAGATCACTTAGATTAAAAGACAAAAAATTTAAAAGTAACTATAACTACAATAAACAGTAAAGGGATAAGCATGAAGATGTAATATATGCCATCAAAAACAAAATGTGGGGGAGGGGAGTAAAAAATGTAGACCTTTTAGAATGTGTTAGAACTTAAACAACGATCAGTTTAAATCAAGTTGATATTATTAGGGGTCAACATATATGAATCCCATGGTAACCACAAATCAAAAACCTACATCAGATACACAACCAAACATAAAAAAGGAACTCAAGCACATTGCAAAAGAAAATCATCAAACCACAATGGGAGAAACAAAAAGAAAAAGAAATAAACAGAGAAGAACTACAAAAACAACTGGAAAACAAGTAATAAAATGTCAATGAGTACATACTTATTAAAAATCACTTTAAATGTCAGTGGACTAAATGTTCCATTCAAAAGACATAGGGTGACTGATTGGTCAATATGCTGCCTACAAGAAACTCACTTGAGGGCTAAAGACACATGCAGATTGAAAGTGAGGGGATGGAAAAAGATATTTCATGCAAATGGAAACAAGAAAGTGGAGATAGCAATACTCATGTCAGACAAAATAGGTTTTAAAACAAAGGCTATAACAAAAGACAAAGAAATTATGTAATGATATTAATTACATTACATTAATTATGTAATGATATTATGTAATGATAAAGGGATCAATACAAAAAGAGGATATTACATACTTTAACATATACGCACCCAAGAGAGGCACACCTAAATATATAAAGCAAACACTAAGAGACATAAAGGCAGAAATTGACAATAATACATTAATAGCAGGGGACTTTAACATCCTATTGACATCAATGGACAGGTCACCCAGATAGAAAATAAATACAGCAACAGTGGCTTTAAATGACACATAGACCTGTTGTACTTGATTGATATCTACAGGACATTACATCCCAAAACAGCAGAATACACATTCTTTTCAAGTGCACATGGAATGTTCTCGATCATGTACTAGGTCACAAGAAAAGCTTCAACAGATTAAAGAGGATAGAAGTTATATCAAGCATTTTTTTCTGACCACAATGGTATAAAACCAGAAATCAACTACAGAAGGAAAAACGGGAACAGAACAAACACGTGGAGATCAAACAACATGCTACTAAAAATCCAATGGGTAAATGATTAAATCAAATAGGAAAACAGAAAATATCTCGAGACAAATGAAAATGGAAACACAACTTTCCAAAACCTATGGAATGCAGCAAAAGCAGTTCTAAGAGGGAAGCCCATAGTGATACACACCTTCCTCAAGAAACAAGAAAAATCTCAAATAAACAACCCAACCTACCACCTAAATATTAGAAAAAGAAGAACAAAGCCCAAAGTCAGCAGAAGGAAGGAAATAATAAAAATCAGAGAGGAGATAAATACAATAGAAATAAAAAATAGAAAATAACAATGAAACCAAGAACTAGTTTTTTGGAAAGGTAAACAAAATTGATAAATCTTTAACCAGGCTCACCAAGAAGAAAAGACAGAGGACCCAAATAAACAAAATAAGAAGTGAAAGAGGAGAAATAACAACTGATACCATAGAGATACAAAATATCATACTCATAAATTTTAGTTTTCTTTTATATATGTTTATATAAATGTGTCTGTGTATATATTATATTATATTACATTACATTTTACACATATAATGTATATGATATTCTACAAATTGCTTTTTTTTCCCATAGCAAGTAAAACTACTAGGTCTAAAGCTTAACATTTAACATTTGGTAGATATGGCCAGGCTCCAAAATGTCCTTCTCCAATTTCGATTACCACAAATAATCTATGAAAGTATTTATTTCCCTTATCCTCACCAATCTAGAGTCATTCTTCAGTTTTTAGTGCTTATAATCCACTGTTGTTTTAATTTGCATTTCTTTGATTGCTACTGATGTTGAAGAAATTTCTATGTGTTTATGGGCTTTCAGGAATTCTTGTTCTATGTATTGTTTATCTTTATCATTTCCTTGCTGACTTGTTGGGACCCCTTTTATGGTATGGACATTAATCCTTTGTTACAAACAAATAAGTTGTAAACATTTTTTCTCTGTCTGCAGCTTATCATTTAATCTATTTTGGTGTCTTTTTTTTTGGTAAGAGATTTTATTTTTATGTAATGACTGTAAGAACATTTTCCTTTTAGCTTCTGGGTTTTGTATCTTTTAATGAAGGTTTTCCTTATCCCCATGATTGTATGAATATTCTCTATTTTATTTTCATATTTTATAGTTTGACTTTAGGCTTGGCTCAGAATCTGAACTCTTATTATTTGCTGTGGTGTAGGTAGAAGTCTGATCTATCTTCCTAGGTGGTGTATGGAGTCAGAATGTGTGGGTTCATTTTCCAGCTCTGCTATTTGCTTGTAGTTTTAAATTACTAGACTCTCTGTGCCTGTTTCATCATCACAAAATGTGGATAACAATTTGACTACTTCATAGGATTGCGAGACAGATGAAATAAATTATTACATGAAAAATACTTAGAATAATGCCTGGATTATGGTAAGACTTTCTTAATATATGCTAGCACCCCCCCCACCAAATCCCCCAAACACACAAAACCCCTCAAACAGTAACAAATCCAATCTATTCTCTAGAGAATTGATACACCATATTTACTGTAATTTACATATGCAAATGGGTCTGTTTTTGGACTCTATTCTGTTTCCCTGATCTTTTTGTGTCAATTCCCTCTGATCTGATTACTATGACTTTAAGGTATATTTATCATCAGCTTTAAGATGTTATGATAAACATACATTTGGATGATTGATTTTAATTAGAAGGAAGAGAGGTTATAATGAGGAATTTTGGAATGAGTGCTTCAAGTGAAAACTGGGGAGAACATATTGTCCATTCTTAAGCTGGGTGTAATGGACTATGTGTGAGCCCAATAGGCATTCTCCTCATTTCTGTGGAACATAATTTGATTTTTGATGCATTGATGAGTGAAAGGAATATGCCCCTGTTTTGACAACTTGAGATTCATGCACTAGGAGGCTCTGATATAGTGAAGGGCATTCACAGAGTGGCAACAGAAAGGTGTGACCCTAAAGTAGAGTTACAGGCAATGGAAGAGAGTGGGGGAAAGGACTTGAGAGGGCTGTTTATGAGCCCAAGTGTATACAAAGAGTAACAAAAATAACAGTGGGGGACTTGGTTGGGAGAGGTAGATTGTGAAATCAGAGTTTTAATATTTACATGAACTTCTTGGTCCCCATTGGCTGGTGTATTCTAAAGATTTTAGCTTACTGTAATAACTAATCATTTACTACCAATGCTCCTTTTAATTTTCTTTTAACTGTCTGCTACAAGTTAAATACGAAGAACGAAAAAACAGACTTTTAAAGGGAAGATACTGATAAAAATGATTCATCTAATGCTAAACAATAACAATAGATTTTTGGAAGTGAAGAAAATCTGAAGCCAAAATGTACAAACTAAAGCAAAAATAGATAAAATGTAAAATGTACTTATTTGTCACAAATGATCTAGAGAATGAATTAGTGGAGGGAGAGTAATATCAAAATATTTGGAAATAATATCATAAAAAGTAATATCATAAAACTTGTTTTTTAAAAGTTACACTGTATATGCCATGATTTAATTTAGTTTCTCTTGAAAAAAATTTAATTCATCATTGCAGTACTATTTATGACTACTGAAACTGAAACATACTTTAGAGAGTCAGATACTTTCTGTTGAACTTTCCATGCTGAAAAAAAAAAAAAGAGAGAAAAACAAATGACCTCAGGACACAATAATTATTATATTCAGGGAAAATTCCAATGACATTATTTCTGGAAGATCAATTTACCCCAATTACATCAAGCTCTAATTAAAATAATACTAGCCAAAGATTAATGAAAATTGTATCATTTGAATGGAGTGCTCTCATCTTTCCGGCTGCATCAAATTCCTTTGGTTTTCCTCCTACTTCAACTGCTCCTTTTTGGTGCTCTTTTGCTCTCTTTATGGTGCTGTTCTGCCCTTCAACCAGAAGGGTCTATCCTTACCTTTCTTCTTTTATCTCTCATTATTTGCTCTATGATAAATCTCACCTAATCTAATGGCTTAACCATGCAAATGACAACCAATTCTTTACCTCCACTTTAAGCCCTCCTCTAAGTGCTTCCATTTCCAACTTCATTGGCACCTCAGCTCTCATATCCTATTGGTATCTCATATACCACTAATCCAATCTGAATTGATCAATTCACCTCATCTCTTTTCTTTTTCCTTAATTTCCTATCACCTTTGATGACACTGAATGCTGATTATCAACTACATTCAAAACCACAGACTTTGAATTCTCCCATTATTTTTACACCGAAACTAAAATGTTGCCAAGTTCTCAGGTATCTACAGTCTGTGAATATGTTGCAGCCGTTCTTTCCTTTCTATTCCTTCTGTTAACTACTGTAGTTTAGATCTCATTACCTCTTACTTGGAACACTGTACTAGTCATCTCACTTGGCATCTTTTATTTACTTTCATTTAAAAATTTATCTGTCCTCCAATTAATTTGATTATATGTCCTTGTTTTTTAAACAAGGTTTTAAGGTTTTACCTTAAAATATTCCCCATAGTTTTTGAATAAGGCCTGAAGACATTATTGGTCATCAGACTCTTTCATCAAGACTTACCACTCCAAATCTATTTCCAATTGACTTTCTTTGGGTGCCACAGGATCTAGTCAAACTCTTCTACACATCCTTCCCTGTGCATTACAATGATTTCCTGCCCCTGTTCCTTTTCTTTGTATACTTTTTGTAGTGCCGGATATTTTTTCTTCCCATATCAAAATATCCAAATTATACTTATCCATAAAAGTCTATTTCTTACAAATCAAAACTACAATGAGGTACCACCTCACACCAGTCAGAATGGCCATCATTAAAAAGTCTGATAATAAATGTTGGAGAGGGTGTGAAGAAAAGGGAACCCTTTTACCCTGTTGGTGGGAATGTAAATTGGTACAGCCACTATGGAAAACAGTATGGAGGTTACTCAAAAAACTAAAAATAGAGATGCCATATGTTGCAGCAATCCCACTCTTGGACACATACCCAGACAAAACTATAATTCAAAAAGAAACATGCAACCCTATGTTCATAGCAGCAGTATTTACAATAGCCAAGACAGTGAAACAACCTAAATGTCCATAGACAGATGAATGCATAAAGAAGATGTGGTGTATATATATATATATATATATATATATATATATATATATACACAATGGAATATTACTCAGCCATAAAAAGAATGAAATAATGCTATTTGCAGCAACATGGATGGACCTAGAGATTAACGTACTAAGCAAAGTAAGTCAGAAAGAGAAAAACAAATACCATATGATATCACTTATATGTGGAATCTAATATACGACACAAATGTACATATCTATGAAACAGAAACAGACTCACAGAGAACAGACTTGTGGTTGCCAAGGGGGTGGGGGATGGGAGAGGGAAGGGTTGGGAGCTTGGGATTAGCAGATGAAAGTTAGTACACATAGGATGGATAAACAACAAGGTCCTACTGTATAGCACAGGGAACTATATTCAATATCCTGTGATAAACCAGATGGAAAAGAATATGTAAAAGAATATATATATGTATAACTGAGTCACTTTGTTGTACATCAGAAATAAACACAACATTGTAAATCAACTATACTTCAATAAAATTTTTAAAAAGTCAATTTCTAATATAATTTCTATTGAATTCAGCTAAAATATATTGAGCATTTATGCTAGATTCTATGCCAAGTATACTATCCCATTTAATTTTATAACAAGATATTACTATTCTTATATTCTTATTACATATTAATATTCTTCTTATTCATGTAAATGTGTCTCTTACAAAACTGAGGCATGAGTCATATTCAATTCATCTTGATATCTCTCATAGTTATTTGGGAAAGACAGATGTTTAATCAATATAGATATACAAGTGAAATATATTAGTAACGTATTCAGTGGTTCTGTTCCACTTATGTCTATCCTGCATTGTCATGAAGGATTTGAGACCTTACAATTTTTTTCAGTAAAATTTTAAAAAGGAAATAAGAGTAAAGAAAGGAAAAATAAAGTGAATTCATATGTATGTTTTGTTCACAGTAGCTGTGACGTGTGGTCTAATAGAGTTTGTCAGAGGTGGGTCATGAATTTGGTGTCGAGACAAGGCAAAGAGAGCGATACAATCATTTATTTACAATACAACCATGGTTCTTGAGATGAAAATAAGTAAGTTATTGATAAGAAGCTCAGTTCTTACTGGCACAGGACTTGAAAGACATTTTTCTAAGATGTTTTCATAAGGGGGATTCTGTTTGATCTAGTAAATAACACCTTCAACACCATACTTAAAGTACAAGAGATGTGAGTTGCCTTAAAAACCAAACTTATCCTTGTTGCTACTCTTTCAAGAATGATAGGTAAGTTACCACAGAATAGAAATAACTACAAGAAATGGACTTATTTTAAGAGTGGTAGAGAGGGTCATACATTATTCAGGTGACAACAGTATTGAGCTGTTTCACGTAAATTGTAGAGGGCATGATGATAGATTTCATGTGCCCTTTCTTCTTTCTCCTCTCTTTTTAAACAGAAAATGAAAGAGCAATTCAGTGTTGTGATGGGTTTCTTAAGATACTTGGAAGTTATTAGCTGCATAGGGGGTCCTTGTTACACCCCTTCTACACAATGGAAAAAATGACAAAATACTATCATAGTATGTTTATACATGTCTGTGATATCAAAACCATAATCACAGATATTGTGGCCAGAAATGATGGCAGACAGTAGCAATAATACATATATATGTATGTGTAGGTATGTGGACACATACACACGTGCACACATACACACATAAATATTTCAATATATATTCAGTGTTCCTTCGCAAAACGGTTTGTCATGAACTATTTAAATTCAGCTTTTTTCTCTCTTAAGGCCTAATCCTTTTTGTCAGATAACTGTCACTTATAACGATTATTCTGCTTTTGAGATGATTAGACATATTTCATTACCACAAATAAAGAAACTTCCTAACAAATTATTCTTTAAGAGTAAATAAGAAATTGTGTGTGCGGACCTCAAAAAACCCTTGAATTTCCTACTTGGTGTTTACTGTCAAAAAGCACAATGGGCTTTCAAGCAGGTTCTCATAAGAAAAAATTGTTTGTTTTGTCACACTTTTTCCATTAATTTAAAAACCAGTGAAAGCCTAAAAACACTGGGAAGTGTGAAAATAACCCCCAATTTTGAGTTTTCAAAATGTTCTTGGGAAGCACATTTTGTAGATAATTGCAAATGCTTTGTGAAAGAACTTCAGAACTCTATGAGCTTGTAGGTTAAGTTTATACCATTTGAGAGGACAAAAATTTTTCTTATGCTGTCTCACCTCTTTGTTTAATAAGCCTCATCAACTTATGCCAGTGATGCAAAGTGATTGGTTCAGTTGAACAGCTCTATAATGCTTGTTAAATATCTCCTAAAGATTTGAAAATTAATCAAACATCTCCTAAAGTCATGAAAATTAACTAAACATCTCCTAAAAGACTGAAAATTAGCCAAGATTAAAAAAAATGATACCTTTTGTAAGCATGGTTTTTGTGAAACTTGTGTGTACTTATAAATTGCTGGTGGCATTGTTGATTGGCACAACTCATTGGGAAAGCATTGTGATATTACATAGCATATGTAATATGTATTATGTATATTATGCCATTATGTATATGGCACACTGGAGCCACAAAAATTTCCATTTTCTTCAGTACAACAATTTCTTCTTTGATGGCCAGCCCCTAGCCTTGGTTAGATGACAAATCTAAACCTCTGCTTACATTTCTCATAAGACTAAGTGTTAACTTGTCTCCTGAGACTTTGGGCTACTTGAATTTGTGTGTGTGTGTGTGTGTGTGTGTGTGTGTGTGTGTGTGTATGAATATGTTTATCTTTTGGATCATAGCTGCCTTTATTCAGTAGTTATTTTTTAGCAAACACTGTGATATGTACTTTACATATATTATCTCTTTTAATTTTTATAATAATTCCGTTTGGTAGATACTATTAAACTAATTTTAGAGATGATAAAACTTGACCTAAAAAAATATTAGTTAAGCTAGCAACATCACAGCTAGAAAAAGGCTCAGCTGACAAAATGCTGAGATTACAACATATGTAACTCTGACTCTAAGGCATATAGCCTTAACTATATGTCAAAATAATCAATGATTATTTTTTAAAACAGGCTGACCAGTATTTAAATCTCTTGGGTACAAATCTTACTTTCCCAGATGTGGATGAAAGAACATTTAGAGTTGTCATTCACAGTCTGAATCACATATAATGAAACTGTTGACACCCCAGAGGAACCTTCTATCTCCTTTTCCAGTTGTCTGTACATTTCCAAAAGCTTGTCTTCTTTCCCAAGACTCCAAAATAGGAAAGCATTATCATGTGTGTATTGCACATTTTTTACTCAGAGTTCTCTCTGGCACCCATGCCCTGTACCCTATGCCCTTTGGCTATTCGACGGGATGGATAATTCTCTTGCTAAGTCCTAAGTCCCCAAGAAACTTTCTCTGCTCTTTGATTGGTCTTAGTCTGCAGATCCTAACTAAGACTTGCCCCATAGTCAGTGTTCATGGAGTCTTTTGTCCCTACCTGAGACCACATTTCTTTAAGGCCAGAGGATTAAAGGGGCATCAGATAGATTCAAAGTAATGACAAGAGACTGAGTGAGCATAAAAGGGGTCATTTTACTAAAGAAGTAAAGAAGGAGACCTTCAAGATGGCGGAAGAGTAAGATGTGGAGACCACCTTCCTCCCCACAAATACATCAGAAATACATCTACATGTGGAACAACTCCTACAGAACACCTACTGAACTCTGGCAGAAGACCTCAGACTTCCCAAAAGGCAAGAAACTCTCCATGTACCTGGGTAGGGCAAAAGAAAATAGAAAAAACAGAGACAAAAGAATAGGGATGGGACCTGCACCACTGGGAGGGAGCTGTGAAGGAGGAAAAGTTTCCACACACTAGGAAGACCCTTCACTGGGGGAGACGGGGGGGTGAGCGGGGGTCGGGGGGGAAGCTTCGGAGCCACGGAGGAGAGTGCAGCCACAGGGGTGCAGAGGGCAAAGGGGAGAGAGTCCCACACAGGGGATCAGTGCCAACCAGCACTCACCAGCCTGAGAGGCTTGTCTGCTCACCCGCCAGGACGGGTGGGGGCTGGGAGCTGAGGCTTGGGCTTCGGAGGTCAGATCCCAGGGATAGGACTGGGGTTGGCCACGTGAACACAGCCTGTAGGGGGCTAGTGAGCCACAGATAGCCGGGAGGGAGTCCGGGAAAAAGTCTGGACTTGCCTAAGAGGCAAGAGACCATTGTTTTGCGGTGCGGGAGGAGAGGGGATTCAGAGCACCACCTAAACTAGCTCCAGAGACGGGCACGAGCTGTGGCTATCAGCGCGGACCCCAGAGACGGACATGAGATGCTAAGGCTGCTGCTGTAGCCACCAAGAAGCCTGTGTGCAAGCACAGGTCACCATCCACACTTCCCCTCCCAGGAGCCTGTGCAGCCCGCCACTGCCAGGGTCCCGTGATACAGGGACAACTTCCCCGGGAGAACACATGGCGCACCTCAGGCTGTTGCAACGTCACACTGGCCTCTGTCGCCGCAGGCTCGCCCCGCATCTGTACCCCTCCCTCCCCCCGGCCTGAGTGAGCCAGAGCCCCCGAATCAGCTGCTACTTTAACCCCGTCCTGTCTGAGCGAAGAACAAACGCCCTCAGGCGACCTACACACAGAGGCAGGGCCAAATCCAAAGCTGAACCCCAGGAGCTGTGCAAACAAAGAAGAGAAAGGGAAATCTCTCCCAGCAGCCTCAGGAGCAATGGATTAAATCTCCACAATCAACTTGATGTACCCTGCATCTCTGGAATACCTGAGTAGACAACGAATCATCCCAGAATTGAGGCGGTGGACTTTGGGAGCAACTGTAGGCTTGGGGTTTGCTTTCTGCATCTAATTGGTTTCTGGTTTTATGTTTATCTTAGTTTAGCATTTAGAGTTTATTATCATTGGTAGATTTGTTTATTGATTTGGTTGCTCTCTTCCTTCTTTTTTTATATATATAGATATATATTTTTTTTCCTTTTTCTCTTTTTGTGAGTGTGTATATGTATGCTTCTTTGTGTGATTTTCTCTGTATAGCTTTGATTTTACCATTTGTCCTAGGGGTCTGTATATCTGTTTTTGTTTTTTTTTTTTTTTTTTAGTATAGTTTTTAGTGCTTGTTATCATTAGTGGATTTCTTTTCTGGTTTGATTGCTTTCTTTCTTTCTTTTTGTTATTATTTTTTAATTTTTTAAATTTTTAATAATTTTTTATTTTTAATTTTAATAACTTGATTTTATTTTATTTTTGTCTTTCTTTCTTTATTTTTTTCTTCCTTTTCTTCTGAGCCATGTGGCTGACAGGGTTTTGGTGCTCCAGCTGGGTGTCAGGCTTGTGCCTCTAAGGTGGGAGAGCTGAGCTTAGGACATTGGTCCACCAGAGACCTCCTGCCTCCACATAATATCAAACAGTGAAAACTCTCCCAGAGAGCTCCATCTCAATGCTAAGACCCAGCTCCACTCAACGACCAGCAAACTACAGTGCTGGACACCCTATGACAAACAACTAGCAAGACAGGAACACAACCCCACCCATTAGCAGAGAGGCTGCCTAAAATCATAATAAGGTCACAGACACCCCAAAACACACCACCAGGTGCGGTCTTGCCCACCAGAAAGACAAGATCCAGCCTCATCCACCAGAACACAGGCACCAGTCCCCTCCACTAGGAAGCCTACACAACCTTACCCACTGGGGGCAGACACCAAAAACAACGGGAACTACAAACCTGCAGCCTGAAAAAAGGAGATCCCAAACAGTGAGTTAAGCAAAATGAGAAGACAGAAAAACACACAGCAGATGAAGAGAAAGGTAAAAACCCACCAGACCTAACAAATGAAGAGGAAATAGGCAGTCTACCTGAAAAAGAATTCAGCGTAATGATAGTAAAGATGATCCAAAATCTTAGAAATAGAACAAAGAAAATACAAGAAACGTTTAACAAGGACCTAGAAGAACTAAAGAGCAAACAAACAATGATGAAAAACACAATAAATGAAATTAAAAATTCTCTAGAAGGAATCAATAGCAGAATAACTGAGGTAGAAGAACAGATAAGCGACCTGGAAGATAAAATAGTGGAAATAACTAGTGCAGAGCAGAATAAAGAAAAAAGAATGAAAAGAATTGAGGACAGTCTCAGAGACCTCTGGGACAACATTAAATGCACCAACATTCGAATTATAGGGGTCGCAGAAGAAGAAGAGAAAAAGAAAGGGACTGAGAAAATATTTGAAGAGATTATAGTTGAAAACTTCCCTAACACAGGAAAGGAAATAGTCAATCAAGTCCAGGAAGTGCAGAGAGTCCCATACAGGATAAATCCAAGGAGAAACATGCCAAGGAACATATTAATCAAACTATCAAAAATTAAATACAAAGAAAAAATATTAAAAGCAGAAAGGGAAAAACAACAAATAACATACAAGGGAATCCCCATAAGGTTAACAACTGATCTTTCAGCAGAAACACTGCAAGCCAGAAGGGAGTGGCAGGACATATTTTAAATGATGAAAGGGAAAATCCTACAACCAAGATTACTCTACCCAGCAAGGATCTCATTCAGATTCGACAGAAAAATTAAAACCTTTTACAGACAAGCAAAAGTTAAGAGAATTCAGCCCCACCAAACCAGCTTTACAACAAATGCTAAAGGAACTTCTCTAGGCAGGAAACACAAGAGAAGGAAAAGACCTATAAAAACAAACCCAAAACAATTAAGAAAATGGTAATAGTAACATACGTATCGATAATTACCTCAAATGTAAATGGATTAAATGCTCCATCCAAAAGACATAGACTGGCTGAATGGATACAAAAACAAGACCCCTATATATGCTATCTACAAGAGACCCACTTCAGACCTAGGGACACATACAGACTGAAAGTGAGGGGATGGAAAAAGATATTCCATGCAAATGGAAATCAAAAGAAAGCTGGAGTAGCAATTCTCATATCAGATAAAATATACTTAAAAAAAAAAGACTATTATAAGAGACAAAGAAGGACACTACATAATGATCAAGGGATCAATCCTAGAAGATATAACAATTGTAAATATTTATGCACCCAACATAGGAGCATCTCAATACATAAGGCAAATGCTACCAGGCATAAAAGGGGAAATCGACAGTAAAACAATCATAGTAGGGGACTTTAACACCCCACTTTCACCCATGGACAGATCATCCAAAATGAAAATAAATAAGGAAAAATTAAAATAAATACGGAAACACTTTAAATGACAAATTAAACAAGATGGACTTAATTGATATTTATAGGACATTCCATCCAAAAACAACAGAATACACTTTCCTCTCAAGTGCTCATGGAACATTCTCCAGGACAGATCATATCTTGGGACACAAATCAAGCCTTGGTAAATTTAAGAAAATTGAAATCATATCAAGTATCTTTTCTGACCACAATGCTATGAGACTAGATAGCAATTACATGAAAAAAATCTGTAAAAAATACAAACACATGGAGGCTAAACAATACACTATAATAACCAAGAGATCACTGAAGAAATCAAAGAGGAAATAAAAGATACCTAGAAACAAATGACAATGAAAACACAATGACCCAAAACCTATGAGATGCAGCAAAAGCAGTTCTAAGAGGGAAGTTTATAGCAGTATAATCCTACCTCAAGAAACAAGAAACATCTCAAGTAAACAACCTAACCTTACATCTAATTAGAGAAAGATGAAAAAAAAACAAAAACAAAAAAACTCCAGGGAGAAGGAAAGAAATCATAAAGATCAGATCAGAAATAAATGAAAAAGAAAGGAAGGAAACAATAGCAAAGATCAATAAAACTAAAAGCTGGTTCTTTGAGAAGATAAACAAAATTGATAAATAATTAGCCAGACTCATCAAGAAAAAAAGGGAGAAGACTCAAATCAACAGAATTAGAAATGGAAAAGAAGTAACAACTGACACTGCAGAAATACAAAGGATCATGAGAGATTACTACAAGCAACTCTATGCCAATAAAATGGACAACCTGGAAGAAATGGACAAATTCTTAGAAAAGCACAACTTTCAGAGACTGAACCAGGAAGAAATAGAAGATATAAACAGACCAATCACAAGCACGGAAATTGAGACTGTGACTAAAAATTTTCCAACAAACAAAAGCCCAGGACCAGATGTCTTCACAGGTGAATTCCATCAAATAATTAAAGAAGAGCTAAAACCTATCCCTCTCAAACTCTTCCAAAATATAGCAGAGGGAGGAGCACTCCCAAACTCATTCTACAAGGCCACCATCACCCTGACACCAAAACCAGACAAGATGTCACAAAGAAAGAAAACACGCCAATATCACTGATGAACATAGATGCAAAAATCCTCAACAAAATACTAGCAAACAGAATCCAACTGCACACCATGATCAAGTGCAGTTTATCCCAGGAATGCAAGGATTCTTCAATATATGCAAATCATTCAATGTGATAAACCATATTAACAAATTGAAGGAGAAAAATCACATGATCATCTCAATAGATGTGGAAAAAGCTTTCGTCAAAATTCAACACCCATTTATGATAAAAACCATCCAGAAAGTAGGCATACAGTGAACTTACCTCAACATAATAAAGGCCATATATGACAAACACACAGCCAACATCGTTCTCAGTGGTGAAAAACTGAAACCATTTCCTCTAAGACCCGGAAAAAGAAAAGGTTGTCCACTCTCACCACTATTATTCAACATAGTTGTGGAAGTTTTAGCCACAGCAATCAGAGAAGAAATAGAAATAAAAGGAATCCAAATCGGAAAAGAAGAAGTAAAGCTGTCACTGTTTGCAGATGACATGATACTATACGTAGAGAATCCTAAAGATGCTACCAGAAAACTACTAGAGCTAATCAATGAATTTGGGAAAGTAGCAGGATACAAAATTAAGGCACAGAAATCTCTTGCATTCCTATACACTAAAGATGAAAAATCTGAGAGAGAAATTAAGGAAACACTCCCATTTACCACTGCAACAAAAAGAATAAAATACCTAGGAATAAACCTACCTAAGGAGACAAAAGACCTGTATGCAGAAAACTATAAGACACTGATGAAAGAAATTAAAGATGATACAAACAGATGGAGAGATATACCATGTTCTTGGATTGGAAGAATCAATATTGTGAAAATGACTATACTACCCAAAGCAATCTACAGATTCAATGCAATCCCTATCAAACTACCAATGGCATTTTTCACAGAACTAGACCAAAAAATTTCACAATTTGTATGGAAACACAAAAGACCCTGAATAGCCAAAGCGATCTTGAGAAAGAAACATGGAGCTGGAGGAATCAGGCTCCCAGACTTCAGACTATACTACAAAGTTACAATAATCAAGACAGTATGGTACTGGCACAAAAACAGAAATATAGATCAGTGGAACAGGATAGAAAGCCCAGAGATAAACCCACGCACCTATGGTCACCTTATTTTTGATAAAGGAGGCAAGAATATACAATGGAGAAAAGACAGCGCTTCAGTAAGTTGTTCTGTGAAAACTGGACAGCTACATGTCAAAGAATGAAATTAGAACACTTCCTAACACCATACACAAAAATAAACTCAAAATGGATTTAAGACCTAAATGACCAGACACTGTAATACTCTTAGAGGAAAACAATAGGCAGAACACCCTATGACATAAATCACAGCAAGATCCTTTTTGACTCACCTCCTAGAGAAATGGAAATAAAAACAAAAATAAACAAATGGGACCTAATGAAACTTAAAAGCTTTTGCACAGCAAAGGAAAATGTAAACAAGATGAAAAGCAACCCTCAGAATGGGAGAAAATATTTGCAAATGCAGCAACCGACAAAGGATTAATCTCCAAAATTTACAAGCAGCTCATGCAGCTCAATATCAGAAAAACAAACAACCCAATCCAAAAATGGGCAGAAGACCTACATAGACATTTCTCCAAAGAAGATAAACAGATTACCAACAAACACATGACAGGATGCTCAATATCACTAATCATTAGAGAAATGCAAATCAAAACTACAATGAGGTACCACATCACACCGGTCAGAATGGCCATCATTAAAAAAATCTACAAATAAATGCTGGAGAGGGTGTGGAGAAAAGGGAACCCTCTTGCACTGTTGGTGGGAATGCAACCTGATACAGCCACTATGGAGAACACTACGGAGGTTCCTTAAAAGCTAAAAATAGAACTACCATATGACCCAGCAATCCCACTACTGGGCATATACCCTGAGAAAACCATAATTCAAAAAGAGTCATGTACCATAATGTTCATTGCAGCTCTATTTACAATAGCCAGGACATGGAAGCAACCTAAGTGTCAAGTGACAGATGAATGGATAAAGAAGATGTGGCACATATATACAATGGAATATTACTCAGCCATAAAAAGAAACGAAATTGAGTTATTTGTAGTGAGGTGGATGGACCTAGAGTCTGTCATACGGAGTGAAGTAAGTCAGAAAGAGAAAAACAAATACTGTATGCTAACACATATATATGGAATCTAAAAAAAAAAAAAAAGGTTCTGAAAAACCTAGGGGCAGGACAGGAAAAAGACACATACGTAGAGGATGGACTTGAGGACACAGGGAGAGGGAAGGGTAAGCTGGGACGAAGTGAGAGAGTAGCATGGACTTACATATGCTACCAAATGTAAAATAGATAGCTATTTGGAAGCAGCCGCATAGCACAGAGAGATCAGATTGGTGCTTTGTGACCACCTAGAGGGGTGGGATAGGGAGGGTGGGAGGGAGACGCAAGAAGGAGGAGATATGGGAATGTATGTATATGTATAGCTGATTGACTTTGTTATAAAGCAGAAACTAACACACCATTGTAAAGCAATTATACTCCAATAAAGATGTAAAAAAAAGAGAGAGAAATAAAAGAAGTGTAACCATGATACACTTGTATAGTGAAGTGCATTTGGTATCTTGATATACTTAGAGTCCAAATAATGGGCACTTCATAGGGATAATTTAATTTAATCTGCTTTTAATGTTTTAACAGTCCTATTATTTAACTTTTTATCACATTTGCCATGTAGTGGTGTGTTAACTTGTTTGTTCATATCCTTTGCTATACTGTATTCCATTAAATGAATACGCCACAATTTAGATGACAATTTTGTTGATGGACATTAGGGCTGTTTTCCATTTGGGGCTATTACAAATTATGCAGCTATGAATTTATTGTTTCTGGACACATGTATGCATTTATATGGACATATATTTAGGAGTGGAATTGCTGTGTCATTAGATATGCTTACATTTAACCTTAGCATATACTGTCAAATTATTTTCCAATTGTATCAATTTATCTTCCATCAGCCTTTTATGATAGTTCCCAGTGCTCCTCCTCAACAACACTTGGCATTGTCAATCTTCTTAATTTTATTTATTTTGGTGGGGGTGTACTGTCATCTTTTTTATGGCTTTAATTTGTATTTCCATAATAACTACTAAAGTTAAGCATTCTTTCAAATATTTACAGGCCGTTTTTATATCCCCTTTTGTGAAGTACCTCTTCCAGTCTTTTGCTCACTTTTTCTTTTTGGTTGTTTGTCTTCTACTGAAGGATTTGTGGTTCTTTATACATTGTGGATACAAGCCTTTTCCTGGTGATGCAAACATCTTGTCCCATTCTGTGGCTTGCCTATACACATTTTTTGTGTGACTTCTGGTAACCAGAAGTTCATAATCTTAATATGGGCAATTTTCAAGATACTTCTTTAGATATAGTGATCATTGTATCATCTTAGAAGAATCATTGCTTATCTTGAGATCATGAAGCTATTTTAATACATTATATTCTAGATGCTTTCCTGTTTTTTATGTTTAATTCTACAATTAATCTGAAATTGATTTTTATGTATGGTATGAAGAAGAGATCAAGTTTTTTTTCCCATATGTATAGCCTATTGATCCAGCACCATTTATTGAAAAGACTGTCCTCTATTGCTCTCCAGTACCACTTTTATCACAATTCAAGCATCCATGTATGTGTGCATCTGTTTCTGATCTCTGCTTTCTACTCTGTTATGGATTTAGCTATCCTTGCACAAAATCCCACACTCTTAATTACTGTAGCTTTAAAAATAAGTCTTAATGCCTGGTGCAGCAATATTTACTTCTATTTTCTTCTTTTTCAATTTGGACTTACCTATTCTTGGCTTTTTGCATTTACACACAAATTTTAGGATTCACTTGTCAATTTCCACACACATACAGTGATTGAATTGAATTTATAAATAAATTTGGTGAGAACTGGTATCTTTACACTATTGTTTTGTAATCCATGAACATGATATATTTCTCCATTTGCTCAGTTCTTCCTTAGCCTTTTAAAATAATGTTTTGTAGTTTTGTTAGAGGTATTCACGTTTGTTAGATTATTCCCAGATATTTAATATTTTTGATGCTACATTAAATGCTGTACTCATAAAATGTAATTTTCAAATTCTTTAGTTGGTACATAGGAATAAAGATGATTTTTGATATTGGCCTTGCACCCTAGAGACTTGCTGAACTCTTGTAACAATTCTAATAATTTTCTGTAGATTTCTTTAAATATTCTACATAAACCATCCAACCGTTTGCAAATATTACAAATTTTCATTTCCCATGTCTTTAGCTTTATTTATTTATTTATTTATTTACCTATTTTACTGGCCAGGGAAGTTAGAAGGAATATAAATATATATGATAGTAAATATTGTGCTTTTTCTATATATACACTTATATATTTATATATATATAAAATATACAATAGCATATAATAAATGATATATACACAGAATATATATATGTAAAATAGTAAATACTATGCTTTTTGCTTCTGTGACTCCCATCTAATATGGCCTATGCCTATGATTTGCTTTGACTAATACAATGTGACAAGAGTGACGGTGTGTACAATCCAAGGCTAGACTTATGAAATTTGCTGGAGTCAGCCATCATGCTATGAGCCAAACTGTGTGGAGAGTCCAAATGGAGGAGAATGGAGGCACTTTAGTCTGATCTTCCAGTCCATAGCTACACTTCCTGCTAGCCATGTGAATGGGCTATCTTGAGCATGGTACATTGAGCATAATGACTACACTCCTAGCTGATACCATGGGGACAGAAGAACCATTCAACTTAGCTCAGCTTATATTGCAGAATTGTGAGAGATAATAAAAAGTTGTTTTTTCTTTAAACCACAAAGTTTCGATGTGGTTTGTAATATCGTATCATTTACCAAAACAGAAGTTGGCATTCAAGAACTGAGTGAATTCATAAATACATGAACTCCTTCCCCCCAACACCCCCAGCACCACACACACACACACACACACACACACACACACACCTTTTAAAAAATAGTGATGAGATGTAATGGCGATTACCTGGATAAGTTTCTGTCAAATTTTCATTATATTAAGAAGAAAAAAGTTAATTTTAGATTAATGAAAGAAGTAGTGGATGAAAATTAGCTGGATTATTGCAAAAGAACTGGAAACTCTTGGAAACACTCTGAACTCTCTAATGCAATTACCAATTACGTACTTCTCTGGACATGGGGCTATCAGGTAAATTTGGACTGAAACAAACATCTTTGTTATTTCTATAGAAAGGTAAGGTAAGTACTATTAGTGAATTAGGCTATGTATCTGGCACATAATATAAACTCAGTCAATTAACTTTTTTATTATAAGTTTATAATTTCCAACTTACAGAGAAGTTGCAAGAATAGTAAATAAAACTTTTTTTAACCCAGATTTCACCTATTGTTAATATTTTGTCCCATTAGCTTTATCATTTGCATCCTTTCCCTCCTCCCCTTCTCTCTGTCTCTCTCTCCCTTTCTCTCTCTCTCTCTCTCTGTCTCACACGCACACACAAACATACAACACACAACACACACATACATAATATTATTTTTCTGAACCACTTGAGTGTAAGTTGCATACATCATAGCTTTTAATTCCTAAATACGTCAGAGTGTATCTTTTTAGAGATATTCTCTTGCATAACCACAGTGGACTTACTAGCTTCAGTAAATTTAATATTAATTCATTACTTTTATTTAATTACCATTTATGAAATAACAGAAAATATATGTTGGTTTCTGCTCCCAGTTTTTGGCACAGAGCTCCTAAAATCCTTATTTCCTAAGTAATAAGAACAGTAGGAGCCTCTCTAGTTCCAATATTGGTCTTATATCTCTGTTCCTGACACAGAGCTCCTGAAACACTTATAATTTCCTAGGTGATAGGACTGTCTTTTGTTCTAATGAGGTGATTCTGGATGGTCTCCTGGATGAGGGCTAATAACTGGAAAGACCAAGCAACAATTAGAAGCTAGGGATTTTCAACCCCACTCCCCGTTCTCTTGAGAAGGGAGAAGGGCTGAAAATTGAGTTAAGGTTCGATTATGACTATATGATGAAACTCTATAAAATCCCAAAAGTATTGGGTTTGGAGAGCTTCTGGGTTGGTGAACACATGCAGGTGCTGGGAGAGTGGTATGACTGGATAGGGCATGGATGCCCTGCTCCCTTTCCCACATACCTTGCCCTACATGTCTCTTCCATCTGGCTGTTCATCTGCATCCTTTATCACACCTTTTAATAAACTGGTAAACCTAAGTAAGTGTCTCCCTGAGTTCTATGAGCCACTCTAGGAAACTAATTGGACCCAAGGAAGGGGGTCATTGGAACCTCCCAATCTATAACCAGTTGGTCAGAAGTCACAGATTTGTGACTGGTATCTGAAGTGGCGGGGCGGGGGCAGCCTTGTAGGACTGAACCATTAACCTGTGGGAGCTGATGTTATCTCTGGGTAGATAGTGTCAGAATTGAGTTGAATTCTTGGACACCCTGCTGGTACCTGAGAATTTCTTGGTGGTATGGAGAAAAACCTCCACACATTTGGTGACTGGAAGTAAAGTGTTTTGTGTGAGCAGTAAAGGAGACTCATAGGAAAGAAAGACATGGTAGGGAAGACCTAGGTTTTTCTCTATACAGATGGTGGAAAACTGAGGGTTTTCCATTATGCCATTTTTGTTAACTTACTTTCTAGGACAGGATGCAGTCTAGGCTCATTTAATTATATCTTTAGTCTTCTTTAATTCAGAAAATTTCCACAGCTTTTCTTTTGTCTATTAAAAATTTTATATTTTTGAAAAATAGTCCTCTTTTTTCCTTTTAAATAGACTGATGACACTTTGGCTTTGTCTGATGTTTCATCATAGTTAGATTTATGTTCTATATTTCAAGCCAGAATAATGCATAAGTGATATTGTTAATGATACTATCGATCCTTTAATTATTTCTTTATGTCTGTTCTCCTTGCTGGATAGTAATCACCAAGAGGGCAGTGACAAGCTTCATTCTATTTACATTTTTAGCTCCAGAACTGACTACAGGGCCTAGCACATTATAGATCCTAAATAAATATTGGATGACTGACTGAAGTGACAAAGTGGATTTTCACATAACTTGTCAGAGCCCTGCTTGAAACTGAGGTGCAACTTTGCACTGCTATGCTGGATTATCTTGTTGCTACTAAATTAAAATGGGTCAGGACTGGGATCCCAGGCTCCTTCTATTGATCAAGAAGTAGAGCTAAGCTAGATTTACTTCTTTTTATAGCTTCTTCCATTTACTGTTGCAAGATGCACAATCTTCAGTGATCAGCAAGCATGGCCCATTCTGAGTGCCTTCAGTGTGAGAGCATGCATATTTCTCTTCATTTTGCCAAAAAACCTGGAGGCATTTTTTTCCCTAAGACAGCAATGAATGCATATTAAACCAACTGTAATTGTCTGCTAAATATTATTTCATAAACAAGCAAACCAGAGCTACATTTTTCCAAGCCTTTAAAATACTTGGGATACTAAAAATATCCTGTCAACCTTGAGCACAAAGCTGTCAAGCCAGAAACATTAAGAATTTGTGAAAAAGAATTCAGAGGAGGTTGGTGGAGAAACAGTGAAATTCATTGTGAATCTCATTTTTTAAGAATGAGGAGGCAGCTATAACATTGATGTGTATTTATCCTAAATGAAAAGAATGAATGAATTCTACTCACATTATAGGACACACAACTCAGTGAGATTTTGTACATTACAGAATTTTCTCATTTTGCTTTTCAGGAGTATTATCTGTGGTTGGTTTGTCAAACAGGTATATGTCATTAGAATGGTGAGATTAAAGCTTAAGTATTTAAGAATATATCTATATGTTTATTTACATTGAAGAAATGTTCCTAAATATGAAAATGTCTCAAAATATTTTGCAGAGTTTGACAATTTTTTTAAACACTCCCATTTGAAAAGTATCTACAGTAATGAACTGCTAGTCAAAACTAAAACTGAGAAAGCAAAAAAAAAGAAAGGAGACGCAGGAATGCTCCTTACTGAGGAGTATTTTCCGCTGGGAAGTCCATTGGCATTCAGTTGTCTCATTTAATTATCCTTTGTGTGATTCAACCATTATTTATGAGCTTCTTCTTGTTCTTAAAGAGCTCTGGGCTCTGCTTGCCAATGTTATGGCATATGATGAGGCAGGGGTGTGCGTGTGATAATGCATCGGTCCACACTGCTGGCATGTTTTCTATCTGAACTCATCAGCTGCCAAAAGGACGCAGAGCTCTCTCTTTAAAGATAAAACACTAACTGGGGTTTCAACATTGTGTGGGATTTGGCAGGCGTCACATGCTCCTGCATTATTTAGGTAGAATACAGTCCCTAAAATGTGCACAGTACATGTTCAATAAAAATCATTTGCATGGGATTTATACCAGTTTCTGTCTGGTAATATCTCTGCCACTTGCACTGAGAAAATGAATTCACAGAAATAGGCTGATTTAATTAATGGAGATGTTAAACATACAAGCGATTGAAGCATTTTCACACTTTTACTTTCAATCTAAGCTACCCTCCCATCTTCACCCCCAGGTTGAGTTAAATAATCCATTGTGGATCTGCCTTGCTTTCTGCTGAGTTAGAATTTTGGAATGAAATGCAAAAGCAATAGAAACGTCCCACTAGTTTCTGGATGAAAAAAAAAAAAGAGGGGGCAATGATTAACAGTGAAATCCACTGAAAAAATTTGGCTGACGAATGTTGCCAGCACTATCACACATGTTTAAAACAAAATAAAACAGACTAGTAGCATTGATTTAGAATACAACATGGAGGTAAATGGTCTTTAATGACGTTAACAGTGATTTTTATTATTAATAGCTGAATTTGACTCCATTTCAAACTAAGTAAGGACTCATCCCTTAATAAAGATTTCTTTCTCTGAAAATTATTGCTTCAGTTAGAAGGAATTGGTACTTAATAGCTTTTAATTAAAAGACCATGTCTAATGAGATTTTTTTTTTCTTTTCCGTGGGAAAAGTAGATCCCTAACGCTGAAAAATTTCTAATTGACCAGGTTTTGAGGATGCCAGTAAACAAACTGTTTAATAGACATGACTAAGCACATTGTGGTGAACTATTGATTCTGCCAGCCTAGAACTGTTCACTAAATTGTATTCTCAAACTAGATTGGCATAACGCAATAGATATAGCTATAATTGAAAAAGTTAATAAGCTCTTATTCATTTTTAAAAAAGGACTATGAATAACAGAACATGCATTTTAGTGTCACAGCAATGAGTCACGGCCATTATTGGACTGATCTAGATTAGTTTCCTAAGATACAGACTACATAGGGAGAAGGAGTTTGCATGTCTAAACACTTTTAAAGAAATATTAAAGGCTTCAGTAACATTAGTGAAATTGGCAAATTTCCCCATCTCTTCAGAGGTTTGTTCCCCTTCCTTCTCACCATCCACAGCATTAATGTAAGATTATAACAAAGTTTTAAAACAAAAAATTCCATTTACCATCCACACACCTGACATCTACAACATGCAGGTCTTCCTTCAATCACTGAACTAAACGTGTGTTTCAAGCATATGTCAGTGATTTCAAGTTTGACTTATCTGCTGTTAGAGCTTCCATTCAGTCAATTGGCCATTAAGATGAATGATTTAAGGAACCTACACACAACTCCACATTTTAAAAGACTCTTTAAGCTCATCTCTGTATTAATAATGTAATCTGAAATTTAGGCATTCCACCTGTGATCCTTGCTCCACTTTATGAAGTTGCTTCAAAGGAGTAACTAGTTATAATGAATAATATTAATATTAATAATAATGGTAATATCATCATTATTTTCAATTACTTAAATATGTTGTAAATATTTCACTAATAAGTCAATTGTCAGTTAGGGCTTTTTTACTGATTTTACCTTTAAAATGGATAAGATTCCACATTATTTATAATTATTTGTTTTACAAAATATAATAATCGTTGCTATTAATATATCAAATATAAATTTTTGTTATGTATCAGCTCCATTATATATATCCCTTTTGAACAGGATAAGGTATAAACACATGAATAAGTAAATTGTGAATAAAATTTTTCTTTCAAAAAACAGTTTATGTATTTTTAATTATTTTTGATGACACATTTCAAATGAGGAGAAAATCACAGAGAAGGAATGTAACAAACTCCTTTGTATCCAGTATTAGCAAATGTTAACTTTTGCCATATCAGCTTTAGCTATTTTTCAACTTGTCTCCAAATAGCAGTTTCTCCTTCAGATAACCACTATCAGGAAGTTGGCATGTGTCCTTCTTGACTGTGTTTTATATTTTACTGCATATTTGTGTGCCCATAGTACTATATTGTACTATTTGGTTTTTAAATTTCATATAAATTGGTATTAGACCATATACATCATTCTTATTTAAATGTTTACTCTAATTTTTTAACTACACAATTAGCTATTAAATTTTCTAACAAGGTCCAAAATTATTCAATATCTCCATCCTTCTGAAAAATATAAGAAATGTTTCATGTTTTAACCACCCACTGAAAAATACACCACTTCTTGCTGTTTAGACTTTTTTCCACACCTTTCACAAGAATAAATTTTTTAGTTATAAATATATTTGTTCCTTTGAATGAATGTATGATTAAATTTACCAACATATTTTTAGCAAGTTCTGTGATTATACATTGTTCATTTAACTCCTTTGTGTTCATTTTTCACTCTGCTGATGAACATCCTTTATTGATTCTTTCAGAAAGTGTCTATGGATGACAAGATATTAATCTTTGCATCTCTGTAAAGATGAGCATTTAATTCTTCTTACACAAAAGTCCAAATTTATTTCCATTTTATCTATTATCATCTATGATATTCATGCCACATGTCTAGGGATAATTAACCTAATAATTCACAATATTTACACAAGAGGCAACTAGGTCATTGCAAACTTATGAAGCAAAACTGAAATGAAGTGAACAGAACTTCATATTACTTTCATTTTATTCAGTGGTAGAGAAATAGAGGTTAAAAATGATATATTAATATTAATTTGTTTCATTATATTTGGTTCTAGTAAATCATAACTTCTGAAAATAATCACTTTTTCTTCTTTGAAGTTTTCTATTAACCATGTGTAAAAATATTTTCATAAAGATGATAAAAAGAAGTGAAACGGAGTTGTTATATAGAAAAAATATATATATATATGCAGTTTGATTTACTACAAGTATGAAGGGCTCTGGAGCAATCTTGTTCTTACCCTTTTACAAATCAAAGCTCTTTGAACATGCATTTTTGCAGAGTTTGCTTTCAGCACTAGATTTTTCTCTTTGTATTCTCTAAGAAGAATTTTTAGAAAATAGAATGTTATTTCCTCTTGGAAAGGTACATCACTACATGACATATTACTTAAATGTCCAAAATTTGTTCTTAGAAGGATTCATCTTGTTAGAACCATGTTTTTGTGAAGAAAAAGGAAATTAAAAAAGACATGTCCCTCATTCTGGACAGCATCTCCTAGCAACTTTAAAAAAAGTATATATATTGGACCTTATCAACATGCCTTATTATTTGCAAAGTTGCCTTAAATTATTTTAATAAGGGAGCTGGATTTCTCCAACACTGAGTACTCCCTTTTGTGGTGATAGTTCACTATAGACAAAAAAAAGCTGCCTATATTAAGGAAACCCTACTGTAATAACAACAACAACAAAGAAGATCTCTCTTTGTAAATTCCTTTGAAACAGAGTTTTGCTTAAAATAATCGCTTATAAAGATGGTGTGACTTTTCTGAAAAACTTCGTAAGTTTTTTACCTTTACATTATATTAAACATCCCATCACGCTTTGTGAAATCTATCATTAAAATTGTGTCTTAAGTTCATGTTGTCAGAGCAATTAATTTTTTTGGGAATGCATGAACACTGAAATATATTATGCCATTTAGAAAAATATGAAAGGAACCTGTACTGATAGGTTATTCCCCACACTGTATATAATTCCCCCAAGTCATTTTAAGACAACGCTCACAGAAATAAAATGAATAAAGACCCAAGAATATCCTGGATAGGCTATACGTGCACAGCTTATTCTCAGAGGTGTATACAGATGCTATCATTATAATTTAATACTCTAGTGGATTTTTGGTAATGAAGAGGGGAAGCTGCATAACCATTAATAATTTAATCAATAAGACAAAGGCATCTAAGTCTTGGAAAAATGAAAAAGTAGAATTGGACCCTAAATATTGTTTCTTCAATCTAAGGCACAAAGACATTTTCTAGGGTATACATTACACTAAAATGGTTGATAGATTGGGAGTGGCAAACTCTCAGCTTGGACCCATTTGGGTTGGCAGTGTAGACATGCTCATTAAACACACTAGAAGATATGACAGCTGCCTGGAAAGAGTCAAAATAGTAAAGTAGTGTTCCTTATTCCCTCTCAGTCACCTCACTCTCAACACTCCTGAAGGGAAGAGCTGTGCGTTCCTACAACTCTCTAACCCTACCTGTTGAGTTCCTCAAAAATGCATTGGGCATCTATAATGTTCCATGCATTGTGCTTGGTGCTGGAGTGCAGAGGATGGAAAGAGGAGCAACAAGAAAGCAGGTCTTTTCCTTTTAGTTGTTCACTGCTCTATCTCCATTGTTTAGTACAGTGCCTGGCACACATTAAGGGGGGGGTTTCAAAAAATATGTGTTCAAAAAATTAAGTATAAGAAGGATTCAAGAAATGAAAGAAAGTCCCTAAAGTACATTAAAAATAAATTTTTTGTTTTCTACCTTTGAGAGTTAGCGTCTGGCTTCCTTCCTCTCAAACCTGGGCTGGTCTTAGTGACTTGCTTGAACAATATGAAGATGGAACTGGTAGTCTGGGACTTCTGAGGGTAGATCATAACAAGCCATGCAGTTTCTCCTTGTGCCTGTTTGAACAACTATTCTGAAAGCCCTGAGACACCCTTGAAGAAGTCCTGCCATCCTGAGACCACTGTGAAGATAGGCCATTTGCAGGTTCTCCAGAGGCTGATATCAGCAGAACTAAGTCTTCTAAACAACCCCTCTAAGACACCAGACAAATGAAAGGCCAGCTTGGACTCTTCAGACTAGCCCATCCACCGGCTGATACCAGCAAGACTTCAATTGATGGCACATAGAACAAGAAAATTGCCTAGATGAGCCCTGTCCAAATTCCTGACACATGATATTGTGAGACAATAAAATGGTTGTTATTTTAAGTTATTAAATTTTGGTGTGTTTTTTTATACAACAATAGATAACTGGAATGGTCCCCCAAAGATTACAGTTTAGGGCGGGAGTGAGGAAAGGTAGAGGGTCTCAGAGCTTTAGATGAATAAACAGATATTTACAATCCAAAGTATTGTGTTCCTAGGTCAGAGTTTTGCACAGTGGGCTACGCAAACCCCTCGGGGAGATGATGAACCCAGCTTAGGAGTTTGAGTGTTTACTCCTTGAAAGAAATGAAGTCTAAGCTAATGCACCCCTTCTGAGGGAGAAATGAATGAAAACGTGACATGCCACGTGACAGTTTCTCCCCTTTGATTTAGATTGTTTAAACTATTTTTCAGAGCTTCTCTGAGGGATGTTGGACACTGGCTGTATCATACAAGGACATAAGGCAAGGAATATAGGAGTTGATTATCTAGAAATGACCCAGCGGCACAGAATGAGGCAAATCAAGGCTTCTCTTTCAGTGTTTGGTATCATGGAAGCTCTAGGTAGAGGAATGGATTTTTTTTACAGTATTTGAGGAACAGTATTTTGGGGCACTATCTGGAGTACTGCATAGCCCTTTCACAAGCTTGTTTTCTTGCTCTCTTAAGTAAAAAGTTCATGGTTCACCTTTAGATAAGATATTCAGAGTTTGTGAATGTAGATGTACCTAAATTAGTAACTGGGCAAAAACTGAAGGTTTTTAAACTAGTGTTTCTGAAAGATTACAGACATATTGCAAATTAAATTCAAAGGTGGTTAATCTGCTAACCATAGAGTGACCACAGGTCATAGAGTGACCTAGAATTTTAAACCGTGATCTATGCGGCATCTCTCACTTCCAAATTTACAAGAGTCTCCATGTCCCACAATTCCTACTTGCCCTGCTGTAGTAAGTGCTCAGGTCACATTTTCGTACAATTTAACAGCCCTGGAGATCCTCATACTCAGCTTCCAGTGGAGAATGAATGCTTTGCCTCTGGGCAGCAGTGGACTCTCCCTTGAACTGGAAGTCCCTCGTGGGCTCCGTTAGGCTTCAGTGTGGATTTCCCCCCTGGAAACTCTGCAATTGTATTTCTAATGATAGTATAAGAAGGAAATCTTATATCTCTTCCTACAAATGAATACACTACTGTTCTCAGCTGTTGAGGAGTGATTGGCGACTAGCTACTCGGTCCTTCTCAAAGTTCAGACAGAATGATTGAGCTTCCTCTTCCATATTGTTTAATTGTTCTCTTTTAGTTTTAGTCTGGCTAGAAATGGAGGTAAGTGGGGAGAATTCTTCAAATAGATAATCAAAGTGAATATCATTATATGATTATGGCACTTGGCTGAATACTTAATTACTAAAAAAGATTATTCTTGCATCTAACGTGATTGGAGGAGCTTTTAGTCTACAAGTACTAGAAGTGCTAAATCTAGAAGTACTAAGTTACTTGTAAGTTGTGCCTGAAATGGGGAGTTGGGGAAAAATAGTTTTCTTCTTCTGGGAATAAAAAAAAATTGGGCTTTCACAGATTGAGGCTGTTGACACAGGAGATAGCAAGAACTCTACCTTGGCTGCAGCTGAAGGCTGATGTAGGAGAGTAGAAGGACCTCACCCTCACTGAATAGGAAAGTGGGGAACATTTTGTGGAGGACTTAACAATGTCAGAATAGGAAGTTTGGAGGTTATTTCAAGGTATTTGGGAATAACAACATAAATTTGACTAAGGAAGTAATAACATTAATGCACTATTTTAAGATCAACTTGAGAAGATATTTAACATATATTGCGCACTGGCTATATCCCAAATAGTTTTTATATACTATTTAATTTAACAACTCTATCAGAAAATATTAGTCCCTTTTTATAGATGAGGAAATTTAACTTTGGAAGGATGAACAAACTTGCCCAACATTACGCACCTAGCAAGTGAAAGAGTTGGAATTTGACCCCAATTTACCTAATTCCAAAGACCTTGCTCTTTCATGAAACTAGCCATGCTATCTAGGGATGAGCTAGTTAATTATACCAGAGTAGATTCAGTGGGAATGGCAAAGCAATGACAAAAGTAAGAGATATTGGGAAATCAGACTCAAAAAGGCTTGAGACTTAGTGGTGGATGTGGAAAGTGAGATAGAAAGAAGAGTGAAAACTAAAGTTTCTTCCCTAGGTGACTGGAAGAATATCATTACTAGGAAAGTTTTGAGTAACAGTTAGATTAAAGAGAACATCATCCGTAAACTCTTTTCTAGTCTTTAAATCCTGTCTCTCCTGTGTGAGTTTGGATTTACACTGTCTGATTTTACTATAGTAGTAGGCTCACTTTGAAGTGGTGAGCTATTATACACTGGGAAGATAATTGGGAGAGAAGTTAATTCATTGTATTTGATATGGCAAGATGGTGAGCTGAGGCAAACTAGGCCTGGATCAGGGATGCAACTAATAGGAGAAGTTCCAGTGAAGACCATCAATGACACCAGTCATGCTCAGAAAGAACAAGTGATCCAATGAAGAAATGGGGTAAACACCAACTTTCATCTTGTGGTACCACAGGCCATCTGTCAAGCTCATCCATCATTTTCTCTTCTGCCTCTCCATTCCTGACCTTTGTGCCCTGTGTGCTGCTATTTACACAGCTCTCCATTTCAGCATTACATTTGAACATGTATTTCCTCAACAGATCCTCAAGCTATAGCACCCCTTCTTTCATTAACACTTATGTAGAGAGAGCCCTGCATTGACTTAGCCATCATGTTAAAAGTAATTTTGTTAATCTTTATTATTGCATTTATGTTCCTGGAATATATGAATTTTAATTGACCAGTGAGGTAATGACCCTTTCAAGCTATAGTTCTAGCCCAATGAAATAAGCATACTCTCATGTAAATGGAATGCTACGATGCCTGGTGTCCCCAAGAAGAGTCTGAACCTGAAGATTCTCAACCAATCTCTCCATCACTAGAGAATGTTGCCTATGGTTTTAGTTCAACGAAGGGCTGGTCTTGGCCAGCACCATACTAGAGCCTAAATCAGAGTGGCTACTTTCAAGGTTAGTTTATAATATAGTTCCAAAGTCTTCATTCATTTTTAACGATCTTAAGAAAAATAGAGGAATTTGAGATAAGATTCAAGTGGAAATTTATAAGAGGAATATAGAAAAATAATTATTGACTTAAATTTACCACTTATGGGCAAGTAGCTTAGAAGGTATAAAGAATCTTTGGGCTGTAAAAGTGAGGCAAGAGAAGAAAAAAATTGAAAGCAACAATACTTAAAGCTCTGTGATGAAACAGATCTCCCTTGCTACAAACTCTGAGGTTGCCCCGACTTTTGGCTGATGCACTCCTGCCAAGTGCTGCTCTGCAGGTAGCTAACCTATGCAGAGGAAATCATGTGACCTAATTAGTTTTTTCAGGGTATATTAAAAATCTGTAGAACTGGTATGAATTGTAAAAGGTAGATAAATGCAAACACTATATTAAAACAAATTATTTTTGTACATTGTTCTACTTTTTCTCATGACTTATTCAAAATAGATTTCTACTGTATTTCAATTGCAACTAGTACCCTAGACAACTTACTCTCCATTTTCAGTCAAAAATCTTCCATTACTGAAAGCAAACTGAAATACATAACTTATTTATCCTCTTTGCTTCAGTTCCTTTATAAAAGCCAATATGTTCACATTTATCTCCACATGGTGACTTCTTAGTCTCTTAGTTTATGGCTTCAGTGAGAGAGAAACAGAGGGCGAGGGAAAGGGAAAGCGTGTGTGTGTGTGTGCGTGCGCGCGCTGAGAATTACGCCTTTTCATAATGAAAGAAAACCCTAAACATTGGAAAAATCTAGAAACAACATTCTCCTGAAATTAGTAATAATGAGCTCATTATTTATTATTTGAATGACTGGGTTTTTTAAAGAATTGATTATATCAAGGTACCCATATGAATTAAATTTAAAATCTTCTAACTTAAGAACTTTCTGTTAAAAACATACATAAAGACAACAGGAAATGGAAACAACCCCCATCTACCAGGTTATTAGGCTTTAAATAAAAATCAATAAGTTGTGTGTGAAAAAACAGGAGGATGAGAAGCATGGTATGTGGGGAGCCCAGCACTTTGGAACAGCTTCCTTTCTTGGTTAGGAACTTACACTGTTATCTTTCCTTGTCTGAACATGCTCCTAAGAAAAAAATCTAGCACTAATTCACACCATTAGAAAATGGCTGCCTCTTTACAGCTTTTCTTCTGATTAGTATATCTGTTTTATAACAGGGTTCACTCTTTTAAGCCATGTGGGTGAACCTTCCACAGAGGCATTTTCCAGCATCACTCAGCAGATGGAAGAGATCTTTTTGGGTAAGTAGTAAGGGGACTCGGGGATGTCACATCCTTGCACAAAGATTTCTGTGCCCCTCAATGTGGCACAGTAAAGAGCTCCTGGATTGGGATAATGATTATGTTAGTGAAAATGTGTGGTCAGATGACTCAGGGAAACAATCTGTCCCTTCCTCTCATGTTCTGGCACTGAATAAATTCCTCAGAATCCTGACACAATCCTGGGGACAAGAATGAGATTAAAATATCCTGCCAGCTTGTTTGGAAGGTGGCTTGAAATACAATAGAAATTGAGTTGAATTACAAGTCAAAAAGAATGAGTTTTTTGCATATTATACTCTTTGGTTTGAGACTCAGATTCTCTCTGTAAGATGCATTGTCTCATTCAAGGAGCTTATGTTCTAGGGTGTTTCAATATAAGGATTTTTAGAAGAAATAAACATTTATATCATTATTAGGAATCTGAAGATAAGAAAACATATTTAATACATTCCTTACAAGTAACTTTCAGCATAAAAATTTCCATAGAATATATCTGTAAAAGCACACCTTTACCATCTGACTATTTACTTGGCAGAGAAGGAGCTCTGTAAAATGCATACACCTAATTTCAGTAGAAGGGAGTTTTAGTTTCAGATACACTCAAATGTGTACCTTTTGAATTTTTGATGGTATAAATACATACAGGGCACTTGGGAGCTAATTAACCTAAAATCTGGTTATACTATTCATCAGCAGATGGGCCTTCAGTTTAACTTCACTGTAGAAAAAAAATATGGTGATATCTCAATTATCAAATCACCTAAGAAGTAAATTGCTTTGAGTATACACCTATCCTTTGTTCAATGACTTTAACTCTTTTCTGAAAAACCTACCACTAAGTAAAAAGCTGTTAAATGACCAAAACCTCTATTAATTCTAATAGGGAAATTTATGAGCAGTTCCATCCCATACCACAAATAGAAACAAACAAACATCATTGAACAATGGAAACAATTTTATGTAAGTAGGAAATAATCACTTAAGTGCAAATACATACAGTTTGTATCTTAAATGCAATGTATTATAATAACTAACCAAAGAAATGAGACTTCCAAGTGGTTGGTGGTAGGTGAGAAGAGGTGGAAAGGGTCATCCTTTGAAAGGGCATTTTTCTTTCTACATCGTTTTATTCACTATTTCTTCAGTCTGTTTGTGGGCTGGCTGATGGTTATCCTGCACTTAATGTGCACTTATGAATAATATTAGTAAACAGGAAAACATCTTCTGTCTGAAATACCACATCTTAAAGTGTATTTATTTAATGAGTTTTGGGGTGAAAAAGTCATTGTACCAAAAATGAGTGAGATATAATAAGTTTGCTAGGCGCTTTTGAGAAAGTTCTTCCTCATTCTTCTGAAAGAGCTTTTGGAAATGACCCTCTCTCTCTTATGGGAATTACCGATCATGGCCATAAGTCCTAGAGCCACAATAGGCATTTCAGATACCAGTGTGAGGGTGACGCTCACCTAGGAAGAAGACAAGACAAAAGCTCATGGAAGGATGAAGAGCCATTGGATTAAGGCAGTTTTGTATCAAGTTACTTAGAGCTGAAGGCATTCAAATTCATACAAGTAAGATTCTGGTAGAGGAAACATATTGAGGGCAAATTTGAGGGATAAACAGTCCCACAGAAACACAGATCCTAACAGGAAAAGATGCTCAATGCACTGTATCCTGTATGTCCATATTGGATGGGTAGGCAAAAGGAGGAAGGGGAATGCTGGGAGCCAGAGATAGGTAAATATTTGCTCTCCAAATGGTCATGGTCATTGTCTGTGGTTTACTTACTTAGGAGGGCTTATGCCTACATTGGGTCAGAGGTTTGACTGTTACTGCTCAGACCCTTTCTAAAGAAAAGAAATTGTAGTGAATTATTAAAAATGTGTCAATAATTTGAAAGTCGGTTGGGGTGAGTAGAATTGTCCCTGCTGTCTTAGGACTTTGGATAAACCAATAAGAATGTGATGGCTTCTGACTAGAGTTTTATCATCATTCCATGGATTAAGAAGCTGGTGAGTGGTGACATCAGAGTTACCAAAAGAATCACTGTCTCCAAATACTCTCCTAGTTGAGTCTACCATACTGTGTGAAATTGGCACCAACAGATAGTTCATAAACAATTAGCATCTCTGTGGAAATGCAGAGTTGTTAATAGAGATAACACATTAAGCCCATAGTTTCATACTGATCACTGAGGTCACGTAAGGCCTCACTGCAAATTCAAAGAGGTGTTCGGCAAGCTATTTTAAAATTCAGGAAAAATGCAGTAACATCTGCTGGACATAATGTGAACTACTAGCTCAAGGTAGTTAACATTTTCAACATCGATTGCTATGTTTCTTTCAATGAGAGTGGTACAGTTCAATCCGATTCCACAATTTGAGAAGTTTGTGAAGTGTCCAATAGGTGTTAAGTTTTTAGGACATAAATGCTTATTAAGGTGCTTGGACCTAAGTATTTAATAAATAGAACTGTAGGATATTTGTTTTGGTGCAAGGATGCTGTGAAACAATTACTGAGACAATCAAGGATGCCATAAACCAAGAAAATAGGGGACCCCCTATTATCACTTATTAATCATTTGACGATATTTTAACCACTTAGAGCCAATGAATATAGCCCAGATTTTTATGAGGAAGAGGGAAGCAGAACTCCTCCTTAGCAATGGGTGTGGGGTTTCGAAGAGGGCTTCCTGGAGAGCCATGAAAACTTCAGGTTCCAGAAGAGAATAGAGAGGCAAAAAAAGCAGAATGTGGTTAGTGAACAAAAATGGCCTTTGTGATTTTGTCCAGGGCCAGGTTGGCTACTGTGCTGATGGACTCCAGGTCTTTTGTGATCTGGAACATATTTCTGAAGCTTGAATAAACTGGAAAGTCTTTAAACACAGAGTGAGGCAAATGGCCATTCTGTTTATTATATTCTACTTTTTTCTTTGGCATTGATTTCCCCAGCCTCAAAATTAGATATACCTTTAACATACTCTTATGAAATAGTCATTTTTTCTTTATAAAAGGAGGTCCAAGCCACCAAGATATTACCATAGAAAACAGAATACATCACTGATATTCAAATATCTACTGACTATGAGGTATCTCCTTTTCTCCATGTAAGTTATATTTATATCAGAGGATCATGATCTTAACTATTCAATATGCCTTAAGTATTCCAAACTGGCCAGACCCTGTCTGGGTTACCTGTTACAATATAACTCCACTTTACTCAGCCCCTTAATATAAATGAATACCACTTTCATGTACCAAATTTTAGGGTATAAGTATTCCCTGTGTTCAGGTTAAAAAACAGTAATTCCTACCCATGGCTTTGCTTAAACTCTACTATTTCATCCAGAATTATTGTATAGTTTAACGTTAAACAATAGAAGAACACTTGGGATTTCTTATCAACTTATCCAGACACTGATGGAAAGCATTCATAAACAGGAATTTTTTTTTTCCCTGGATGGATTGAAGAAATTCTAGTGTGTCAAAAACTTTCCTTTAGATTATTCTCTTTTAAGTTATATCATCATTACTGGTTCATCTGCACTTTTTCTCTCCATATCTGTCAAACAACTGAAATGATTTTGTGGGATTTTTTTCTCCATGTTAAATATAGGCTTTTTTAAAAAAATTCACTGCAATTGAGCATGTCATTTATCCTTCTGCCCATTTTTCTTATATTAAAAGGTCTCCTGCTGGAATTTAATTTCAAGTTAAATCTTCACCCCACCCTCAGGCTGTGAGACTGAATTAAATAAATCCCACTAAAAGTAATAAACCACTCTTAGCTGTGGTCTTGTGATATCAGTTGTCAGCCTGTCAGAGCAAATCTGAGTGTTAAATTCACTGCCTCTGCTAGTGAGGAAAGAATCAGAACACCAAAAAGCCCAGGATAGCAGAACTGCTGCAGTCACTTTAGTTTCATCTCAGCAGTAGTACTTAAGCATGCAAGAAAATATCTTTGAAGATGATTTTCTTGATGACAGTGTTTTAAAATTCATATTGATGGTAAAACATAAAGGCTCAGCTTTGGTTATTATACCTTATCTAGTAATGTTGCAAGCCTGTGAGATCTATTAACAAGAAGGTAGAATTCTTTTGCGGGAGGAGGGACAAAACAGGAGTATTATACTGTTGGGGATTGATGAATTTTAGAATTAAAGAGTTAGTTAGGGCTAGTGTCTAAATATAGGATTGAAAGGTGAACAATTTGAGATACGTAAGGAAAAAAGAACACATGTCATCAATTTCCTCTTACGAAAATCTGCAAGGAGATTTTAATCCACAGAACACAGTGATGCCTCAGACTTCCAAATAAAATGCTCTAAAAAAGGGGAAATGACACCCTCCCTCGATGGACTCCCTTCAATACCCTGTCTGTGATGCAGGGACACTGGGAACGATACCAGTACCAGGCTGGATTTATGGGTGTGACTAATCAAAGGTGACAGCTGGCTTCAAATCTGTTGGCTTGTCATTTGGTGGACCGATTTACAAAATACTTGTTTACCCTTAAAGCACTGAGGTTGTCCAAAAAGAAAGGTCTTAAAAAAATTTTTTTTCAACGTTAGTTTCTCCATATTAAATTTTGAAGAGTTAAAGTTTTATAAAGAGCCAAAAATCAATACTGTCAGTGATTTGGTGTTTTTAAAGAAGAGGACAACAGCTCAGCAGATTAACTTCCTCCTCTCCATGGATAAGCACAATATTACCTTCTGCAGAGAGAGAGCTGTAGGATTCCCGAGGGTCGGGGAGCTGAACACAGACAATTCTCTGAACAGGATTTCAATAGAGAATTCAGGGATGATAGACATTTCCCAGTAATTATTATAGTTGCAACTCTCATCTTTCCACAGATGTAGCATCTTTATCCAGTCAAGTGCTGGGCATATAGTTAACACTAATGCCTAGTAATTCCTCAAGTCCCTCCTTCCGACCTTTTAAAAACTCTTTTACATCCTAATTTGAAAATGGAAATGGTTCTAGAGAAAGCATGACTTTGGAAATAGCTTTCTTTCCTTATTTTGAAGTAAATGTTGGTAGTCAAAAATTATGATACTTGATTAACTACACCTGAAAACATTGTACAAGGTCATATTCTTTTCTAACCTTATGAAGAGATTATTTTCAAAATACGGGAAAATAATTTTCAGGTTCTGATAGCAAAAAACCAATGCATCATATCAATGTCCATTACAGAATTGGACTTTTCAGATGGTGGAAAAATGCTTTCACTCCTGCAGTGAGGTTATTTAGCAGTAGTAATTTGAATTAAAGCCAATGGATTTTGTACTCTAAGGCTGGGCCTTCATTTTAAATCATTAGATTACATTTGTTATTTTTTTTTGTATTTATAAACCTGATTGACATATTTTCACTTGAATTTTATTTGTTTATTTAGCAAGTCATCATGAAAAAAGGATGGACTTTGGAACTGGAGATCTGGTTTGAAGTCTAACCACTCCACACACCAGCTGTTTAAACTCAGGCTAACTTTACTCTGCTGAGCCTCAGTTTACTCATATGCACAATGGGATCACAGTGCTTTCCTTATGGGATTGCTATGAGGATTAATAAAAGTTATTCATGAAGCAGCCGGCCCAGGGTCTTTCATGTGTCAGATGCTCCCTTCTGACTCTGAGTCTACAATAGGTTTTATTGCCTGTGATAATTCAAATATGTCTAGCTGAAATTCGTGTAACAAATGCTTTCCAAAAAATTAGAGTGTAGAGAATTTCACAGAGTATATAAATGATGATTTGAGTAAAAGGAGAGATCTCAAAAATGTTTTCCTGTTGAATAGTGAATTTGAGATCATAAAGCTCAATTTCAGTCTTAATGAATTTTCACAAGATCAGTTTCGCAGTTAAACAAAGAATATAACATTTGCAATTTAATTCATTTATTTATTCAACAATGATGTACCACTAGCCCATTGCGTGCTAGGATCTCTGCAAGGCCTAAGGGCCTATGAGTAAACAAAATCACAGCCAAACTGCTTACAGTACGGGTGGGGAAGGCAGACAAGGAACTTGAAAAACAACAGCGGTGATAACATATGGAAGCACATGGGGCTATGGGAACAATCAACAAATATCAACTACAGTCCACAGGAAAGTTCCACTTCTAAACTCCTGCTCTTACCTCACTCCATATTTGTTATCGCTTTCTATCCTTATACCTCGTTCCCAATTTATTTATGATGAAATATTCCTTTTTGAGGAATATATGAAGACGTTAGCACTTCCTAATGTTTTTGTGAGCTATTTGCTAACTTTACATTGCCAGGGTTTACGCTGAGTACTGTAACATGTAAGGCTATATGGTGGCTGTGTAGATCAGTCGTCTAGAGACCCGCAAAGCAGAGTGCTAAGCTGTAAGTAATGCAAACCATCTTCTTGGCCAGTATCCACTTCTTTTGACATGTATACGCTGCTCAATAATCTGATTTTTTTTTCTCTGTAAACTTGGAGATTCCCCAAGTATTTTAACTGTAAAATGATATCATATTTGGAAAACATCAGTTAACAACACTAGGAACCCCATAATGAAGAAGTAGTTTCTTAGAGCCAAAATAATGACATGATGATAATAAAAATTATAAACATCTAGTATTTATTGAGCACTTACTACGTGGTGGGTCATTGTTCTAGAAGCTTACATCAACTCTTCAGATAGCAGTTATCAGGCACATTAGCAAAAGATTACAGGCCTTGGTCACAAGCTTCACCTTTGTGACAAGACAGACAAATTTTGCCTGGTATCATCAAAATTAGAAAAGCGTACTGTTTGGAACCTAGAGGATAATCTGACTTTCTGGGAAAGAATTCTCATAATAGAGAGGAGAAGATGAAGGATGAGACAGCTAATGATTATATGCTCATCTATTGAGCCTCTGGGGCATGGTGAATAAATTTATTTCATAAACTTAAAAACATCCCCTTTTCTCATAAACCGTTTATTGTGCTGTTCATTTAATTCAGTATGGCCAAAAAGGATATGCCCGGCAATTTCTTGACTTCCCAAAATATATCTCCTTGATTTTATTCATTTTATAGGGAACCATAAGTTTGATTTAGTATTTAAAAATCTGTCTGCCACTTTTCAGGAACTGAGTCACACAGTACATTTAAAGGCTGATGTACTATTAATTTATAACAAAAAATATATTTATTCCTTTTGGATGATGACAGACATATGTTATGCCTCTTTGTCTCTTTCTCAAGGTCCAGCCTAGTGCCATCCACATCGTTGATTTCTAACAGACATTCACTGATTACTTGGTATGTGATTACAATAGAAAGATTTCACTCCAGTTAAATGCTAAGGAGACACCACATTCACATTTTCCTTTTCCGCAAGTACCGATGTCTTCTGAAGATTAGAAAGTCTTTGCCTTACAAAAAATTCCTTTTCTTCATATCAAATTGTAAGAATTTTTTTCTTTAATGTTTTGATGGCTCTGGGTACATATTTCAGTAATTCTAAATCAAACAATCACAGAGTATGAGAGCTGGAAGAAACTCTGCAGCACTGTGTCCGGGGATTACAAACTCAAATGCCTCCAAGGGTCAGGCAGGTAACATAAATATGTGAATCTGACTGGATTTAAGATCGTAGGGAGGAGGAAAGTAAAGCCTGTAGCAAACTAGAGGTGGCAGAACTTGTCAAATTCAAACCCAATTCTGACCATAAAAAACAGGACTGAGGGCTATGTTTGGTCCACTAGCTACTATTTATAAACACTGAGGTTAATCCCTTAATTTTAACTATCAGTGCATTTAATCCTGCATTTCCCACTGTTGCAGGGAGTTGGAAGAACATCATATAGCTCAGGGTCAGAAAGAGTCATAGAAAGCACCCACTTAGCCTAACAACCTTAAATTGACTTGAAGTTAAATCACATGGCTAGTGTATTTAGACTTTGTGAATTATTATCTAAGTAAATATGCAGGGGCAGGGGAAAGAGCCTTAAAATTACTTCCATTTGCGTTTTCTTGGTTTTTGAAATAAAGATGTAAAAATCTCTGGTGAATTTCTTTATGTGTCTTTCAGTGGCTTTGAAGCCAGATAAACAAAGGCCTACCTTTTATGAGCTGTGTCACCTTGAACAATCTGCTAAATTCACTGAGCTTCATTTTCCTTGACAGCACACCTGCTTTATTTACCATAAAGTTAGTTTTACCATAAACTTAGTTAGTTAGTAAATAAGAAAATTTCTGTAAAGTGCCAAGCACAAAGCTTGTTCATATTTGATGATTAGAAAATGTTTCCTACTTTCTATGCCCTCAACCTCTTCCTGTCTCCTTTCTCCCTGGAACTGGGCCTATAACTTCTTTAAACCAGTTGGTAATAAATTGTTCCCCATTCTATCCTTTCACACCAGCTGAGACCATCAACAGTGTTGTGGTTTTTGTTTGTAATACATTGTTTGATGAATCTTTTTATATAAAAAAAAAATAAATGTAAACAGTTTCTTTAAGGAGCTTCCTTGGAGATTTACACCCTCTGGTTAAATAACAATTTGTATTTTTCAGAGCACATTATTATCTTTTTTTGTGGTTAATATATCTTTCCTCTTTGTACCTTTTCTTTCAAGAAAAATACAATGTTACAGAAGGCCTACAAATGTTAGGGGGTCTTTAAATGTTCACTGTAGGAAATCTGGGTCTCTAAAATTAGCAGTGGTGATTTGACAGGGTAAGGAGCCACTGTTATTATTTGGACATGTTATCAGAATGGCTACAACCTACAGTCCCCATGGGATTCTCTGGAAAAGAAGCCCAACTAAGTGTTCTTTTTTAAGACACCACAACTTCTTAGAATTTTTAAAGAAATTTAATAAATTTGGTCAATAGTTCTGTGCTGTTTTATCACTCACACACACAGAAAGTAAAAATTAGAATAGGCCTGCTAGAGGCTTAATTAGTTTAGATAGGCACTTTGGGTAGGTAGCATCCATGGGGCAGATTCCCTTTTTAGACTTAGGGAGTAGGTTTTCTTTAGACATGAATTAACAGAGAGGGAAAGATGTGTTCTTTAGCAAGGAAGAGGAACCCAAATGTGTTTTCCCTACAAAACTATACTTCACTGAGAAATCAGCATATCAGCATTTGTTATGTACTTGGTATATTCCTCATTTCTCTGTAACCAGTAAATCTTGTGTCTAAAAAGGTTAAAAAGGTAACAGCTAAGGACACATTTGGTGACCTTGCTTACCCTAGTGATATTCATGCCACTTATCTACCATTTTAGCTGCTATCATCTATAGGCAGTCTCTGTTTTCTTCATAACTCCTGGCCACATATGACCCGTGTTTGTTTTTTGACAGTCGTTCAAATGAAGGGTACAAATAACCTATAAAATGTCTTTTTTGCCTTGATGAGTGCTAATTGCTCTTAATTTTGCTTTAATTTTCCGGTGGTCCAAAACTGTCCTTTTCAAATGGTATCTTGTATCATTTCTAAATCATTCAGTCACTTCATGGCGCTCCTTCTGTTATTTGTGATATTTCTACTGTTTTCTATTTGTTTGTCTGTGGCCTTACCACTCTCCCTAATTCTTGACAGTGACAATTCTTTAATATTGACATAAGGAGTGGCCTCTTAGCTCCTTTGCCTCTTCACCTTCATTTGCTCTGGGTCCTTGTCATCCCCAACAACTGCATCACTTATCATCTCCCTCTCAACTGATCAGCACTGGTGACTTGACATTTGTAACTGTTATCAGAATGGTTATAACCTAGAGCCCCAGCTGGATCCTCCAGAAAAGAAGCCCAGCCACGTGTTCTGTTTCAAGACACCATAATTCTTACTCTCTCTCTGATCACCATGCTTCTCCTACTGGCTCACACGCTCTCGTTTTCCACCTCCCCAGATTCTGCTCCATGATCCTCTTTGATTCCACCACCTTTTCACTGTGTCTCATCCCCATTCACATCCTCATTTCCTTGTATATCAGGTTACACTCCATGGACTATCAACATGCTCTTTCCCTTGCACATATTTTCAACCACCTGGCCCCTCTCTTTCTTTATCACCCTCTTAACAAAACCCCGACCCTAGATAAACCCAACTGTGGTGGCCCAGTTGCTCTGCCTGTGTAGCTGGACATAGCTGGGGAAAAGGACATACCTCTGCAGATCGATCTCACTTCAAATCCATGATTTCAAACTACAACTGGGCCATATATAGCTCGGCAAGCCAACCTCACTTCCCTCATCAACTCACTTTCCCCCTCATAGATGACCACCCCATTTTTTTCTCCTTTCAAACTACCTGCATGGCCTCACTATCCTCATACTCAGCTGATGGCCTTGCTTCCTGTTCCAGTCAGAAAAGAACTTCCACAGGGCATCACTGCCCATTAAAGGTTATTAAAGGAGCTAAAACTTTTTTCAGAACATTCCAAAATTACTAAATTCAGCCAAAGAAAGTGTCTTTGTCTCTATTTGATGTTTTCAAAGTACAAAAGTAATACATGTTTGTCATTACCAAGAAATTGGGTGCCTGGGACTTTCCTGGCTATAGCACTGAAAGTCTTATGTCCCAAGAAACTTCTCAGTCCTAGGCAGACTGGGACTGTTTGTCACCTCATCAGGAAACAACACACTACATAGGAAAATACAGTACAAATGAAAAACTAGTACTTTCACCTATTATTATTAGTAGGTAGATAGGGTTACCTTCCCGTCCTTCAAGGCACTATGCTTATACCAATATATATAAGCATACATGCATCAAATATAGGTGGTTTGTTGTCTTTTGCTTTTACTAAAATAGAATCATACTATACACATTTCTTTGCAAACTAGCTTCTTTTTTCCTGATTAAAAATAAGGAAAAATTTTCCCTTTACAGGGCTTTGAGGTAACAAAACTGAATGTTGTATTTCAGCTCAACTGGGTCCAACCAGCTGAAGTTCCAGGATACTGGGCCCTGAGTGGACCTAACTAAAGCCTCTTTCCTGACCAGGGAACAATGGGAAATGTGTAACCAACTGTGTATGGTCCTATGGACTCATTTAGTCCTTCTCAGAGTTTAGTTTTCAATCCTGGTCGGTATAACCACCATTAACACTACCTTTATATTAGAAAGTCCTGATTTCCTTCTTCAGACAACCACTCAGTAAATTTTATTCACTGTGGGGTGTTCCATTGGCTGATAAGGTGACTTCAGGCTTTTTTTTTTTTAAAGCTCTGATAGTCTTTGTTTTAAAATTTAATACCTAACAATATATAATGGATACACATATACATATACACATATACATATAGTTTTACATACATAGATCATATCATGCATGGTTTTTGTGTTATTGTGGTTGTAGTGAAGTCTCTTTTTTTCTTATTTCTTGCCTCTCCCCAATAAGTTCTTACTTAGATTTCCTCTGTTAACCTGTGGAATAGCCTTCTTCATCTTCTCCATGTATATGTGACTTGAATAATTGTGTATAATAAAAGGTGGATTTTGGTATTATTTGCTTAATAAAAGTGGTATCATATTAAACTTGGGAGAAAAACCTTCAAAAATGGTTTGCAATGATCCCTCCCCCTGGTATTCATACCCTTGGCTAATCCCTTGCCCTTGCATGTGGGTTGGAACTAGTGCTTTGCTTCTAATGAACCTGGCAAACATTATGGCATATCAATTCCAAGATTAGACCACAAAAGACTGATTTCTGTCTCACTGGCACACTCTCTTTTTTTTTTAAATTTTTTAATTTAATTTTATTTATTTTTTATAGAGCAGGTTCTTATTAGTTACCTATTTTATACACATCAGTGTATACATGTCAATCCTAATCTCCCAGTTCATCACACCACCATCCCCCACCACTTTCCCCCCTTGGTGTCCATACGTTTGTTCTCTACAACTGTGGCACACTCTCTTGCTTTCCCATTTTGAAGAAGCCAGGTGCCATGTTGTGAGCTCCCTTCTGAAGAGGTTCAAGTGGCAAGGAACTGAGGGTGACCTTGGGTAACAGTGGGAAATTGAGGTTCTCAGTCCAACAGCCTGCAAGAAATTGAATCCTGCCAATAACTACTAAGTGGACTTAGAAGCAGATCCTACTCCATTTGAACCTTCAGATAATTGCAACCCGGGCCAAGGCCTCCACTGTAACCTTGTGAGAGACCTAGTGCAGAGGACCCTGTTAAGATATGCCTGGATTTTTTCTGGACTGAGAAAAGCTCTGAGATAATAACTTCTGTTGCTTTAAACTACTAAGTTTTGGTGTATTTTGTTATACAGAAATAGACAATAAATACTGTTCTCTAAATATTACTTTTCTCACTTAACAATACACCATGGAAGTCTGTTCAAATTAATTGATATAAGTTTGATGCATTCTTTCTAATTGTGGCATAATATCACCTGGTGGGGATTCATCATAATTCATGCAAATATTTCTTTATGGATAGTCATTAATGCCACTCTATTTATAACGGCTACTCTATTTATAATGATCAAAAGTTTTAAATTAGGTAAATGTTTTGAAAATACAATTAGAGATTTATTATCTTATTTTCTATATTTCAGATGTTCATTTAGAAACTGGGAAAAACACACACAGAAGAAAGTATACTGAAGAAGTCAATTTTTCATACTATAAGAGAATGTGGATCAAAATAAGATAAAAATAGTTTTAGAACAAAATATCATTATGTCAGAATTATACTTTGTTTTTTGTTTTGGAGGAAGCATCTGGACACTTTAAAAAAATGTAAAAATAAAAAGAAACATTTTATTTTAACTCAACTAACTATATGGATTCTCTTTAAATTCCCTCCAGAAGTACAAAATTAATACAATTATTTAATCTTAGGATGGAAGGGATGTTAAAACTCACCCAGTGTAATCACTCATTTCATATTTTAACTCCCATTAAAACTTTATCATTGAAAGATATTTTAAACAGTAATTTATAATTTTACTAATAATACAAATATAAATATTTGTGTGAAAATGTAAATATTATGAATAAAACTGAAGTTCCACATCCTTTCCTCCCTCCCTGAGGGACCCATGGCTGTTGATTTGTATAACAATATGTGGTATGGTGTATCTTTTGTATACTTTTGAAGGCCTTTAATTCATACAGATGTACGCATTTATATCTGTAGAAACTATAAGTTCTATCATATTGCATATATCATTCTACAAGGTGTTTCATCAAGTGGCATTTGAAAATATAATTTTTTATTGAAGTATAGTTGACTTACAATGTTTAGTTTTTGGTGTAAAGTGATTCAGTTATACATATATACACATATTCTTTTTCAGATTCTTTTAAAACTGCCTTTTACAGTGCTTTACGATTGATGATTAAGCTTAAAGAATGGGGACTAATATGTTTGTTTCATTTTTTATTTTTATACTTACATTGAGTTAATTTTAATTTTTTTTATTATATGAAATTAATATTGTTTTTTACTTTCACATTAATGAAATGATGTTAGTAGCTAAGCTGGCAAACAAAATTCCTTCCATTTAAAGTATCTCTAAGTACTTTTCACCTAAGGAAACATTTTCAAACCATGTGAAGCTGAAACCTTGCCTGCAAACATTTCCACTGACAATCACTGTCTTAGTTTAAATAAGGGCTAGATATGTTTTTAACACTCAATGTCCTAATTCCTTTAAAACAATTTTTCTTTTCAGCTTCAATGGCAAAAACACATTTTGGAAAAGCCTGTTAGTAAACATTTCAACCAAAACCACATTTGAACTGTTAAATTCCCTTGGTGAACCAGATGTTTTGCTTCACAAATGGTTTTTAGATATGTCTTGGTTCCAACTCTATTTCTTCTGAAATATTACTGTGAGGATTTCATAAATTAAGAGCCCTTTGGAAGATATTTACGGAGCACCTTCTTTGTGCTGACTGCCACGACAGGTACTGATTCAGTGACAAATAAATACTATACAGTCCCTGCCTTTAAGGAACATGTTACATAATGGAAGAGAGAGAAAAATATTAGGTGATAAATCCAATATGATGTAGCATGTCAGAGTCAGTAATTCATTCGTTCATTCATTAATCCATCCATGAATTCTTATTTTTGTAAACTCTTTCATGGGCCAGGCATTATCCTAGACATACTATAGCTCTGGCTTGTCTGAATTAAGAAGGGACATGCAAAAGGGCACAAAGAGTAGATGCCCAATCTCCACAGACAAGGGGAATCAGGACATGCTTTCTGAGAGATGTCACATCAGCCAGGACGTGAAGGAAGGAAGGCAGTCATTGCATAGGCAAAGAAAACCGTTATCAGCAAACATGTGGCATCAAGAAAAGTACTGCCTGTTGGAGAAATACTGAAGCACATTTTGGTGGTGGCCATGGTGGGCATAGAAAACCAGCTGGGAGAAGTAGACAAAGACCAGGCCATGAAGGACCCTCCAGCCTATTTTTAGGACAATAAAAAGTCAAAAGTTTATACTACAATGTTCATGCTGAAGCTCAGCTGCTTACTATTTCAGTGATAATAAATTTAGTCTTTTTATTTCCTTAATAACCCTTGAGAGAGAAAATCTGATAAATTTTCAATGGACTGGAAAAAGAATGTTCAGCAAATTATGCCCAGTAATATATTTGTGGTTAGGCACAATATGACTCACTGTGACATAAAAAAGTTCAGATTAAAGTAGATCAAGCTTACACCCAACACTCTTGTTTATCCTATATCCTGGTGTGTGGCAAGGGTCTTACATGCCATTTTAACAGTGTGAGAGTTTTCCACAATGCCTTTGATTTAGATCGACCAGCACTGGTTAACGTGATCATGACTTTTGAAAACTTCTACAGAGCTGTGAAGATTTAAAAACATTGTAAGGTGAGTCAAAATAGTGTACTAGAGTTTAGGGACCATCAATGTGATGTAAACACTCCATATTTTGGTCAGATTTTCACTGTTGAAAACTAACAGTAGAAATTTGGAAAAAACACTTAAGTCTTCTGGGCCTTAGTTTCTATAAAACTGAGGGGATTGGGTAAAAATCTCTTCTGGTCTCTTCTAGTTATAAAATTATACAAAGTCATATAGTTTGTGGTAAACCTGTCCTTCTGAGTGACAAATATGTAGTAGCTCAGTTACTGGCACAATTGTTTAGTATCAGAATATATTAATCAATTAATTCTATATTTACTAAGTGTCTACAATGTTGAAGTACTATTATAGGTAATGGGAATATGAGGGCTGTGGTCATTGGTGCTAGTAATCAAATCGTTCTGCCTCTCCGCACCTCATGGGTGCTTGAAAGGACTGGGACTATTTCTGGTCAATGGGTTGTCAGTGAAACTCATAAAAGTCATTTCTGGGCCATAGCAACTGAATGCCAGTTTACGATCCTCAAGTGCTCTTTTTCCTCTCCCAGGAAGATTATCAATGTTCCAGATAGTAGCTATTCCACCAGCCTGAGTCCTAGTGAACCATCAGCTGAGATGCTATGGATACACACAATGAGTGAGAAGTAAACTTTAATTGTTTTACTCTAGGGAGATTTGAGGCTTGTGTGTCACTGAAGCCAAACTTAGCCTATCCTAACTGATGGAATGGGGAGCAAGACAAATAAGGCCCCTGTTCTCAAGGTGCTTACAGTCTAGTGGTAGAAACAAATGAACAAGGTGATTTCAGATAGAGAATGGCTGGGTTGATGGGGAGGAAGAACAGAATACTGATTTAGGATAAGTGGTCATTGAAGGTCTCAAAGTAGATACTTGAACTGAGGCAAACTGACAAAGGATCAGACATCTGAAGATCTTTGGAAAGAGCATTCCAGACTCTGGAACAGCAAGTACAAAGGCCCTCAGGTGGGGCAAACTTAGTATGTTTGAAGAATAGAAAAAGGCCAATGTGACTGGAGCCCAGAGATTGTGTATGAATCGTAGAGGATACGGTTGGAAAGATACGCAATGGACTTTCTCATCCCTGGTAGCACAGATTTACTTGAAATACTTTAACAAAATACCAATACTAGGCCCTGGCCCCAGAGATTCTGGAGGGGTAACAGGTCTCAGTATTTTTTTTTTTTTTTAACATTCCCTGTATGATTCTAATGTGTAACTTGGGTAAAGAATCCTTGATGTAGTCTTGTAGGTTATGGGTAAGATGGTTAGAATTTTACTCTAAGTTACTGGAAAAGTTTTAGAGGTGACATAAACTTTTGTCTTATAAAATCACACTGTCTGCAATGTGGAGATATATTACAGAATGAATCAGAATGATTATTGAGGAAGCTATATCAGAAATTCCAAGGAGAGGTAATAGTAGTTTGGATCAGGTATTAATAGTGGAGATAGAGAAAAATTATTAGATTCAGGATATACTTTGAAACTAATGCTAAATTTACTTACTGATGGATTGGATACATTTAAAGTGAACAAAGGGAGAAATAAATGATGACACCCAGATTTTTGAGTACAGCAACTGAGCTGAAAGTGGAACATTCATTAGCTTAAATGGGTAAGACTGGAACAGGAAATGGTTTGGTAAGTGGAGAGAAACAAAGAGTTCTTTTTACGACTTGTTATATTAAAGTTGCAACTATTAAGCATTCAGTAGAGATATAAAGTAGACAGATATAATAGTTTGGAGATCATAGGAGAGATAAGGAATGAAGATATAAAGTTGGTGGTTATCAGCAAATAGCATATAGAGCCAGAAGACTAGTGTAGTTACAGAAGAGAGCCAAGAACTGAGTCATTGGGCACTCCAACATTTAGAGGCTAAACAGAAAAGGACAAACCAGAAAAGACTTAGAAAAAACAGTCAGTAAAGAAAAAAAAAATATCAGTAGCATGTACTGTGATAATATGCCTGAGAAGAGTGTTTCAAGGGAATAGTAATTAACTTGTTCACTGCTACCATAAGGTGGAGTAAAAGGACAATGCTAGTAGCGTACAAATCTAGTTCTCCTTTGTATTGCTCTTGATTCAATTCAATTCAGTTTGGTATACATTTGAGCAAATGGTGTGGGTATAGTGTAGTGCTCTTCAAATATTTGGCTCAAGTACTTCTTAAATAAATTTTGAAAAATAAGCATCCATTGCAAATTTCTAAGTTGACATCTAAATATTTTCATAAGCTTAAATAATAGTTGCAAATGATATAATTTTCAAAACACTGTAAATACATATATTTAAAATAAAATTGTTACCCTTCTTTTTAAATGTACCCAGTGGAATATGAACACCATAGTCTATCTATAATTTAAAACATACATGAACAAGGTCTTCTCTACCAGTTGCATTTTAAAAAAAAATCCGCTTTGAACATATGTTAATTTATTTATCTTTCTTTTAACATCGTTATTGGAGTATAATTGCTTTACAATGGTGTGTTAGTTTCTGCTGTATAACAAAGTGAATCAGCTATACATATACATACATCCCCATATCTCCTTCCTCTTGCGTCTCCCTCCCAACCTCGCTATCCCACCCCTCTAGGTGGACACAAAGCACTGAGCTGATCTCCCTCTGCTATGCGGCTGCTTCCCATTAGCTATCTATTTCACATTTGGTAGTTTATATATGTCCATGCCACTCTCTCACATCGTACCAGCTTACCCTTCCCCTTCCCTGTGTCCTCAAGTACTTTCTCTATGTCTGTGTCTTTATTCTTGTCCTGCCCTTAGGTTCTTCAGAACCATTTTTTTCCTTTTTTTTTAAGATTCCATATATATGTGTTAGCATACGGTATTTGTTTTTCTCTTTCTGACTTATTTCACTCTGTATGACAGTCTCTAGGTCCATCCACCTCACTACAAATAACTCAATTTTGTTTCTTTTTATGGCTGGGTAATATTCCATTGTATATATGTGCCACGTCTTCTTTATCGATTCATCTGTCGATGGACACTTAGATTGCTTCCATGTCCTGGCTATTGTAAATAGAGCTGCAATGAACATTGTGGTACATGACTCTTTGTAAATTATGGTTTTCTCAGGGTATATGCCCAGTAGAGGGATTGCTGGGTCGTATGGTAGTTCTATTTTTAGTTTTTTGAGGAAACTCCATACTGTTCTCCATAGTGGCTGTATCAATTTACATTCCCACCAACAGTGCAAGAGGGTTCCCTTTTCTCCACATCCTCTCCAGCATTTATTGTTTGTAGATTTTTTGATGATGGCAATTCTGACCAGTGTGAGGTGATACCTCATTGTAGTTCTGATTTGCATTTCTCTAATGATTAATGATGTTGAGCATACTTTCATGTGTTTGTTGGCAATCTGTGTATCTTCTTTGGAGAAATGTCTATTTAGGTCTTCTGCCCATTTTTGGATTGGGTTGTTTATTTTTTGATATTGAGCTGCATGAGCTGCTTGTATATTTTGGAGATTAATCCACTGTCAGTTGCTTCGTTTGCAAATATTTTCTCCCATTCTGAGGGTTGTCTTTTCATCTTGTTTATGGTTTCCTTTGCTGTGCAAAAGCTTTGAAGTTTCATTAAGTCTCATTTGTTTATTTTTTATTTTATTTCCATTACTCTAGGAGGTGGATCAAAAAAGATCTTGCTGTGATTTATGTCAAAGAGTGTTCTTCCTATGTTTTCCTCTAAGAGTTTTATAGTGTCCGGTCTTACATTTAGGTCTCTAATCCATTTTGAGTTTATTTTTGTGTATGGTGTTAGGGAGTGTTCTAACTTCATTCTTTTACATGTACCTGTCCAGTTTTCCCAGCACCACTTATTGAAGAGACTGTCTTTTCTCCACTGTATATCCTTGCCTCCTTTAGCAAAGATAAGGTGACCACAGGTGCGTGGGTTTATCTCTGGGCTTTCTATCCTGTTCCATTGATCTATATTTCTGTTCTTGTGCCAGTACCATACTGTCTTGATTACTGTAGGTTTGTAGTATAGTCTGAAGTCTGGGAGCCTGATTCCTCCAGCTCCGTTTTTCTTTCTCAAGATTGCTTTGGCTATTCGGGGTCTTTTGTGTTTCCATACAAATTGTGAAATTATTTGTTCTAGTTCTGTGAAAAATGCCATTGGTAGTTTGATAGGGATTGCATTGAATCTGTAGATTGCTTTGGGTAGTATAGTCATTTTCACAATATTCATTCTTCCAATCCAAGAACATGGTATATCTCTCCATCTGTTTGTATCATCTTTAATTTCTTTCATCAGTGTCTTATAGTTTTCTGCATACAGGTCTTGTGTCTCTTTAGGTAGGTTTATTCTTTGGTATTTTATTCTTTTTGTTGCAATGGTAAATGGGAGTGCTTCCTTAATTTTTCTTTCAGATTTTTCATCTTTAGTGTATAGGAATGCAAGAGATTTCTGTGCATTAATTTTGTATCCTGCTACTTTCCCAAATTCATTGATTGGCTCTAGTAGTTTTCTGGTAGCATCTTTAGGATTCTCTATGTATAGTATCATGTCATCTGCAAACACTGACAGTTTTACTTCTCTTTTTCCGATTTGGATTCGTTTTATTTCTTTTTCTTCTCTGATTGCTGTGGCTAAAATTTCCAAAACTATGTTGAATAATAGTGGTGAGAGTGGGCAACCTTGTCTTGTTCCTGATCTTGGTGGAAATGGTTTCAGTTTTTCACCATTGAGGACGATGTTGGCTGTGTGTTTGTCATATATGGCCTTTATTATGTTGAGGTAAGTTCCCTGTATGCCTGCTTTCTGGAGGGTTTTATCATAAATGGGTGCTGAATTTGTCGAAAGCTTTTTCTGCATCTATTGAGATGATCATATGGTTTTTCTCGTTCAGTTTGTTAACATGGCTTATCACATTGATTGATTTGTGTATATTGAAGAATCCTTGCATTCCTGGGATAAACCCCACTTGATCATGGTGTATGATCCTTTTAATGTGCTGTTGGATTCTGTTTGCTAGTATTTTGTTGAGGATTTTTGCATCTATGTTCATCAGTGATATTCACCTGTAGTTTTCTTTTTTTGTGGCATCTTTGTCTGGTTTTGGTATCTTGGTGATGGTGGCCTCGTAGAATGAGTTTGGGAGTGTTCCTCCCTCTGCTATATTTTGGAAGAGTTTGAGAAGGATAGGTGTTAGCTCTTCTTAAAATGTTTGATAGAATTCGCCTGTGAAGCTTCTGGTCCTGGGCTTCTGTTTGTTGGAAGATTTTTAATCACAGTTTCAATTTCAGTACTTGTGATTGGTCTGTTTATATTTTCTATTTCTTCCTGGTTCACTCTTAGAAGGTTGTGCTTCTGTAAGAATTTGTCCATTTCTTCCAGGTTGTCCGTATTATTAGCATATAGTTGCTTGTAGTAATCTCTCGTGAACCTTTGTATTTCTGCAGTGTCAGTTGTTACTTCTCCTTTTTCATTTCTAACTCTATTGAGTCTTCTCCCTTTTTTTCTTGATGAGTCTGGCTAATGGCTTATCAATTTTGTTTATCTTCTTAAAGAACCAGCTTTTAGTTTTATTGATCTTTGCTATTGTTTCCTTCATTTCTTTTTCATTTATTTCTGATTTGATCTTTATGATTTCTTTCCTTCTGCTAACTTTGGCGTTTTTTTTTTTTTTTCTTCTTTCTCTAATTCCTTTAGGTGTAAAGTTAGGTTGTTTATTTGAGATGTTTCTTGTTTCTTGAGGTAGGATTGTATTGCTATAAACTTCTCCCACAGAACTACTTTTGCTGTATCCCATAGGTTTTTGGTCATCGTGTTTTCATTGTTATTTGTTTCTAGGTATTTTTTGATTTCCTCTTTGATTTCTTCAGTGATCTCTTTTTTATTTAGTAGCGTACTGTTTAGCCTCCATGTGTTTGCATTTTTTACAGATTTTTTTCCTGTAATTGATGTCTAGTTTCATAGCATTGTGGTCAGAAAAGATACCTGATACGATTTCTGTTTTCTTAAATTAACCAAGGCTTGATTTGTGACCCATGATATATCCTGGAGAATGTTTCATAAGCACTTGAGAAGAAAGTCTCATCTGCTGTTTTTGGATGGAATGTCCTATAAATATCAATTAAGTCCATCTTGTTTATCATTTAAAGCTAGTGTTTTCTTATTTATTTTCATTTTGGATGATCTGTCCATTGGTGAAAGTGGGGTGTTAAAGTCCCCTACTATGATTGTGTTACTGTCGATTTTCCCTTTTATGGCTGTTAGCATTTGCCTTATGTATTGAAGTGCTCCTATGTTGGGTGCATAAATATTTACAATTGTTATATCTTGTTCTTGGATTGATCCCTTGATCACTATGTAGTGTCCTTCTTTGTCTCTTGTAATAGTCTTTATTTTAAAGTCTATTTTGTCTGATACGAGAATTGCTATTCCAGCTTTCTTTTGATTTATATCTTTTTCCATCCCTCACTTTCAGTCTGTTATGTGCCCCTAGGTCTAAAGTGGGTCTCTTGTAGACAGCATATATATGGATCTTGTTTTTGTATCCATTCAGCTAGTCTATGTCTTTTGGTTGGGGCATTTAATCCACTTACATTTAAGGTACTTATCAATATGTATGTTCTTATTACCATTTTCTTAATTTTGGGGGGTTTGTTATTGTACGTCTTTTCCTTCTCTTGTGTTTCCTGCCTAGAGAAATTCCTTTAGCATTTGTTGTAGAGCTGGTTTGGTGGGGCTGAATTCTCTTAGCTTTGCTTGTCTGTAAAGGTTTTAATTTCTCTGTCGAATCTGAATGAGATCCTTGCTGGGTAGAATAATCTTGGCTGTAGGTTTTTCCCTTTCATCATTTTAAATATGTCCTGCCATTCCCTTCTGGCTTGCAGAGTTTCTGCTGAAAGATCAGCTGTTAACCTTATGGGGATTCCCTTGTATGTTACTTGTTGTTTTTCCCTTGCTGCTTTTAATATTTTTTCTTTGTATTTAATTTTCGATAGTTTGATTAATATGTGTCTTGGCATGTTCCTCTTTGGATTTATCCTGTATGGGACTCTTTGCGCTTCCTGGACTTGATTGACTATTTCAAGGGGTACGGAATGCAGGGCGAGCCTGCGGCAGCAGAGGCCAGTGTGATGTTGCAACAGCCTGAGGTGTGCCGTGTGTTCTCCTGGGGAAGTTGTCCTTGGATCACAGGATCCTGGCAGTGGTGGGCTGCACAGGTTCCTGGAAGGGGAGGTGTGGATAGTGACCTGTGTTTGTACACAGGTTTCTTGGTGGCTGTAGCAGCCTTAGCGTTTCATGCCCATCTCTGGGGTCTGTGCTGATAGCCACAGCTCACGCCCGTTTCTGGAGCTTGCTTAGGCAGTGCTCTGAATCCCCTCACCTTGCGCACCCTGAAACAATGGTCCCTTGCCTCTTAGGCAGTTCCAGACTTTTTCCCAGACTCCCTCCCAGCTAGCTGTGGCGCACTAGCCCCCTTCAAGCTGTGTTCATGCAGCCAACCCCAGTCCTCTCCCTGGGATCTGAACTCCAGAGTCCGAGCCTCAGCTCCCAGCCCCCGCCCACCCCGGCGGGTGAGCAGACAAGCCTCTCAGGCTGGTGAGTGCTGGTCGGCACCGATCCTCTGTGAAGGAATCTCTCCACTTTGCCCTCTGCACCGCTGTTGCTGTGCTCTCTTCCGTGGCTCCAAAGCTTCCCCCCCGCCCACCCCCCGTCCCCGTCAGTGAAGGGGCTTCCTAGTGTGTGGAAACTTTTCCTCCTTCACAGCTCCCTCCCAGAGGTGCAGGTCCTGTCCCTTTTCTTTTGTCTCTGTTTTTCCTTTTTTCTTTTGCCCTACCCAGGTACATGGGGAGTTTCCTGCCTTTGGGAAGTCTGAGGTCTTCTGCCAGCATTCAGTTGGTGTTCTGTAGGAGTTTTTCCACATGTGGATGTAGTTTTGATGAATTTGTGGGGAGGAAGGTGATCTCCACATCTTACTCCTCCGCCATCTTGAAGGCCTCCCCTCTTTGAATATATGTTTAAATTCCACCTATTCCATTGAATCTTATCTTAATGTAATATAATTTTATGTGTGAAAGACTACTGATCACCTGATCCTACACATATGCAATAACACTATAAAAAACCTTAAGTAAAAATACCTTGGTGACTTTAAGTTTTAAGACTATTTTTCTGAAGTGATGTCAGCAAAATGTCCAAGCTCTCCCATCTTCCCCCTGACCCCCGAAACATCAAAAAACAAACAGAAACTATCAGAACCAACTTTATCAGAACTCTAGAAAATGGCTAAAGTTTTCAATAACCAAGTGAATGCTGAATCAAGAAAGGGGTAGTTTCAAAGCACTAGGAAAGCTTTATGGTGTCTTTATTTGCCCTTGCCCCTTCCCTGGCATGGCTGCAGTCCTGTAGAGGAAAGCCTGCATTCCCGTTGTGGAACACTGGCTCTGGTTTTAGAGGGCACAAAGAAGACTTTATTTGCAAATGGTTATATATGCCTCTTCTAACTTGTTTGGGGTCTGACTGAAGGACTAACTCATGATGCTTGTTTCTGTTTCACCTAACATGAAGCTTGGGCTAGAATAGTGGTGTGCATCAATCAAAGCTGCTGCAAGTTGAAATAACAACTGCAGATTCCTTAGGGAAAAGATTATGGCTGAAACATACAATAAACCACCTAATGCCTGAGAGCAAAAGCTGGGGAGAGTTTCTTTGGAAAATTAGGACATTCAGACAACTATGTATATGTATATTTAGAAAGCCATGTGCATACCCAGGGCAAAGTGCATGTTCAGAAAAAGCCAGAGAAGATGCTAAGCTTTCACCCTGGGCTAATCCTTAGGCTCAGTGCAGGTGTGGCTAAGTGCTGAAGGCCCTGTCACAGAGACAATCTGCAAAGACTAGGAGAGAGTTTTACTGATTTTTTTGTGTTTATTTGTTTGTTTGTTTTTGCTCTTGGCATTCAAGGAACTCTGTCAAAGAACTAGCTGAACACGAGTTAAAGAACAGAGGCTTCAGTGACCACAGATGACAAGGAATAGTGTCTTTGCAAAATTAGTTTGGAAAGTCACTAAGCCAATGAACTACTATAGCTTTCAACAACAACAACCCCCTCCCCCAAGGGGAAAAAAAAAAGAAAGAAAATGCTGGGGAAAAGGAAAAATCTGATTTCCAGAGTTATCACCTTATAATATTCAAACGTCTAGTTTTCAACAAAAATGCCAGGTATACAAACACAAAGGAATGGCCCAGTGAAAGAAACAAAATAAAGTGATAGAAACCATCTATGGAGAAGTCCATAAATTGGATTTATCTAGACAAAGACGTTAAAACAATTATCTTAAATATGCTCTAAAAGTTAAAGGAAACCATGGACAAAGAACTAAAGGACATCAGGAAAACTATGTATGAACAAAATGAGAATATCAGTAAAAAGACAGAAATTATAAAAAGAAACCAAACAACAATTCTGGAAATTACAATAACTGAAATGAAAAATTCACTAGAGGGTCACAACAGTATATCCAAGCAGGCAGAAGAAAGAAGTAGTGAACTTGAAGACAGGACAATTTAAATGATCAAATCAGAGGAGAGAAAGAATAAAGAAAAGTAAACCAAGCTTAAGTGACCTGTGGGACACCATCAAGCTCTCCAACATATACATAATGGGAACCCCAGAAGGAGAAAAGAGAGAAAAGGCTAGAAAAAGTATGGGCAAAATAATGGCTTAAAGCTCCACAAATTTAATGAAATACGTGAAACCACACATTTAAGAAGTTCAATGAAGTCCAACTAGAATAGACTCAAAGAGATTCTCACAAAGATACATTATAATCAAACTATCAAAAAATAAAAACCAAAATGTATATATATATATACAAAGGCATAGTATTCAGCCATAAAAAGAAATGAAGCTCTGACACATGCTACAACATGGAGGAACTTTGAAATACCTTATGCTAAGTGAAAAAAGTCAGACCACAAAGGACAAATATTGTATAATTCTACTTGTAAGAAATATCTGGACTAGGTAAATTTATACAGACAGAAAGTAAATTAGTGGTTACCAGGGGCTAGAGGAGGGAGAATGTAGAGTTACTGCTTAAAGGTTACAGAATTTTTGTTTAGGGTGATGAAAATTTTTGGAAATATATAAGGATGATGGTGGCACAACACTGTGACTTAATTAATGCCATTGAATAATTAAAAATGATTAAAATGGTAAATTTATGTTACATTTGCTTCATTACAATCAATTTTTAAAAGATTACTCTTCTGGATTGTGTTATCACTGCAGTTATTATTGGTATACAATTAATCACTATATACATGAATCTACATTATTATACATTTTCAAAATAATCATTAAATATAAAATGTATATGCTATTGGAAGTATATCCCTTAAAGAAATGTATGGAAGTTTATTTTTCTCAAAAAATCATGCATCTATGGATGAATCTTATTTATTGCTAGAATGAGATAAAGTTCAGAATCAATTTTATTTCTATTTTACCTTTTATCTTAAGGTATGTGCTGAAAAAATTTATTGGCGTAAATTAAAAAAATTAGGAAGGAAGAAGTTTTATAAGAGCAATGTCACACAACTCCTTGACTGATGTTGCTGTTGAAAAAGTGAATGAAAGTCATCTGGCTGGGCCAACCTTTCGCAACCTAAAGACAATGTTTTGAATTGTCTTTAGGATATTTTCCCCCAAGAACAATGTGTCAAAGTAAGACCAGGCATGGTTGAGAATTGCATCTTCCATTTGTAAAGGCAGAGACAGGTGATTGTGAAAGGGGAGGTGTGAAAAGAGAATCAATATAATACCTTAAACTTAGTCCCTTGGAAAGTCTTTGTCTACCTCCACAATCACAAGTACCTTTTATGCTTCTGATTTATCATAAAGAATATTAGGCCAAGATCAGGGGATTTGCCATCCATGTTAACCTTTATTACTGGGAAGCAGAGATGATAAAGATGTGTTTCAATAAAATTAACTGCTTAATGTCATCCTAATTGATGTAATAAGCTAAATTTCACTGATGTTCTAATATAAGGTTTCAAGAGAAAGAACATTTAGAAAAGAAAGTAAAGAACAGAAAAACTGTAGTAGAGGTTATCTGGGAAACCTTTTGTTTAATTTTAGTGCCTGTTTCCATCATACCTTCTCTGTAATTTACTCTTTCCTGTACTTTTTTTGTTTTGTTTTGTTTAGTGAATTGGTCCTTACAAGTCAATTACAAGTAAGCTATTCATTGAGCTATTTCTTCCTGAATTAAATGCTTCTCAATAATAAAAAGTACATCAAATAAGGAATGCCCAGGTCAGTGTGGAAAACACAGGCAGTTTTTTTTTTTTTTTCAATTTTACAAAATCTCTGATTTAAGTTCTTTCAAAACCTCACAGAGGAAATGCCACTCTGCTAATAGTAGGAAAAGAACAGAGAAATGCTTCTTATGCTAGCATGCTTCCTTTGATCATGAGGAAACCGTAAGCTCATGAAACACTTTTGGCTGCTCAATGAGAATGCTTTGTAAAAAAAAGAAAAAAGTTAAATGAATACACTCATATAAATTCTTACATAGATTTTGGCCAATATTAGGGCCATTTAGGCTTTGTCTATATCAGACAAAGACCTGAAGAAAGATCCATATGATTTGAATTGGAAGGCTCATGATTATGACTCTTTGTTTCCACTACAGTCCTTTACAATTCATGCTCCCTAGAAGAGAGAAAGATCTTGTAAAAATGTAGATTAGGTCCTTTGATTTATCTTATTTTGAAAAATATTCTAATGGCTTCTCCTTGTACTAGAATAGATTAGGAATGACCTAGAAGGCTCCTGCCTATCACTTGACCTCATCTCAGACCTTCCCATCTGGATCTTTGTACTCCAGTTGCTGTCCTTTCTATGTGTGTTCCCTAAACATGCTGACTTTATTCCCATTTGTTCAGGGCCTTTGCACACACATTCTTTCTGCCTGGAATGTTCTTTCTCCAGATCTTTGCCTGGCTGGTGCCTTTTCATCCTTCAGCTCCTGGTTTGAAAGTCGCTTTTTCAGAGACTCCTTTCCCAAACTGCACCTTTCTATATTCCCTTAATACTCTCCACCTTATTGCCTGTTAGAAAGGAGTTGTTTTCATAGCAGTCATCATTATTAGAAATTTTTTGTTTAATCATTTGATTACTTATTCATTATTTGTCTCCTTCCCCTATGTTGTAACTTCATAAAAGGAAACCAATATTTTTCACTATTGTATTCTGGTCTTCTAGAACAGTAATAAATGCATAATTGTTCACTATTGTATTCTGGTCTTCTAGAACACTAATAAATGTGTAATAAACATTTGTTAATGGAGCACTAATTAAATTAATTTTCTGGTTTACCTCTCAACTAGATTATTTCCTGCCAAATTCACCTAAGATAATTTTTTCTTTGCACTGTGCAGTTTGTTTTTAGCCTTAAAGAAACTGATTGATACGCACACAGCAAAATTCACTTGAATGAAGTATTTGGCTCATTGGTATGCCACTACAGAAAATATCAGCTGGCTAATAGTTGGCAGCAAAAAACTGGGATCTGGAAGTTCACCCCCATTTTTGGAACTAAAATGAGAAACCAAGGTGTATTGCAAAATTGGGTTTTTACAATCTGGATTTCCATTCTTTCTGTCTGGATCTGCCAGATGATCTAAAAATCTTAGTAAATCATCGAGTTACTTTTTTCTTTTTTTTGTAACATCCTGTTTGCATCATGCCCCACACCCACTGTCCTAGAATTTCCACTGTGGAAGGGGCAAAACTAGAAGCAATGCCCTAATATGTGAATGGACGGGAAGCATCACCTCCTCCCTTGTCTATGCTTACTCAGAAGTACGTACACCAAAGTATGGGATTGCAGCTCTGGGCTAGGTTTGCTCATGCAGTCCTCATTTGGTTGCGATCAATTTATAGAGTTTTTCCACTGACAAGGTCAATCTCTCAAAAAGCAAGCCATGGTGCACTCATGTTTATCATTTATGCCTGTAAGAAACATTTTCCAATCATTGGCTGTGATGGTTAATTTTATGTGTCAACTTGACCAGACTCAGGGATGCTCAGATAGCTGCTAAAACATAATTTCTGAGTGTGCCTGTGAGGGTGTCTCCAGAGGATATTAGCATTCAAATCAGTAGACTGAGTAAAGAAGATTGTCCTCACCAATGCAGGTGGGCATCATCCAATCCGTTGAGGATTAGAACATAAAAGCAGAATAGAACTAAAAGGTCAAGGAAGGGTGAATTCTTTCTCTCTGCTTGGGCTGAGATATCCATCTTCTCCTACCCTCAGATATTGGTGCTCCTGGTTCCTAGGCTTTCTGACTCAGATCAGGACTTACATTATTGGCTCCCTAATTCTCAGGCCATTGTACGGACTGAATTACACCACTGGCATACCTTGTTCTCCGGCTTCCAGATGGCAGATTGTAGAACTTCTTGGCCTCCATAACTGTGTGATACAATTCCTATAATAAATCTCCTCATATATAGCTACACAACTATTTCTCTCTCTCTCTACATATAGATAGATAGATAGATAGATGGATAGATAGACAGATAGACAGATAGATCTATCTATCTGCATCTTATCGGCTGTGTTTCCCTGGAAAACCCTGATTAATACAGTGGTTATAACCAGGCTGTAGCTAAATTTTGGTCTATATCAAGAATTATGAAACCCATTTAAGGCAACTATTGAACAAAACCAATTTAACAGCTGTCCATTCTAAAATCATTATTGTTTAAACTGCAAAGTCACTACACCACAATTCAGCCAATTTGTAAGTATTACTATTTTTGAGTCATCAGCAGTCCAGTTTATTAAAATAATTAGATGTCAGTATTTGCTGCATATTTCTTCTTCCTCATTCCATTACTTTCAGTTTTAAGTTTCAAATAAGTGTTTACTTTTGAAGATGATGAGCATAATAGCAAACAATATTAGCGATCCAAGGATGTCCTTATTATTTGCCATTATTTTCTTTCAAAACTAATTAAATGGAAGTAGTATTTTAATCTTTTATTCACAGATAGCATTGCTGATACTGGGGGCATAATAAACTAAATATTTAAATTTTTCATTCAAATGCTAGGTCCAGGCCTTGGAAAATAAAGTTATGATAATATTAAAATAACTTTTATTTCCTTTTCCTTAAATAAGCGTTAATGCCCCTAACTTAAGGAATCTCCTCTTATACCATTTTGAAGGACAAAAAGATGAATCAATAGCTTTTAATAAACAAATAGCAGTGTAAAACTCAATAATAAACTTACCTTAAAAACTATAGTATATATGAAAATTTTGAATAATATTAACATTTCAGGGAATGCAAATATGTGAAAGAAAGATTTAAGAGATAAAGCCAGGTAAGATTTTATAGATGTAAGTAAGAATTTGGTATATTTACAGAAATTTTATTTTGGAAAGAAAAGACAGCTGAAGAAAAACAATTACCTGTTGATAAGATATTTAAACCTATTATTATTATTTTAAACCTCTTTTCATGATTTCAGGTCCTTATTTTCCCTATTGTTGGCTGCCTTAGCAATATTTTGCTTTCTGAAATCAGTAGTGAAGGTTTAAAAACCATGAGATATTTTCTTCTCATAGTCCAAGAAGAAACTTTTTTTCTCCTTTAATCCAAAGTAACTGACTCCAAATCCTTGACCAACAAGATCTCTAAATGCAGCTCAAAAAACAGTTATCTGTGAGAATGCCCACTCCTTAATAATCTCTAAACTAACGTAGCCACTATTCAAGAATTTAGTTTAGTTAAAATTACAATTTTTGCTTGCTTTGTTAAATTTAAAGAAAACCCTTACCCTATCTAATAGGTTTATTATCCAACTATGGGTGCACAGCTGGAAATATTCATATGAAACTTATCCTTCTCATAGATTATTTTTCTTTTTGTTTCAGTGTTTTAAAAATACACTTGATTCTGCATTTTTGAGCTATAGTCATTGAGTAAACTATTCCCAAAGCCCTCCTAATCATCTTTTCTTCTATTAATACTAAAGTGTGTGCTTCTTGAAGGATAAAACTGTGTCTATGACATTTTTGTTTGCCTGGTGCTGCAGTAGCAAATAAATTTCATCTCTTGTGTCAATTGCAAATAGACTGCTAGTGACTGCCTAGAGTGATGTATTGAGAATCAATCTGAGTCTATGTCTGATATCAGTGGGAAAGATTGCTGTGTATGATTAGAAACGCCTGCCATGGTCATGCAAGGAAAGGATAGCTCTGAGGCTATGTATTTGCTCTCCCTGTCTTTGTGCTTAAAGAGGTACCTATAATAGGCTGGCACATGATAAATGTTTGCTAGATAAATGGATGAACTTTAATTTTATTTGGACAATCCTATGCAGAAAGAAAACTCTGAAGTTCCCTTTCATCCCAACCTTCCAAGTTTCCTTTGTGACACATTAAAAACAATCAGTCCAGAAACTACTCCTTCCTTGGACTGGCCAGATAAAATCAATGGTCTTGGCCTCACCAAAATTGAACTTCCACAGCAGTCAATAATATACCATTTACTTCCTACTCAAATTATGTATTAGTCCTTAAATTCTATTTATATATCCATATATATCTGGGATAGTGATATCTGTGATGTAGCTATCTTAATTTTGTTGTGCCTATGGTCATGGCTGGTCCTGAGAAAAAATACGAAGTAGGCTAAGTATGCTCCCTGTGGCCCAAAGCTTATGTCTATAATCTATTTCCTTCTCCTGCATGGCCTTTCCAATAGTATCAAAACCTGCTTTCAGAAAATGACCTGCTACCATACAATCTAATACTTTTAAGATGATGTATTAACCTTTATAGGAGCATTTAAAAAATGTCTTCTCTGTTTCTAGAGTAGAAGTCTTTACCTTACCTGTGGAAGAATTTCAAGCTATGTTGAACAAGTGGTAAAATAATTTTTGAGCACTTGTTGCTTCCTTCCAGAAGTTCGTGCCCTCTCCTCCTTTGCATATACATATATTTTTATAATTTTCCATCTTAGACTCTGTAGTCTTTCACGATTATGACAATAGTTATACAATACTTTCCGTACAGTACCCAAAAGAGCATTTATAAAGGAACAAGCAAACTAGAACATCAAGGAAGCAACAACAAAATTCTTGATATAAATGCCTGATGATATTTGAAAAGTGGTGTTCTTACTGTCAATTAATAACACTTACAAACTTAATACAAAATATGAAGACTGTTGGGTTATTTCTTCTATCTAATGCTTGTCAAAATGCAAATAATAGAATCTACTTTATAAGCTGTATTAGGATGACACACAGATACACATGGTTTAGTACAAGTACAGTGCCAGGAATATGACAGATACTCATTAAATGATAGGTGTTATTACTATTGTGTGCTAATCCTTGTCTGTATCTCAAACATGTTTTCCCTTCACTCCTATGTCTGTGAAAATGTCACTTATTATTATATTAAACTTGAATATTTGTAAGATGAACATGACTATTTGAAATGCTTCAACAAATCAGTATCTTCTATTTTCCCAACCAAACATTTTACAAGGACTGAGGACAAGCATCAAGAATAACTGGCTTGAAATTCACCTGGCTTTTCTGACTGCACTATTATTTTGTGTATATTGTGTGTGTGTACATAAAAGTGGTACACTTTTTAAGCGGAAAAAAATGTTTTAAAAAATATGGCTAAAAGAGACCCCAGGGCCTGACTCTGTCTACCAGTGGGCTGGCACCAGCATCAGGACACTTTGGGTCTCTCAGCCAGCCGCCCTGGGATCTGGCTGCTGACACCAGCTCAGAGACATCAGCCAGCTGACACCAGCTCAGAGACATCCCAGACCCCAGAGACAGGCACGTCAGGAACTAGCCCCATCCATCAGCAGTCTGACACCAGCCTTGGGACTCCCAGTCATGACCCCAGCTGTCAGCAAGCCAACATTAGCTCTGGGACTTCCAACCCCATAGCCAGCCATCCTGGGATTGGCTCTGCCCACAAGAGGGACAGCAGTAGCCCTGGGACCCTCCCCGGGTCAATGAAGCCAACAGTGTGACCTGGGCCTCCCCAGCAACAGGGCAACAACAGGACCAGAACCCCTGGGCCACGCAGCCAACTGTGTCAGGACCCTCCACACCTTCCAACAGCCAGCAGTCTCTGCACTAGGCAGGGCCTGGCAACCAACCAGAGCAGGGGTCAGCCAAGCCTACCAGCACACCCACAGTAGTTAGCCAACCACAGCAGAAGGGCTCATAGAACCCACATACAGAGCACCCCTGGAGCATATAGCTCTGGTGACCAGAGGAGAGTGCACTGTTGGGCCCCATAGGACATCTTTTACAATAGGCCACTTCTCCAAGATCAGAAAATGTAAACAATCTACCAAATACATAACAATAAAACAGAGAGTAGGCAAAATGAAGAAACACAGGAATATGTTCCAAATAAAGGAACAAAATAAAACCTCAGAAGAACAAAGTGAAGTGGAGATAAGCAATCTACCCAGTAAAGAGTTTAAGATAATGATCATAAAGATGCTCAAAGAACTCAGGAGAAGAACAGATGAACACAGTGAAAAGTTAGAGGTTTCTAACAAAGAGTTAGAAAATATAAAGAAGAACCAAACAGAGATGAAGGAAATAATAATTAAAATGAAAAATACACTAAAAGGAATCAACAATAGATTAGATGATACAGAGAAATAGATCAGTGAATTGGAAGACAGGGTATTGGAAATCACGCAAGATGAACAGAAAAAAGAAAAACGAGTTGAAAATATGAGGACAGCTTAAGAGACCTCTGGGACAACATCAAGAATACTAACATTCATGTTATAGGGGTCCCAGAAGGAGAAGAGAGAAATAAAAGGGCAGAGAACATATTTGATGACATAATAGCTGAAAACTTCCCTAATCTGGGAAGGAAAACAGACATCCAGGTCCAGGAAGTACAGAGAGTCCCAAACAAGGTGAACCTAAAGATGACCACACCAAGACACATTGTAATTAAAATGGCAAAAATTAAAGAATATGTAAAATTGTAAAATATGTAATACAAAAATATGAATATGTAAAACAAAAATATGTAAAATATAATGCCAAAAATATTAAACACCTTATTAGGGTGGGGGGAGTAAAGTGAAGATTTGATAAAATGCTTTTGAACTTAAGAGATCAGCAACTTAAAATAATCATCTCTCTCTCTATATATCAATATATCTATCTGTCTATCTATCTATCTCATGGTAACCACAAATGAAAAATCTATAATAGACACACATACAAAAGAGAAAGGAATCATAACATAACACTAAAGGTAGTCAAATCACAAGGGAAGAGAATAAAATAAGAAAGGAACAAAAAAGAACTACGAAACAACTCCAAAACAATGAACAAAATGGCAATAAGTACATACCTTTCAACAACTACTTTAAATGTAAATGGGCTAAATGTTCCAATCAAAAGACAAAGAGTGACTGAATGGATTAAAAAACAAGACCCATATATATGCTGCCTACAAGAGACACACTTCATATTTAAAGACACACAGCCTCACAGTGAGGGGATGGAAAAAGGTATTCCATGCAAATGGAATCAAAAGCAAGTTGCAGTAGAAATACTAATATCAGACAAAATATACTTTAAAAAAAAGAATGTAACAAGAGATAAAGAAGGACATTACATAATAATCAAAAGATTAATCCAAGAAGAAGATATAACAATTATAAATGTATACACACGCAACACAGGAGCACCTAAATATATGATGCAAATATTAACAAACACAAAGGGAAAAATTGACAGCAACAGAATAATAGAAGGGTAACACCCCACTTACACCAATGAACAGATCATCCAGTCGGAAAATCAATAAGGAAACACTGGCCTTAAACAACACATTAGACCAGATGGGCTTAATAGATATATATAGAAGATTCCACCCAAAAGCATCAGAATACCTGAACCAAGATGTCGGAGTAGAAGGACGTGCTCTCACTCCTTCTTGCAAGAACACCAGAATCACAACTAGCTGCTGGGTAATCATCGACAGGAAGACACTGGAACTCACCAAAAAAGATATCCCACATCAAAAGACAAAGGAGAAGCCACAATGAGACAGTAGGAGGGGCGCAATCACAGTAAAATCAAATCCCATAACTGCTGGGGGGGTGCCTCACAGACTGGAGAACACTTATACCACAAAAGTCCACCCACTGGAGTGAAGGTTCTAAGCCCCACGTCAGGCTTCCGAACATGGGGGTCCGGCAATGGGAGGAGGAATTCCTAGAGAATCAGACTTTGAAAGCTACCAGGATTTGACTGCGGAACTTCGACAGGACTGGGAGAAACAGAGACTCCACTCTTGGAGGGCACACACAAAGTAGTGTGCGCATCAGGACCCAGGGGAAGGAGCAGTGACCCCAGGGTAGACTGAACCAGACCTACCTGCTAGTGTTGGAGGGTCTCCTGCAGAGGCGGGGGGCGGCTGTGGCTCACTGTGAGGACAAGGACACTGGCAGCAGAGGTTCTGGGAAGTGCTCCTTGGCGTGAGCCCTCCCAGAGTCCACCATTAGCCCCATGAAAGAGCCCAGGTAGGCTTCAGTGTTGGGTCGCCTCAGGCCAAACAACCAACAGGGAGGGAACCCAACCCCACCCATCAGCAGTCAATCGGATTAAGGTTTTATTGAGATCTGCCCACCAGAGCAACAGCCAGCTCTACCCACCACCAGTCCCTCCCATCAGGAAACTTGCACAAGCCTCTTAGATAGCCTCATCCACCAGAGGGCAGACAGCATAAGCAAGAAGAACTACAATCCTGCAGCCTGTGGAACAAAACCCACATTCACAGAAAGATAGACAAGATGAAAAGGCAGAGGGCTATGTACCAAATGAAGGAACAAGATAAAAACCCAGAAAAACAACTAAATGAAGTGGAGATAGGCAACCTTCCAGAAAAAGAATTCAGAATAATGAGAGTGAACATGATCCAGGACCTAGGAAAAAGAATGGAGGCAAAGATCGAGAAGATGCAAGAAATGTTTAACAAAGACCTAGAAGAATTAAACAACAAACAAACAGAGATGAACAATACAATAACTGAAATGAAAACTGCACTAGAACGAATCAATAGCAGAATAACTGAGGCAGAAGAACGGATAAGTGACCTGGAACACAGAATGGTGGAATTCACTGCTGTGGAACAGAATAAAGAAAAAAGAATGAAAAGAAATGAAGACAGCCTAAGAGACGTCTGGGGACAACATTAAATGCAAAACATTCACATTATAGAGGTCCCAGAAGGAGAAGAGAGAGAGAAAGGACCCGAGAAAATATTAGAAGAGATTATAGTCGAAAACTTCCCTAACATGGGAAAGTAAATAGCCACCCAAGTCCAGGAAGCACAGAGAGTCCACACAGGATAAACCCAAGGAGAAACACGTCGAGACACATAGTAATCAAATTGGCAAAAATTAAAGACAAAGAAAAATTATTGAAAGCAGCAAGGGAAAAACGACAAATAACATACAAGGGAACTCCCATAAGGTTAACAGCTGATTTCTCAGCAGAAACTCTACAAGCCAGAAGGGAGTGGCATGATATACTTAAAATGATGAAAGGGAAGAACCTACAACCAAGATTACTCTACCTGGCAAGGATTTCATTCATATTCGATGGAGAAATCAAAAGCTTTACAGACAAGCAAAAGCTAAGAGAATTCAGCACCACCAAACCAGCTCTACAACAAATGCTAAAGGAACTTCTCTAAGTGGGAAACACAAGAGAAGAAAAGGACCTACAAAAACAGACCCCCAAAAATTAAGAATATTGTAATAGGAACTCACATATCGATAATTACCTTAAACGTGAATGGATTAAATGCTCCAACCAAAAGAAACAGGCTTGCTGAATGGATACAAAAACAAGACCCATATATATGCTGTGTACAAGACACCCACTTCAGACCTAGGGACACATTCAGACTAAAAGTGAGGGGATGGAAAAAGATATTCCATGCAAATGGAAATCAAAAGAAAGCTGGAGTAGCAATAACTCATATCAGATAAAATGGACTTTAAAATAAAGAATGCTACAACAGCCAAGGAAGGACACTACATAATGATCAAGGGATCAATTGAAGAAGAAGATATAACAATTATAAATATATATGCACCCAACATAGGAGCACCTCAATACATAAGGCAATTGCTAACAGCTATAAAAGAGGAAATCGACAGTAACACAATAATAGTGGAGGACTTTAAAACCTCACTTACACCAATGGACAGATCATCCAAACAGAAAATTAATAAGGAAACACAAGCTTTAAATGACACAATAGACTAGATAGATTTAATTGATATTTATAGCACATTCCATTCAAAAACAGCAGATTACACTTTCTTCTCAAGTGCGCACAGAACATTCTCCAGGTTAGATCACACCTTGGGTCACAAATCAAGCCTCAGTAAACTTAAGAAAACTGAAATCATATCAAGCACCTTTTCTGACCACAACGTTATGAGATTAGAAATAAATTACAGGGAAAAAACATAAAAAATACAAACACATGGAGGATAAACAATACATTACTAAATAACCAAGAGGTCACTGAAGAAATCAAAGAGGAAATCAAAAAATACCTAGAGACAAATGACAATGAAAACACGATGATCCAAAACCTATGGGATGCAGCAAAAGCAGTTCTAAGAGGGAAGTTTATAGCTATACAAGCCTACCTCAAGAAACAAGAAAAATCTCAAATAAACAATCTAACCTGACACCTAAAGGGACTAGAGAAAGAAGAAGAAACAAAACCCAAAGTTAGCAGAAGGAAAGAAATCATAAAGATCAGAGCAGGAAATAAAATAGAAACAAAGAAAACAATAGCAAAGATCAATAAAACTAAAAGCTGGTTCTTTGAGAAGATAAACAAAATTGATAAGCCATTAGCCAGACTCAACAAGAAAAAGAGGGAGAGGACTCAAATCAGTAAAATTAGAAATGAAAAAGGAGACGTTACAACAGACACTGCAGAAATACAGAGCATCTTAAGAGACTACTACAAGCAACTCTATGCCAATAAAATGGACAACCTGGAAGAAATGGACCAATTCTTAGAAAGGTATAACCTTCCAAGACTGAACCAGGAAGAAATAGAAAATAAGAACAGACCAATCACAGTAATGAAATTGAAACTGTGATTAAAAATCTTCCAACAAACAAAAGTCCAGGACCAAGTGGCTTCACAGGTGAATTCTGTCAAACATTTAGAGAAGAGCTAACACTCATCCTTCCAAACTCTTCCAAAAAATTGCAGAGGAAGGAACACTCCCAAACTCTTTCTATGAGGCCACCATCACCCTGATACCAAAACCAGACAAAGATACTACAAAAAAGGAAAATTACAGACCAATATCACTGATGAATATAGATGCAAAAATCCTCAACAGAATACTAGCAAACAGAATCCAACAACACATTAAAAGGATCATACACCACGATTAAGTGGGATTTATCCCAGAGATGCAAGGATTCTTCAATATATGCAAGTCAATCAAAGTGATACACCATATTAACAAATTGAAGAATAAAAACCATATGATCATCTCAATAGATGCAGAAAAAGTTTTGACAAAATTCAACACCCATTTATGATAAAAACTCTCCAGAAATGGGCATAGAGGGAACCTACCTCAACATAATAAAGGCCATATACGACAAACCCACAGCAAACATCATTCTCAATGGTGAAAATCTGAAAGCATTTCCTCTAAGATCAGGAACGAGACAAGGATGTCCACTCTCACCAGTATTATTCAACATAGTTTTGGAAGTCCTATCCACGGCAATCAGAGAAGAAAAGAGAAATAAATGGAATACAAATTGGAAAAGAAGTAAAACTGTCACTGTTTGCAGATGACATGATACCATACATAGAGAATCCTAAAGATGCTACCAGAAAACTACTAGAGCTAATCAATGAATTTGGAAAATTTGCAGGATACAAAATTAATGCACAGAAATCTCTTGCATTCCTATACACTAATGATGAAAAATCTGAAAGAGAAATTAAGGAAACACTCCCATTTACCATTGCAAAAAAAAGAATAAAATAAGTAGGAGTAAAACTACACAGGGAGACCAAAGACCTGTATGCGGAAAACTGTAAGACACTGATGAAAGAAATTAAAGATGATACCAACAGATGGAGAGATATTCCATGTTCTTGGATTGGAAGACTCAATATTGTGAAAATGACTATACTACCGAAAGCAATCTACAGATTCAGTGCAATCCCTATCAAATTACCAATGGCATTTTTTACGGAACTAGAATAAAAAATCTTAAAATTTGTATGGAGACACAAAAGACCCCAATAGCCAAAGCAGTCTTGAGGGAAAAAGACGGAGCTGGAGAAATCAGACTCCCTGACTTCAGACTACACTACAAAGCTACAGTAATCAAGCCAATATGGTACTGGCACAAAAACAGAAACATAGATCAATGGAACAAGATAGAAAGCCCAGAGATAAGCCCACACACCTATGGTCAACTAATCTATGACAAAGGAGGCAAGGATATACAATGGAGAAAAGACAGTCTCTTCAATAAGTGGTGCTGGGAAAACTGGACAGCTATATGTAAAGAATGAAATTAGAACACTCCCTAACACCATACATAAAAATAAACTCAAAATGGATTAGAGACCTAAATGTAAGACCGGACACTATAAAACTCTTAGAGGAAAACATAGGAAGAACACTCTTTGACATAAATCACAGCAAGATCTTTTTTGATCCACCTCCTAGAGTAATGGAAATAAAATAAAAAATAAACAAATGAGACTTAATGAAACTTCAAAGCTTTTGCACAGCAAAGGAAACCATAAACAAGATGAAAAGACAGTCCTCAGAATTCGAGAAAATATTTGCTAACTAATCAACGGACAAAGGATTAATCTCCAAAATATATAAACAGCTCATGCAGCTCAATATTAAAAAAAGAAACAACCCAATCCAAAAATGGGCAGAAGACCTAAATAGACATTTCTCCAAAGAAGACATACAGATGGTCAAGAGGCACATGAAAACCTGCTCAACATCACTAATTATTAGCAAAATGCAAATCAAAACTACAATGAGGTATCACCTGACACCAGTTAGAATGGGCATCATCAGAAAATCTACAAACAACAAATGCTGGAGACGGTGTGGAGAAAAGGAAACCCTCTTGCACTGCTGGTGTGAATGTAAATTGATACATCCACTATGGAGAACAGTATGGAGGTTCTTTAAAAAACTAAAAGTAGAACTGCCATATGACTCAGCAATCCCACTACTGGGCATATACCCAGAGAAAACCATAATTTAAAAAGACACATGCACCCCAATGTTCATTGCAGCACTATTTACAATAGCCAGGTCATGGAAGCAACTTAAATGCCCATCAACAGACGAATGGATAAAGAAGTTGTGGTACATATATACAATGGAATATTACTGAGCCATAAAAAGGAACGAAATTGGGTCATTTTTTGAGACGTGGATGGATCTAGAGACTGTCATACAGAGTGAAGTAAGTCAGAAAGAGAAAAACAAATATCGCATATTAATGCATATATGTGGAACCTAGAAAAATGGTACAGATGAACCAGTTTGCAGGGCAGAAATTGAGACACAGTTGTAGAGAATAAACGTATGGACACCAAGTGGGTAAAGCGGCAGGGGGTTGGGGGGGGTGGTGTGATGAATTGGGCAATTGGGATTGGCGTGTATACACTGATGTGTATAAAATTGATGATTAAGAAGAACCTGCTGTATAAAAAAATAAATAAAATATAATTCAAAAATTCAAGAAAAAAATAAAAGAGACGTGGATTCTGCAGTGGGAGTTAGTACTAAAAATAGCAATTAAATCAAATTTGTTAATTATGTTAACAAAATCTTCTATATCCTTAAAAAAAACAAAACAAAACAAAACAGAAAACAAAAGCAGCAGAATACACATTCTTTTCAAGTGTACATGGAACATTCTCCAGGATAGATCACATGCTCAATCAAAAAACAAGTCTCTGTGAATTTAAGAAGATTGAAATCAATTAAGCATCTTTTCTGCACAACATTGTGAGACTAGGAATCATCTAAAAGAAAAAAACTGCAAAAAACACAAATAAGTGAAACAATGCTACTGAACAATATGCTACTAAACAATTAATGGGTCACTGAAGAAATCAAAGAGAAAATTTAAAAATTCCTGGAGACAAATGAAAATGAAAACAACCATCCAAAATCTACAGGATGCAGCAAAGCAGTTCTAAGAGGGAAGTTTATAGCAATATAGCAATAACAGCCTATCTCAGGAAAAGAAAAATCTCAAATAAACAACCTAACCTTTTACATAAAGGAATTAGAAAAAGAACAAAATAAATCCAAGGTTAGTAGAAAGAAAGAAATAATACAGATCAAAGCAGAAATAAATGAAATAGAGACTAGAAATATAATAGAAAAGATCAATACAACCAAAGACTGATTCTTTGAAAAGACACAAAATTGATACACCTTTATCCAGACTCTTCAAGAAAAAGAGAGAGGGCTGAAATTAATAAATTTGAAAATAAAAAATGAGAAGTTACAACTGACACCACAGAAATACAAAGGATCATAAGAGATTAATATGAACTTTTATATATCAATAAAATAGACATCCTAGAAGAAATAAATAAATTCCTTGAAATGTACAATTTCCCAAGACTGAATCAGGAAGAAAGAGAAAATATGAACGGACCAATTACCAGTAATAAAATTGAATTGATAATAAAAAACAAAGTTCCAGGACCAGATGGTTTCATAGGTGAATTCTACCAAACATTTAAAGAAGAGTTAACCTATCCATCTCAAACTATTCCAAAAAATTGCAGAGGATGGAACACTTCTGAATTCATTTTACAAGTCCAGCATCACCCTAATACCAAAACCAAAGACACTACAAAAAAGAAAATTATCGGCCAATATCACTGATGAACATAGATGCAAAAATCCTAATAAAAAATTAGCAAGCCGACTTTGACAATACATTAAAAGAATCATACACCATAATCAGGTGAGATTTACCCCAGGGATGCAAGAATGGTTCAATATCTTCAAATCAATCAATGTGATACACCACAGTAACAAATTGAAGAATAAAAATCATATAATCATCTCAATAGATGCAGAAAAAGCTTCTGACAAAATTCAACATCCATTTATGATAAAACTCTCAACAAAGTGGGTATAGAGGGAACATACCTCAACATAATAAAGGCTACACATGACAAGCCCACAGCTAACATCAAACTCTATGATGAAAAGCTGAAAGCACTTACTCGAAAATCAGAAACAAGACAAGGATTCTTCTCTCACCACTATTATTCAACATAGTATTGGAAGATCTAGCCACAGTATCAGACAAGAAAAAGAAATAAAAGGAATCCAAATTGGAAAAGAAGAAGTAAAAGTGTCACATGATACTATAATAGAAAATCCTAAAGATGGAACCAAAACACTATCAGAACTCATCAATGAATTTGGTAAAGTTGCAAGATACAAAGGTAATACATGGAAATCTTTTGCATTTCTATACACTACCAGTGAACTATCAGCAAGAGAAATTAAGAAAACAATCCCATTTACCATCGCACAAAGAAGAATAAAATACCTAGGGATAAACCTAAGTAAGGAGATCAAAGAACTGTACTCTAAAAGCATAAGACACTGACGAATGCAACTGAGGATGACATAAACAGATGGAAAGATACACCATGTTCATGGATTTGAAGAATTAATATTGTTAAAGTGACCATACTGCCCAAGGCAATCTACAGATTCAGTGCAATACCTATCAAAATACTAATGGCATATTTCATAGAACTAGAAAAAATAATTCTAAAATGTATATGGAAACACAAAAGACCCTGAATAGACAAAAGAGAAAGAACAAAACTGGAGGTATCACTCTCCCTGATTTCAAGCAATATTATAAAGCTACAAGCATCAAAACAGTGTGGTTCTGCCACAAAAAAGACACATAGATCAATGGAACAGAATAGAAAGCCCATAAATAAGATCAAACTTATATGGTCAGTTAATCTATGACAAAATAGGCAAGAATATACAATGGGGAAGAGACAGCTTCTTCAATAAATTGTGTTTGGAAAACTGGACAGCTACATGCAAAAAAATCAAACTGGACTACTTTCTCACACCATATATAAAATAAACTCAAAGTGATTAAAGATGTAATCATAAAACCATAAAACTTCGAGAAGAAAACATAGGCAGTATGCTCTTTGACATTGGTTTTAGCAATATTTTTTTAGATATGTCTCCTCCAGCAAGGGAAACAAAAGCAAAAATAAACCAGTGGGACTACATAAAACTAAAAAGCTTTGGCACAGTGAAGAAATCTATCAACAAAATGAAAAGGCTGCCTACTGAATGGGATATGATATTTGTAAATGATATATCTGATACTAAGGGGTTAATATACAAATATACAAAGAACTCACACAACTCAACATCAAAATATAAACCACCTGATTGAAAAACGGGCAGAGGACAAGAACAGACATTTTTCCAAAGAAGACATACAGAGGGCCAACAGGCACATGAAAAGATGCTCAACATCACTAATCGTCAGAGAAATTCAAATCAAAACCACAATGAGATATCACCTCACTCATGTCAGAATGGCTATTCTCTAAAAGACAACAAATAAAAAGTGTTGGCCAGGATGTAAAGACAAAGGAACCCTCATGTACTGTTGGTTCAAACGTAAATTGGTGCAACCACTATGGAAAACAGTATGGAAGTTGCTCAAAAATTTGAAAATAGAACTCCATATTATCCAGCAATTTTCCTCCTCGGTATTTACCTGAAGAAAACTAAAACACTAATTTGAAAGGATATATGCACTCCTTTGTTCATTTTAGCATTATTTACAATAGCCAAGATATGGAAGCAACCTAAGTGTCCACTGATAGATGAATGGATAAAGAAGAAGTGGTATGTACACACAATGGAATACTCAACCATAAAAAATAAAATCTTGCCATTTATGACAACATGGATGAACCTAGAAAATATTATGCTAAGTGAAATAAGTCAGATAGAGAAAGACAAATACTGTATGATTTCACTTATATGGGGAACCTAAAAAACAAAACAAATGAACAAACATGACAAAACAGAAATGGAGTCAAAGATACAGTGAATAAACAAGTGGTTGCCAGAGGGAAAGGGGGTTAAGGGGAGGAGAGAGTAAATAACTGTGTAGTATCTTTGTATGGTAACAGACAGTAACTAGACTTATCGTGGTGATCATTTTGAAATGCATAGAGATATTGAATCACTATGTTAATATGTTAAGTACCAGGAATTAACATAGTGTTGTAGGTAAATTACACTTCCAAAACTAACTAACTAATTAACTAACTACTTCGTAGAAAAAGAGATCAAATTTTGATTACCAGAGGTGGGATGTGGGGGGAGGGGGAATTGAATGAAGGAAGTTAAAAGGTACAAACCTTTAGTTACAAGATAAATAAGTACTAGGGATGTAATGTACTTACTGTGGTTATCATGTCATGATTTATGTAAGTCAAATCATTTTGCTGTACACCTTAAACTTATACGGTGCTATATAAGCCATTTATATCTCAATAAAACTGGAAGAAATAAAAGAATATTAAAAAATATGGCTAAAAGGAAAAGAAACAAAGTTTCTAGCAGTCCCAATCCAAAATAGTCCTCTGAGTAATGGAAAATTGGTTGTATAAAAGCTCATAAGCATATACCGTTAATCTGTTTCGTTTTCCCATTTAGCTTATATGCTGCTTGAAGGAAGAAAACAATATTTATAACTTCATAGTGCTTTCTATAATGGTATACACACAATGCAAATTAGTAAATATTTTCTGAAGCAATATAGCAAACTGTCCACCATATTTGGTGTTACTTTTTCATAATATAGATTCGTCATGGGGATATGGCTACCAGGCTTGGGACTGCATTTCCCATCCTCCTTTGCAACTAGAAGGGGCCACGTGACTATTTCTCACATTAGAATGTGTGTTCAAATGATTATCACTGCAGGGTTGAAGTGGTAAAGAAGAGAGTGTGTTTGCTCCATGCGCTCTCGCTTTCTGAGGACTCTGGATTCAGACTATGAGGCCCTGAGGGATGTGGAGACATGTAACAAAAGGAGCACGAGCCTGCCTCAGTCACCACCAGGATCACTCACACTGAACTGTGAGGGAGCAATAAACTTTCATAACTCAATACTGATATAGAAAATTATATATATTGTTTTTATATGGAATTATATATATATGATTATATATACATATATATTTGTATGTATATATCTCTCTCAATAAAGATATTGAAAATTTGGGGTTTATTTGTTATAGTGGCTAATAATCATCCAACGAATATAACATTCATTTTTCATTCATATGCCCTGGAATCCCCCCTAATCCCCAGCAAATTTGAGTTGCTCTCGACATAAAGCCTAATTCATGACTCCCCTGCTAACTTTGACTTTTATCCTTATTTCAAATTTCAACCTCTGATAGCTTAAATATCTAAACTCTGGCACCTTAAGTATTTAAGGTTTTGACAGGCCATGTGTTAACAAATCTAGTGGAATATTAGTTATGTTGGCATTTTTATAATTTTCTTTTGGCATATCAAGACAGGATGATGCAAGACCACAATATTGTTGTCTTATTCTTGTGATGTATTTCTGTAGATTGTTGCTCAGAGTGATTATAGACTTGATATTTTGGTTCATAACTACTCTGTGGCCTGTCATGACAGTCAGCAGCCTGCTGTTTGAGTTAGAAAAGTTATTGTCTTCTGTTTTTCCAGATTTTCTCTGTATTAGGAAAGCCATGGTATTTATAAACATGTCTGAATGAAAACCAAACCAAACCAAACAAATCAAAACAAATCATCCAAAACAGAAGGTTTTGTTTGGATGGTGAAAAGACTAAAAATCAAAGAGTAAATTACTTTAAATTGGTATCTTTCAACTATAATTTCACAACATTGTTGTTTGGAGCATTTTTATGTCATATTTTCAAACATATTTTCTTCTTTACAATGGTAAAATAACGGTCATTTGGTCTTTTTCAAATCTGAGTTGTTTTGTGCAATAACACAACTGTTCATCACTGGATGTGTTACTAGAAAAGCCCAGAACAATTAAATCTACTTTATTTTAAACACTCTGTGCTTTTGCAACACTGCAAATAAAAACCATCTTCCAAACCTGCTCTGACAACTTCCATAATAGCTTGAAATTCTAAATTAAAAAATGTCAAACTATGCTATGTGCATAATTAAAATGATTTAAATATTTTCATCTTTTTATATGAAGGGAGTCTAAGCCATTTGCTACCCATCACATATCGATCAGAAACTATATCATTTATTCTGGTGACTGTCACTTTAATTGAGAGCATAAATGGTATTGTGCAGTGTAAGAGAGGAGAAGGTAGAAACCTAGGTTTGAGTTTCAGTCCTGACACTCACCTAGAGTCATGACCTTGAGGACGTTATCTAAACTTTCTGAGTCAATTTTTTTTTACCTGTAAAATGGTGGATTAGAAATAATGCATATAAATAATGTCTGGCACATAGAGTTGCTCAATCATGACCACAATTAACTCTTTTATCTCTTCATTACATATGTAAGTCTTGCCATGTGAGAGATGCTTAAATTCCATAAATTTAATGATTTTTAAAAATGTTTTAGAATCAGAAAGAGTGACAGTGTCAGGAAGAATTTTTTATCAGCCAGCTTTTATCACAGCAATGCTATGTAACAAATGATCTCAAAATAGAGTGACTGACAACAATGGGAATTTATTGTCATGCTCTGAGGTCTGCAGGTCAACGGGTAGATCTGATTTAGGATGGGTTCATCTGTGCAGGTCTGGCTTAGGTGGCAAGCTCCAGGCTGTGCATTAGGTTCACATGGGCTCAATGTGCCTTACATCTGGGGCCCAATTGAAAAGAGCAGCATCTAATTGGGGTGAGCTTTTCTCATGCTGGATCACCAAGCACAAGAAGCCAGACAAAACATTCTGGCACATCTGCTAATATTTCAATCAGTGAAGTGGAAAAGTATATCGTCAGCCCTAGGTATCTGTGGATGTGGAATCTGTGAATACACAGGCCAATTATGTTGTGCCATTTTATAAAAGGGACTTGAGCATCCTCGAATTTTGGTATCCCTGGACAGTCCTGGACTCAATCCCCTGTGAATATTGAGGGACAACTGTGCTCACAATGGCTTGGAAGTTGAGGAAATGTTTGTGGAACACTCAAAGTATCAGCTATTTCAGAGTACAGAGTTTAGAAGAAAGAATAAAATAGTTTTAGGTCATCAGAACAGAAGAATCAAACAGAGGGTGTTGCTAGACTTTAGTCACAGTTTAGAAGAAATAGAATGAGATGAGAAAGAGAAGGAAGAGAGAAAAAAGGTTAAAGGCAGTTCTGAGGACGGATATGCAATAACACTAAAGAGACAAATTTGTCCTCAATAGAAATGACTTTAAAAGCAGCAGTTAGTTTTGAAAAGTAGCATATTTAGCTTCATCACAGGCAGAGCACAGTTATTAAAATGGGCTTATGTGTGTTCAGTATTCTGACTTATTCAGGCACAAGCCAGTTACTCTTGTATCATCTCTGAAAAAGATACATTATTCTTGCAATAAAATGTAAGGTGAACTGAAAACCAGGAGAATGATTTGCTTAAATGAAATAAACTGTTTCCGCACAATGTTAAAACCATTTTGTCAATGTCTATTTCTATGAAACAAATATACTTATATCTAATAACTCAATTAAAACAGATCTATCAGAATACTCATCTTTAATAAATTATTAGCTTTAGTTTCATTATTGTGTATGCTGTGTTTTTTTAAAACAGTACTTTAAAAATATTTATTCATTCAGACTTTTCATAAGCTCAGATTGAGTCTCCTGAATAGACTGGATGAATCTAATTTTATAAGAAAAAATTACAATTAACTTTCATTTAAGTGTTCAATCAACAAATTATCTAGATGAAGATACACAGATGAATTAAAAATAAGAATCCCTGCCCTGAAGAAGTTCAGAAAAAATTAATATATGATTTTATACAATATGTTAGGAGTTACAGTTGGAGAATACACAAAATATACAAAGTCATTTGCAGTACATACATAGGAAGTGAAAGTGTCATCAATATGGTGGTATTTGAGCTGACTTGTAAGGATCAGTAGAGGTTGCTTAGGTAAGGGTTGGTAAGGGACATTCAGATAGAGGGAACAATGCATGTGGAAGGGCACAGAGACTGACAGATGATAGCAATTGTGGGAGATGAGTCATCCAGCGTGGCTGGAGCTGTATCCATTTTGCAGGGAAGTGGTAGGAGACATGGTTGGAAGCATAGTTTGGAGTCAGGATGAACAAACACATTAGTCATGCTGTTTGCCCTTCCTACAGCCCTTCTTAGACTCTCAGCTGCCCCAAGATGACCAATCATTTCTAGGCTCACAAAAATTTGAAAACTGTTTCTCTTAGGAGCTAGAATTGAGAACACATGTAGGGAATTTTAGGACAGCCATTTGCTTTCATAAGCATGAAGAATCAGCAGAAAAAGTCAGTCTTCAGAGACAGAATGAAATAGACATAGTGAGAAGAAGGGACAAAAGTCAATGTGGGTGTAGGAAATGAAAAAACAAGGCAGCTGCTTTGGATCATAATGCTTCCCAGACCCTCATTCTGGGAACCTGTGAGTCCAGCGGTACTTTTGGCCTTGAACTTCTGGAGAGTGTTCTTTGGTAAGTTAGCTCATCTTTAATTAGATTCAACCAAATCCTCTTCCTAAGTCAATTTCAAACTTTGACAGGTGAGTGGTAGGAAAAAAATTAAATATTATAATTGTAATAATATTATAATAACAATAATGATGATAACACACACTGTGTGTTACTGGGTATCAAGTTACCATGTGAGCATACTTCAAAGGTATTAACTCATGAATCCTCCAAATAATTGATGTGTCAGGTACTATTTATTACTAAACTCAATTTTTGTGAATGATTAGACTAAACTGAAATATGATTACTACCAGTCTAACCTAAGGTTGATGTGCCAATCAACAACAAAGCCCATTAGAAAGACTAATGTATTGGAAACGGGTGAGAGCCTCCAGTTAGGAGGCTGCTCTAACACAGGCAAGACGTGGGCTGGCATGGACTGAATGAGATGGACGGAGTGGACTGGGGTAGTGGTAGTGGGGATGGTGGGAAGATGACTGATTCAGGAGATACTTAGAAAATCAAATCAATAGGACTAGGATGTGGAAAGAGGGAGAGTAGTCAAGGAGTTTTCCCAGATTTCTGGCTAGAATAAGAGGTAGGTGGTGGTGCTAGCTCGTTGTCCTGAAAGAGTGGACACTTTAGTTGAGGGTCAAAGTGTCTGGATGCAACACTGCCTTTCTCACTGTAATCTCTTCAGGTCTGAGACTGAGCCCCTCGCTGTATCCACTACCTGTCTCGCTCCTCAGTTCACTGCAGTCTTTCCTCTCTCCACTTTACATCCCAGAATTTGGGAAGCTTATAGATTATAGATAGACCTAGATCTATCTATCTATCTATCTATCTATCATCTATCTATTATCTATCTATTATCTATCATCTATCTATCTATCTATCTAATCTATCTATCTATCTATGTTCTCCTCCTCCTCCTTTTCCTTCATCATCATAATCATCAATCTTCTCCAAAATCTATTACTGTATCTTCCCCTTTCCCCAGATACCTAGACAGTTAAAACTCAAAAAATATGGAGTTATACTTCATCCCACCCACTCTTTTCTGTCATTCTGTTTTGACATCCCTCATTGAGGCAGTGAAGAGAATGTTGTCCTAACTGAAAGGTGGAAAGGCCAAGAGGAAGGAGAAACTCGTGGAAACAAGTAACATAAGGCATAACACTTTAAAATACAATCTTGCCACAATAGTTTCTTTGCCAGGGGTGTTGTGGAGAAGAGCTAATTGATGCTAGCATAAGAAACAAGTAAAGGGTGGAGAAGTAAGTTATAAGAAAGATAAATATACCTTCTTTTAAGCAGTTTCCATTAAAAATGAATAGACAATAGGCCACAGTTAGAGCATGAAACTCAGTGAGGTCAAAGCTTTAGCTTGAGTGAAACTGGCAAAGATTAGGACATGACTGCCCCTACATGCATTTCTTCCTGAAGCCCCATTTCCTGCTCCTTTATCACCTCTGCTTTTTCCTGACTCAGCTTCCCAACTCATACTCAGCTCTTGCACCCTCCATCCTAGTATCTTTGGTCAACATTGCCTCACCCTTTGACCCATTGACTTAATTTTTAGGCTATTTTTAACATTTGCTCTCTATTGTTTGTTTTTTTTTTTTGTAACTTATTCAGGTTTCTGGATTCTGTCCTGCTGTACCTTACTCTGTAGGTAAAATACAACAAAGCCTTCTAGAAAGTCATCCATTCATTTGTGGTGTCCATACCTTTTGATCCAAATTTATGGTGAATTGTGATTATTTGGAATAGCTGTAAGTGAGGGCATTTTGGTTAACCTAAGCTTCTAGCTATTAGAGAGTTTTTCAATGGTCATCCCAGTCCTGCCTCCCTGTAACCAAAAAATGACTCTTCCTTTGCCCCTAACATCCAACTAGGGTGACCAACCATCTTGGTTTGCATAGGACTGTTCTAGTTTAAGCACTGAACCTCTCACATCCTCAGAAACTCCTCAGTCCCAGGCCAACTAGGACAATATATTTGTCATCTCTCTTTTCCATGATCACAAAACCTAGTTAAGGGACTTATTTTTTTCCTTTTCTCTGGATTATTTCAATAGCCTCCTAACTGGTCTCCAGTCATTTCTTATTAAAATCTGAATTGTCTTTTAACACCAGATTAATTTTCCTACAGGGCTGTTTTGGTAATGTCATTGCCTTGTTCAAATACTTTCAATGTCTCCCTTTTGCCCATCAAATGAAACTTAAATGCCTTAGGCTGGTATTTGATGTCCTCCATAATCTTTCACCAGCCAACCTTTCTTGTTTTTCTGTTGATGACTCAGAAGTCACTTCAATATATTTTAGAGCTTTGCAGTCATTATTATAAACAACTGTACTGTTTTTTTTTTTTAATTGAAATACTGAAGTGACTCAGCACAGATTTCTAGTTGATAAAATCTGGATAAAGCAACTCTTTTGTATATCTGTTCACATTTCTCTCTTTCCTAAATGCTTATGTTGAATTACAGAGTAGATCTTAAAAACAAATTTGTTTCTTTATAGGACAAATTCAGTTTTGAACAGTTGTTACAGCACATACAATAGGAAAATAACCATAAAACAATCTGGAAGTTGACAATTTTTTAGTAAGCCATGATTATTCTTCTAGTCATCCTTACTGATAAAAACTAAACCTGCTCTATAAATTATTATATTGTTATTTTCAAGGGGGTTCAATTAGTAATTACAACTTTTCTAAATTCTGCTTCATTGTTTCTTTTGTAGTTACAAAAATCTGACAGTCCTCAATTGTTTTATTTATTTAGCTTCATAGTCATTTTTTAATGCCTTAAGAAAATGTCCTCAGTGGGCCATAAAAACAATACCCTGTACATTTCCCTTCTCCATGACTGATAAAATGGTCTTCTTCACATGGAAGAATAACCAAGAGTTTTCTTCATTTTTTTCTAAGCTTCTTTTTTCTTTTCCTGGGATTTTCAGGCTGTTTCTTTTCCTCATAGTTAGTTTTATTGATGGGTTTACTTTTGCATGTTGAGGGGTTTTAGGGCATCTCTATTTATAACCCTTCGAGCTTGATCTAAACTCCTGAGGGGTTCCGCTTGTTCATCCACTGTTGCTCTCCTCCTTGTAAAGACTTTGGAGTAAATCCAGTATTGCCCTTCAAAGCAGGCAAGTGGCTATTAACAGTGCTTGGTACTTGCTAACATACATACTGTCATCCATCATCTCTTTGTCCTTTTGTTATTCAGATGCCAACAATCTCAGCACTGGTCTCTGCTGTGACTTTTCCTCTATTTTAGGTGCATTTCTCATTAAGAACAAAAATGTGTAAACATCTTGTACTTTAATATGAATTGACTGTTTAAAAAAAATTCTTAGATTGGCATTGTGTTTCAAATGAAAATGTCTTTGAGTTATATATACTTTCATTTTTTTAAGACTGCTTTATTAGAGTAAAAGTTTCTATCAGTTACCTACCTCTTTCCTACTTTCTTCAGTAATAACAACCTATAAATCTCTAGAACTAAATATCACATATTGACATGGAATAGGGGCTTTTGAGTCTGTGACAGCTTTAAAACATGGTCACGAATGCGACACTTCTGCCATCAAGAGGTGGGGTCTAGGTTCCCTCCCCTTGAATCTAGGTAGGCTTGTGACTCTTTTGACCAATGTAGAAAGATTAAAATGACACTATGTGACTGCAAAGTCTAGGTTATAAAAGACCATGCAGCTTCTGTCTTGTTTTCTGGAACACTTGGAGCCTTGAGCCACAATGCTAGATGTCTGATTATCCTGAAGAAGCCATGCTTTGAGGAAGCTCATGAGACTTGGAAAGGCCACATTCAGGCATTCAAGTTGACAATCCCCCAGCTAAGCCCAGTTTTTGAGTATCCCCTGACAAGGCACCAAATATGTGAATGGATTGAATTTTCCATATACTGACTGCTCCCACACATGTATAGTCTTCCCCATTATCAGCATCACTCAACAGAATGGTGCATTTTTTCCCAAGGATGAACCCACAGTGACACATCATAATCACCCAAAGTCCATAGTTTACATTAGGATTCACGCATGGCGTTATATTTATTTGGGGTCTATTTCTTGCCTCTCTAATCTGTTGTATTGATCTATTTGTCAAATCTTTCGCCAATACCACACTGTCATAACTACTGTAGCTTTACAGTAAGCCTTTTTTTTTTTAATTGAAGTATAGTAGATTTACAATGTGTAAATTTTTACAGTGAGTCCTGAAGATGAATATAGCATCAGTCCTCCCACTTTATTCTTCTCCTTCAATGTTGTGCTGACTATTCTGGGTCTTTTAGCTTTCCATATAAACTTTAGAATCAGTTTGTTGATATCCAGAAAATAATTTGCTGGGATATTGACTGGGATTGCATTGAATTTATAGATCCAGTTGGGAAGAGCTGACATCTTTACAACACTGAGCCTTCCTATCCACGAACAAGAAATAGTCCTCTATTTATTTAGCTATTCTTTGATTTTGTTCATCAAAATTTTGTAGTTTTCCTCACACAGGTCTTGTATACATTTAGTTAGATTCATACCTAAGTAATTCTTTTTTTGGTGCTAATGTAAATGGAACTGTGTTTTTAATATCAAATTCCACTTATTCATTTATGGCATATAGGAAAGCAATTTACCTTTGTACATTAACCTTGTATCCTGAAAAGTTGCTATAATTGCTTATTAGTTCCAGGAGATTTTTGGTCAATTCTTTCAGGTTTTCTACATAGATGATCATGTCATCTGTGAATCAAGACAGTTCTATTACCTCCTTCCTAATCTGTATAACTTTTATTTCTTTTTCTTGCATTATTTTATTAGGAAGGACTTCTGTATAATGTTGAAAAAGAGTGGTGAGAGGGGACATCCTTGTCTCATACCTGATCTTAGTGGGAAAGCTTTGAGTTTCTCACCATTAAGTTTGACGTTAGCTGTAGACTTTTTGTAGATAGTCTTTTTCAAGTTAAGTTCCTTTCTATTCCTAGTTAACTGAGAGCTTTTATCATAAATGGGTGTTGGATTTTGTCAAATGGGGTGTTTTTTATACGACAATACTTCTGAGTGTCAGATGTGATTAGATTATTTAATTTCTAGTTTTCAGTTTCCTTATCTGTAAAAAGAAGATGATAATGATGCCTTTGTTGTTGACTTTTTTTTTTTTTTTTTTTTAAATTTTTATTTATTTATTTATGGCTGCATTGGGTCTTCGTTTCTGTGCAAGGGCTCTCTCTAGTTGTGGCAAGCGGGGGCCACTCTTCATCGCGGTGCGCGGGCCTCTCACTATCGTGGCCTCTCCTGTTGCGGAGCACAGGCTCCAGATGCGCAGGCTCAGTAGTTGTGGCTCACGGGCCCAGCTGCTCCGTGGCATGTGGGATCTTCCCAGACCAGGGCTCGAACCCATGTCCCCTGCATTGGCAGGCAGATTCTCAACCACTGCGCCACCAGGGAAGCCCTGACTTTTTTAAAATATAATTTTATAAGAGAATGCATGTAATAGTGCCTGAGGCATAAGGGCTCAGTAAATACTAGCCATTATTACTATTACAGGCAATAATAATAAACATTCTTTCGCTTTTTAGTGAGACTAACAGTTGCTTTAAAAAATTATGGTAAAGTACACATAATATAAAGTTTACCTTCCTAACCTTTTTTTTCCATACACAGTTCAGTAGTATTACCAGTCTCCAGAATTCTTCTCATCTTACAAAACTGAAACTCTACACACATTAAACAATTCCCATTCTCCCTTTCCTCTAGCCCTTGGAAACCACCATTCTACCTTCTGTTTCTATGAGTTTTACTACTCTTGATATCTCTTATAAGTGGAATCATATAGTATTTGTCTTTTTGTGACTGGATTATTTCACTTAGCATGATGTTCTCAAGGTTCATTCATGTTGAAGCACGTGTCAGAATTTCCTTCCTTTCTGAGGTTAAATGTTATTCCATTTTATGTTTATCCATTTATCCATTAATGAACACTTCGTTGTTTCTATCTTTTGGCTATTGGGAATAATGTTGCTATAAACATAGGTGTACAAATCTATCTTTGAGACCTTGCTTTCAAATTCTTTGGGTACATATCATGAAGTAGAATTGCTATACCTTATGATACTTCTATTTTTTATTAACATCTTTATTGGAGTATAATTGCTTTACAATGTTGTGTTAGTTTCTGTTGTATAACAAAGTGAATCAGCTATATGTATGCATATATCCCCATATCCCCTCCCCCTTGCATCTCCCTCTTACGCTCCTTATCCCACCCCTCTAGGGGGTTGCAAAGCACCGAGCTGATCTCCCTGTGCTATGCAGCTGCTTCCCACTAGCTATCTATTTCACATTTGGTAGTGTATATATGTCAATGTTACTCTCTCACTTCATCCCAGCTTACCCTTCCCCCTCCCCGTGTCCTCAAGTCCATTCTCTACGTCTGTGTCTTTATTCCTGTTCTGCCCCTAGGTTCATCAGAACCATTTTGTTTTAGATTCCATATATATGTGTTAGCATACGGTATTTGTTTTTCTCTTTCTGACTTACTTCACTCTGTATGACTGACTCTAGGTCCAACCGCCTCACTATAAATAACTCAATTTCATTTATTTTTATGGCTGAGTAATATTCCATTGTATATATGTGCCACATCTTCTTTATCCATTCATCTGTCGATGGACACTTAGGTTGCTTCCATGTCCTGGCTGTTGTAAATAGTACTGCAATGAACATTGTGGTACATGACTCTTTTTGAATTATGGTTTTCTCAGGGTATATGCCCAGTAGTGGGATTGCTGGGTAGTTCTATTTTTAGTTTCTTAGGGAACCTCCATACTGTTCTCCATAGTGGCTGTATCAATTTACATTCCCACCAACAGTGCAAGAGGGTTCCCTTTTCTCCACATCCTCTCCAGCATTTATTGTTTGTAGATTTTTTGATGATGGCCATTCTGACCAGTGTTATTGAGTAACCAACATACTTCTTTATATAATGGCTGCAACATTTTATATTCCCACCAACAGTGCGCAAGGGTTCTAATTTCTTCACGTCCTCACCAACACTTGTTGTTTTCTGTTTTTTTTTTTTTTTGCTTGTTTTTGGTTTTTTTCTGGTAGTACCCATCCTAATGAGTGTAAGACAGTGTCTCTCGTTGTGGTTTTGGTTTGCATTTCCCTAATGATTATTGATGTTGAATATATTTTCATGTGCTTATCGACCATTTGTATCAGTTCTTTGGAGAAATGTCTTTTCCAGTCTTCACCCATTTTTAATTTTACACATATATATAATTAAATATATATAATATATATATATATATATATATATAATGTTCCCTCTATATTCTGTATATTATCCCACTTATCAGATATATGATTTGCAAAAATTTTCTTCTGTTCTGTGGGCTGCCTTTTCACTCTGTTAACTGTGTAATGGTTGCTTTTTAGCAAGTATCTTGATATATTATTAATTCAGTCAGAATCAAGTTTTGAAAATGAATCATCATAAATGTAAATATGACAGTAGAATTAACATTGAATCAGGGATGAGATGATTCTAATTTTAAATCAGGCTTCACTTTGAGATTCATAGAATAGATGGTTTTGGTGAGACAATCAAGTAAGCAAAGGAATCTTCCTTGCAAACATGACATATTTCCAGGAGTGAAGGATTCAGTTGTTGGGATTTTGTCAATCAGTGTCAACTCCCAGTGAAATGTATAGTATCCATCAAATGCAGTAGTGGTACCCTCACTGTAACTCACAGAGGCCACTGCACTGACTTCTACGCATCATGTCTTGCAACTTGTTGACTGAAAATCTCTGGAGTAACTGTTGAAGCTCTTGAGGTATATGCAGTAACTCAGTGTCGTAGTTATTGATCTTATTATTTTGGCTTCAGGTATTTATATATAGCAGGATGATCCATTTTTATTTTCTTTTAAGGAGTTCAGTTTACTTTTCTTTGGTGTTGCCTTGTAATTACATACCTCAAAGTATGCTTTAATTGATCACTTGAAGTTTTTTCTGTCCAGGTATCTATAAATCTCCATTACGCTTTCTTTAGCACAGATGCCTTAAATAAAGATTTATGTTCAGTTCAGACTTCTGGTTAGGAAATAACTTCTCTTTCAGCGAGGTAGAAATCAGCATGAGAATTCTGTGTAGGATTTTAGAAAAATAACAGGAATTTCCTGTGCAAGTTTAAAGGTCACTAACTTTTAGGCAAAGTCTTGACCTTTTTACACGTGAAATATAGGGAAGTAAGCTTAATATACACATTTTGGGGCACCAGTCAACAAAAAATATTACCAGAAATTAAAAATTTCATGCATTCTTCCATCTTCTAGAAGCAATTTGGTACCTGTTCTCCTGAACTTTTAAACACTAGATAGATGAGGATGATTTGTAAGATTGTGATTAAAGTTCTTACATGTATGCAGCCCAATTCTTAGTAGGTTCAATTTAATTCCTTTCTCTGGACCTGTAACATTCTTAAAGATGCATTAATTATACATTTATCTTGAGAAACTACTAGAAAGATATTAGGATCAGATATTTGTATGTTGGAAAGAGAGGCAATTGGAGCCAAGAAACCTGGATCCTAGGTCTGCTCTGTCAGCAATTATCTCTGTGACCGTAGGCAGGTCACTCATACTTTCATGCTGTCATTTTCCTAATTAATCTCAGCTCATTTAAGCCTCTGACATTCTATTTTCCTATATGTATAAAAAATTGTACAAAAAGGTAGGGAAAATGTTTTTCCATTTATATGCACACACACACACAACCTTCCTATCTTAACCTACCTCCTGTCAATTATTATCTCTGTCAACTCACCCTATTTTAAATAACAGTATACAAGCGGTGCTTACTTGCTTAATTATTTACATATCACACTCAGAGGGCACATCATGATGAATCCATTATGGATGTAGAATGGACAGAGTGAATGTATTATGGATCCTGTCCCTGACGTTCATAATTTCTGATGCATATCTGTATTACTCTGGCAGGGCATCAAGTAATAGTCAAATGCATCAAAATAAGAAAAAAGTAGTAATAGAAAATAAGGGAAAGTTACGACTTATACTCCAGTTTGATGTGGATATTAATTTAATCATGACAAAGCGGTCTGTGGCAATTCTCTTTTTGTCATTAATACCTAGATAATATCCAGAAGAAAATGACCAGAAAGGCAAAAGTGTTGAGAATTACTGACATATGTGGAAAGGTTAAAATAATTAGGATGTTTAGCCTGGATTGAGGAGTCTTGGGGGAGACAGATGACCATATACTCATAATCAAAGTGGTACCATTTAGATTTAGGGGGTAAAACTGAGATCAGAAGGTGGACTTTTGGTAAATTCAGTATAAACTTCATGGAAATGGAGTTTCATTCAATATGAGGAAAATATTTCTAACAATTTAAACAGTCTAATCATAGATTGGGTTGCCTTGTGAGACAGACCATTTCCATAACGGGCCTTGCTCAAGCAGAGGTCAGATCAGTAGACAAAGCTCAAGTGGCCTTCCAGGCAGATAACCTAAATAAAATGTGTCAGTTGGGGCAAATGAGTTGTGTGTATTCCATCTAAAGTTTGCCAGATCTTCTGATTTTTCTAAAGAGTCAGGAAATTGGGATTTTATGTTAGTTTCCTGATATACACATGTTGGCTTAAAACTTTTTTAGATACTCTATGGACTAAACAAGATCCACCTGGTTTGAGCACAGTCTGATCCATCTAGTTGGACCTCTGAACTCTATTTCTGATACCTATTAGCCAACCACAGAACTGGGTGTTTGGAAGGTCAAAACATGAAAAAGCTGGGGCATCAGGTCACCATACTTAAGGAATAAATAGTATTTACAATTAATGTAAAGTCGCTGTAGGTACTAAGTTATACATATGCATAACCATATAGGACTAAAGATTACCTCTCTCAATAAAATATGTTAATACAAGAAAAAACACAAGGCTGCCAACACTTCCACAGTCAATGCTTTCAAAGTAAACTATGTAAAGATAGAATGGGAGGGCGAAAACTTCAAGTAGATTCTGTAGATCTGCGTAGTGCTTCAGGAAATGAAGCCTGAGGATTCAAGGCCACCAACTTGGATTAGCATAACTCAAGAATCAGCTGTTGCTGTTTTCCTGATTTCTTCATCCTTATGAGGTCTTTTACTGTTTATAATTCTTTAAATTATTTTAAAAATAGGAAGTAGTTTTTTCCCCACTATTTAAATAAAATGGCACTATCTCACTTCCCACTGGGAGTCCAAAGTCTTTTCCAAGATTTCCACAAATCCTCAGGGCTTATTTTCTTAGTGCCCCTTTTTGTTCTGTGAACTTCTTCCTTTCACTTATATCTTGCAAACTTTTGCTCCTCTTAGGCCTGCATCAATCCAAATTTGGATCAGACAGTGTGGAAGTATCAGGACAGGTGCCATGTAAAGGTGGGAGAAGGGGAGTATAGCTGCTACTTAGTTCCAGCCAGTTGTTGAGATGCAGACCCTTTCTTTCCCATTGCATTATATACGAGGCAGTCTTTTTCATGGAGACTTGGAAGAGATAGAGGGAGATTATATCCAGAACAGTCTATAGCTTAATATTGAATATTAGACCTCCCACGGCTTAAAAGTTCCCCAGGCCCCCAGTGGAAATTTGTCATAGGCAATTTTCTTACCAATTCGTGTCACAGATTTCTAACATCTTGCCTGCTCCTTCTCTCCACTTCTTCATAGCCTTTCTGTCCCAACCTCCATAACTCAATTTCATGCTTCTTCATGAAATCCAACTCCTTACCCCTTTGTTGAACTCCCTCTAGTACTACCTTTGCCTATCCAAAACCTTATTCAATTACTCTAAACAAAGGTCCTACACTCTAAGTCTAGGCCTTTCAATCACACAACATACTGGCAGGATCTTTGAAATGACTCTTTCCTGTCACAGGATCCTATTCTTGGGTATAAGCTCCTCCCACAGTGTCCATGTAAGTGAAAAGCAGCCATCCATAGGTTTATCTTTCTCCCTGCTGTGAATTAAACTGTTCCCCTTAGACAGTAGGAATATAAAAAGTCAGCTGGTTTTGCTCTAAGTTGTACTTTTTCTTTTCTTTTCAATTATATGGAGGTAGTATATATGATTCTATTTTACAAACACTTTGAAGCAAATGGGGATTTCTGCTGCCTGAAGTCTGCTGAAAGTGGATGGTTCAGAGTAAGCCTTGGAAAGACTGGATACTGGGGCTAGCAGGAGAAGGTCCAAAGGGCAAACTTCAGCAGCAGACATCATGGGAGAATGGGGAAAGAGAATACAGACTTCTAGGTCTAGTAGAATAATAGTTGCCAAAATTGTTGTAGAGGTTGGAGAAATCTTTCTCTTTTTCTCCCCATCTTTTTGCTTTAGCCCAAAGAGGGAAGACTCACTCATCCTTTTTCCTCCTCTATCTTTTTTATTATATATGTTGATCCAAATTACTATTAGATATCCCCAAATCATGGCAGGTTCCCTTTGGCTTGACTCTAGCTATTAGACCTTTCTGCGCTCAGCAGAAGTGAGCTTTCCTCTTGGCTCTCTATAAGTATGCTCTAAACCATTCACCTTATTAGTTCTCAAAAGCAACACCTGCATTTATTAGTTCCCATCCGCTCTGCTGGACAAGCAGTGTGGATTTATCTGTGGTTCAGTGAAGTGACCTCTTGCCCCTGTGGGTGTCCCTCTTACAGAGAAATCATGAAAGCAACCATCAGTGAAGGATAGTTAGTCTATTTTGGTGCTAGGCCATGTGGATTTGGGTGCCAGCCCTTTACATGAGTAAACTAGAAATTCCAATTACCTATCATTTGGGAACTTCAGAGATCCTAGGAACTATTCTCTATTGAGAGACAGAGTTATTGCTTCCATGGGATAATGAGTTTGGGTGCAGCACCTCCCCTTCCTCACCATCTCATTTTGAGAAAAAAAGGGAAAGCCCCTTTAACTTTCTCCCACATTGTCCTTCCTCCAACTCTGGTCCTAGCTGCTTCATTTTCCAGGTCAGTCAGAGGTATCTCTCAGGATCTCTTCTGGTAATTCTGCTCAGCATGTGACACAAGGTATCTGTTCCTTATCCAAAGCTTCTGGTCCTACTAATTTTACTAGGTGTGGGTACCTGACACAAATTGGATCGGTATCTTTCCTTGAGAATTGGTCAGAAAAAAAAGAGTCTACTTTATTCTATCTGTCCCTTAAAACTAATGAGATGTAAACCCAGGAGATGTCACCATTAGCCTCTTTCAGCCATGTGGCCTAGGAAATCCAGAACCTTGTCTGAAGGAGGGGAGAAGAAGTAAGTCTGTTTTTAAAGAGGAGCAGAACTGAGAGAGACAGAGAGAGAATGAGGCCTGAGAGTGTTGGAGTTCCTGCTTCCAGACTTTTCTGCGGCCTGGCTGGATTTCTATCTTGAGGACTAGACAGCCGTGAGACTGTCCTTTTTTGGCCTAACCTGGTTTGTGATGGATTTCTGCTATCTGTAAGAAAGAATGCTGACAAAGACATTCTGCTTCCTTTAGAAATTGTCATATCCAAACAAAATGTTAAATTGAGTCACAAGAGACTTCTTTTTTGAAATGAGTCTAGTGGAGGCCTTCAGAGTTTGTGCTATATTGAATTATTTAAGTTTTGCCTCTTTGTAGAGGTGGCATTATATGGTAGGGAGTCACCTGGAGACAGTTGGATCTGGGTTTCCAGCACAGCTCTGTTATCTGCAGGCTCTGGAAGTCTGAAATGCCATTCAAGTTTTCACAGCCTCAGTTTCCTCATCTTTATTGAAGGAATATATAATTTATCATGCAGGGCTGTTTTAAGAATTGGCCATGAAAAAAAGTAACAGCATAGTCTGATTTTAATGTGTTCATACCATATTTTCTAATTTTGAAAAAGATATCACCCAAACATGATGTATATTTACAGTAAGATAAACATACCAAGCATAACAACAAAAAAAGAGAGAATTATGCAAAAGAAGAAAAAAGAAACCATCAGAGCACAATATATTTTTCAGAAGTACATATAGATATATGGAGAGAGAGAGAGAGACAGAGAGAGACAGAGAGACAGACAGAGAGACAGAGAGATTAAAGAAATGGGTTCAAGTGATTGTGCAGTGTGGAGACCTAGGAAAGAGTTGCAGTTTGAGTCCGAAGGCAGTCGGCTGGCAGAATTTCCTCTTCTTCTAGAGAAGTCAGCATTTTTTTCTACTAAGGCCTTCAACTGACTGGGTGAGGCCCACCCACATTAGGGAGGGCAATCTGTTTTACTCAAAGTCTACTGATTTAAATGTCAATCTCATCTAAAAAATATCTTCACAGAAACACAGAATGATGTTTGACTAAATATTTGGGTACTGTGGCCCAGCTAAGTTGACATATAAAATTAATCACCACACTAAGACTAATTTTAAATTTAATTTTGAGTTTCCTAGTAGCCAAGGGAAGAAAAGAGGAACATATTTTTATGTAGTCCTTTTTTAAGAAAAACAATTTTCTTAGTAGAAACCATTTTTCCCCATACATTAATTTACAAATATGTAGCTACTTTTACTTCTTTAGGGTTTGACTAAATCAACTTTGCAGATATTTTGAATTGGGAACCATGCCATCTCCTGCATCCAATCTGTCACCAAATCCTGTCATTTCTAACTCCAATATTCCTTAGAAATTGTGCACTTCATTCTCTCCTGTTGCCAGTGCCTTAGTACAATTTCTCATTGTTTCTCACGTGGACCTTGGCAACATCTTCCAAATTTATCTCTGCTCCTGCTTTGGTCATTTCAAATACAGTCTGTACATTATCACCAGGCAGTCCCCTTTCAGGACAAAATTATTACATTACTTCGTTGTTTAACAATTATCTCTCATGTCCCAAAGTATAAAATCCAATGTTTCATCATCACTCTTCCATATGCACCTTAGTCTTTGACCATATCAAATTATTTAGAATTTTTAGAAAACGCATTACTTCATACATTTCTGCCTCTGCACATTGCTGTTTCCTCTGCTTGTAAAGCTCTGTCCTCCTTATTAGCCTAGACAAATACCAATCATTCCTTAAGACTCAACTTAAAGGCCACCTCCTTTGTCGGACTTCCCTGACACATGTAAACAAGCAGCCACTTCTCCCTCTTTCCCCAAAAGTGATGTAAACATTCCAGTTACACCTCCTTGGCTGCTGGAGTCTGAAATTAGACTGCAACATGAAAATCTTAAAGAGTTACAATCACCCTTGAAAATCCCTTAAATTGCCTGTCAAGTAGGGTATGTAACTCTATGCTAATGCCACAGTAGAGACTGACAAGCTATTACTCAGCGAGTCCTACACAGCATTTTTTTCTCAGATGTGGGAGCAGTATGCATTTTCATTAAGTACAGTAAAGCAGTTGGCTTGTATTTAGCTTGTGTTTCATGATATGTCTATGTATATAAAGTGTCTTTAAAGTATCTTTAAAACTATACTTGTAAAATATTTTTAAACCTCCACACTGAGTGGCACACATTAGTGGAGCTGAGGCTAAGAAAACAATTGACTGCCATCTTCTGTCCCATGCACACCCTGGGGTACGTGTTCCTTGAAAGGAGCAGTGTGGGAATGACCTGCATGGTTTAAATTGTTACTTTCTCTTTTCTCTCTTTCTTTTCTTTTTCTTTCTCCCTCTCTCATGCCGTGTTTCCATAGTTTAATGCAATCAGGTTAAATGATTATGCTCTACTGTGTGTAACTTGATTGTACCCTATTAAGCTGAGTACAGCACTCAATCACATTGTGATGCAAATCTTTGTTTTGCCTTCTTTTAATCCCCAGTCCATACCAAGGTGGAAAGCTCCATGAGGGCAGACCTGTATTTTTCATTTCTGTTTCCCTTCCTAATGGACATTAGGACTTCAATGGCCATTGCGTGAATGGATGAGATCAGTTAATATAAGGCAAAGGACAAGGCTCTGCAATTCCCTTCAACTTTACCTATGAACTTTCTGTGTGATGCGGTAGAAATTTAACATCTTTGGCCATTTGTGATCAGGTTCCACACAGGGTTAAAACTAGTCTACTTGATATGTTTGTAAAAAATAATATAGGACAGTTAAAATACCGCAGAAACACTAAATAATAAAGTGACAAGCACAGTATGTCAGGGGACGCATGGTAATGCAACTATGTCTGTAAAACATTTACTGTATTTTGTCTCTAAAATGTACAACAACAACAACCCACCAAATGGTGGCATCTGTGCTTATTTCCTCCCTGGTCCTCGATATTTGGAATCTTTTCAATGTTCAATGCCCAAAAATGCAATAAATATTTTTACTTTGGTACATCTTTACTTTAACACTGGAATTGGTACCAGCCAGAATTGTGGGGTTACTCACATCATGTGACTCTCCTCCTACCACCATTCAATGTGTTTACAAGTGAAAACTGATAAAGTGAGCATCAAAGGCGGCCAGGGAGGGGGAATGCATGGGAAGAGGCGGCACAAAACGAATACTGAAGGATAAGTATGGAAGACCCAAGAGGGCTCTATTTATAGGCGATCTTGTAAAAGTGGTGTGTGGGGTAGGAGGCAGCAATAGTAGGTATCCAGAAACTTAGATTTTGCAGGAAAGGCTGAAAGTTGTAGAGTTATAAGGGTTGGGAAAGGAATGAATACATAATACAGAGATCAGAATGTTCCTTATTTATTGCATCCTAGGAATGACTCTAATCATGGGACCCTGAAAATCTTTCATATTTCACAAGGCGTGACAGGGCATGATTTGATATTGTTAAACTCAAATTTATGAATAGGAGATAGTTTAGCTTAGGGTATTATTAGATTATAAATTTATTAGCAAATTAGCCAAATTGTCAAGTTCCTAAAGGCAGAGAAATGTGTAGAAAACAAACAAACCAAACTGAAACAAAAGCAATCGGTATAAGTTACTTAACACATATTTAACAATCCGTTGGAGGGAATCTATATTTGCTTGTAGTATCAAGAAGAATCCTTCTCTTCTGCAGTAATTGCTTTCTTAAGGAACCTATGGATAGTGTAACTGATCAGATTCCCTTTTCTCATTTGCTATTAGTAAGCTTAGAAGTAAATATGGGATCCAACTGTAGCTAGTATAATATTTTTCAGGATGGTAAATGTATTTTAGTCACATCCCTGGCTTCATCTTATATCTTATCTTGCTTATACATCTTACATCTATATCTTATGTTCTTTTTCACTTTCATCTTTAATTATGTTATAGATGTTTATATTCTCTTGAAAGTTTCTTTAAATACTTTCTCAAATGAGAGGCAGGCATATAATTAATTACATAATTATAACAAATCCCACTAGTATACATTGCTAGGTACCAAGAATCAATAGAATTACTCTTGCCCTCAAGAAGTTTACATCCAAGTGACGGACTTTATGAGGAACTGTGCCCTAAATAATCTTTTTAAATACAAGTTTTAGAAGTAGATATATATGAGTAAACTCAACGGAAGGAGGGACACTTGATTCCACGATTAACTCTGTAGTTCTACTGTTGACTTTGTGTGGCCTCAGGCAAGATGGATAACCCTCTCCAAGCATCAATATTTTATTAGCAAAAGGTGGATTCATCTTGGGACAGTCAAACACTCAGATAATGTAAAGGGATGAGAGGCATGGTGTGTGACATTTGACTACTGTTATATAACCTTTGATTATAGTATCACTCCCCATAAAACTAGCAGAAAAAAAAGGTCAATTTAAATCACAAACAAAAAGGAAAAGATGTGTTTTAAGTGAAATTCAGCACATTTTCAAAAGGAAAGTGCCATACTCCTGAGGCTACAGGTATGGTAGATGCTGTTTTCATTTTAAGCCTCTATTTTCAGCAGTTTGAGACAAATATTTGGAATTGTATTTTTAGTGCAAGAAAGTAAATATTTTTGGAAAAAATACAAACATAAGCCTCTCTAGGGTTTTAAGGCTAGAAAAGAAGGAAACTGACGAGAGTAAAATTGGAAATATTCTCCATGGGCTACTTTTAAGTAAATTTTAGAGCAATCAAGAACAAAAATACCTGACATTTGCATCAAAATTATTTTCTCAAATATTTCCTTATTTTTTGTTTATTAATTTTTTATTCTCTTTTTTAACAGATATAAAACAGATGTAACAGGGTGCATTACTTTGTGGAAGATGGTGGTGAGATTATTTTGGAAGAGATGGAGAAGAAAAGAGGTGGAAGGTGTAGAAGTAGGCAGGTAAAATTAATATATTTAGGCTCAGTGACTTTCTGGAAAACTTTGGGCCAGAGATGACAGAACATAGTAGGCTCTGGAGTCAGATAGACCTGGGTGGATCCCAGTTTACTTTGTGATGTTGGGTAAGTCCCTTAATTTCTCTTGGCCTTGGATTCCTTGCATATAATGGGCATAATAACAGCAGCCTTGTGAAAGAATAAAAAATGTGTACAAAGTTTCTAACTCAGTGCCAGGCACAGATGGAAGCTCGATAGATGCCAACTAACAGGACAGGGATGACTCATTCAAAATCTTCTTTTATTCCTTTGACCTATTTGGGAGGAGAATAGAAATAGTGGCTTTGCTCTATTATTTTGCTCCAATTGGGGGTGGAAGATTATTTCAGATAAAGTAATTTACTTGTCCTTAAACTACTGCACAAGGCCTACCTTTCTCCAGTTTCAACAAAGTGGCCCCCTCCATGTTTTCGTTTGCCACTGAAATCTGCCTTGATCAATAGCTAGCTTCCATGAGGTCTGGGCTTATTGCCTTCCTTATTTGTTTTCAGAGGGCAGGGACCGTGTTTTACAAAAATTTTATAGCAGCCAGTACAATATAATGCTAATTTTACTTTTTCTTCATGACAATTTTTCTGATGCTACCATGTCAGGGCACCCAAAGACCAGCTTGATCTTCTACTCCTCTTTTGCTTTTATTTCTTGAACTGCTTGCTATTGGTGACTAGTAAAGCAAGCCAACACTTCTTGAACACATACTCTGTGCAAAGCATCTTGCATATGAAGGGGGAACAGCTCAGGCCCCAGCCTCAGGTATGTAATAAATGAAACTTTCTTAAGTTTTCTGTAATTAAATTAATCTCTACTTTCAACCTTCAGTTCACTGAATCATACCGACTTAATATTAATCAAATTGGGGTTCTTTTTTCCCCCAGATTTTATGTGCCAGGAGTTGGAACAAATTCCTGGGCTCTTCATTTAACAATGCTGACATCTGCTGAAATATCTTCATACAGGTCTGGTCCTGAGAGTTTGGTCTATAGTTTATCAGTCGGACCTCTCTCATTCCTTCCTGCAAAACCTCTGAGTTCAAGTTCCTGGCATTCCCAGGCTGCCAGGACATATTCAGCTGCTCCTCTACTGCTCCGGGGAAGGAGCTCTGCTTCCACGTGCATCTCAGGCACCTGGGCTGCTTCCTCTGCTGCCACTCAATCCTCAGGAACCGAACAGGGAAGGCTTAATTAAATCCATTTCTGAGGAAACTGAGTCTCAGAGAGGTTCAGGAACTTGCCCATTGTCATATATTTCACAAGTGGAGGAGCACATTTTTCAAAGCAAAGCTCAACTAATTTTAAAATTAGAGTTCCTTTCACTATGCTGGGCTACCCCAGTGTTAAAGTATTAGGCCCTTTTAATTCCCATGCTAAAATCCATCACCTAGTACCAACTTTCAATAGATTAACTCATAATTCTAAGTTAAGTGTCACTTTGGAAAATAAAGACCAGAGCTTTGAAATTAATGTTTTTCAAAATACAATCTACATCAGGATTACCTAGACTGCTTATTAAAAATGTCTATTCTTGGACCCAATCACAGACCTACAGAATCAGTATCTCTAGTAGCAGGGACATGGAATCTGTATTATTAATAAGCTCACCTCATAATTATTATTTATGCCAAAATCTGCAAACCATTGCTTTAACTTGTGTAAACAAGTTTATCTTGATCTTGGTAAAGAGGATCAGAAAGATATGAAATATGAGGTGCTACAGTTTTTGAGTTGCTTTATCAGACTAGCTAACTATTAAAAACTTGGAGATGGAGGAGTGACCTTGATACTGGGCAAAAAAAAAAAAAAAAAAAGAAAACAGGGAAACCAAAGATGGGTTCCTGAGACAAATTTCCCCTCCTTCCTGGTTTTGCCTGCAGGCAACCCCGTGTGAGTGTGTATAAGCAGGTGAAAAAACTTACTTGGAATTTAAACCCAAAGTAACTTCTGGGTTAAGAACTATATTCCCAAATGAAATAACTCTGTTATTATTTTTAATTCCCCTTGCCCAAATACCCCAAGGCATTAAGCTGCTTGATATAGCAGTATAGGTGCTAGTGCACTTTCAGAACCAAAGCAACTTTTCTATTTTATTCTTCACATCACAGTAAAAATGTGTTAGATGGGTTGAATGTCTGGTTTCAAAATTTCAGAAATTTGCACCTAAATTGCACCTGTAAAATATGTCCTCACACATGCAAGCAAGTCATTTTACTTGCAAATTATTGTTTTGCATATGCAATTACTTGCTTGCATCTGGATATACACTTTGTGGGACAATTAAGTGTTTATGTTAGAAAATTAGATCACTAATCTTATGTTCATTTATATAAAACTTAGAACTTAAACTTCCAGAAATTTTTTTAGGCAGAAGGATCAGTATGTGCTGCATATGGCCTAAATGGGGCATGGGGGAGCATTGTTTTATCCAGTCATTTGTTAATTTGACAAATATTTCCTAAATGCCTACTGTGGGTCAGGTCCTGTGCTAGATGCTGAGGTTACAATGATAAACCAATGGCCTCACATTCCAGAACATGGATATTAACATTGTGTCTAGTTGTGTTTAGAGAGACTAGCAGTTTGTCAGTATATTGTTTAATAACTCCAAAATAAGGAATTTTCATTATGTGTTATCATCTAAATCTCAAATTATTTCCCAGTATGTGCCATGCCAAGTTGAAAATTGATAATTGTCATTTATTCCTCACTATGTCCAGCTGATGGAGTGAGTAATAAAATGGGGAAACCATTTCTGAATCTATTTTGCTTTCTTTCTAATTCATGAAATCATTATGATACTTTTTGTGTTTTCTGTGGGATTGTTGGACTCTACAACAGACCATGTATGGATGACTCATAAAAGCATGATTTGGTTAAAATTAAAGGTTGAAAATAGTCTTTGAATGAACCCCCTTCTTATGGGATGATATATTGATACATGGGCTTTGAGACAACTACACTGAGGCTTTTACACTTCTCTCTGGGTATAAAACTATATTTTAAAGGGCTTAGTTTGTTGGAAAAAGGACTTCAAGAGTGGAGAGATATTATTTTGCACACCTACCTATTGCTTCATAAATAAAACTATATTGATACACATGCACATGTATGCATCTTGTTTCTATAAAGTCTGTAGAAAAACAATGGTCTGTAAAATACATTCAGTTCTCTCAGAACTTAATAAGTTTATAGACATATTGAGCTGAAAGAACATTGAAAATATTTTGGTTCAGCTACCTTATTTTACAAATGAGTAAACCAAGGCTTGGGAAGATTAAATGGCTTTTAAAGATCATATAGAAGCTAAGGCAGAATAAAGAATAAAATCTGTTATATAGGCTTTCCTTATTTAGAAATAAAAACGTTTTGTGAAGAAATGTAATGGGAGCCAACTAACATTATTTTTGTGGATCTTATGGTAATGTTGAATGTGGACCCGCTTTAGATAAATGTGGGAGGAAGACAAAAATTATGTGAAATCAGAGAAGAGTCAGGAAAGCAGAAGTCCATTCTCTTTCTAAACTAGTGTTCTTTCTAGTAACCACAAAGCTTGATACCCATCAAAGGCCAATAAAGAGGAGGATGTAGGGATGGTCAGGCAAGAAATAGGGACAGAGATACCTAGGTAATTTATGTAAGTACACACTGTCCTTTGTTTGTTCGTTTGTTTTAATTAGGGTCCCAACAGGAAACAGATGTCAAGTGAAAATTAAGAAAATTACAAGAAAGTTTATTTACATAGGATCCAATTACAGAAGGGTGAGCTTGATAGAAGAACTACAAAGAGAAGTAATCCTAGGTTAGTAACCACGGAGCTGGTGCCACCTCTAGACCTGAAGGGATGAGGAAAGAGAATGATTACTAGAACCTAGAAGGAGGGAATTTTTCAGAAAGGGCTGCCTTGAGAGGAGCAGTGACCACAGTAGAGAAACAGAGTCAGCCTGAGATGAGGAATCCAGGGGAACAAACACCTTGATGTTATTCTCTACTCACTTCTTACTTCTTGCTGGTGGGCCCATCGCCTAATTCTAACTGGAAGCCAGAGAGCAAGGAAGCCCACTGATGTCATCTATCAACGGGGAAGAAGCAGGGGAGATTGTGGGCCGGGATCTGGAGATGCAAACAGATGATGCAAAGTATACTCTTTCAAAAAGGATTTAAGCACTCTTTCAAGGATATATTGATATCACAAGATAACATAAGTTAAACTATCATGAAAGAAAGAAAAGAACTGATGCCGTTGAAGCCAAAGACTCATTTATTCAACTGCTCAAATCAGATGGAAATGTATTTATCTCTCCTATAATAGTTCTAGAGATGATGGTGATGGAAAGCAGGTAGCAGCTCTGCTCCATGAGGGCATCCACTGACTCAGTTTCATTCTCTCTTTTTGCACTGTTCAACACTACTGTGTTTGCATTTGAATCTGTAGAAAGGTCAAATTAGAAAGATCAAACCCTGTGGAGGGTAAGTAGTTTCCTCTTAAGGAAGTGACTAAGACATTGCACACATCACTTTCTGTGTTGGATACACATTTTCTGTACCTTCTCAGATTCTCTCAGTGTTAGACCCCTCTGTGACCCTCAGTTGTTTGCCTCACCTTGGCCACCAGTGGCCTGACTGGACTCAGGTCAAGTGATTGGGCACTGAGGCCTGACCAGTCTTTTGCCCAGGGAAAGCTGGGTCTTCTACTTGGCCCATCTGGGACAGTTCTATGCATTGAACAGATGCAACTTTCAACTGACTAGCTGTGTGTTACTGAAACATTATGTGACATCTTGTATGCCTCACTTCCTTTTATCCTCATCCTTGATCCCCTGAATTTACTACTCTCCAAGAAGCATTCTCACTTCATCCTTGCTTCAGACTTTGTGTTCTAGGGTTCCTGAGACATACCTATTCGCATCTAGCTTATCAGTCCTGTTCCATGATGAAACTTAAAATAGAGAAGCATTTCTTTGAATATAAAAAAAGAGAGAAACACAGATTTTGGGGAAGAGTGAGAAGTTTATGCCAAAGGGGAACAAAATTAAGTCAGAATAAGATCAACAAATAAACTAAGACAAAATAAAATGAATATTACCCTTTACACATATAGAACTAAAGTTTGGTTTTAACTTTCATAGAAGCCGACATGAAAAATAAAACATTGTTCATTCCTGTGCTCATGATATCTAGGAGAGGAAACAAACTTGAATTCTTAGGAGAATTCCAAATTCTTGATATGAAACTCAACAAAATTTTCTTTCTGAGTCCTATATCTCTTACGAACACTATCAGAAGTAAATAAAAACATTTGAGTAATAGTGACTTTGTAGTGAAGATATTTGATTATCTCACTTAATAAGAAGTCTGGAGGGAAGCATCTTAAGTTTTATTTGGCGGCCTTTCAATATCATTAAGAACCCAAATTCTTTTCATCCTTTGCACTCCCATCCTCAGTATATTGTCTTTGATCTTTTAGCTTGTCTTTTCCTGGTGACAAGAATCAAAGATAGAAAGTGGGGAAGCAAATGTAGGGCAAGAGATAAGTTTCCTTTCATGTCTCTCAGGTTTTATAGGGATAAGGGGAGATATTTCCTGAAATCTTCCCCCCAAACTTCCATTTATGTCACACTGGCCAGAACTGGGTAATCATGGCCACTGGAACCTGCAAGAGAGGCGGGGGGATGTTAAGCATCTGCTTTTTTGAACCTGGAAACCTGGCATAGAGAAAAGGGTTGAGAAAGGCTGATGGAGAGGCAGTGAACAATGCTTTTATAGGTTCTCACAAAGAGAACAACTGGGACATAATGAATAATATCCTAGGTAACAAGTTACACTAAATACAGGTCATATTCTCTATGGCTATACCTTGAGTGCTTTCCATTTATACTGATAGCATTATACTACCATACAACACAATGCAAATAATTCCTCATGATGGGGACAGATAGGGTACAAATGGGTGTAGCCTAGCTACATAGGCAACTGATCTGACTTGCATATTTTAGAATATGTGATATAGTGTTTGGACTGAATGTTCTGAAAATCTGTCCCTGGATTTTCTCTCTTAACTAGATACTCAAGGCTAATGTAGATAGCACTAAGCTCCAGATTACGCTCCACGGCACATGCCTGAGAATGACTATATGATTTTTCTAATTGTATACTGACCCAGCTATAAGTTAGGAGTAAGGTTACCTGTCTTTGGAAAAAAACTAAGATACCTAATGGGGAATATATGCATGCTATCTCTGTTTGGATGTAATCTTACCAGGGGGTCAGGATTCTGCTCAGAAAATTGTTTTGAATTGGCTTGCATGTCTGTACAAATGGGCAATAAAGCCACCCAAGATATACTCTATATTGTACTGCAGGAATAATTATACCTGAAGAATTTTAGGGCAGGTGGAATCAAATGTTTGCCGGGACAAAAGTAAAATATTCATAAAGTACCCATAAAATGCTAAGTTTTCAGTAGTGCTATTTCCTGGTGTACCCTCTAAGATATACTGTTAGTGAGTATGCACCAAAATAACTAAATGAGGTAATTCATTGTGTGGGGTTGTTATTTATATACTAATAAAAAGTAATAGAATGGTTTCCAAACATAACTACTTCCATTTTAGAATAATTTCTCTGTGCTTCTTTTTGGCAATAATCAGCAAATAGGATTGGTGATTCAAGCCACTACTAGTATGAAATCATAAAACTATGCCATCTTTATATAAGAGAATCTTTGCCTTTTTCTTCCTAAAAGTAAAATGAGCTAACATTTATCAATTTCCTACTTAAATCTCTCAACACCAATGAAGACACTAACTTCAAAATGTTAAGTGACTTACAAAAGTTAAGTGATTCGTCCAAGTTATACAGCTGTAAGTGATGGTTTAGAATAACAGAGAGGTGTGAATCTAGCAGATGCAAAAGTGGACCAGGATCATTAGGAAACAAGAAAGGGAACTGTCCAGAATCTCAGCTTGGCATAGACCTATGATCTCTGAGTTCAACGTCATACAGTGGGGGAGGTACAAAGTGTCTATCTTTTTCTCATGTGATGTCTATTTCATGAGACAAGGCTGAACAGCGTCATGAGGTGAAGCCTTCACAAGTATTTTCACAATCCGGCTCCATCTGCTCTGTGGTAAATGAAAATCCCACTCACATTCCAGCATTTGGTTGCTGGTGTTATTGTTATTTTCACCTTTCTCTTGTTTTTAAATGTGCCCTAGTGAAAAGCTGGATCTGGCACTGCTAATTAGATACAATTTTAAATTGGAAGAATTATTTCATGGATTTTTAAAGTGCACTTACTTTTAATTATTTACTTTTCTTTATATTCTTAAATTCTTATCTCCTCTAAGGCTATAATTCTAGTTTTATGTCTTATCCTAACTTTCAGAACCTCTCCTCCTCACACACACATGCCACAGGTGACAGAGCACGCATGTACACACAATCATACACCTTGCATACACATGATCACACACATCTGCTTTCTTTTTCATACCTAGCGGCAGTCATACACAACTGGGCAGGAATTAGTGGCACAAAAATGACTCCTAGAGGTGTAGTCTTTTGAAGTCAAATACCATTAGTGAGAGAGAAACACAGAAAGCTATACTAGCAGTGCCTATAGAGAACTAAAGTTTTTCAAATCTTCCATCAATTCAGAGTATCAGAGACACAGACCTGTCTGAGTTCAGTATTCATCCCCTGTTGGGCCATACAGTCCAAGGGACGGTGGTATTCTGCGGTTAGAATTGCCTGGTCTTAGCACCTTTTTCCCCGTAGCAGCTCAGAGGTCACTAGGTATCTACCCTAGATCCTCCAAATAAAGACTCTCCTCTGTCTCTCTCCATATAAGATTTGTTTCTGTTCAAAGTAGATGATGAGTATTAACAGGCACAACCAAGGAACGCTTGTGAAGGCAACTGAACTTAGGCTGACAAGAATTGAAGAATAGAGCCCCAGGATAGAATGAATTGGGAAGTATTCAAGTTAAAAAGGCACAATATCTCAGATTTACAACAGGAAGAAAGAAATATATATATATATACACGCGATGGAAGAGAACACAGGTAATTTGTAAGCCTGAGGACAAGAGCACGATCTCTTTATTTCCCCAATTAATAGTTTCTAGAGTTATTTCAAGTTTTACTGCCCCATAAGATTGTCTCATATATCTGAAACGAAACTGTCTTCTTCCTTTTTCTTGAAAGATTTACCTTTATATTCCCCAGGATTTAGTGAATGAGTTTTCACTTTGTTGACGAAAGCTGTACATCCAATAATCTAGCAGAGAGCAGTGACAGTGTTGAAGCAAAATTACAGTCGAATAATTACATCCATCCAATTTAGTACACCACATGATGCTTTGTATATGGTGATGGTGATTTGGAAAACTGATATTGGAAATTAGAACAACACAATTTTCCCCAATAATTTTACATTTCAAATTATTTTATTTGGATTCTCAGGGCAAGTGTATTGAGAGAGTACTAAAGTAGTGCAAAGTCAGGGCAAAAGTTTTGCAATAAAAAAAAAAATACTAAGTAAACTGTCCAAATTTTTTTTCTTGGTCTCTTAACAAAGATATCAAAAAAATATATATCATCCTTTCTCTTAAAGGGACACATATATAACCATAAAGCCAGATAGAAGTTCTCTACGTTCTAGTTTAAAATGGTAGGTACGAGCACAGAGATGAAATAGGATTTAATTCTGCCTAGCAGATAGGGTGGTAGAAAGTGCTTTGCAGATGAGGTAAAATCTGAACTAGGCCTTAGAAGATAGTCAGTACTGGGACTTCTATTTAATGATGGTGAACTAGGTAATTTGAACCAATCTTTCCCTTAAGGACAACTTGAAAAGCTGCTCAAAATCTTTTAAAAGAGATCCTTTAATAAGTCAAGGTGTTAAAAAAAAAAAAATGGGGCTTCCCTGGTGGCGCAGTGGTTGAGAATCTGCCTGCCAATGCAGGGGATGTGGGTTCGAGCCTTGGTCTGGGAAGATCCCACATGCTGCGGAGCAACTGGGCCCGTGAGCCACAACTACTGAGCCTGCGCATCTGGAGCCTGTGCTCCGCAACAAGAGAGGCCGCGATAATGAGAGGCCCGCGCACCGCGATGAAGAGTGGCCCCCACTTGCCGCAACTAGAGAAAGCCCTCGCACAGAAACGAAGACCCAACACAGCCAAAAATAAATAAATAAATAAATAAATAAATAAATTTAAAAAAAATCAATTAAATAAAAGACATGTTACTAAAAAAAAAAAAAAAAAACTATGAAGACTTATCAAGTAGGATCTAGGGGAAGATAAAAGTCCAGGGAAGTAGCCATAGCATTTAAGTTTGCTTTCCCCAGGGGCCAAGAGACATGAAAATGCCTTATCTTAGGGTAGGAAGCCCAGTGGGCTGCACCCTAGGAGTAAAGGTGAACGAGCAAGCTGCTTCTGAATTTGTATAGATGATCCCAGAGTGTTAATGTCCATTAGTACTTGGCAGATGTAAAGATACACCTCTCTGGAGAAAGATAACATCATCCTAGTTCTCAAATTATTTCTATTAACAATTTGTAAATAAAATATTCAGTACAAAGTAAAAGTGATTAGGCATTCAAGAAGATAAAATAGCATGAACAAAAGCCATAATATACAACAGATGAGAGAAATAGCCTACAGAGTTATTAGATATAGACTTTAAAATAACAGTGCTTACTAAATTAAAGGAGATAAAGATTCAAAAATTTAGCACAGAATCAAATGGAATTTCTTGAAATGAAAAATGTAATGATTCAAATTAAGAACTCAAAGGATTTAATAGCAAATTAGACATAGCTGAACATAAGAAGAATGAGTCATCTGAAAGATAGGTCAGAAGAAAATTTCTAGACTGAGGCAATGAGACCACAAGGATGGAAAATACAAAATATAAGATGATATAGAAGGAAGGTATTTATATACATTATTTAGAGTTTAAGAAGGAGAGGAGAGAAAGAGAATGTGTGAGATGCATTTTTTGAAGAGGTAATGGCTAAAAAATTTCTAAAACCAGTAACAAATATCAAGGCTATGATTCAAGAAACTATACAAACCAGGGGTGCAGTAAAAATCCACAATTAGACCTATCATAATAAAATTGCTTAAAATCAGAGATGAAGGAAAAAAAATCTTAAAACTAATTAGAGAAAAGGGAAAGATTACTTTCAAAGGAGCTGACTTCTCCACAGAAAGAATGGAAGCCAGAAGACAACTGAATGATGCCTTTATATTACTAAAAGAAAATAATTTCCTATATAGAATTCTGTAATTAGTAAAAATATTCTTCAACAATGAAGCTGAAATAGAGCTATTTCAAATATTTTATTTGTTCCAATGGGTAGATTTGAAGTAGATTCGAAGTAGTAAATTGAAGTAGATTTGTCACCTGCAGTCTTACAGTGAAGGAAATACTAAAGAGTGCCTAAAAGCAGAAGAAAAATTATCCCAGAAGGAAGTGAAAAGATGTAATTAGAAATGAAGAGCAAAAAACCCCCACAAAACTGTACATTTATGGGCGAATCTAAATGAACATTGCCTGCATAAATAATATTATTACTATTATATTTATTATATCTTATAAGTATACGTTATATAATTAATATATAGTTATATGTTATATAATTAATATTATATATAAGTAACATACCATTAATATTATATGTTACTTATGTAATGAAAGTATACAAACACAATGGCATTTCATTCTGAAAAGGGATTAATGGAGTCAAAAGTCCTTGCATTGACTAGATGGAGGGTCAAATGACTAGCTATCAGACTTAAGTCAAGAATACAACCGAGGGAGGGGCAAGATGGCGGAAGAGTAAGACGCGGAGATCACCTTCCTCCCCACAGATACATGAGAAATACATCTACACGTGGAACTGCTCCTACAGAACACCCACTGAACGCTGGCGGAAGACGTCAGACCTCCCAAAAGGCAAGAAAATCCCCACGTACTTGGGTAGGGCAAAAGAAAAAAGAAATAACAGAGACAAAAGAATAGGGACGGGACCTGCACCAGTGGGAGGGAGCTGTGAAGGAGGAAAGGTTTCCACACACTAGGAAGCCCCTTCGTGGGCAGAGACTGCGGGTAGCAGAGGGGGGAAGCTTCGGAGCCACGGAGGAGAGCGCAGCCACAGTGGTGCGGAGGGCAAAGCGGAGATTCCCGCACAGAGGAGCGGTGCCGACCAGCACTCACCAGCCCGAGAGGCTTGTCTGCTCAGCCGCCGGGGCGGGCGGGGCCTGGGAGCTGGGGCTCGGGCTTCGGTGCTAGCCGGGAGGGAGTCCGGGAAAAAGACTGCAGCTGCCAAAGAGGCAAGAGAATTTTTCTTGCCTCTTTGTTTCGCGGCGCGCAAGGAGAGGGGATTCAGAGCGCCGCCTAAACGAGCTCCAGAGACGGGCGCGAGCCGCGGCTATCAGCGCGGATCCCACAGCAACAGGGACGCAGAGGGAAAAACGGAGAGATTCCCGCACAGAGGCTCGGCGCCGAGCAGCACTCACCAGCCCGAGAGGCTTGTCTGCTCACCCGCCGGGGCGGGCGGGGGCTGGGAGCTGAGGCGCGGGCTTCGGTCGGATCCCAGGGAGAGGACTGGGGTTGGCTGCGTGAACACAGCCTGAAGGGTCTAGCGCACCACAACTAGCCGGGAGGGTGCACGAGAAAAAGTCTGCAGCTGCCGAAGAGGCAGGAGACTTTTTCTTGCCTCTTTGTTTCGCGGCGTGCAAGGAGAGGGGATTCAGAGCGCCACTTAAACGAACTCCAGAGACGGGCGCGAGCCGCGGCTGTCAGCACGGACCCCAGAGACGGGCATGAGACGCTAAGGCTGCTGCTGCTGCCACCAAACAGCCTGTGGGCGAGCACAGGTCATTCTCCACACCGCCCCTCCCGGGAGCCTGTGCAGCCCGCCACGGCCAGGCTCCCGTGATCCGGGGACAACTTCCCCGGGAGAACGCACGGCGCGCCTCAGGCTGCTGCAACGTCACGCCGGCTTCTGCCGCCGCAGGCTCGCCCCGCCTCCTCCGTACCGCTCCCTCCCCCCGGCCTGACTGAGCCAGAGCCCCCGAATCAGCTGCTCCTTTAACCCCGTTCTGTCTGGGCGGGGAACAGACGCCCTCAGGGGACCTACATGCAGAGGCGGGTCCAAATCCAAAGCTGAACCCCGGGAGCTGTACGAACAAAGAAGAGAAAGGGAAATCTCTCCCAGCAGCCTCAGAAGCAGCGGATTAAAGCTCCACAAACAACTTGATGTGCCTGCATCTGTTGAATACCTGAATAGACAACGAATCATCCCAAATTTAGGAGATGGACTTTGGGAGCAGGATATATTAACTTTTCCCCTTTTCCTTTTTTTTGTGAGTGTAGATGTGTATGCTTCTGGGTGAGATTTTGTCTGTATAGCTTTGCTCTCACCCTTAGTCCTAGGGTTAGGTCCGTCCGTTTTTTTTGTTTTTTTTTTGGCTTAAAAATTTTTTTTTTCCCTAATAAATGTTTTCTTAATATTTTTTTCCTTATTTTCTATTTTTAAAAAAATTTTTAATAAGTTTTTTCATATTTTTTATTTTAAAAAATTAAAAAATTTTTTTTCTTAATAAATTTTTTCTAAATAATTTTTTTCTTATTTTTAGTATAAAAAATTAATAAATGTATTTTTAAAAATTAAAAAAAAATTTTTTTTTCTTAATAAATTTACTCTTAATAATTTTTTTCTTATTTTTTATTATAATTGCTTTATTTTATTTTATTTTATCCTCTTTTTTTCTTTCTTTCCATTTTTTCTCCCTTTTATTCTGAGCCGTGTGGATGAAAGGCTCTTGGTGCTCCAGCCAGGCATCAGGGCTGTGCCTCTGAGGTGGGAGAGCCAACTTCAGGACACTGGTCCACAAGAGACCTCCCAGCTCCACGTAATACCAAACGGCGAAAATCTCTCACAGATCTCCATCTCAACATCAAGACCCAGCTTCACTCAACGACCAGCAAGCTACAGTGCTAGACACCCTATGCCAAACAACTAGCAAGAGAGGAACACAGCCCCATCCATTAACAGAGAGGCTGCCTAAAATCATAATAAGGCCACAGACACCCCAAAACACACCACCAGACGTGGACGAACCCACCAGAAAGACAACATCCAGCCTCATCCACCAGAACACAGGCACTAGTTCCCTCCACCAGGAAACCTACACAACCCACTGAACCAACCTTAGCCACTGGGGACAGATACCAAAAACAACGGGAACTACAAACCTGCAGCCTGTGAAAAGGAGACCCCAAACACAGTAAGATAAGCAAAATGAGAAGACAGAAAAACACACAGCAGATGAAGGAGCAGGGTCAAAACACACCAGACCTAACAAATGAAGAGGAAATAGGTAGTCTACCTGAAAAAGAATTCAGAATAATGATAGTAAGGATGATCCAAAGTCTTGGAAATAGAATAGACAAAATGCAAGAAACATTTAACAAGGACGTAGAAGAACTAAAGAGGAACCAAGAAACGATGACAAGCACAATAAATGAAATTAAAAATACTCTAGATGGGATCAATAGCAGAATAACTGAGGCAGAAGAACGGATAAGTGACCTGGAAGATAAAATGGTGGAAATAACTACTGCAGAGCAGAATAAAGAAAAAAGAATGAAAAGAACTGAGGACAGTCTCAGAGACCTCTGGGACAACATTAAACGCACCAACATTCGAATTATAGGGGTCCCAGAAGAAGAAGAGAAAAAGAAAGGGACTGAGAAAATATTTGAAGAGATTATAGTTGAAAACTTCCCTAATATGGGAAAGGAAATAGTTAATCAAGTCCTGGAAGCACAGAGAGTCCCATACAGGATAAATCCAAGGAGAAACACACCAAGACACATATTAATCAAACTATCAAAAATTAAATATAAAGAAAACATATTAAAAGCAGCAAGGGAAAAACAACAGATAACACACAAGGGCATCCCCATAAGGTTAACAGCTGATCTTTCAGCAGAAACGCTGCAAGCCAGAAGGGAGTGGCAGGATATACTTAAAGTGATGAAGGAGAAAAACCTACAACCAAGATTACTCTACCCAGCAAGGATCTCATTCAGATTTGATGGAGAAATTAAAACCTTTACAGACAAGCAAAAGCTGAGAGAGTTCAGCACCACCAAACCAGCTTTACAACAAATGCTAAAGGAACTTCTCTAGGCAAGAAACACAAGAGAAGGAAAACACCTACAATAACAAACCCAAAACATTTAAGAAAATGGGAATAGGAACATACATATCGATAATTACCTTAAATGTAAATGGATTAAATGCTCCCACCAAAAGACACAGACTGGCTGAATGGATACAAAAACAAGACCCATATATATGCTGTCTACAAGAGACCCACTTCAGACCTAGAGACACATACAGACTGAAAGTGAGGGGATGGAAAAAGATATTCCATGCAAATGGAAATCAAAAGAAAGCTGGAGTAGCAATTCTCATATCAGACAAAATAGACTTTAAAATAAAGACAATTACAAGAGACAAAGACGGACACTATATAATGATCAAGGGATCGATCCAAGAGGAAGGTATAACAATTGTAAATATTTATGCACCCAACATAGGAGCACCTCAATACATAAGGCAAATACTCACAGCCATAAAAGGGGAAATCGACAGTAACACAATCATAGTAGGGGACTTTAACACCCCACTTTCACCAATGGACAGATCATCCAAAATGAAAATAAATAAGGAAACACAAGCTTTAAATGATACATTAAACAAGATGGACTTAATTGATATTTATAGGACATTCCACCCAAAAACAACAGAATACACATTTTTCTCAAGTGCTCATGGAACATTCTCCAGGATAGATCATATCTTGGGTCACAAATCAAGCCTTGGTAAATTTAAAAAAATTGAAATCGTATAAAGTGTCTTTTCCGACCACAACGCTATGAGACTAGATATCAATTACAGGAAAAGATCTGTAAAAAATACAAACACATGGAGGCTACACAATACACTACTTAATAACGAAGTGATCACTGAAGAAATCAAAGGGGAAATCAAAAAATACCTAGAAACAAATGACAATGGAGACACGACGATCCAAAACCTACGGGATGCAGCAAAAGCAGTTCTAAGCGGGAAGTTTATAGCAATACAAGCCTACATCAAGAAACAGGAAACATCTCGAATAAACAACCTAACCTTGCACCTAAAGCAATTAGAGAAAGAAGAACAAAAAAACCCCAAAGCTAGCAGAAGGAAAGAAATCATAAAGATCAGATCAGAAATAAATGAAAAAGAAATGAAGGAAACAATAGCAAAAATCAATGAAACTAAAAGCTGGTTCTTTGAGAAGATAAACAAAATTGATAAACCATTAGCCAGACTCATCAAGAGAAAAAAGGAGAAGACTCAAATTAATAGAATTAGAAATGAAAAAGGAGAAGTAACCACTGACACTGCAGAAATACAAACGATCATAAGAGATTACTACAAGCAACTCTATGCTAATAAAATGGACAACCTGGAAGAAATGGACAGATTCTTAGAAATGCACAACCTGCCGAGACTGAACCAGGAAGAAATAGAAAATATGAACAGACCAATCACAAGCACTGAAATTGAAACTGTGATTAAAAATCTTCCAACACACAAAAGCCCAGGACCAGATGGCTTCACAGGCGAATTCTATCAAACATTTAGAGAAGAGCTAACACCTATCCTTCTCAAACTCTTCCAAAATATTGCAGAGGGAGGAACACTCCCCAACTCATTCTACGAGGCCACCATCACCCTGATACCAAAACCAGGCAAAGATGTCACAAAGAAAGAAAACTACAGGCCAATATCACTGATGAACATAGATGCAAAAATCCTCAACAAAATACTAGCAAACAGAATCCAACAGCACATTAAAAGGATCATACACCATGATCAAGTGGGGTTTATTCCAGGAATGCAACGATTCTTCAATATACGCAAATCAATCAACGTGATACATCATATTAACAAATTGAAGGAGAAAAACCATATGATCATCTCAATAGATGCAGAGAAAGCTTTCGACAAAATTCAACACCCATTTATGATAAAAGTCCTGCAGAAAGTAGGCATAGAGGGAACTTTCCTCAACATAATAAAGGCCGTATATGACAAACCCACAGCCAACATTGTCCTCAATGGTGAAAAACTGAAACCATTTCCACTAAGATCAGGAACAAGACAAGGTTGCCCACTCTCACCACTATTATTCAACATAGTTTTGGAAGTGTTAGCCACAGCAATCAGAGACGAAAAAGAAATAAAAGGAATCCAAATCGGAAAAGAAGAAGTAAAGCTGTCACTGTTTGCAGATGACATGATACTATACATAGAGAATCCAAAAGATGCTACCAGAAAACTACTAGAGCTAATCAATGAATTTGGTAAAGTAGCAGGATACAAAATTAATGCACAGAAATCTCTTGCATTCCTGTATACTAATGATGAAAAATCTGAAAGTGAAATTAAGAAAACACTCCCGTTTACCATTGCAACAAAAAGAATAAAATACCTAGGAATAAACCTACCTAAGGAGACAAAAGACCTGTATGCAGAAAATTATAGGACACTGATGAAAGAAATTAAAGATGATACAAATAGATGGAGAGATATACCATGTTCTTGGATTGGAAGAATCAACATTGTGAAAATGACTCTGCTACCCAAAGCAATCTACAGATTCAATGCAATCCCTATCAAACTACCACTGGCATTTTTCACAGAACTAGAACAAAAAATTTCACAATTTGTATGGAAACACAAAAGACCCCGAATAGCCAAAGCAATCTTGAGAACGAAAAATGGAGCTGGAGGAATCAGGCTCCCTGACTTCAGACTATATTACAAAGCTACAGTAATCAAGACAGTTTGGTACTGGCACAAAAACAGAAATATAGATCAATGGAACAGGATAGAAAGCCCAGAGATAAGCCCACGCACATATGGTCACCTTATCTTTGATAAAGGAGGCAAGCATATACAGTGGAGAAAAGACAGCCTCTTCAATAAGTGGTGCTGGGAAAATTGGACAGGTACATGTAAAAGTATGAAATTAGAACACTCCCTAACACCATACACAAAAATAAACTCAAAATGGATTAAAGACCTAAGTGTAAGGCCAGACACTATCAAACTCTTAGAGGAAAACATAGGCAGAACACTGTATGACATAAGTCACAGCAAGATCCTTTTTGACCCAGGTCCTAGAGAAATGGAAATAAAAACACAAATAAACAAATGGGACCTAATGAAACTTAAAAGCTTTTGCACAGCAAAGGAAACCATAAACAAGACCAAAAGACAACCCTCAGAATGGGAGAAAATATTTGCAAATGAAGCAACGGACAAAGGATTAATCTCCAAGATTTACAAGCAGCTCATGCAGCTCAATAACAAAAAAACAAACAACCCAATCCAAAAATGGGCAGAAGACCTAAATAGACATTTCTCCAAAGAAGAGATACAGATTGCCAACAGACACATGAAAGAATGCTCAACATCATTAATCATTAGAGAAATGCAAATCAAAACTACAATGAGGTATCATCTCACACCGGTCAGAATGGCCATCATCAAAAAATCTAGAAACAATAAATGCTGGAGAGGGTGTGGAGAAAAGGGAACACTCTTGCACTGTTGGTGGGAATGTAAATTGATACAGCCACTATGGAGAACAGTATGGAGGTTCCTTAAAAAACTACAAATAGAACTACCATACGACCCAGCAATCCCACTCCTGGGCATATACCCTGAGAAAACCATAATTCAGAAAGAGTCATGTACCAAAATATTCATTGCAGCTCTGTTTACAATAGCCAGGACATGGAAGCAACCTAGGTGTCCATCATCGGATGAATGGATAAAGAAGATGTGGCACATATATACAATGGAATATTACTCAGCCATAAAAAGAAATGAAATGGAGGTGTTTGTAATGAGGTGGATGGAGTTAGAGTCTGTCATACAGAGTGAAGTAAGTCAGAAAGAGAAAAACAAATACAGTATGCTAACACATATATATGGAATCTAAGGGAAAAAAAAAAAAAAAAAAAAAGAGGTCATGAAGAACCTAGTGGCAAGATGGGAATAAAGACACAGACCTACTAGAGAATGGACTTGAGGATATGGGGAGGGGGAGGGGTGAGATGTGACAGGGTGAGAGAGTGTCATGGACATATATACACTACCAAATGTAAAATAGATAACTAGTGGGAAGCAGCCGCATAGCACAGGGAGATCAGCTCGGTGCTTTGTGACCACCTAGAGGGGTGGGATAGGGAGGGTGGGAGGGAGGGAGATGCAAGAGGGAAGAGATATGGCAACATATGTATATGTGTAACTGATTCACTTTGTTGTAAAGCAGAAGCTAGCACACCATTGTAAAGCAATTATACTTCAATAAAGATGTTTAAAAAAAAATAAATAAATAAATAAAAAAAAAAAAAAAAAAAAAAGAATACAACCAAACGTAATTGGAAGAAATGCTCCAATTAAAGGACCAATGAGATCATACCACAATTTTTAAAAAGTTTAACTCTATGTTGTTTATAAAAGACCTATCTAACACATAAGGATTTAGACAGTTTGAAAAGACAAGAGTGGGAAAAAGGACGTCTAAGAATTCATCAAACAAACAAGGGTTGTGGATATATTTATAGCATTGTCCAAAGACTACAATTCACATAGGAGCAAGGACAAGGAAAGAACCCTTTGTTAGCAACACTGTCTTTTGTGTGGGGGGGTCAGAAATGAAAGAGGACTGATAACACTAATATATTAAGAAATCTTGTCCCTGATATATTTATGGTTGAGACAAAAAAGGAGGAAGGTTTCCTATGATAAAATTGGAATTTCAAGTGTTTAATTGGTAGAATTATAACAAATTCCACATGACCAGTCCAGATCTGAGGACCAGTGATACTGGTGTCACTCATAGTTTCTGTACTTGGGGAAACACATTCATAGCCATAGACCAATTGCTAAGGTCTCCCATAAGTAAGCACAAGGAAATATTTATGGTTGTAGTCAATACGACTGTTGTAATTATAATTCATTTGGTCAAAATTCATTTAATTGAGTGCAAATAATACCTGAAATTAAATAGTAGCTCAAGAAGGTAATTTATATTCAACTAGACCCACAAAAGTTGTCATGAGCAACAATTAATGGACTTCACCCTTTGTTTATGTAAAGAATGATTTTTTTAAAAAAACTTTATTATCCATCTACTTCTCTGCCCACAAGCTTGAACTATTTTAGCAACAAATATAAAATGTTTAATCTATAATATGTAGCAATTTTATGAACTGTTTTTTAATCACAAAGGCTATACAGTAGCAGACCTAATCCTTCACTTTTTATACATTCGTTTTAAAAAATTTTCTCTTCTTGGTCACAATTTTAATTTAAGCAGTATTGCATACTCTTCTTATATGGTTAAATTCATATCCATGAAGCATTTTAACTCCTGGGGTGAACAGTATTAGCTGATGTAGTACATATACTTAATGAGACAATGATTCAGTTAATTATCTGTAAGAAACTCAGAACCAATATAGTAAGACCTATTTATAAGGAAAGCTACTACATATATATTTATATTAGTCTCTGCAGCGTGACTAACATTGGAAATTCATTGTGCTTGTGAAGAAAAACAGTTTAGAGACCTCTGCCAAGTAGGATTTACTTTTCTGATCAATCAATGAGATTTTCATCCAGGAATCTTTAGTCGTAGGAAGTAGTAAGTACAGGAGGGAAGCAAAGGAGATGAGAGAAATTTTCTCTCCTAGAGAGGCTTGCAATTCTGGGCAGGTTTGGGAGAAGCGAGCCAAAAGAAGGAAACATTCAATATAGAACTTAAAAATAATAAATTAAAGTGAGGAACTCATTTGAAATAGAAGATGATTTATTTTGGTTAAATGTATTTAGAAAGTTAGTGCAAATTTAAATCAGGCTCAGTGAACTCTGGAGAAAATATATGATAAAGATTTTTTTTCAGTGTGTAGGAGCAAACTAACAAACTGAAAAACTTATCTTTCTTCAGAGGTACTACTATAATCTGTAGTGGGTGAGTTATTGTGACAGCAATTACATATTGCTCAGGGGACTACAGATCTTAGAGATCTTTAGAAATTACCTGGAGGGGCAAGAGGGGCTCCAGGAAGAGCCGCTAAGCTTCCTCGCAGTGTCAATCCAAAATCTACAAAAATATGGCTTCTCAGTTTCAAAGTCTTGAGTAGCAGGACAGACATCTTAGAAGCACACTTCCTCCACAATGATGGAAATGTACAGAGCCAAGTGGAAATGAAACCAAGCTGTAGATGCACTGATACTAGCAACTGTGCTGGACAGCACTCCTAGCCCACTCCCAGCTGATGCTCTTAATCTGCAGACCCTTGGAGAAATGACCACTTCAGCAAATCACTTTTGAGTTTTAAAGTGGTAAAGTTATTTGTAAAAGGAGAAGAGGTTAAATATTTAGCCAAATTCAGCCATCAGTGATTTGGGAGAAGAAGCCTATATCTTTTTTCTAAAGGCATTTGACCCATCCAGCAAGTTTGTTTTATACTTAATGATGGTATTAAGGATTTGAATGAATGGTTATTGCCACACTATATGGGTATAAAATTAAGGGTGAAGAAAATGGAAAACATACATCTTTTCAGGGTCAAGGCTTGATGAATTTTCTCTGCCCTTGATTTGGGGACATTTATGATCCAAAATTCTCTTTGCTCATGAAGTGTTTCACGTTACTGATAGTCCCTGCCTGCTGGAGCTTTTACTCCTGAAAACATTACTAACTGGTAAGTGGCTGATACTTTTGTTTGTAATTTTAATCACTTTAGCAAATATAAATAGGTGACTCAACCTCTTAACAAAGCACATTTGAGAATCCTGTGGGACACAATCCTGTCTTTATGTTATCTCTTACCTCAGCACCCTTTGTGGGGGAGGCCAGGAAGAGAAGAAGGCTAACACACATCCCAGTCAATCCCACGTGATTATTTGCCCAACACAGAGATATAAATGGATTAGTATAATATGTTCTACTGTATCCATGGTTATCTTCTAGACTATCATTTCTAGGTTTTGCTTAGGCTACAGCAGGTGACAGGGGTTCACATGTTTTTTCTTGCATGGGGGAGGGGTGAGGAACTATAACCCAATGTCAGTCACAACAGAAATCTAATAGTTGAGAAAGATTCTAGCCCTTAACAACCAGGAAGAAACACATAAATCCTCACTGTGAATCAAACGTGACTCAAATCATGATAAGGACTGGTTACTTTGTTACCTTACTAGAGAAATGGCATAATTCAGAGATCTGGGAGCTCTTGCTGAGTATCTGATCACAGATCCCACATACTCATGCTACAGTTTCATATTGATGGTGTCTTTGATTCTCACAGATAAGCAGGTGGGTATTACCGTGGTTCATTTTATAGATGAGGAAATCAAGGCACAGGGCCATTAAATAAGATATTTAAAGTCACATAGCTAATTAGTATCAGATCGGAGCCTCTTCACCATCAGACTTGGGCTCTTAATAGCAAAAATTTTCAAATAAGAAATCAACATCCTAATTTGTACCCTATGCAAAGACAGTGAAAAATATTATTAATGACTTCAGCAGAGAGTGTGATAGAAGCTGGATAATATAAATGCTTAAATATAAGTCTATCCTACCTAATTCAGATCTTTTGTCAGGACTATTTTGAACAATATATTCATTCGCCCCCAAACCTATGGTGGAAGGCAGCAGTGTGGCAGCTCAAGCTTTCAGAACTGCAGAACACTGAACTCAGGTTAAAAAGATATTGTCCACTCAAATCAAATGATAGGTACTTACTGTTTCATTTTCACTTTTTAAAAAACAGCTTTGAATGGGTAACCTAAGTCCTTACCAGAATATTTTCTGCTCTAGATGAAAAACTTGGTGGGGAAGATGAAGTTAAGTTTAACTTGTGTGAGTCAATGCCATGCTTAAGTTGATTGCGAATAAATGTGTTTTGATCATGTCTACTTGCTAAATAATCTAAGTTTCATTTAACTTAAAGTGTCTGCTCCAGAGTACTGTTTCTATCGATTGTGTGATTCAAGAAAATCACTTAATTTCAGTGGGCCTCAGTTTCCTCATATAAATCAAGTGCCGGCTTAGATGATTTGCAAATTTGAATTTTGTACCAAGCTTGACAAAGAACAGAATCCTCTAGTTTTTCTGTAAAATGTGATTTCATTTTCTTTATTTCTTGTAGGAGGAGAGGTGGGAAAAATTGTCACAGAAGTACTTAATGAATAATGTATCCTTTCTCCACTCTCATATTTTCAAATAACAACTAAAACATTATTCTTCATTCTGTCTGACCCGAGGCTAGTTTGCTGTTGTCACTTGTTTCCTAAATGCAACCATTACAATGGTTTTGTTGCTGTTTGTTGGTTCTAGACAAGGTAAAAGTAAACCTTGCCAAGAAATTTTCAGACATATGCCATAAACTTTAAGCCTAACAATTGTATCTTTATTTTATCCTTAGGAAAGAGAGAGGAGAGATAAGGAAGAAAAAGAGTTTTTCCAAATATGTGATGCTTAATAAGATGTTTATATTTTCCCTCTCATCACGTTTATTGTTTTTAATTTTTCTAGCTATCTTGGCATTCATGTCATATGGAAAACTGAAGGAGCAGAGGGAGACATTTATTTCCAGAACAGGTCAGAGAGCATAATCAGGGGACAGAACTAGTAAGTAATCAAGCATGCGGTACACACTTTCATTAAGGCCCATGTGTTACAAAACGACAATATTTTAATTTTCTGCTTCCTGCTGTTTAGGCTGAAGAGGTTCTGTTAGGGTTTATTTCAGTTATATTTTGCAAAGGATAAAAGTGTGACATTTTCAGTCTTATTAGAGGTGCAATGTTTTATTCTAAGGTTCATCTTCACTTACACGAAAGGAAAAAGCTCCTCGTGATAGTTAAATAATAAAGAAGGCTGATTGCTTACAGAGTCAAGTAACAAGACTCGATTGTGTGCCATGATCCAATCTCTCCTTAAATCTTGAAATTCTTATCCAACTTAATGATGGCATCTGCTGGGAGAAGAAAATTTCCATGGCACATCTTTGTAACAACCCCAAATCTCATGGAAGGAAGCCAGGAGAAAAATTTAAATGAGTGTAATCCTCTAGGAAAGATACACTTAGAAAATTTCTCTTAATGGGAACTTTGTTTGCTGACAGTGAATAGTCTACCCAGATAACACCAACAACATCTGCTGCTGTTGGTAAGAACTGACCTCTTAATCATGAGCTACTCACATCAAAATGACTGCGGGCTGTTGGAACAGCACGAGTTTTCCTCAAGAAGCCTGTCTCAACAATATCATGCGGACTGAATGCCAAAATAATACTTTACCTTTTTGTTTTAAATGCAATTTGCTAAGACAAGGTAAAGGGAACACATAGAACAGGGAAGAACAACAGATCAATCAGGTGAGATGAAGGCGATCTGATTTGTTTGGCATCTGCTCTGGAAGAGTAATGCTCTGGCATGCTTTTATTTCAACTTAGATTTGTCAATTTGAGGGAATCATCTCTTTTTTTTCTCTTCAGTAAGTCCATCTTTACTGTGACTGTACCAGCTGTTTGTTTTGATTATAGGATGTAGGGATACCAGTTTTCTGACCAAAATGTCTGTGGAGAAAGGAAGGATATGGGGGCAGGGAACCACTACACTTTACAGGTTAAAGGTCCTTACCTTTAAATCTCTGTCTTGGGCCATTGATGTGATAGAATATGACTTATATGTCATATAGTTGGGGACTTTTGGCTGTTCTATTTGTGTGATCCATAGTAGTTCACTCTGTTGTCCGTCTGTTGTCATTTAAGGTAAAGCAGCAAAGTAAAAACATCTTTCTGTTGATCCTCATGGCTAACTTGGTAAGTGCATCTCCTGGCCCAGTATTTTAAGTTATTTTATGTTATCTAATTCTAGAGTACAATCAAAGAATTTGAAGGGACCTTAAAGGTCATCTAGTCTAATTCTATCCTTTCACAATATTCCTGGCAGAAAATCATCATTCTTGCTTATATATTTCTAGTTACTGTGTAAAAGCTTTCCAACAGTGATGATAGGGAAAAGCCAAAATCTGCCTCTAGGTAGTTTCTACAGTGAAAGAAAAAAACTGAATCTCTGTTCTACAGATCATCCCTTCAGATAAGTGGAGAATAACAAAACAAAACAAGACAAAACTTAACTATTGCATTCTTCCCACACTTGAGCCATCTTTTCAGGACTATTAAGAGGTAATTCCTCATGTGATGATGTCCTAGATGTCTTATGTTTCTAGATCCCTCACTGTCCTGCTTCTTTCCTGTGGACACAACCTAGGGTAGCTAGGTTTACTTTAAAGTGTATTATGTGCAGAATAGAATAGAGCAGAATAGAACAGAACAGAGCTGACAGAACTAAATGATTTCAGAACTGAAAGTAATATCCAAATTTTTAAAAAGTAGAAATGGGACCCGGAGCAGTTCAGCGAGTTGTCCAGTGTCACACAAATGGGTCTCCTCTTTCCCAAAACAATTCTCTTTTCAGTTATTTTCCCTAAGCTGAGCATTTTATTAACTAGATATAATATTTCAGACACTGTCTGATCAGCCCAGACCTCAGGAACATATGCATTTGCTTTTATAACAACCCTATTATTTGGTTGTTTGTTTTATATTATTTACATGGTAGTTAAATCAGGTCTTATACAATTATGTTTTCCCTTATGTTTTGTCTTTTGAGGTTTAACAATGGGCAAGATTCTCAAGATATTTTTGAATCCTTTCATCCAATCAGTATACCATCTATCCTTTTTGACTCGTGCAACTGTTAATTGTCAGAATGTTTTCTATGTCCTTGTTCAGATTATTGTTAGAAATATTCAACAGGATGGAGGCAAAGAAACAAACAAGCAAAAACAAAAACATAAAGTGCAACTCTGTACCATGATATTGGACTCTAGGTCTAGACTGACAATTCACTAACCAAGATGTTTTGAAACCATTTGTCAACTGTGTATGTTTATGCTTAACTGTATACTTACCCATGTTATGGTTTTCCTTCTTGTCTACAAACATTCTGTGAAGGCCTATTCACAGATGCCCTACTGGAAGTAAGATGTTGTCTAAGATCTGATAACTTTATTTGAAAAGGAAAAGAGGTTACTATGAAATGATTTATTCTTATATTCCTCAATATCACTTAGAGATCTCCTCTTTCTTTTCTATGAGCTCACAAATCTCTTTAGTAACTTACTCTAGAATTTTGCCAGGAATTGATGAAAAATTCATAAATCCTTGGTATTCTTTTTTTTACATTTTTGAAAATCATGACTTTTTCTTAGACCTCACCTATTCATGAATTCTCAGAATATTACAGTGTTTAGGGGGATAACTTGGCATATAATTGTACTGAGCCTAACTTTGACCTATTTAAAGATCTTTGTGCTCTGTTACAAACCAATCCTTGGTTTCGTTTTCCTGTTATTGATGCATGCTCTGCCATTTTTAAGATTTAAAAAAATTAAACACTGACTAGATAAAAAGAACATTTATAAAATATATGTCATGTATGGAGAAAAGGATATACAAATACCCAGGTACAAACACAAATTTTAATAATTAGAACATTTCCATTTACTGTGAAGTCCTTTGGGTGTTCTTTCCTAACTACATCTCTTTCCCTCCACAGTCAGAAAAAAAGTGCTGTGCTAATTCCCCCTTGCTTTTCTTTTGCAGATGTGATGCTGTTTTTCTTCACAAGCTCTCACTCATGGTGCTTTCCTACTCCACTTAGCGCTGATATGCAATTTTCCTTGCAGCCCCTCATTTGGTGGGGTACCGGTGGCTATATATATAATATATATATTGTTTTTCTTTTTTTTTTTTTTACGGTTTTGCTGAGGGCTATGAACTTTAGGAATTCAAATTTAAGTGGGTGTGTATATCTCCTATTTGACTTCCCACCTTGGTACCCTGTCTTTATCTACTTTATTCCCATGCCTTGAGGACTGTGAAAAAGTTCACTGGAGCTCAGCAAATGCCTCCACTTCAGCCAGCAAGTGGGCTTCTGTGGGATTTGCTCATCTCTCTGGGTTCATATTTGTTCTTAGTTTTTGACCTCTGTGTAGATCTTTTTCTCCAGGTCAGTGGTACATTTATAAATATATGTTTCTATGTCTTATCCAATGTAAGTCATTTTCAGCAGGAGCATTGCTCAGGAAATGAAAGGGTGCTCTACACTTTTCAGTTTGAGGTAATTCTTGATGGAGAAAGCAAAATGAAAACAGGAGTTGAATAAATAATTTTATTATTAATATCACACCGTTGTGGCCCTATCTTCTGCTTTCGACATAGTTATTGTCTTAGGATCTTTTCCCCAGTCTTTGTTTATTTGCTCCTTCTACTTTTGCACGTATCCTCAGTTCTGATCTTCTATATTTGTATTCAATCTGATCTTACAATTCCTCTCTCTTTTTGGATGGAATCATAACTATCTTTGCAAAGATGCAACAGTCTTAGAATCAGAAACTTAGAGAATTTCTTTCTAAAAACTTGAATAGAATTAGTTTTTTGTTTTTTTGTTTTTCTGTTTTATGGACTCTCCTTACCTTATGACTCTCTTTCTTTATGAGAATATCTTGATCCCATATATTGTGGGACTTGAAAAGCCATAAAGCTTTCTCTGGCACATTAAATAGCTATACAGAACACAGGCTCTGTTCTTTGAAACCAGTGATTGCTCATTGTCTTGGGGAGTACTTCTCAACTGTCAAAGGATATCAACCAGTTTAACAGTACAATATAGTACAATATAGGTAACTAAACTTGTTCAGCTTATTAATGTACAGTCTGATTTCATTTGGAACATTTAGAAAAAGACTTGGGTTGATCTACTCAAGGTGCTTTCTTATAAAAAATAAATGGCTGTTGGTGATTCCCCAGTTCTTAGTATCCTGCAAAGACTAGATGGGGTCAGTGGCATAGTAAGCAGTTGAATACTGCTTTGGTATGATGGAAATGATTTTTGGTGTATTTCACCTAATTCAGATTCTGAATATCACTGGAACACCTATGAGGGATGGGAGAAGTTAAAGAACTAGGAAAAACCTATTATTCATCATACAGGGATCTTTTATAATCACCTCAAATCTTTAGAGTGTTGGTTTTGAGCAAAAATTTACAATTTGGTGATGACTGATCTGGAACTTAGAACATGGCATTGAGACTGATTCATCATTTTAGCAACTATCCCTAGCTTCAAAACATTTACTATTTATTACCCAATCAATTGACACTATATAAGACTTAAAGGAGAGTTGAATTACTGCTGTTTGCAAATGTTATCTTCATAAACTATATTAAACCTAAAATTCGGTTAACTTTAATGCTTATAAAACTAGGTGTAGTAAACAGAACTTTCATAGATATATTTTAGATTTGTGAATACATGACTTTTATGTAATTTCCACTCTTTCCTACTTTTTATAATTGTGAATTTACATTTCTTTTAAGCTGAAAGTTTGTTGATCGTTTAGCTTTGCAAATCTTGGTCACTATGACTTGAAATTGTACAGGTAAACTGGCACCTGGATTTTCTGATGTGTGTAATTTATGGACTACAGATAATCTTGACTTCCTTGTAAATATTATTAACTTTGGTAAAATGTCATTGACTTTAGAGGAGGTTATATACCTTGGGAGTACGGAAACTCCTAAGATTCTGCCCCTGAACTTAAAGAAAGTTAGAGTCTAACAAGGGAAAAATAAATGTACACAAATGATGCAAGGAACAAATGGAGGGTTCAGATAAGAACAAGGACACTTATTTAATCTCAGAGTTCCAAATTGAAACAATTGTGTTATGGTTTGGATTGCTTTATAGTCGAATTCCCAGTCCCAGTGTGGTGACTTTCCTTGATAGACTAGTTCAAGAGAGTGAGCCAGATGGAGTGACCATGGTAAATTATCTTCCAGTTGTATAGGAGATTTCGATATATTTGTTGGAAGGGTAGAGGAGAAGGAAAGAAAGAAATAATACTTAAAATCTGGTCTTTGTTGAGACTTCAGTAGAACATAAAACATCCTTCAAGGGCTAAATGGTGAAGGAGCCATGCTTCCTCTCCTCTTCAGTCATTAGCTTTGTCTGGACTCCTGGTTTTCATAAATAAGGACAAAATCACTATCAGTACAGCCACTCTAGTCTGCATGTATATCCTGTATACTTACTAACTTCCATTAATGACAGGAATCGTGAGTTAAAATAAATAGACTGCTACAAATATGCAGCAGCATAAATATTTAACATTATTGTATTTTCAGTGGAGTCAAACTTTTAATCTTTGCAAATTACAGTGAATAAGAACTTGAAAGAATTGTGCCTAACAGAAATATGACTTTCAAAGAGAACAAAAGAGGTGTCCTGATTACAGCTAGAAAGACTTTTAATACTTATTTTTTTTAATTGATGAATTTATATTGACACATAATAATCACCCAAAGGCCATAGTTTACATTAGAGTTCACTTTTGGTTTTGTACATGCTATGGGTTTGGACAAATGTATGATGACATGTAGCCATCATTATGGTATCATACAGAGTATTTCCACTGCCCTAAAAACCCTTTGTTCCATCTATTTATCTCTCCCTCTACAAATCCAACTCTTGGCAATGCTGATCTTTTCACATCTCCATAGTTTTGCTTTTTCAGAAAGTCATACAGTTGGAATCCTACAGTATGTATCATTTTTATATTGGCTTCTTTCACTAAGTAGTATGCTTTTAAGGTGCCTCTATGTTTTTTTCATGGCTTGATAGCTCATTTATTTTTAGCACTGAATAATATTCCATTGTCTAGATGTACCACAGTTAATTTATGAATTCACCTACTGAAGTACATATTGGCTGCTTCTAAGTTTTGGCAATTATGAACAAGGCTGATATAAACATTTGTGTACAGGTTTTTGTGTGGACATAAGTTTTCACCTCATTTGGGTAGATACCAAGGAGCACAACTGCTGGATCATATGGTTAAGAGTATGTTTAGTTTTGTAAGAAGCTGCCAAACTATATTCCAAAGTGGCTATATCTGCATTCCCACTAGCAAAGGATGAGCATTTCTGTTGCTCCATATACTCATCAGTATTTGCTGTTGTCAGCGTTCCAGATTTTGGACATCCTAATAGGTTTGTAGTGGTATCTCATTGTCTTAATTTGTCCCTGATGACATATGATGTGGGACATCTTTTTATATACTTATTTACCATCTTATTTATCTTCTTTGGTGAGGTGTCTGTTCAAAGTCTTTGGTCCATTTTTTAGTTGAGTTGTTTGTTTTCTTATTATTGAGTTTAAGTGTTTTTTGCACATTTTGGATGGATCCCTTATCAGATGCCTTTTGTAAATATTTCCTCCCAGTCTGTGGCTTGTCTTCTCATTCTCTTGACATTGTCTTTCGTGGAGCAGAAGTTTTTTTTTTGTTTTTTGTTTTTAATTTTAATGAAGTCTAGCTTATCAGATATTTCTTTCATGGATCGTGAATTTGGTGTTGTATCTAAGAAGGCATTACCATACCCAAAGTCGCTGAGGTTTTTTTCCTATGTTATCTCATAGAAGTTTTATGGTTTTGTGCTTTACATTTAGGTCTATGATCCATTTTGAGTTAATTTTTGTGAAGAGTGTTAAGTCTATGTTTAGATTCATTTTTTTACATGTGGATGTCCAGTTGTTTCAACATCATTTGTTAAAGAGACTACTTTGCTCCACTGTATTGTCTTTGCTCCTTTGTCAAAATTCAGTTGATTTTATTTATGTAGGTATATTTTTTGGCTTTCTATTCTGTTCCATTAATCTATTTGTCAGTTCCTTTGCCAATACCATACTGTATTGATTACTAACACCTGAAGAAAAGTCTTAAAGATGGATAGCATCAGCTCTCCAATTTTGTTCTTTTTCATTATTGTGTGCTCTTCTGGGTCTTTTACATCTCCTTATAATCATTAGAATCAGTTTATTTATATCCATAAAATAAATACACTGGGATTTTGATTGTGATTGCTTTGAATCTATTCAGCCAGTTAGGAAGAACTGACATCCGGACGATATTGAGTCTTCCTGGTTATGAACAAGTAACGCCTCTCCATTTGTTTAGTTCTTCTTTGACTTTACTCATCAGAATTTTGTAGTTTTTCTCATGTAGATCTTGTACATATTTTGTTAGATTTTTAAAAATAAATTTATTGGGCTTCCCTGGTGGCACAGTGGTTGAGAATCTGCCTGCTAATGCAGGGGACACGGGTTCAAGCCCTGATCCGGGAAGATCCCACATGCCGCGGAGCAACTAGGCCCGTGAGCCACAACTACTGAGCCTGTGAGTCTGGAGCCTGTGCTCCGCAACAAAAGAGGCCGCGATAGTGAGAGGCCCGCGCACCGCAATGAAGAGTGGCCCCCACTCACCACAACTAGAGAAAGCCCTCACAGAAATGAAGCCCCATACAGTCAAAAATAAATAAATAAATAAATAAATAATTAAAAAAAAAAAAACCACAGTAACTTAACATACATACCAATAGAACATATTTAAAAAATAAAAATAAAATAAATTAAAAAAAATTTATTTATTTAATTTATTTTTGGCTGCATTGGGTCTTTGTTGCTGCAGGCGGGCTTTCTCTAGTTGCGAGCAGGGGCTACTCTTTGTTGCAATGGGCTGCTCGTTGCGGTGGCTTCTCTTGTTGCGGAGCACAGGCACTAGGCTCGCGGGCTCAGTAGTTGTGACGCACGGGCTTAGTTGTTCTGTGGCATGTGGGATCTTCCCAGACCAGGGCTTGAACCTGTGTCCCCTGCCTTGGCAGGTGGATTCTTAACCACTGCGCCACCAGGGAAGCCCTCCATATTTTGTAGATTTATACCTAAGTATTTTATTTGTTTGGGTGCTAATGTAAATGGTATTTTATTTTTAATATCAAATTCTACTTGTTTACTGCTGGCATACAGAAAACAGATTGATTTTCTACATTAACCTTGTATCCTACAAACTTGCTATAATCATTTATTAGTACTAGGGATTTTTTTGTTGACTCTTTTGGATTTTCCTCATAGATGATCATGTGATCTAAGAATAAAGACAGTTTTATTACTTCCTTCCTAAACTTTATACCATTTTTTTTTTCCTTATCATGCCTTATGGCATTAGTAAGAACTTCTAATATGATGTTGACAAGAGTGGGAAGGAAACATCCTTTCCCTGTACCTGATTTTAGTGTAAAAGCTTTGAGTGTCTCACTAAGTATGAAGTTAGTTGTAGGGTTTTTGTAGATAGCCTTTCTCAATTTGAGAAAGTTCTCCTCTATTCCTAGCTTACTGAGAATTTTTATCATGAATGGGTGTTTGCAATACTTAATTTTTGATGATTGTGGAACATTAGGTGTTACAGTTAAAATCTTTATTAACCTGATAAGTGGAAAGATTACCCAGTGTGTTATATAATTTACATAATTATTAATAAAATAATAACTCTATTGGGCATTTGCTTTTCTTAAGGAAAAATAAATCTATTGCTTGTTCATATACTTGACTTATTTCCTTTTGTGGATGGTCACAGTTTCCTTGTTGATTGTTAAAACAGTCATCAGCTTCTGCCCATGATGAAATAAGAGGATCTTGACTTACCCTCCCTCCATAAACAACTAGATAACTGAATGAAGTTCTTGAAATAACTATTATCAGGGTCTTCCCTGGTGGCACAGTGGTTAAGAATCCACCTGCCAATGCAGGGGACACGGGTTCGATCCCTGGTCCGGGAAGATCCCACATACCGCAGAGCAACTAAGCCTGCGTGCCACAACTACTAAGCCTGTGCTCTAGAGCCCATGAGCCACAGCTACTGAGCCCACGTGCCCTAGAGCCCTTGTGCTGCAACCACTGAGTCCATGTGCCACAACTACAGAAGCCCACACGCTCTAGGGCCTGTGTGCCACAACTACTGAGACTGCATGCTGCAACTACTGAAGCCCATGCGCCTAGAGCCCATGCTCTGCAACAAGAGAAGCCACCGCAATGAGAAGCCCACACACCGCAATGAAGAGTAGCCCCTGCTTGCCACAACTAGAAAAGCCTGTGCACGGCAATGAAGACCCAACACAGCCAGAAAAACAACAACAACAATAAAAAAACCAAAAACTATTATCAGATATTAGATAGTTGTGATCCCTAGGATAAGGGAACAAGTGAGGTGAACCTATGATTGCCCTGACTTTCAGTCTAGGCCCTGTTCTAGAGAAGGAAATTCCAAACTGAGCATGGCAGTCTTGCTAAGTTGAAGAGACTGGAATTGAGGATGGTTGAGAGGTTAAAAACAGAAGTTTTGGAGAGGAAGAAGATACTGAATAAAAGGAACTTCAATAATACAGTTAGGGATCTTTTTTCCAGTCTCTGCTGAATACAAATTTGTACATGGGTAGGATAAAACTTTATGAAGCTGGACAAAGAATGACAGGGAAACTACAAGTTTAACAATTCTTAGAACTCATATAGAGTGGGATGATGGTTATTCTTCAGTCATCTTGAGTAGAGAGTCCTCATTTTATACTTAGAGAACTAAGTAATTACCTCAATAGAGTTAAACTTTAACAGTAGGGCTCAATTATCCCTAGAACAAAGGTTACTTCAGATCATCCTAAGTAAGCTTAAAAATAAACCTGAAAAAGATCAAAGTAATCTGTAAGTAATTTTTCTGCCCTTTGAAACAAATTTCAACTGTGTTTACATAAAGAAAACAAAATTCAACACAGAGCATGATTGCAAATCCTAGCATCCAATGAGAAATTACTAGATATGTGAAAAAGCAGCTAGTAGAAAAATCAGTCAGTATAAAGAGACCCAGAAATGACAGAAGTATTAGAATTAATAGACAAAGACCTTAAAATGTCTATTAAAAATATGCTTGTATGCACAAACGTTTAAAAGAAAATATGAAAAAAATGAGAAACAAAATGAAATACATAAAAAGAACCCAATGAAACCTCTACAAATTACAAAGAAAAAAATACTTTGAAATGACAATTTTTCTGAATGGGGATAATAACAGATTAGATATTATAGAGGAACAACGTCAATGAACTTGAAGACAGAGCAGTAGAAACTATCCAAATTGACGCACACACAGGAAAAGACTAAAATATTTGACAGAGCCCAGTGACCTGTTGGGCCATGCGTAGAAGATATACTTGGAACTGGAGTCTCATAAGGAGAAAGGAGAACAAAAAAGGTATAAAAAAGTAGTTGAGGAAATAATGGCTAAAAAGCTTTCCAAATTTCATAAAAACTATAAATTGACAATCTAGAAACTTCAACAAACCTCAGGCAGGATTAAATACAAAGAAAACACCCCCTAAGGAACATCAAATAAATTTCAAAGAGCCAATAGGAAAGAAAAAATAATTGGGGGTGAGTGGGTGAGGGAAAATACACTGTGTACAGAGGAACACATGTAAGAATGACTGAATATTTATTGTCAGAAACTCAAATCCAGAAGTAAATATGACATCTTTAAAATGTTAAAAGATAAACTTGTCAACCTAGCATTCTATATTCAGGGAAAATGTCATTCAAAACTAATGGCAGTAGGAGTGATGTCAGCAAGATGGTGTAATAGGAACCCCTGGGCCTCGTTTCCCCAGAGAGACATTGAGTTAATAACAATATATAGTCCAAAACGCCTTTATTAAAACTTAAAAAACCAGTTAAGAAGTTACAGTACTCCAGGCAAGCACAAAGCCAAGAACAGCTGCATTAAAACAGATAAGAAAAGTTGTTGTGTTTTACCCTCGATAACTCTTTTTCCAGAAAGCACAGTTTAGTGCAATCAGGAGAAAACACAAACTTGCTGCTTTTCCTTTGAGAAAGAAAGAGAAGAGTGGAACATACATTTGATATTCCAACTTTTTGAGGAACTGCTTGAGGGACTGTTTTTTTTCATGCCTGACTCAGAATGTTAATGGAGAACTGGCGTATTTTGGATGCCTGGGGGCCACTAAGAATAAGGGAGAGCTTAGCAGTTTGATTCAGCAACAGAGAACCTGTAGTACCACAGACAGACACTAGAGGAATCAAGAGAATAAATGCTAAAAACAGAAACTGGCAAACCTCTTTAATTGAGAGATTATATACAAACCAAGAAAAGATGCATCCCTAAAAAAGGTTTGAGTTCCTCCAAATGCCTAGCCGGGCTGACAGGTGAAGGTCTTCCCTGTACAAAACCAGTACAGAGGTGGCTGTTTTTTCAAATGTCCAAATTCCAGCAACAAAACGAAACAAAACAAAAACAAGCTAACAAATAAAAAACAAGGCATAGAAAGAAACAGGGAAACATAGTGCAATCAAAAGAACAAAGTAAATGTCTAGAAACTTACCCTAAAGAAACAGAGATCTATGAATTACCTGAAAAATAATTGAAAATAGCCACCTTAAAGAAGCTCAATGAGCTAGAAGAGAGCAGAGAGACAACTTTAAAAAAAAACCTGCAAAACACAATTGAGAATATCAAGAAAGAGAAAGAAATTATAAACAAGAAACAAACATATTCTGGAGCTGAAGAATACAATAATTGAACTGAAAAATTCACTAGAGGGGGTCAACAACAGACTTGGTCAATCAGAAGAAATAATCAATGAACTACGTCATTTGAAATTACTGAGTCAGAGGAACAAAAAGAAACAAAGGATGAATAAAAGTGAAGAAAGCCTACAGGACTTACAGGCCACAATAAAGTGGAGCAATATACTCATCATGGGAGTTCCAGATGAAAAAGAAGAGAGGGTAATGGGTAGAGAGCTTATTTGAAGAAATAATGGTTGAAAACTTCCAAAAGGACATCCAAATTCATAAACCTCAGTAAACTCCAACTAGGATGAACCCAAAGAGACACACACTGAGACATATTATAATCAAACTATCAAAAGTCAAAGACAAAGAATCAAACTTGAAATCAGCAAGAATAAAGAAACTCATTGTGCATGGGAGCCCCCATAAGACTATGAACAGATTTCTTAGCAGAAACTTTTCAAGCTAGAGGTTAATGGGATGATGTATTCACTGTACTGAAAGAAAGAAACTGACAATCATTAATACTATATCCTTCAAAATTGTCCTTCAAAAATAAAAGAAAAATAAAAACTTTCCCAGATAAATAAAAGCTGAGGGAGTTCATCACCAGTAGAGCTGCTTCAAGAAATGCTAAAGGGAGTCCTTCAAGTTGAAATAAAAGATGTTGGATAGCAAAATGAAAGCATAAAAAATGCTCTCTGGTAAAGGTAAATATATAGACAAATACAGAACATTGTAATGGTGATACACAAATCACTTTTAATCTGGTGGAGAATTTAAAAGGTACAAGCATAAAAAATAACTATAACTATGAAACTATGTTAATGGATACACAATGTGACAGGATGTAACTTGTGACACGGATAACATAAACTGGGGCAGGTGATGTAAAGGTATAGAATGTTTTGTATGTGATTGAAGTTGTTGTTATCAGTTTAAAATAGATTATTAGCACTATAAGATGTTTTATGTAATCTCCATGATAACCACAAGGAACACATCTATAGAAGATACACAAAAGAAAATATGAAAAAAATCAAGCATGTTGCTACCAAAAAATCAGCAAAACACAAAGGAAGGCAACAAAAGACAAAATTTGCTATAAGACAGATAGAAAACAATTTAAAAATGGCAATAGTAAATGCTTCCACATCAGTAATTACTTTAAATGGTTAAACTCCCCACTCAAAAGACACAGAGTGGCTGAATAAATAAAAAATAAGATCCAACTCTACAGTCTCCACAAGAGATTCATTTTAATATAAGAAAGAACATAGGGTAAAAATGAAAGGGTTGAAAAAGATATTACATGCAAATAATAACCAAAAGAGAACAAGGATGATCATACTTTTATCAGACAAAATAGACTTTAAATCAAAAACTGTCACAAGAGACAAAAAGGACATTATATAATGATAAAAGGGTCAATTCACCAGATAGATATAACAATTATAATATATATGCATCTAACATCAGAGGATTCAAATATGTGAACCAAACACTGACAGAATTTAAGCAAGAAACAGACAGTAACACATTAAGAGTTCAATACCCCACTTTCAATAATGGATAAAACAACCAGACTGAAGAATAGAAGGAAAGAGAGAAGTTAACACTGTATAACAATTGAACCTAAAAGACATATATAGAACACTCCACTCAACAACAGCAGAATATATATTCTTCTGAAGTACACATGGAACATTCTCCAGGACATTAAAACTGAGGTCACAGAGTAAAAAGGATCATAAGAGACTACTATGAACAACAAATGCCATGAAGTACTATATACCAACAAATAGGATAATCTAGAAGAACTGAATAAATTTTTAGAAACATACACCTACCAAGAATGAATCACGAAGAAATAAAAAAAGAACAGAACTATCACTAGTAAGCAGATTGAATCAGTAATCAAAAAATCTCCCAACAAAGAAAAGCCCAGTAAAGATGGCCTCACTGGAAAATTCTACCAAACATTTAAAGAAGGATGAACACAAATCCTTCTCAAATTCTCCCCCAAAAATTAAAGATGAGGGAACACTTCCAAGCTTATTCTATGAGGCCAGCATTACCGATACCAAATTGATATAAAGATACTTAAAGAAAAGAAAATGACAGCCCAATATCTCTGATGAATACTGATGCAAAAATCTTCAACTAAATACTAGCAAACTGCATTTTAAAATTCAACAGTACATAAAAGGATTATTTACCATAAGCAGTGGAATTTATTCCTGGAATTTAAGGATAGTTCAATATATGAAAATCAATCAATGTCATGCACCACATTAACAGAATGATGGGCCATAACAACAGTATCATGTCAATTGATGCAGACATGAAAAAGCATCTGATAAAATTCAACACTATTTCATAATAGAAACACTTAATAAACTATGAATAAAAGGAAATTACCTCAACACAATAAAGGTCATATAAGAAAAGCCCACAGCTAACATTACATTCAATGATAAAAAATTGAAAGCTTTTCCTCTAAGATCAGGAAAAGGAATGCCCACTTTTGCTGCTTCTATTCAACATAGTACTGGAAGCCCTAGCCAGAGAAATATATCAAAAATATATATATATTGCTATAAATAAATAAAAAGCAATAAACAAAAAGTATCCAGATTGAAAAGGAAGAGGTAACATTACCTTTGTTCACAGATGAAATGATCTTTTATGTAGAAAACCATAAATATCCTTATAATTGTTCATGGTAGTGTCTTATGATCCTTTTTATTCTGTGGCATCAGTTTTAATGTCTCCTCCTTATTTTACTAATCTGAATCTCCTCTTTTTATTTCTTAGTTAGTCTAGCTAATGGCTTGCCAATTTTGATGATTTTTTTTAGAAAACAACTCAGCTTTGTTGATTTTTTTCTATTTTTTCTATCCTTTATTTCATTTCTTTCTGCTCTAATCTTTATTATTTCCTTCCTTTTGATAACTTTGGGTTTAGTTTGATCTTCTTTTTCTAGTTCCTTGAGGTGTAAGTTAGGCTGTTGATTTGAGATATTTCCTAAAAAACAAACAAACAAACAAAAAAACAAAACCAAAAAAAAACCCTGGTAAAAGTAATAAACAAATTCAGCAGTTTCAGGATACAAAATCAACATACAAAAACCAGTTGTATTTCTATACACTAAAATTAGACAATCTGAAAAGAAAACTAAGAAAGCAATCCCATGTATAAGAGCATCAAAAAGATTAAAATACTTAGGAATAAACTTAAGCAAGGAGGTGAAAGACTTGTACACTGAAATATGCAAAACATTCCTGGAAGAAATTGAAGAAGACACAAAGAAATGGAAAGACTTCCCATGTTCATGGATTGGAGGACTTGATATTGTTAATATGGCCATAATACATACAAAGTGATCTACAGATTCAAGGCAATGTCTGTCAAAATCCTCATGGCATTTTTTTACAGAAATATAAAGAACATTCTAAAATTCGAACGGAATTTCAGAGGATCCCAAATTGCCAAAACAATCTTGAGAAAGAAAAACAAAGCTGAAGTCCTCACAATTTTTGATTTCAAATCATATTACACAGCTACACTAACCTAACCAGTATAGTACTGGCATAAAGACAGACACACAGACCAGTGGAACAGAATAGAGAGCACAGAAATAATCCCTTGCACATATGGTCAAACATGTGAATACACAATGGAAAAAGGGTGGTCTCTTTAACATATGGTGCTGGGAAAACTGGATATCCACATGCAAAAGAATGAAGTTGGACTCTAACCTTAAACTATATAGAGAAATTAACTCAGAATGGATTAAAGACCCAAAAGTAAGACCTGAAACTATAAAAATCCTAGAAGAAAACATAGAGGTAAATCTTCACAACATTGGGTTTGGCAATGATGTCTTAAATATGATACCAAAAGCACATACAACAAAAATAAATAGATAACGTGGATGACATCAAACTTATAAACTTATGTGCAGTAAAGAAAACAATGAACAGAGTGAAAAGGCACCCTATGGAATTAGGAAAAAATATTTGCAAATCATATGTCTGATAAGGGATTAGGAAGATATACAATGGCAAATAAGCACATTAAAAGATGCTCAACATCACTAAACATCAGGGAAATGTAAACTAAAATCACAATGATATATCAACTCAAACCCATTAGGATGGCCACTATGAAAAGAAAAGAAAAGGAAAGAAAAGAAAAGAAGAGAAAAGAAAAGAAAAGAGAAAGGAAAAGAAAAAAGAAGTGTTCACTACAGTATAGAGAAATTAGAAAACTTGTGCGTTATCAGTGAGAATGTAAAATGGTACAGCTATGGAAAACAGTATGGAAGTTCCTCCAAACATTAAAAATAGAATTACTATATGATCCAGCAATTTCACTTCTGGGTATATATTAAAAGAATTGAAAACAAAATCTGGAAGAGCTATTTGCACAACCACGTTCATTGCGGCATTATTCACACTAGCCAAGAGGTAGAAGCAACCTAGATATCAATCGTCAGATGAACAGATAAAGAAGATGTGGTGCATACATGTAACAGAATGTTATTCAGTCTTATAAAAAGAAGGAAATTCTGTTATATGCAGCAACGTGGATAAACTTTGAGGACATTATGCTAAGTGAAATAAGCCTGTCACTATGAGACTGTAGGATTTCACTTATATAATAAGGTATCTAAAGTAGTCACAATCTCTTAGAAATAGAAATAATAATGGTGCTTGTCAGACTCTGGTGTGAGGGGGAAAAGGGAGTTGTACAATGAATATAGAGTTTCAGTTTTTCAAGACGAAAAAGTTCTACAGAGCTGTTGCACAACAATGTTCACATAGTTAACACTACTATACTGTACACTTTAAAATGGGTAAGATGGTAAATTTTATATTGTATGTTTCTTATCACAATAAAAAAATGACAATAAAAAGACTATTTTTAGAAAAACAAGAACTGTGCAAATTTACTGCTAGTGTCTGTAGGTAGAGTAAATGTTAAATCATACTAGGTTGAAATTGGATCTATATAAAAGAATCCAAGAACACTGTACATAGAAATAAGCAAAATAAAATATATAAAATTATTTTTCTAATTTTAAAATAGTTTTCAGATCCTTGAGTACTTCATGTGTCATGACTAGACAGAGTTTATCCTAAGATTGTTTTAACATTCATAAAATAAATCAATGTAATTCACCACATTAACAGAAAAAAAGGATAAAAACCATACGTTTATTCAAATAGATAAAGGAAAAGTATTTGACAAAAATTAACATCCGTTAGTAATAAAACCTCTCAGTCGACTAGAATTAAGGGAGAACTTTCTCACCTTTATAAGGGGCATCTAAAATTTTACAGCTAACATCACACTTAACGGTGAGATACTGAACACTTTTTCCCTAAGATTGAGAACAAGGCAAGGATATTCCCTCTTCTTTATAATCTTGTATTGAATATTATCCTACGAAATCTACAAAAACTTACTGAAACTAATAAGTGAATTGTGCAAGCTTGCAGACACAAGGTCAATTATATAAAAATTAATTGGATACTAGCAAAAAACAATTGGAAATTAAAATTTAAAAAATTTCATTTACAATGCAAAAATTGAAATCATAGGAATAAATTTAACAAAGTATGTGTCACACCTCTACACTGAAAAGTATTGCTGAGAGAAATGAAAGAAGTCTAAATAGATGGAGATATTTACCTTATTAATGGATCAGAAAACTCAACATAGTTAAAATGCCAATCTATAGATTCAATACAATCAAAATCTAAATCAAAATCTCAGCAGGTTTTAAAAAAAAATCATATGATGAAAATCTGGTTCTAAAATTTATGTTAAAAAGTCAAAGGATCCAAGACAGCCCAACTAATTTTGAGAAGAACACATTTGGATTTCAAGACTTACTATAAAACTACAGTAGTGGTTTTGGTATTGGCATAATTAAGAAAATGAAAAGACAATCCCCAGACTGGGAGAAAATATTATGTATATACTGACACAGGAGTTCTATTCAGAATACACAGAAGGTCCCTGACTTACGAGGGTTCCACTTAGGATTTTTTCAACTTTATGATGGTGCAAAAGCAATACACATTCCGTAGAAAGCGTACTTTGATTTTGATCTTTTCCCGAGCTAGCAGTACACAGTACAATACTCTCTCATGATGCTGGGCAGCGACAGTGAGCCTGCATTTACAACCATTCTGTATCCATACAACCATTCTGTGTTTAACTTTTAGTACAGTATTCAATTACTTGAGCTATTCAACAATTTATTATAAAATAGGCTTTGTGCTAGGTGATTTTGCCCAACTGTAGGCTAATGTAAGTGTTCTTAGTATATGTTTAAGGTAGGCTAGGCTAAGCTATGAAGTTCGATAGGTTAGGAGTATTAAATGAATTTCTGACTTATGATATTTTCAACTTACAATGGGTTTCTTGGGATGTAACCCCACTGTAAGTTGAGAAGATGTGTATAAAGAATACTTGCAACTCAGCAACAAGACAAATCACCCAATAAAATAATAGGCAAAATATTTGAATAAGCACTTCACAAAAAGATATATGAACGGCCAATAGGCACATAAAATATGCTCAACATCATTAGTTATCAGGAAAATACAAAATAAAACCACAATGAGATATCACTAAACACCCATTAGAACGATCAAAATTAGAAACACTGACAATACCAAGTGTTGGCAAGTATGTGTAATAACTGGAACTCTCAGACTTTGCTGGTGGAAATGTCCAGTGGTGGAATAACTTTGTTAAACTGTTTGGATATTTCTTATAAAGTTGAACATACTCCTAGCATATCACTTAACCTTTCTACTTCCCAGATATTTACCTAAAATAAATGAAAATATATGTCCACACAGAGACTTGCACAGGAATCTTTCTAATGGATTTCTTCATAATAGCTAAAAACTTCAAACAACCCAAACTGATTATCATCAAGATAGATAAACAAACCATGATATAATAGTGAAATACTATCTGCAACAAAGAGAAATGAACTACTGATACATGCAACAACATGGAAGAATCTCAAAAACATTAAGTTAAAAAGCCAGACACAAAAGAGTATGTACTACATGAATCCATTTACATGTACATCTAGAAAAGATTAATCTGATTTACAGTAACAGAAAGCAGATTAGTAGTTGCTTGGGGCCCGGGTGAAGGGCTGATGTCAGGTTGGGGGAATAATTAACTGAGAATGGGCACAAGAAAACTCTCTGGAATAATGGAAGCATCTTGAAAATGGTGGTGGTTACAGGTTTACAGCTGACAAAACCCATCAGACTATACACTCAAAACCGGAGCATGTAGTATATACCTCAACAAAGCTGACTTTAAAAAAAAGGATAATCTTTCCTCTAGTCATTTGTTTGTGGTAATTTTGGCATACAGAAATTTAAATTTTTACACAGTCAAAATATATCAATCTTTCCCTTCACTGTTTTTGAGTTTTGTGTCATGTCTGGGAAAACTTTCCTTGAATATTTCATAGAGAGGCCATTTGACAGAATGTTTTATAATGTAGATTCTGACATCAGATAGCCATCAAGAGACTATTCACACTTGGGCAAATTAATCTCTATTTTATAATTTCCCCATTTAAAAATCTGTAGATAATTACAGTTTCTACATTAAATGGTAGACAGTGACAAAATGTAGGTAAAATAGAATACTAATAGATACATTGAAAGGCTTAATTAACACTAGCTATTTTTATTACCATATTTTCATAGTGTTTATTATTTGAACTATTACACAAATTAAGAGCAGTACAGAGATTATAATGAACACCTGTGTAGACACTATCCAGTTCTGTCAAATCTCCATTAACATTCTGACAAATTTGTTTCAGATGTCCTTCCTTCAAGGGCAACTGGATTCCTCTTTGTACTCTTTGATTCCAGTCTTTCCCCAATTTACACATAATCACTTTCCTGAAATTGGTGTGTATTTTTCTTGTCCACATTGTAAAGTTATACTATATATTTTTACCTTTATAAAAATATAAATTATTTGAATTTTCAATTTTACATAAATGGCACACTGTATGCATTGTTATACAACTTAATTTTCTTAATCAACTAATACAGTTGAGATTTATCTATGTTTTTACATGTCAGAATAATTCTACATTTTTATTTTTCACATCTATGTTTTAACCTATCTGGATTTTATTTTGATGTAAGTTATGATGTAGGCTTGGAATTCACTGCTTTTGTTAATGGTTAGCTGGTTTCAAAACCACATGTGTAATTTTTTGCCTCACATATTTGAAATTATGCTTTTTATTGTTATTTAAATTTTCTTCTCCCAATTTTATTGAGGTATAATTGACACAAAGCATTGTATAAGTTTAAGGTGTATAATGATTTGACTTATATACATCCTGAGATGATTGCCACAATAAGTTTAATGAACATCCATCATCTCATATGGATACAAAATTTAAAAAAAAAATTTTTTTTCCTTGTGATGAGAACTCAGGATTTACTCTCTTAACAGCTTTCATATGTAACATGCAGCAGTGTTAATTCTATTAATCATGTTGTACGTTACATCCCTAGTACTTATTTATTTTATAATTGGAAGTTCTAACCTTTGGACCACCTTCATCCAATTCCTCCTCTTCACCCCCCACCCCCTGTCTCTGGTAACCACAAATATGATCTCTTTTTCTATGAGTTTGTCTGTTTGTTTGGTTGGCTTTTTTTTGAGGTATAATTTACCTACAACACTATGTTAGTTCCTGGTGTACAACACAGTGATTCAATAATTCTATACACTACAAAATGATAACACTGATAAGTCTGGTTACCATCTGTCACCATACAAAGATACTACATTGTTATTGACTATATTCCCCACTCTGTACGTTTTATCCCTGTGACTCATTTATTTCATAACTGGAAGTTTGTTCCTCTTAACCTCCCTCACCTATTTCTCTCACCACCGCCCCCCACCACAGCAATCACCTGTTTGTTCTCTGTATCTGTGACTATGTTTCTGTTTGGTTATGTGTATTTGTTTTGTTTTTTAGATTCCACATGTAAGTAAAATCATACAGTATTTGTCTTTCTCTGTCTTACTTTACTTAGCATCATACCCTCTAGGTCTAACCACGTTGTTGCAAATGGCAAGATTTCATTCCGTTTTATAGCTGAGTAATATTCCATTGTATATATACATCTTCTTTATCCATTTATCTATCGATGGGCACTTAGGTTGCTTCCATATCTTGGATATTGTGCATAATGCTGCAGTGAACATAAGGGTGCATATATCTTTTCAAATTAGTGTTTTTGTTTTCTTTGGAAAAATACCCAGAAGTGGAATTATGCCATTTTGTATTCTACTATAGACATATATACTTAATATGTTTAAAATGTATTAAACATATTTGGGTATGTGTCTTGATTTTTCTTTTGTTACTTTGATCTGTATCTTGGATTCCATGTCACTACCACATATTTCAAATATTTTAGCTTTTTATATAATTATTGCAGCTTATATATATGTGTGTGTGTACATATATTTTATTGTTTTATATATATATATAAATATGTATATAATCATAATGCTGTAAATGATGTTTGTTTTTAATTTTTAGATTTACAATGTACAAAGCATGGAAGACAATTATTGTTACAGAACAGATATAAACATTATGAATCATGACAATTTAAAAATAATATTATAAGTAACACTCTTGGAGAAAGGGAAGAGAGAAGACTGGTGGAAGAAAGTTTAAAGGTGCTAAAATCTTAGTCTGTCCCAGTGGGGAGTCAGTAGGCCCTGTCTAAGCATACTAAATAAAGTAGTACAGGTCCAAATTTATTTTTTAAGTTTAAACATCAATTATAAACAAATATTGGGAAGTACAGACATAATGTAAATGTACTATAAGTTTTATCTTTTAAAGGATTGTCAGTAGATAGTATTCAAATTGACAAATCAAGATATAAGAGCACTTATAAATTACTTAAGTTATATTGGAAACTGCCAGAAGATCTAGAAATAGAATTTATTAATAGTAATTATCCCTAGAGAATGGACTAGTGATTGGGGAAGAAACTTTATGTTTTATACCCTCACATGTATTACTTTCACCATAAAAATAATTTAAGAAGTTAATTGTCTCCAGAGTATATCACTGGAGTTTGGATAAATTATGCCAACTGTATGCCACAAGGCAAAGGCAGATGATCCAGGGGCTGATGTAGGACTCTTTAGAATCTAAAGTCCCCAAACTAACCATTCTAAGGAATTAGGAATTGTTGGATCTTAAAAGGTTTACAGGAAAAATTGTTCTGTAAGTAATTAATAATCAAAGTCCTAGCACCAATTTCGAAAGAGCCAATTTTCAAGCTATTTATTACTAGGATATTCTATTTCATTTTTCTGGCAATATTAAGAGAAGATTCTCTGGATATATGTCTTTTTCTCTGGTTATGCAGGCTGAGAAGAAGCCGGCTAGAGTAGGTGTGTCCTATGTATTTTTTAAATCGGGTCAGTTTTAGTTTGTTAGATGTTCTGAGGAATATTTGACTTTCTTAGAAGACAAGGTCTTCAGTGAAGATGCTGATTTCATTTCAAATTATAGTCTCCCAAGAAAGTCTTAATTAGGGAATGTCAACACTGATTCATGAACATCTTTTATCTGTTATCCAAATGCCATCCTTGAAATTAGAGGTATAGCAAAGCAAGTTGTTGAAACTTCAAGGCTACCTTGATAATTCTCTTGATATTATGCCAATTTCCCCTTGTTTAATCCTCTCTAGGTTATTACTAAAAGTGAATTACTTCTTTAGGAACACCAATACCCTACTGAAACATTCATATGCCTGTACATCCACCCATTTTCAAAAGTAATTTCTTCTTCGGCCCTTTACTCGTTGAGAGGTAGGACTCCAAAGTGACATTCTACCTTCCATAAAACTAAATTCTTGACCTAGTAATTTTCTGACTCTTCTTTCTCTTACTGAAAATCCTTAGGAAATCTATATTTTCTCACTTAAGCTCTACTGCTGATGCCTTGGTTTAGAATGCCTGTAAATTCATCTTCTATCAGGAATTGGTTGGTTACCTTCTATTTTGGCCCAGTTGATCTGCCAGATTGGGACACACCACACAGGGTGCTCTCAGGGCTATAAGAAGCAATGACCCTGGTTGATGATGGGCCCAAAAGTAAGAGCTATGAAAGGACATTTTTAGATCCGATAGAATCCCTTGGATCATGCTCCATGGTGACCAAGGATTATTTTAGAAAAATGGTTCATGAGGGTAGAAAGAAAGCAATTTTATGTATTATATTTGTGAGAAATTTTAGAATTCTATGCTTGTAGACAAATATTAGTTTATTTTTAAGGGTTTAGGACTTTCCTCCTTCTGGCCCTTGGTGGGGAAAGGAGTAGGAGTAGAGTCAGGAAGGTACTTTGGTGAATTGGCCAAATCTACTATTCAAGGTTCAGGGGAACTGCTGTCAAGCTGCCCAACTCAAATGATGAGAGCTATTTTATTCTGTTTTTTATATAATTCCCTGGCAAGCAGAATATGATATCTGTCTTAACACTTATATTCTCCCTGCCAAAAGCGCAGGCAGTATGTTTGGACATATGGTCTCATTTTTATGATCTTTTAACCTTTATTTATTCTACATACCCTATGGCAGAGGTAATCACTTGTGGGACTTGAATTGCTAGGAAAAGTTCCCATCTGGAGCCTCTGAAAAAGAAGAGAATTGCTTCCACGAGGGAAAAAATAAAAAAATAAATAAAGATAGATGGAATCATTTAAATGCAATAATTTCGGTTCCATTCTTGATGATGTTAACCTAGTGATATAATAGGTGGGGGAGAAAATCTATGGGAAATTTTCCCTATGTCTCTTCTCTGGGGTTTAGCACTATAAAAAACAATGTAGTAAGCAACTGGTGCTGCCCACCAATCTTGGTTAGAAAGTTTGTTTTTTATTTTTTATTTTTTGGAGCAAGGCATGATTTTATTATTTAAACATTATTTTTCATGTAACCTATTATTACATTGTCATGTTTTGGGTTTTTTAAAAAAAATTTTATTGGAGTATAGTTGATTTACAATGCTGTGCTAGTTTCACGTGTACAGCAAAGTGAATCAGTTATACATATACATATATCCACTCTTTTTTTTTTTAATATTACTCAGCCATAAAAAAAGAATAAAATAATGCCATTTGCAGCGACATGGATGGACCCAGAGATTGTCATACTGAGTGAAGTAAGTCAGACATAGAAAGTATTTTTTTAAAGCTTGGTCATAGAAATCTTGAACTGTTTTTTCACAAATGGCTGATGTATCAGTTAGGATTATGTGTGCCACAAATAGTAGTGAACCCTGAATAACAATGGCTTAAACCAGACAGACATTTAACTTCTTCTCATATAAAACAAGTTCCTCCAGAGTTACATACGTCAGACCTGTGTGATAACAATACTATTTACACACAGGATTCTTCAATGTCTCTGCTTCCCTATTACTACAGTGTGGCCTTTGTCTAAAAGAGCTTCCAGAGTTCCAGTCATTACATCTCAGTCCCAGGCAGTAGGGTGGAGGTTGGTGAATGTTGAGTGGTATGAGTTAACTTGTCCAGGGAAGAGCTCTTGCAGTAAAATGTTGAATAAAAATGGTCACTGAGGTCATCTTTACCTCATTCCCAATCTTGGGAAATTTTTAATATTTCATAACTGTATTATGGTTATGGCAGTTTTAAAATTTAGAAATCAGATTAAGGAAGTTATCTTTTATTTTTAATTGCTAATTTAAAAACTATGGGGCTTCCCTGGTGGCACAGTGGTTGAGAATCTGCCTGCTAATGCAGGGGACACGGGTTCAAGCCCTGGTCTGGGAAGATCCCACATGCCGCGGAGTAACTAGGCCCGTGAGCCACAACTACTGAGCCTGCGCGTCTGGAGCCTATGCTCTGCAACAAGAGAGGCCGCGATAGTGAAGAGGTCCGAGCACCGCGATGAAGAGTGGCCCCCACTTTCCGCAACTAGGGAAAGGCCTCGCACAGAAACGAAGACCCAACACAGCCAAAAATAAATATAAAAATAAATAAATAAATAAAAGATTACTATTAATTAAAAAAACTATGAATGGTTGTTGAATTTTATCACGTGCATTTTTTTGCATTTATTGAGATGTCCAATAGTTCTTCTTATATATTGATTTATGTGGTGAAATACATTGTTGTTTTGAAGATTAAGTCAATCTTACGTTTATGGAATAAATACAGCTTAGTCATTATTTTAATATATGACTGGATCCAATTTGCTGATATATTTGTATTTATGAGAAAAACTTGCCTATAATTATCTTTTTTTATTATATACTTAGGAGATTTTATTATATTGGTTTCATAGAATGAATTGGGAAGTGAACACTATTTTTCTCTTTGTTAGAAGAATTCTGTAAGATTGATATTATTTCTATTTTCTATATTTAGAAGAATTTACTGCTGAAACCACCTGTAGGCTCTTTCATTTTGGGTACTGGTAACTTTTGCCTTCTTTTTCTTGATCAGTATTGCTAGAGATTTATTAATTTTGTAAGTCTTTTCATAGTCAAAATTTGGCTTTACTGGTTTTTCTGTACTGTACATTTGTTTTCTGTTTCATTATTTTTATTCTTATCTTCATTACTTAATTCCTCCTATGTAATTTGGGTTTTATTTACTATTATTGTTGTAATTTTGGAGACTGCTATTTAGATTATTTTTAGTTTTTCTTCTTATCTAATACATGCATTTAAGAATATAAACTCCCTTCTAAGCCATGCTTTTGTTTCACCCCACAGATTTTGATATGTTATACTGTCATTATCATTCAGTTAAAATATTTTATAATTTATGTTGTGATCTCTTCTTTGACCCATGGATTAGTTAGAAATCCATGTATTTGGGTATTTTCTAGTTATCATTTTATTTATTTCTAGCTTAATTTCACTGTGGTCAGGGAACATAATATATATTATTTTAATCTTTTAAAATTTGGTTAGACTTGCTTTGTGGACCAACATATGGTCAAACTGGTTCACAAAAATAAATATGCAGTTGTGTGAAGCATTCCATATATGTCCATACATGTTAATGAGCTGAATTTAAATTGTTCATATCTTCTATATCCTGACTGATTTTATGTCTATTTGGTTTCTCAGTTATTAAGAAAGGTGAATTAAAGTTTTCCACTATGATTGTGTATCTCTTTAGTTTTCCTTTTAGTTATGTCATTTTTTGCTTTTTAGTGCACATTAAACTTAGCATTTTTAACTTCCTTAGACTTGGCCTTTTATCATTATAAAATACTTCTCCATTTTTCTTGCATCAAAGTCTACATTAACTGATATTAGTATAGTTACATTGGTTTTCTTTTTGTGTAGTGTTTGCATGGCATATCTTTTTCCATTCTTTTACTTTCAATCTTTCTGTCTTAATATATTTAAGGTTTGTCTGTTGTAAACAGATATAATCACGTTTTATTTTCTACCTTAGCCTTACAACCTAAATCCTCTAATTAAAGTGTTTAATTTATAAGCATAATTATAAAAATATAATTATTTCCAGGTACAGAATTATATCAAATATTAATATCTGCTTCCTTAATATCCTGCAAGTTTTTATTCACTTCACATTTAAATAGTATTTTTACAAAGAATAGAGCTTTATGCCAGCAATTATTTTCTTTCAACATTTAAAAGCTACAACTCACTTATGTTCTGCTTCCATTGTTTTTGACAAGAGATCAGCTATCCGCTTTATTATTTCTTTCTTTGAAGGTAGTATGTTTTTTTACTGTGGCAACTTTTCTCCTTGTATGTGATTTTCAAGAGTTTTATTATGTTGTCCCTAGTTGTGATTTTCTTTTCATTTATCCTGTTTGGAGTTTGGTTATGTCTTAATTCTGTCACAAGTTCTGGACTATTCCTGTTTATTATTTCTTCAAACATGCTTCTGCCTCTTATTTTCTCTCCTTATATTCTGCATTTCCAATTACACATATCTTAGAACTTTTCACCATATTCCATATCTCACATTCTCTTTACATGTATTCTATATCTTTTGCTCTCTATGCTTTAGCTTGGTTATTTTCTAATATTCTGCCTTCTAACTACAAACTTCCTTTTCTGATGTGTCCCTTTTGTTATTTATTTCTTAAATTCAGTTGTTGGGTTTATATTTGATTTATTGTATAGCATACAGTTGCTTATGAATTTTTTGCATCTTGTTTACGTTCTTGTACATATTAATCACACTTAAGGTCTATGATTCAAAACTCTGATATATGAATTGTGTATGGGTCTATTTGTATTGTCTATTTTTTCTCTTGGTCTTTTGTCTTAATATGCCTGGTAAGTTTTTATTAAATACTGGATATTTTGTATAAAAATTATAGTAGTTTTGAATGATAATTTTTCCTTTAGAGAGTAGTCACCCTATCCTCTCATAGAGAGCTTAAATAAGGTCAGAACACTATTTTATTCAGAGACTGAGCTGAGTAGAGGCTAAGTTATAGTCTTTATAAGCTTTGATCTACCTCTGGTTTGTTTCTATCCCTAAGATGTAGTCTTCTTGAATTCCAAACATTGGTATTGGTGTGTTTAATAGGGTCTCTATACTCAAGTCTAGTTATTATTAGTAGTATTTTTCCTCATCACTGTGAGACTGCTGAAAATTATCTTTGCTTTTCAGAGGCTTTCTATCTGGCTTCTTAGCCTCCTCCCTAATGCAGTTAAAGAGTTCAACAAATACTCAAGCGAAACATTATTGAATGTTGAGCTCAATTCACTGCATCTGCCATCTCTTTTGAATTTTTGCTCTATACATGCTAGTTTCTGTGAAAAGCCCTAAACTTTATGTTTTATCTCCATGTTCTTGTGAGAATGTCAAAGCTCTTCTGGATTTTCTGCCTCTTAGCTGTGCCCTGCTTCCCAGATTCCCAGCCTCTCTCATCTGCACCAAAAGTATAGAAATGCCTTTAGCAGAAAAGTAGATCACAGAACATATTAGCTCACCTCTCTGTCTTTCAACTATTTCCTTCTCTCTGAAATGTGTACCACTTAAGTACTGGCTTTTGGGAAAGCTCTCTGATGCTTTCAAACAGGGTTTTTTGTTTTTTTGTTTCTTAATTCAGATTTTAAAAATATTTACAATGAATGTATTGGTCTGTCAAAAAGCTATGGTATCTCATCTGGGAATAAAGTCCCCTCTCCTTAAAAATTAATATTATATTAATCTTTGTTGGAAGACTGAAATAATGAAGAAAGCAATTAGAAGTTAGAAATATTTTACTCGTGGGAAAATTGAGGTTAAATAAAATATTTATGGAGAGCTTACTAAGAACAAAGCATGGAACTATGCTTTAGATGATGTAGTAATTATAATAATTACTTATAGTACTAATAATAAAAGGCATAATAAAGCTTTTTATCTGATAGAGCTTATAATTTTATAGGAAACACAAAACTAACCCACTGAATTTTTAGAGAAAAATGTCAGAGTACAGTCATACACAATAAACTATATTTATATTCTAGTTCAGGAGTTGGTATACTATAGCCAGAGGGCCAAATTTGTCCCACAGGCTGTTTTTGTAAGTAAAGTTTTATTGGAACATGACCAAAATCATTCCTTTAAATATTGCTATAACAGCAGAGTAGTGGCAACAGAGATTGTGTGGCCTGCAAAGCCAAAAGTATTTATTAAATTACTGTAAAACAGAAATCATTTGCTAACCCTTTTCTTAACTTCAGTATTATTTTGGGTCATCATTTGTTCTCTTGCAGGCCACATAATTTTAGTTGATGGAAAATTCCAAAATATCTCCCCAAATTAAATCATTTCCTTCTTTTGTGGCTATTTTAAAACCAGTTATCCTTGCTGGTTCCAGTGTGAGGACTTCAATTCTGTGGTTGTAATCTTGAATTATTACTGTTACTTGGACTGAACCTACAACAGAATTCATTTTGTTTGCCACTGACAAGGTCTTCTGTCTCCTGTACAAAATTCTTGTGACTTTTGTTATTGCATCTTTTGCTATCCTGGATACCATTTATCTGGCTGAGATTATAATTGAAAACAAAAACAAAAACAAAAAACATTTTGAACTGTTGCCAGTTTTGGAGTCAGGAGGCTCAATAGGGGAAAACAGTCATTTTCATGTCTGGAGACTTGCCATGAGGCATTTTACTTCTCAAGGACCATCTCTTAGGGAATACTGGGCCAAGTGGAGTATTCCCAGGAGAAAGAGTGGGCTCAGAACAGCTGACTATAATCTATGTATATTTGTCAGCTTAGAGTTCTCAGTGAGGACATATTTTCACACCCTTATTCTTTCCTTTCTGGCATCTTCTCTCCAACACCCCCACACTGCTTCATTTTCATGGTGCTCCCATAGTGGTAGCACTCTCTGTTCCCCTCCATCCCCATCCCCCTCTCCCAATTTTAAGAGAATTCAAAAAGTGCTGGCTCTTTGATTTGAATTGCTCTTCAGGGCTTCGATCTGTCATGTTTTGTAGTAACTGGTTCTTTGTGTAAATAACTGCAGAAGCCATTAACAGAAGATTAATTGTTGACAGTTTCATGACTCTTGGAATAAATAGAAAGTCCATGGACTGAGATTGAAGACGCAACAGAATAGCCTTGGAAATGTAGAGGACAGACTTACAGAATATATTTTTGAGGTGCCAATGTCATACTTAAATAGATGCAGCGTGAATTCCTAAAGTTCCCACCCTGAAGTTCCTCAAATGACATAAAAATATATGAATTAATGGAGAAGCAGAAACCTAAAACCAAAGGATGAAATTCATCTTCAAGTCAGGAGTTCTCATTAGTGAATGCGATTACACATTTGAGGTAATTGGGGGAAAAAATTTAGTTTGTCAACAAATTGTCTCATCAGTGTAAAGTCAAACTACCAATCTTGATGGATTCCCCCACTAACTGGCCATGCTGATTGTTTAAATTATAATGTGAAGTTAAAATGTCAATTCTTGTCAGTCTTCCACCTGATGTATTCAATACATACAGGAGGTTACTGTGGTATCTCCTGATGTTTCTTTGTGGGTGAATTCATCAGGCAGTATTGGTCACCCCCAAAAACCTCAAATGTGATTCATCAGCTGAAATTCTAATTGATGATATTGTCAACACTCATTGTAGTCAATTATGCAAAACGACAGGGTCAGGTTAATTGAAGGGGCTTATTGATGACATCACTTCAGTCCAGCGTGGTGATGTTTCACACTAATCCACGAGAAGTAAATACCTACATAAAGGAGATCACCACACTGGTCAGTCCAGAGTAGCCCTAGCCACAGCCAAAGTCTTCATAAATAAAAAGCAGGTACGGCCCATCACAGTTGATCAGAGCCATTGATTGACAATCCATGTTATTGACAAGTTCCTCTTGACAATTGAATGACTTCTTATTTCTATTAGATGTGAAGGACTTACAATCTGGGCTTAAACTTGGACATCTTTTTTATCTAAAGAACCATTTTGTTGCCCTTATATTGTTTTCCTTTCTCACTAAAATGCTGCGATTTGAATGGAAGGCAGTGTTTGAAACAGCTATTGATAGGTTTTTAGGGAAAAAAGCATCTAATTACTAGCGGGAAAATCCCTCTAGCTCTCCTCTATTTTTGAAAGATAAATGAAGGGACTGTAGATGTTTAACTCCAATTACATTTCTATTTAGTTCATGCTATTGAGGTTGATTTGTATGTAACCACAGTGAATTGTTCATGTCCAGAATCAGGGTTTTTTTCTTGTAATTGTAAGAGATCACAGAGGCATTTACACCTGCTAACCATAGGTTTTCATTAAGATGATTGATTGCTTGCATTGATTTATTTGATATGTAGGCATTCCTGTGGTGTGAGTTTTCACTTTAAAATGTACACAGTTCATCATTTGGGCTCTTCTCTTGCATTGCCATTAAAGAAATTTTGAGCATGTGTTCTTCCAAAAGGCTTTCCTTGATTAGGTAAAAATGTATTGCCTTTGAAGGAATAAGATATGAATCACTGAACGCTTTTCTGGGTTGTAGTGGTGGAGGGGACACAATGAAAATTATTATTCTTAACATACAGATGTCTTTTTGACTTGATATCTGTGGTTGCCAGTTTTAGATATCTGCTCCTATGGTTGAAAGCAGATTTAAAATCAGAGGGATGTTCAAGGTTTAACACTAAAAAGGATAGAACCAACTCACATTGGTTCTTCCTAGGCCCCGGATTACATTCTGAAACTCCTTTTTGCTATCATAAATAAAGTAATTGAAATAAATCAGTCCCTGCTTCCTAGGAAATCCCAAATCTTTACTAGATTTGTAATCTAGTAAATTGGAATTGTAAACTAGATTTGTAATCTAGTAAATTATAATTTGGAAGCAAAAGGAACTTACATACTTATAGGGAGTTGTATTGTGTCCCCCAAAAGACATACCCATGTCCTACCCCAAGTACCTGTGAATGTGACTTTATTTGAAAATGGGGTCCTTTCAGATGTAATTAAGTCATGTATCTGGAGATGAGATCATTTTGGATTTAAGAAGGGCCCTAAATCCAATGAGTGGTATTCTTATAAGAGAGGGAGATTTGACACACACAGAAAAGAAGGTCATGTGAAGATGGAGGCAGAGATTGAGTTATGTTGCCACATGCCAGGATGCCTGGAATGAGGAACTAGAATGCCAGGAGGCACCAGAAGCTGCAAGAAGTAAGGAAAATTTTCCCCTAGGGCCTTTAGAGGAAGTGTGGCCCTACCAACACCTTGATTTTGGACTTCTGGCTTCCAGATAGTGAGAGACTAAATTTCTGTTGTTCTAATCACCAAGTTTGTGGTGATTTGTTGCAGCAGCACTAGAAAATGAATATAATATCCATATTGTAGTCTGTCTGAATAACTCCCCTAGATTTGTGCCTTGTGCTACCTGCACTACTTGACCAGATAGCCTTGACCTTCATGCTTAGAAAATACCAGCTGCAAAATTTACTACCAAATGTTGGCATTCGTGTCACTTGATTCATGGAATCTCTATGTTATACTTTGATTTATTTATTTTTAAATCTTAGTCAAGAAATTACAAATCCCTATAAAACTTTCCTAGTTAAATTTCAATCAAATTAGTCTTGAGGCCTTGGTATTTTACTTAGATTACCTAATAGCTCACTTTATGTTTTCTGTGGTTGTCCCTTTAGCTTTTATACAATGCTTACAAATTTAGCATTTCATATAATTGTATTTTTGATGGTTCTGCACACAATTATTGTTGCCAGTATACACAATAATAAAATGAAAACACATACAGGTTAAGCCTCTTCCCCTTAAATAAAGAATGATAGGGACTCAGGAAGAGAACTCTCTTCTCAGAACTCTGTCAGTATACTCAGGTGAGCACTTGGCTATACAAACATGGTTTTCACCTCAAACTGTTTCTTGGGTGTAAATCTTATCTCAACTATGACATAAACTTTCTGAAAGCAGCAATTGCCTTAAACCCTTTACATGACCATTGCCCTCCCAGGGTTGTTCCTGGTGTAGTTGCTTAATAAATGTTAATCCAACTAAATTGATCTGTGGGCTTCTGATGCAGAGCTCAGTATTTTAGATCATTTCCAGAAATTCCTACAGGATGTAAGAATGTATGATGATGAAAAATCATCAAATCCTTCCCTCCAACATGTATTACTTAATAGACTCTTAAGTTTTGGAGAAAAGAAATTAAACATTATACGGAGAAAAGATTTTATAAACTGTAATCAATTGTTTAGGAGGGTACTAACCTCAGAAAAGAAATCCAAATAACCTATTCCTAGAGGAAGGTAACTTTAGAAGCTAAATTTGTGATAAATGATTTTTTTTGTGGGGGGGAAGATAGGAAAGAAATAGTAACTATTACTATTTTGTAATAGTTACAAAATAGTTCTGTACATTGAAAATTGGGCAGCTCTTTTAATTTTCAGGAGTGGAGGGAATGGGTAACTTTAATCCAGTGGAGGAGGGGGCAAGCATGGATTGGTCACTCTGTATTGAACCTGAGTATTTCTTATTTTAATTGACAACATTCACATCTTTGAGCTTCTCATTTAGACTTTGATAAAATCAACTTGCAGAGGCAGATGGCAGGCTGTTATTTTTAATTCACAAGCCATGTTAAATGTATGCCATATGTTATAGAACTTTTCAGGCTCAGCCTTTTGAGTGCTACCACAATAAACTCACCAACTTACAGAAAAGGAAATCTGACAGGAAGAATTATGCACTTGCGGGTTACATTTTTGAAAACTGAAGTCAGTTACTTGTCTCTTTGCCTGATTTAAGGAGGGGTGGGTGGGGAAGAAAAACCTCTCAGCAAAAATGAGAAACCACACATTGAAATGGTAATATCTGTGTAAAAAAGAAGTGGGATTAGTGGGATCTGATTGTTGCTTTGTACTCAGAAGTGATATGTCGCATCAACAGTACAACACTTCTTCCGAAGAATATATGAGGCAGCCCATTATAATCCATAAAGGGACTGAAACATGAGTTCTAATTTGTATATTGCTAACAATCCTCAGCAGGGGAGTCATTTCTCTGGCCCTCGGTAGCTCATATGTCAAATAAAAAAAGGTGAATTCGATAATTTCTAAAACCCCTTCCAGAACTTATATAGTACAAATCACAACCTACCCTCATGGTTACTCGTGGTTAATCATAGCCATCTTCATAGGGGCCATATTATGGAATATTGCTCCTTTTTAAAGAAATTCTTCACTTGTCAAGACTCCTAAGTTTCATGGGCATTTTACAAATTACCATTAATGAAGATCAACACGGTTGTTACAAAAAGCTTTTGTTGAGTTACTTTTATGACATCCATTTATTTGTTCATCTCTATATCCAAGACGATCTCTGCCCATGCTAGGTTTAATATCTGAGACACTATACTGGTAATTGAGATACAGCAAAGCTTTTGGCCACCTGCCTCTGTTCCTCTGGATACAAATCAGTTCCCAAAGACACAATTCTAGATACCTGACCAGAATGTGGGGAACTCAGGGATCATTATCCAATGATGAGAAATTTTGTACCTACTTGTTGCAAGATTTAATATGAATATTAACATTCATATTAAATGTCTATTAAAATGAGTTTCAACTTCTAAATTTCCTTTCTATTCCTTAAGTAGAATAGGGAATGCCATCTGCTCCAAGAGCAAGAGGTAAGAGAGAAATGCCAGATAACACCATAAATACTTCAACTAGCTGGTAGGGGGTCTAGGAGATAGAGAACAGAGAATGCTTTATATGAAAAACACAAAACAAGGCTGTAACTTTCAAAGAATAATTTATACGATGCTCTTCCTTCCTTCTCACAAGTTCCTCATCATTTTATTCTGTTCTTACTCTTGGAACCGTGAATATAACAACCATGTTCAGTAGGAAGCACAAGAGGTAAGTCACGGTTTACCTGGTGTGTCTTGGGTGGGGTAGAGGCAGATAGGAGAGTGCCTATTGCTGAGATCTCAAATTCTTCCATAAAACATTTATCTGTTTGAATTAAGCTGCATCCTCTCTTAAAGGTGGGAATTGCACTGGAAATGTACCCCCTTTCATAACTCAGAATCACCTTTGTATAACATTCAGGCTCTTTCCTTATTATAACTTCCTGGTTTCTATCCCAAGTTGGTATGCTAATGTAGAAGCTCCCTGAGATGGTTTTCTTGCTCCTACCTGGTTTGACTTTTGCCACTGCAAACAGCATGGAAGGAGAGCTTTCGCTTACTTCTACACCCCTACCTGCACTGCTCTCCTTCCCTTTCACAATGGTGTGCGCACACACATGCCCAAAGCTGTGGTAGGCATCTCCTTTTACTGTTACCATTGTTGCCTGCCCCTGTACAAAATGCACTTCCCTAGGCACATTACTTTCATACCCACCTATACATGTTTGTCTTTCCCAGCCTTCTGAACCTGAATTCCTTGAGGGCAGGGGCCCTGCCCTATTTATCTTTATTTTCCCAACATCTAGCTAAACCTGGTACATAGGAAGGACACAAATAGATGTTTGCTGGGTAAAAAAGATGAATGAAAGTGCCATAAAGTATGATTTAATAAACATCTTAGCTAGTTAAGTCAAGAAATGCCTCAATTTCTAGGTCATTTATTCATTCAGTCATTCATTAGACAACCGTTTCACAAATTATTTTATGGAAGAGGTTGACATTACTATACAGAGTTTGCTGTTTGTGTATGTGTGAATGCATGTAAATCCACACATGTATATTTAGAATGAAATTAACCATTAAGTTGGAAATTATTCATTTCATAGTGTTAGTTTAATCATTCCCGCTAATCTTTTTGTTGCCTTTAAAGTTTCTAGAACATTTTTATATATAGATATCTGGTCAAAGTGTGCTGCACTCACTGCCAACTGTAGTTGAGATTTGAGAGTCCAGAATAGATGGACCAGATGGGCAGCTTCCCTCACAGCAGAGTTTCCCAAAGTGCACTCAGCAGATACTTGTTTCATGGGGTGTTAAATGGGATGTTACTAGGTGTTATGAGCAAAGCAACAGAGATAGAGGTAGAAATTGAGAGAGTGAGAGAGAAATTGAGAGAGATTTATATACTCACATGTATTCACATATATAAATATATATGAATATAAAAATATATATTCATATTTCATACAATACATAATGACACATTTGGATTTAATGAAGTTAAATAGATTTATTACTTCAAGATTTTTAAGAAACTTTAATTCACTAATGTGCTTTGAAAATAAATAATAAACAGAAATTACATATATATTAGCATCTAGCATTTCTCAAATACATTCTTTTCATGAAAGTTAAAAATTTTAAAGCATTTTCAATAAGTTTTGGCCCTATAAAACTTTAGGAAATTGCTAGATTATTACATCACAGCTGAAGGGCATACTCCTGACTGTGCCACATTTTATGAATTCATAGGTTTATGTGGATATGACATATTTGTGAGATCTCAGCTTGTCCTGAATTCTGGTATACATGTCTTTCTAATTTTTCTGGATTTGATATGATGTCTAGCTTTTGGACACAATACTAATTGTTTCCATTCATCTCCTTGAGCACCATAATTGCCTGCTCTTTATTAGGCAGAATCCCATTAGGAAATCAGAAATGTCTCAAGATATTTCAAGCAGAAAGGACTTAATTCAGGGAATTGCTTAAAAGGTTTTGGAAAAATCTTGGAAAGCAAACAGAAGGAGAGGAGGACTGGAGAAAACAAAAGAAGGGTTTCTGCATTTTTAAATTCAAGATCTGAAGCCGCTAAATAATCCTAGGCTGGAGCCACCCTGTATGCCCACTGCTGCTGCTGAGCTGCCACCAACAGAGCTAGAGCCCACAGTCACCTAGAGTTACTGTCAGGTGCCAATCAATGCTACTGCTGCTACTGAAGAGGTGGCCAGAAGAAGAAAAAAATGGCATCTCCTTTCTCCCTAATTTCAAAATCTCCTACTTTTGCCTTCCATTGACAGACCTATCAGGAACTCAACTGGCAAGGGGGTTTTAGAAATGTGGCATGCAGGCTTTCAATCCTGGTGGGATGGGGAAGGTTATAGAAAGGCAAGTGTGGGGATGAAAGCAGCAGACACTCTTGAGCACTGTCCACTTCTTTGGGCACTTGACATCCATAAATGCCTTTCTATTCATACTTAAGCTTTCATACAAGAACAAGAAGCATTGAACCTCTACTTAACAAGACGTACTATCACTTTTACCAATAGAGACTCTAAACTGAAACATTGGTAAAAATCTTTGACTTCATAAAATTACATGTTACACTGCCCCCGTGTAAAAGCCTCTGCTGATCTTCATAGCTTACATTCTAAGTTCATCATTGTAATCATTTCCTTACAAATTTTCTCTACTTCCCAGCCTTTCTCTATTCTCCTCGACAAACCTCAATCCTATATGAACCCCAATCAGGTAATTTTTTCCAAAGCTGCTCCTTTTACAGGCAAGCCTGACTGGAAAAAATCATGTACACTAGTTGACTTGTATCAAAATAAGTTAAAATCACCAGCGTCCAGTGAGTATTCAGTACTGCCCAGGACTTCTCCACTAAGCTTGTCCTCTACTCTGTGCAATGATTATTTCAGAATCTCTGCTCCCTTTCCCACATTCATACCACGATATTTGGAAAAAGAAACCAATAGCTGTGAGCTTGATCATCTTCCCAAGAGAAAATCTTAAATGAATCTGCATCTTTATCTCACTGACCTTTCATCCCTTTGCCACAAGAAAGAAAATATCCTTCATCCTCTTGAAGCTAATGTTGTCTGGAACCTAACATCTCTCAGTTTCTCAAGATCTCTGCTTTAAAAAAAAAAAAAAAATTCACACCATTATTTCAATATCTGCCTCTGCATTATTCCCATCACCAGATAAACCTGATCTAGAATTTTAAATCACAAAACAAAGTCAAACTACCCTCCATTGTCTTTCTTTACTTTTTATTTATTTCTCTGTTACATTTCAGAAGATGGCTAATTGTTCTGCCTCTTCTTCCTCATCTTCCAGTGACTCTTCTTTGTACCCACGTTTGGCTTCTGTTTTCAACACCCTATTCAGACTGCTCATGTCAAGTAACTATATTTAAGGAAATTGGTGGACACTTTCATGCTCATTTTACTTGGCCCAGTTGACTACTTTCTCCATCTTGAATTGACTTTTTATTTTATTGATTGTTTCTCAATACAGTCTCTCTCTGAAAAAGTACTTCTCTGTGTTGACGATCTTTAGGCCCATATCTTAGGAGGATGTTCTCTTTCTTTATACTCTCTTCCTAAATGACTTCATTAATTCCCAAGGCTCTTGATGACTCTAAAATCCCATCTCCAGCCAAGAGCATGTCTCTGAGCTCCAATCTTGTATACATAACTAAATTCTTCAAAACTTGACTTAAATATCTCTCAGGCATCTCAAACTAAACATCTCTAAAGTTGAATCCGTTGCTTTCTCTTCTAAATCATTTTCTTCCACAGCCTTCCCTATCTCAGAAAATGATCCTATCCATGTGCAAAACAGACATTTGGAAATTATCCTTCACTATTCTTTCTTTTATCTTCCTCATTCATTTCACCAGTATGATCTGTGAATTACACAGGAATCTACTTCTTTCCATCTTCACTGTTACCCAACTTGTCCAAGGCTCTCAATTAGACTAAAATCCACCATCTTACCATGCTCTACAAGGCAGAGCATGATATAGTCTTGATATATCTCTCTAACTTCATCTCCAGTCTTACTCTCCTCCTCATTTACTGCCTTCCAGCACCCAAATACAAATACCTTCAGTTCCTCAAATACATCAACCTCTTCTCTGCTTTAGGATCTTTTGTACTTGTGCCTTCTCTTCCTGGAGCTCCCTTCCTCCAGTACTTCAGATGGTGGCATTTTCTTGTCCTTCATAATGGTAAATGATGTTTCCCCATTGCCTTACTTAGCTCCTACCAGTACCCTCTTAACAGCATTTATTTCACTTTCATTTTAGTACCTATTTCAGTCTGTAATTATCTAGTTTTGGTTTTATTGATTTATTGGATCCCTTTCTAGGTTGTAAGCTCCATAAGGCAGAAACCCTGTCAATTCCATCTAGTAAGTCTCGTAGTACCTGGCACATAGTAGGTACTCAACAGAATTTGCTGAAAGAATGAAAGCATGAAGACTGATACCTAGATGGAATTGTAGGAGGATCTTGGTAATGGAGTGTGATTGTTTGAATTTCACCTGTTGAGATCTAACAAGAAGCCTAGATAGAGAATTGTTTGGTTTGGAGGATTAACTAGAGAGAAGCAAGATTTATCCACTAAAATTTGGACATTAAAACCATTTGTGACCAGTATCAAGCCTGTCCTCATAGAAGAAGAAGGTGTTTGTAAGCCCAGTGACTAAGAGGCTCTGAAGGTAACTGCGGGCCAATGCTTCAGAGATATACCATCATGAAATTGCTGGCAAGTGTCTATTAGGATTATTAGTTTCTCTTAAAATGCCTTGGCTTTTGCATGTAGTTTTATTTATATGCAAAGAATTCTGTTTTTGCGTCACTTTGTCTTGTAACAGAGGGCTAGAATGTTTGATGTTACTGAAAGCATTGGGGAGAAATCAAGACAAATTCCATTTTGAATTGTCTGTTTCTCTTTTCTCATGAAGTGGAAACTGAATAGAAAAAAGGATGCTTGAGAGGTAACAAAATATATTATTCTCCTTGGCCTGACAATTCTTGGGGCTGGGCAGAGGTTGGGTACTGTTCTTCTGTTAACATGAGAAGAGAAAGGACTGTATGAAAACTTTCCCTTTGCTTTATTCTATCAATACTCCTTCAGTTTCCATGGAAATAAGAGCTGAAAGGCCAGTGAGAGAGTGAGTTCTTCCTGGCACACTTTGGCTGCTTACAGTCAAGGGCTTGTAGGAAGTGTCAACTACCAATTTAAACAAGATTTAACTTTTAGTATTTTGCCCATTTTTTTTAACGGTGCAGTTTTCCTCATATCATTAAAAAAAAGAGAAATAGGAAATAAAAGATAAGAAACAAAATTTATACAAGGTCTTTCCATAACTGTAATTTGAGTACACATTTGGGTCTGTACATCTACACTATATTCCTTTAAAACCAAAGGGGCTTGCTTGGGTTTTGCTTTTGGGGATTGTCAGAAAAGGGTGAAGAATTTGGAAGACTGATTTATGTTTTGCAGTCAGTTTTAAGAGTGATGAGAACCACTCCTACCATCTCCTCCACACCTCCCCAAGAGATAGAATGAGTGGCAGTTAGAAAGATGAAAAGGAAAGGAGGCCAAATTTTGGAGAAATCAGTGGTCTTGAAGGGAGAAAGAATGAGCAGAGAATGGGATGAGAAATGATCCTGGAGGTATGAACACAGTGAGGCCCATTCGCCCTCTACTATTTATTGCACTTATTCTTTACATCATAGCTTTTATATTTTCTCTTGAGAGTCTTTGCAAAATGTGAACCTGAAAACTCTAGAAGGTGCTATTCAGAGGGAATGGGACCTGGTTTCAAATTATCAGAGTACAGTTTATCCATGTCTTATTATTTTTTCTCATTTATTTCTGCTTCCCTAATTGAGGCTCACCATTGACACCTGGAATTGAAGATCACTGCATTTTTCCCTATGGATGAAACTTTTATAATTATTAACTTACAACCAACCAGGAATGTTTGGAGAATATCATAACTATCTCAAGCATAGCTTTTTTTCATCTCAATTACTAATTTTGAGTCCCTTCTTTTTCTACAGTACTGTGTGGAACACAGAGTTTGGGTCAGAACGCTGAATGCAGACAAGTGGCTGTACGAATGTAGCCAGAATTTGGCTCTGAGTTTCTTAGCATTCAGAGTAATTGGTATTAAAAGACATAGAGTTCTAAAGAGTAAAGACTGCCAGTTGCTCGGAAGCAGTAGAGTTGGGGTTTTTTTGTTTTTTTTTTTTTTGGGTACTAGGAACCCAGAGCAGTGTCTCCTAGGGATTTTTACACAAACTATACACTCTGTAATAGAGACAAATATATCTGCACTACCCTTTCTATAATATACCAGGCAAGGAGTTGTATGTGCTGAATCTTATACTGTCCTTCAATACATTTTGGCCACATCATGCTAAAGTAAGACTGAGTAATGACAAATATATGGAGGGCCAAAGAATGTGGTCCAAAAAATACTCGATTGATCTAAAAATAAAAATATATAATACCTAGGAAAGTGCATCATATATTAGAAACACTATAATACCAGAAAGAAAAAGTAATTATCTTCTGTTCCACTAGAAGGTGGTCAAATAGTAACTTGGGCTACATTTTTAGCCTTTTTTTTTTTTTTTTTTGGCAAACGAGGCAATATTGACGCCTCGTTGTTTGAGAAACTAACAAAATAAAAGCATTTTTATTGTAAAATTAGTTTATAACTGTCTTATTTAAGAAAACAAATAGAAACATCACTAGAAGGACCATTTTCTGGCTCTAATGCTAATGCACTTCAAAACACAACACATATACACACACACAGCCACAAAGAATTGCCAATTGATGCTAAACTAAATATTTTATTTTTAGATTATAATTGAGGAAATTTGATTTACAACTTAAACAACTAGTATTTTTAAAAAAGAATTCTTTTTCCCCATGTAATTTTGGTAAAGAACAGAATTCCTTTTAGGAATGAAATATAGCTGGAGACTCATCCATTTTCTCTTCTATAATGGAAATGTATTTCAGTCTCTATAAATCTCACATAGCCCTTAAAAATGATGAAAATGGATTGACTATATTATAATATTTGTAGGAATTGATTTGAGAGAAGGTTTTCTTTGCAAAACTTCTGTTAAAAGATTCTGGGCTTCCTGAAGGTACTTATATCCATCTTAACTTGGATTGCAACACACCATCTTAGGTATTATTAAGGCTTTATTCACTAGATCAAAATATAATTGAGCCAAATGTAAAATTTTTACACTTAGCTCATATTAAGGATTTCCTCTTGCCATTGAACATCATAACATAGCACTGATTTTCCATCTTACCCAATTTTAGTAAAAATTTAATACTAATGGTACAGCTTAGAGTTTGGTTATCTCAAAGTGATAGTATAGTTAGGTATCCCAGGTATATCTAAATTCTCTTTCTTGTGAGATTTCTAAGGTAGTTGTACATATAAGTGATAATGTGAATGGAGATAAAGGTAGCATTCATTCAAAACTTTTCATTGAGTATCTGCTTCATGTCAGGCACTGATTTTGCAATGAACAGAAGTGACATATACACACTAATATGTATAAAATGGATAATTAATAAGAACCTGCTGTATAAAAAAAATTTAATTAAAAAATTAAAAAGAAAAACAAAAAAGAAAGTGTTAATAGGGGAAAAAAAAAAGTGACAGAAATGTCCATTACAAAGTTTACACTTTAGTAAGCAAATCAATAAAACATGGAACATGTTAGACTGACTTAAAAAAACAAAACAAAACAATCTAGACTATTTCTTAAATTTCTTATCCCAAAGCAGACCTCTGTGTTAGAACTAGATCGAGCATGTGGCTTAGGCTCTTCTTTTATCCTTCCTTTCATTGTACCCCCATCTGGCCACTGTGCTCACAGTGATGAATGCACCCCACCCCACAGTACAGGAGAGAGGAAAGGCAGAGAAGTTTTATGGCAGTGATTTTGCCCACCATTAAACAGGCCCTATGGTGTCAAAATTGGACCAATCAAATTTTTAACTCCTTAGGACAGGACTGCTGTATTGGAGAGGTGGGAGACAGTCTGGGTAAGAGGTCATTTGAGGAGAGGAAACACCCCTCACCCTTTCCTTGCTGCATAAGAACCCATGCATTGCCATTCTTGTGCAAAGACTTCTTATTCGTGTAAACAAAAGAAGTCCTCCTGTTTGGGCCACGGACACACACAGAACTAGTACCTACAGTCTAGTAGTGTTCACTGGCTTCATTATATGGAAATATGACAAACCAAAATACAGATGCCCACTACCAAGGATAGCTTGTCTATGCTCTGTATCAAGAGAACCTCCCTTCAGTGCACTCTCACAGCTGGGATTTTTCTTTTTAATTTTTATAGTCAATTTATTATTATTAATATGGAGTAATGAGGATAAGGTTTTTATCCCTCTAAGATTAGAGTCAGGTAAAAATTTCTTAGTGTTCATGGTAATTATTTTAGGAATATATAATTTCTCTTAAATTGGCTGCTCCCGGTGCACTGATTCAGAAGGCACTAACTCGTCCGCAAATAGAATCATTAGAAGCCAAGCCAAACAGGCAGCTGATCTGCCTTGTATAGTATATGGAGGTTGCTTCAGGAGTTCTGTCTCTCTCTCTCTGTCTCTGTCTCTCTCTCTCCCCCACTTCTTGCTCTCTTGCTCTCTCATTAATTCCATTTTCAGGGCTGCTGCAGCAGGTAGGGCATTTTTTATTCTCATCTCATTAATCACTTGTGGGTTGCTGAGCAGAGCTCTATTAATACCTGGTCAAAAGACAGGATAATCCATAACATCTTCTTGCAGCAACAAAGCCAGCTGTGGAGCCAATGTGTTACTATGTAACCAGGCTGAAGTAATTTATGCAAACTAACATCACGCATCTCTAAAGGAAACCTGCTTGCTCAAACCAGGAGAGAGATGATTACTTTAACCCCTGCCTGCATGACTGGCCCTCTGCAGAACTGTAACATGATTCAAGTTGGCTTTTGCACTCCTAACATTTCTGCTGTGTATCTTCTCTCTTTTCTACCTCTTCTGACACTACAGGATCCTAGGATTCCTCCAGAACCTGGCTCTTCCCTGCCCTTATCCCACTAACTGCTCTCTCAAATTTTTGATTCAGACTTTTCTTTAAAAATGTAATACTCCTTCTACAGTTCTTTTTAACTGTGGTTAAATTTTCAGTTAAGATGTTGGAATCTGAAGGTGAAACCAGATTAGTGTTGTTTGAAACTCCTGAAAAGTCATATAGGCTACTGCTTTTCAACCAGTTGAGCACCAAAATCTTCCATGACCCTCACAAAAAGCTGTACGTATCGTGTTAGCTAATGCATTTTATAATTTTTAAAAAAATCACAGACATAATATAACTGCTAAGTGGATTATCTGATACAAGAGATCAACATTCCAGCCAAAAGCAAAGCATCCTGTCACTTAAGCTAATTTTTACAAACTTCTTCGGGGAAGTAGAAGGACACACTGGATCTGAATGTTGAAAATTGCCTGGAGATCACCATGACTAGCTTCTTGGATCGCTACAATAGATGGTAGCTTATAGTTGAGCCCGGACTTCACACTCCCCAAAGAACCAAAGATGCAGCTGTAACAAGGAAGGGCTTCCATTTTGGAAAGTTGGACAAATGATGTTTTACGTTGTTACTAAAGGAACTGTGACTGAGAAATTAAGAGACTCATAAGGATTAAGGTTTAAGATTGGGTTATAGTGAGTGGAGTAGCTAGAGTCCAGTTAGAGCAAGTTCCAGGGATATATACATATTTGTACATTTAAAAAAATTAAATATTGAATAGAATTTGAATACGACTACCACATGGTTAGGAAGTCAGAAGAAGTAACCGCTGAATACTGACTGGCATCAGTGTTTCTGTAGTTCCTCTTATTAAAGCTACGTTATAGCATATTTGTTGTAAAACCTGCATCCAAACTAAGGTCTGGGGCCATGGTTTCCCATTGAAATTCACTATACTTGGTGTGCTTAATCTTTGGGGTGCCATAGACTACTGTGGCACCTTGGTGAAGCCCAAGAATCCCCCAATACTGCTGTGATTTTATTGCTTCTCACAGGCTTAACTGAAGGAAATGATAACTTTATTTTCACTAGAGGCTAGTGAAAATAAGAATGTAATTTTTTCCCATCTAAGTATCTGGACTCCCTAAATTCTATCTTAGATTAAGAACCTCTGCAAGTGTGATCCATTTTTGTGAGTTATTCAGGCACAGTGAAAACTGGGTATGCATTAAGTTGCATACAGAAAGATAATGCTGAAGATTTTTTAAGCTATTAAATCCACCCCATGACTGCATAACTAGAGATACAGAGAAGCAGCTCTCTAATGCTTCCTCTGCCTTTGCAGTCCTGATTCCCACTCTGTATTCTGACGTCCTGGATCTAGCTGATTTGGACTCCTTTGTTCTTTTTACAGTTAACATATGACCACTGTCCCTCAGATTTGGTATCCTATAATGATTTCTTTGTTAAAAAAATATCCCTTCCCTTTGTGATCTCTGTTTCCCTTTGACTTCCCTGCATGTCGACATTTAGTCTGTCTCTGGACCACTTACCATGGATCTACCTCCCATGAACGGCCCATCTCCAACCCCACAGAGGAATTTGGACAAATGAGAAGAGAAGCAGTTTCTTATATTAATTAGGGGAACTAGAAGCTTATTGAAAATTTGACACAGTACTTTGCCTTTTGCTATGACATTCTTTTTGGCAGAGTTAAGCAGTGAATAATTTTAACTATATCATGGGTTGATGCAATTTACAATACCATGTTTGCTTATATTTTGGAATGCAATAGAGAGTTCCTAATGCAGTGCAGGTCATCATCTCCATTTAACTTTCTGCAGTGGCTCCTAATAACTAGGATATAGCAATAAACCAAAGTCTAGCACCCTGAAGTGATCTGGCTCCATGTTGCACTTAGTTGACAGATAATATGAGTTAGTTTATTTACTTATGAGACAACAGATCCCCCCCACCTTCCTTGATGAATCAAATTTACTTCCTTAAACATATTCTATGTGTCTCTCTAAGTTTTCCAAAATTTTATTTAGGATAATACACATATTAGTTGATTCCACTGGATTTATAACTAACCTCGTTTAGGTGGTAGAACCTCTATAATCCAGAGCAATTTGTAACACGCTTTGTAATTGAATAACAATCTTCTGCATTATTTAGATGCACAGTGACCAAACCAATGATGATAAATGTTCTATTACACTCTAGGCTTATCTGTCTGAACTTGCATGAGAATGATAAGAAAGCACATAGGGAAGGGGGACATGATGGGCTTGGAAACTGTACCACAGGTAAAATGTTTGAGGGAATTGGGGTGTTTATCTTGGGACATTACAGTAATATTTAAGAATCAGAATAACTGTCTTGAAAGTGGGGTTCAATCTTGAAGGAGCCATTGCAGAAATTTAAATGAGGATGATGATGTGAACTGTATTAGGAGGTCTCTACTGCATTCTAAAATAAAAGCAAACATGGTGTTGAAAATTGCATCAACCCATGATATAGTTAAAATTATTCATTGCTTAACTCTATTTGTCTTGAGTAGAGGACAGAACCGAACCAGAACCACTGAGCAAAAGTTAAGAAAGGTATATTTTAGCTTAATATAGGAAAGAGATTTCTATTATTTCTATTTATTAGATCTTTAAACAAATAAGCAAAACAAAAACAGAAGGCAATGATGTCTTAATTCTTCGAAGTGTTCGGGGTTGGGAGAAGTTGGAGGGGTGAGAGGGAGAGTGAGTAAGAGCCTCTTTCTGCCTAGATGCTGGAGGAGTCTTTGTGTCATGGATAGGAATGGGGTGGAGGAGTAGATAGTTTCCAAGGGCCCATCCAACTCTTGTAATTTATGATTCTGTGATTTGAGCGGGGGTCATGGGATGAAGCCTTCATTCTGCAGGTGACTTAATGATGTACACAGACATTCTAGTCTGTTATTCATATTTATGGCATCTGTGTGTCTACTCTCCTATGCACACCTTGCTGTTGGCCATAGCTGTGACTGTCATTAACATAGACTAGTATTTTATTTCTGCAAGTCTAGCAAAAAAAAGGACATATTAGACATTTATGCTATTTGCATCCATGGTAAAAGTGTCTCCTTCAACTCCTAGCTCACAGAATCAGGGATTCATAATCTTTTTTTTTACTTTACAGGACAGTCTGGATATCTCATAGAAATTATGAATGCTATTCCCATAAAAATGTACACATTCACCAGTACACAATTTTTGCACACAATTCTAGCGGTATGTGCAACCTCTGAAGCCAAACTGTAGAATCCTAATTAAGAACCTCAGTGTTAGAGATTTTTGGCTGTTTTATTTCAATGAAATGAGCACCAGCAAGAAACAATAGCTCAGCTTGAGTTTTTTCACTTGCTCCTTGTAGTTTATTCTGCTCTACAATGCAGCAGGGACCTCAGGTGGTGATCTAGATCATTCTTGTGCTACTTTTTCAGCAGGATTTAGTAGGACTGTACATGTGCTTCCCAGAATACTGTATTGGCAAAACTCCCAAAGAAGATTCCATGATTTAATGCACTTTATTAACTGTAAAAGATTGTTTGCTTTGTTTTCAGCTAAAGGAGTCTTTTAGTTGTCTTGTAAAGCATAACTGTCTCAGTTTGAAAGCACACCACTAGACCAGGTACAAGTAAGTTAGTTGGAAAGTGCAGCAAATATTGGTAGAGGAAAGGGAAGTGATACAGGGAAGAAAATAAAGTGAGAGAGTCTGTGGCCAAGCCAGCAAACCTGTGGACAACAGGAGCTAACCACCTACCCCTCAAGTCCACCATGTTGGGAAACTCTGGGAACCTTTGTAGAATACATGTTTCAGAGTTCTCCTACCTAAAAGACGAGAAAGCTGGGGTATATGGAACACAATGCACATCAGTCATTTTTTGAGGGCTGCTGGAGGTGGGTAGGTAGTACTTCTGGCCTATTAATCAGGTAGCAAAGAGGGCCTCAGTGGCCAGAAAAAGTTCTTCTGGAAAATAAATTTAGGCACTGGAGTTGGGAAGTCGTACTGGTCTTTCCTGAAGTGGTGAGGTGGGTGTGGATATGGGTGTGGCACCTGGAGCACCTCCTGCAAGAGGTTTTTTTGGCCTTGTGCTTGAAGATTTTTTCAATGCATGTTGGAACAAACTTAATAGTATGTAGAATAAGATGAGTTTGTTAGTCTGATTAAACAATACAAATTTAAAAAAAAATTCCTTCTTTCCTAAAAGTACCTACTATTGTGACTAGGACTAACTATATTGTTGCTTTATTTTAGTGGAGGTAAATTGGTTTGAAAGATATCTGCAACTCATTTTTGCTCATAAGTTCAACTTGTGTTAAATATTCTTCCAGAGTTTCTACTTCTAGAAAACATGATGGCTATCAGTTTTATGTTCCTCTATTCTTTTGATATATCCTAAGAAAGGAATACTTTTGTCCTCATGGCAGGATGAACTTTGGTTATAAAATGAGTTGGGAAGCGTTCCCTCCTTTTCTACTTTTCGGAAAGTCTGTAAAGATACAGCATTAATTCTTTAGATTTTCCTTTGAAATTCACCATCAAAGCCACCTAGGCCTGGGATTTTCTTTGTGGGTTTTTTATTGATTACTAATTCAGCCTCTCTTCTGTTGTTTAGGTCCATTCAGATTATCTATTTCTTCCTGAGTTAGCTTTAGTAGTTTGTATCTTTATAAGAGTTTGTCCACTTCATCTAAGTTATCTAATTATTTGGCATACAATTATTCACAGTATTTATTTATAATCCTTTTTTGCTTTTCGATAAGGTCAGTAGTAATGTCACCTCTCTTATTTCTGATTCTAGTAATTCAAGTTTGTTCTCCCTCTCCCTCTCCCTTCCTCCCTCCTTCTCCCCCTCCTGCCCTCACATCCTTTCTCTCTCCCTCCCCCATTCTGTCAATCTAACTAAAAAGTCAATTCTGTTGATCATTTTAAAAAAACCCCAGCTTTTGGCTACATTGATTTTTTTCAAATATTTTCTCTATTTCATTAATTTCCACTTTAATCTTTATTATGTCTTTCCTTCACTTGCTTTAGATTTAGTGCACTCTTCTTTTTCCCATGTTAGTTTAAGTTATTGATGTAAAATCTTTCTTCTTTCTCAATATAGATATTTACAACCATAAATTCCCTTTAAGCACTGTTTTAGCTGCATCTCATAATTTTTGGTATGTTTTTATTTTCATTCCTCTCAAAGTATTTTCTGGTTTACTTTTTATTTTTTGACTCATTGATTATTTATGTGTGTTGTTCAATTTCTACTTATTTGTTAGTTTTCTAAAATTTTCCCTGCTTTTGGTTTTTAATTTCATTCCATCGTGGTCAGAGAATATACTTTGTATTTTTTCTATCTTTTTAAGTTCATTAAGGTTTGTTTTATGGTCTAGCATTTCTTAGAGACTGTTTCATGTGCTCTTGAGAAAAACGCACACTCTGTTGTATTGGGTACAGTGTTCTATAGATGTCTGTTTACTTTAGTTGGCTTTCAGTGTTGTTCAAGTGTTCTTTTTCCTTGTTGTTCTTTTGTCTAGCTGTTTTATTTATTATTGAAAGTGAAAATCATCCATTATTGATTTAAATTTTTTTTCTTAAAATATTCCCAGTTCTATTATTTGAGTTGTGATCATAAAATTTGGCTGTAATTTCTCAGTGGATAAAACAAAATTAATTCAAAAGTAACTCTTGAACCTTGGTATTCTGATCTTCAAAATGGAGTAGTAATCTTTGCACTGCTTATTTTAAATGGATATTTGGATTACACCTGAAAATATATATAAAACCATTTTGTAATTACATAGACTGCCACACCAGTGGTTATCAACTGGGGGCAATTTTGTCTCATAAGTGACATTTGGCAGTGTTTGAAGATATTTTTGGTCATCACAACTTGAGAGGTGCTACCGGCATCTAGTGGGTGGAGGCCAGGGTTGCTCTTAAATATCTTACAAGGTACAGGACAGCCCTTTTCAACACAGCATTATCTGGTCCAAAATGTCAATAGTGCCACTTGTTAAGAAACCCTGTGCTATACATGGGTGATCCAGGTATTGCAAAATAAAGGCTTAGAGAAGATATAAGTGGTATTTATAAAATCATGGAGAGTATGATAAGGGGATATTAAACTTAGTCTCAAACCATGAACATCTTAAAGAAGGATATTTCCATTTGACCTCAAAAAAAAGTTGAAAAATATATATACTGAGAAAAAATACATATATTAGGTTTTACATTATACCTGTAATCATAATTAAATGACTTATGTATGCACAATAAAACTTACAGGTCCTCCATTTTCCCAGAATAACTAGTACAATAACAGTAAAAAAAACACTGGGGGAAAAAGAAGGCATGGATTTAGATCCCTTATACTAAAAACATGTATAAAATTATAAGTAAAAATAAAGATTAACAAGTACATTAAAATAAAATATAAGACCTATTTGTTTGGAGAGATGAAGAATTCTCTGCTCAAATCAGGGGATTATATTACAAAGAGGAAAATGGATATATTGGCAACCTGAAGAGTAGAGCTTGACTAGTTCAAAAAGGCATTTGAACAGGCATCTAAAGCAAACACAATGGGGAAGATATTTGAAAAAGATAACTTCTGCCATGCCATTCTACCAATCATACTTCCTAAAAATAACCACGATTAACATTTTGTGTCTTTCTAGGAAAAAAATGGATCTAGTTTTAAAAACTAGTAAATTCACTGAACTTAAAAATACAATTTATATGGGTTTATGTGAGTTCAGGGGAAGATATTTCCATAGTTTATTAAAGGAAACCTGGGATGTTTTGGATGAGACTTTTGACTTTTTAATTATGATACATCAAAAAGAAACTCTGATCTACACAATATTTTTATCAGTTACATTCCCAGAAGCAGAATGGAGTTCGAAGCAAGTATATGGCATTTGGATGTCATTATTACTCGGATTATTCTGGTATCTCTGAGTTTATAATGTGTATCCTCAAATATAATTCACTCCTATACCTATTCTGAGAGGACAAAAACACAACCACAGGAAAATGGCAATTTCAATTACTAAACCATATCTCTGGTATATTCATTTCAGTTAAATTTCAAACTTAGCTAAGTCTTTCAGGAGCTTTAATGTTTCCAAAAGCTCCTTAGAAAATCTTTCAGGCAAAGGAGAGAGTCACACATTCCAAAGCTGAGCAGTCAATGAAAATGCAGATAATAAGAATTTAGCAAACCATTTGCATGCAGCTGCTTCATTCCTTAGAGAATAATTTTTTCCTACAAGTGGACCTCTTTCTTTCTGGGCTGCATTTTACTGCAGAACAGCTCAGGAATAGGCATCATTGACAAGATTTTCAGTACAATGCACCATCTTTGGAACTTTTCAAATAGCTCACCCTCAGTCTTGCATGTGATAAAGATCCATGACTTTCATGGGATTCTTTTTTATGATAGGCCACTAATCACTCTTGATCCTATGATAAATTTAAATACTAACTAATCCACTTTGAATAGGGATTAAGCTTCAGAGTAGGAGGAAAGGGTTCATTAGAATTCATTACATCAATTTGTAATCTGACTGATGCACCTTCTAAATAAGGTACTGCAATTTCTAGTGATTGTTAACTGGGAGCCTAAACATCCTCATTATTAATTAATGAAATGAGTGATAAAATCTATAATAATTGAGGGAATGCTTGTGTGCTCCCCTCCTCCCTTAGCTTCTTGAAATATCTAGCAGTTATTATTTTTAAGACAAACAATGTCAAGATAGAATAATCACCATGGAAAAATATAACAAACTCAAATTTCTTATGTCAAGGATAATTTGATGTGCATGAAAAATGGAATACATACTGCAGACTTCCTTATTTTGATGTATGGTTTATTCTTGGTGAACTCATTGTTGTCAAATTATTTTACAAATTTGGGATGGAAATCAGATCAGATAATCATCTATCACTGTCTTATATTTTACATATTTGGAATGATCACATCTAACATTACTGAGCTAAAGTTCAATTATAGCTTTCATACCTGAGTAATATTTCATTCCAAATCATTGTCACTATAGTACAATAATTTAAATTTTGATCTTAGAATATTTAAGCCATGAAATCAAAATGAATTAGACATTTCTCTTTCTCACTTAAAAAATAAATACTTCTGTAAGTAGTCAGTCATTTGAGAACTGAATAAAAAACATGAAATTTCTGGGGTCTCGGTGCCTATGAAAGTATTTCACTCAACTTGAAAAATTAAATCATGATCTTTAATGCAGTGAATTGTCTTAAATTTTAATTTTACATTACATAGGGTATCATCAAAGTTGATGTTCAGTATTTTTATTCTGCTGAATGTTGTAACTCATTAAAAGTGATTTTTGTTATCAAGATTGATAGTGAAATAATTGGGAATAACTGCACGGTACTTGATGTATGCTAGGCACCATGCTAGTGCTCTATGCAATCAATTCATTTAGTCCTCACAACAGCCTTGTAATGCATATTAGCAATCTCATTTTATAGGTGAGGAACATGAGACTCAGAGAGTAAAAACAACTTGCCCAAGGTCACACAGAGAGTTAATAGTGGTTCTGGGATTCAAACTTAGCTAATGTGGCACTAGAGTTCATGCTTGTAAATATTTACTCCACTACACTGCCTTATTGATGCTCTACATCTCACTGATTGTGCTCTCCCAAGGATCCATTTCCTATACATATGGGCATGTTTTCTGACTTCCATAATGGGATAATCTAGTTCCTCTTCTTCAGCTCATGATTGAATTCTTTTTAATCATGTGTCTTGAAAGGAGCCCAGCCCATTCTCATAATCCTAAAGCTGGTATCAATGAAAAATGCCATCATTGCAGGTAATTCCCAGAAAATTTCTTTGAATCTTCTATTTATTGTCTTACTCTTCACTTTGCTTTTTTCACCAGTTAGGTCCTGCCTAACCTCCTAACACGATGTGAACATCATTCTCACATCACGAATTTGGTGATAGATTTTGACTTCTCTGATTTTTGTCCCTAGTTCCTCCATAGACCATAGCTTGTATACTCATCTCTGTATTTTCTGCTCCTGGTCTTATACAGTATTTTTATTCCCCATATCTTCCTTGGTTTATTTTATACATATGTCAATCAAGACTGAAATTTCAGTGCCTTAACAATAAAGGCCTTCCTCCTTCTTTCAGCCTTGCTATCAGGAGCAGGTGGTTTCCAAGGTCTTCATGATAGGGGAAGATAGGGATGATGGGACAAGCTGACTCTTAACTGTCTTAGCCCCAAAGTGGCACATGTTCTGGTCAGAACTAGTCTATGGTCCCAACTTAATTGCAAGGGAGACTGGGAAACATAGGGGAGCACATGGAATATCTGGTGAGCTTTAATAATCTTTCCTAGAATACATTAAGATCTCAAAAGTTTTTGATATATAACTTACAGTTAGGTGTCTTTTGGTTTTATCCTGAGAACGAGTTTATGACCTGCTTAAGAGGACCATATATATTAAAAGTCCAGAATACTGTAATATTCTGTAATGGTAATATTATGATATTTTGCAATACTAGTAATGTACATTAGAGGACTCCAAGTGCCATTTGGTTTTAAGTCCATGAGGAAATGAAGAAAAAAAAAAAATTAAGAAAAAAAATCTCTAGTGTGTTGTAAATCCTCTCTCAATTTCTCTGGCCCTATCGTCCATAAATATTATAAAGTGGAGTATGTATATCAGTCAAGATAATTCCCGTAAGAGTATTTTACAGATGAAAACAACAAAACTACGTTATTGTCTTGGTGTTATAGGGGATCTCTTGTTTATAGGATTCTAAGGTGAACAAGCTGTATCGAATTGTCCAAGCTTACGTAACTGTTTTCCAAAGAAGAACGGAAGAGACACTTCAGTTTGGAAGCCCTTTGTAAAAAGGTAAAATTATTAATATGCACATATGTTTGCATCATTGTAAGATAATGAGAGTGAACATTTATATAAGGAAAAATGAGGTTACTTCCCTTGAGAGAATAAATAATGTCCTTGTGAAAACTGTTTGACCCTAGAGAGGAACAAAACTAAATTTTTTTTTTTTTAAATCTTTATTGGAGTATAATTGCTTTACAATGTGTGTTACTTTCTGCTGTATAACAAAGTGAATCAGCTATACGTATACATATATCCCCATATCTCCTCGCTCTTGCGTTTCCCTCCCACCCTCCCTATCCCACCCTTCTAGGTGGACACAAAGCACCGAGCTGAGATCTCTGTGCTATGCGGCTGCTTCCACTAGCTATCTATTTTACGTTTGGTAGTGTATATATGTCCATGCCACTCACTCACGTCATCCAGCTTACCCTTCCTCCTCCCCGTGTCCTCAATTCCATTCTCTAAGTCTGCATCTTTATTCCTATCTTGCCCCTAGGTTCTTCAGAACCATTTTTTTTTTTTTTAGATTCCATATATATGTGTTAGCATAGGGTATTTGTTTTTCTCTTTCTGACTTACTTCACTCTGTATGACAGACTCTAGGTCCATCCACCTCACTACAAATAACTCAATTTCGTTTCTTTTTATGACTGAGTAATATTTCATTGTATATATGTGCCACATCTTCTTTATCCATTCATCTGTTGATGGACACTTAGGTTGCTTCCATGTCCTGGCTATTGTAAATAGTGCTGCAATGAACATTGTGATACATGACTCTTTTTGAATTATGGTTTTCTCAGGGTATATGCCCAGTAGTGGGATTGCTGGGTCGTATGGTAGTTCCATTTTTAGTTTTTTAAGGAACCTCCATACTGTTCTCCATAGTGGCTGTATCAATTTACATTCCCACCAACAATGCAAGAGGGTTCCCTTTTCTCCACAGCCTCTCCAGCATTTATTGTTCGTAGGTTTTTTGATGATGGCCATTCTGACTGGTGTGAGGTGGCACCTCATTGTAGTTTTGATGTGCATTTCTCTAATGATCAGTGATGTGGAGCATCCTTTCATGTGTTTGTTGGCAATCTGTATATCTTCTTTGGAGAAATGTCTATTTAGGTCTTCTGCACATTTTTGGATTGGGTTGTTTGTTTTTTTGATATTGAGCTACATGAGCTGCTTGTATATTTTGGGGATTAGTCCACTGTCAGTTGCTTCATTTGCAAATATTTTCTCCCATTCTGAGGGTTGTTTTTTCATCTTGTTTATGGTTTCCTTTGTTGTGCAAAAGTTTTTAAGTTTCATTAGGTCCCATTTGTTTATTTTTGTTTTTATTTCCATTTCTCTAGGAGGTGGGTCAAAAAGGATCTTGCTGTGATTTATGTCATAGAGTGTTCTGCCTATGTTTTCCTCTAAGAGTTTTATAGTGTCTGGCCTTACATTTAGGTCTTTAATCCATTTGAGTCTGTTTTTGTGTATGGTGTTAGGGAGTGTTCTAATTTCATTCTTTTACATGTAGCTGTCCAGTTTTCCCAGCACCACTTATTGAAGAGGCTGTCTTTTCTCCATTGTTTATTCTTGCCTCCTTTATCAAAGATAAGGTGACCGTATGTGCGTGGGTTTATCTTTGGGCTTTCTATCCTGTTCCATTGATCGATATTTCTGTTTTTGTGCCAGTACCATATTGTCTTGATTACTGTAGCTTCGTAGTAGAGTCTGAAGTCAGGGATCTGATTCCTCCAGCTCTGTTTTCTTTCTCAAGATTGCTTTGGCTATTCGGGGTCTTTTGTGTTTCCATACAAATGGTGAAATTTTTTGTTCTAGTTCTGTGAAAAATGCCATTGGTAGTTTGATAGGGATTGCACTGAATCTGTAGATTGCTTTGGGTAGTATAGTCATTTTCACAATGTTGATTCTTCCAATCCAAGAACATGGTATATCTCTCCATCTGTTTGTATCATCTTTAATTTCTTTCATCAGCGTCTTGTAGTTTTCTGCATACAGGTCTTTTGTGTCCTTAGGTAGGTTTATTCCTCGGTATTTTATTCTTTTTGTTGCAGTGGTAAATGGGAGTGTTTCCTTAATTTCACTTTCAGATTTTTCATCATTAGTTTATACGAATGCAAGAGATTTCTGTGCATTAATTTTGTATCCTGCTACTTTACTAAATTCATTGATTAGCTCTAGTAGCTTTCTGGTAGCATGTTTAGGATTCTCTGTGTATAGTATCATCTCATCTGCAAACAGTGACAGTTTTACTTCTTTTCCGATTTGGTTTCCTTTTATTTCTTTTTCTTCTCTGACTGCTGTGGCTAAAACTTTGACAACTATGTTGAATAATAGCGGTGAGAGTGGGCAACCTTGTCTTATTCCTGATCTTAGAGCAAATGGTTTCAGTTTTTCACCACTGAGAACGATGTTGGCTGTGGGTTTGTCATATATGGCCTTTATTATGTTGAGGTAAGTTCCTTGTATGCCTACTTTCTGGAGGGTTTTTATCATAAATGGGTGTTGAATTTTGTCAAAAGCCTTTTCTGCATCTATTGAGATGATCATATAGTCTTTCTCCTTCAATTTGTTAATATGGTGTATCACATTGATTGATTTGCGTATATTGAAGAATCCTTGCATTCCTGGGATAAACCTCACTTGATCATGGTGTATGATCCTTTTAATGTGCTGTTGGATTCTGTTTGCTAGTATTTTGTTGAGGATTTTTGCATCTATGTTCATCAGTGATATTGGCCTGTAGTTTTCTTTTTTTGTGAAATCTTTGTCTGGTTTTGGTACCAGGGTGATGGTGGCCTTGTAGAATGAGTTTAAAACTTTTTTTAACTTGGTAAGAGACAGCTGTCTTATAGATCTCCAGCTTGAAACTTCCTTTATATCATCTCTGAATGTCTAAAACCTTCACATAGTGACTTTGACCTGAAGTTCTAAAATTTATATTGACCTCTACATGATATCACTAGCCAAGAGTATGATTTCTATTCTTGTCACCACATCAAGTGAAACAGCAATAGTGGATACTGGATAGGAAAACAAATAATGTAATTATGGATTACTGGCACTTGATATAAGGAAAAAAACTCAAATTGGTCAATTATTTGTCCATATTTCTTCAAATCATATGATCTGCTTGTAGAACAATTTTAATTAATCAATATTTGCAAAACTCCTAGAAGAATGACTACTTTAATAGTAAGAAAAATATCAACATAATAATAATAATAAGCTTCCGATTTTTAAAAATTTTCCTTCTTTTTGATTTTCTTCTTTTTTTTTTTAAAGTCTTTATTGAATTTGTTACAATATTGCTTCTGTTTTATGTTGTTTTTAGTTTTTTGGCCCCAAGGCATGTGGGATCTTAGTTCCTCGACCAGGGATTGAACCCACACCCCCTGCATTGGAAGGTGAAGTCCCAGCCACTGGACCACCAGGGAAATCCCTTGATTTTCTTCTTTTATTTCTAATATTTTTAAGATGAATTTTTTGATAGTGACATTATCCATGGTGGGCTTTAATTTTGGTTTTAGCTACTGTTGATAGAATGTATAACATGTTTATGGAAAGTAGGTTTTACACATAACCAATTCATTATGCTAATTACATATGCTGTTTTATTTTACTGAGAAATTAGGAGCAATATAATGTTTGCTACATTTTTTCTATCACTGGTAGACTAAGCTTAAGCTATTAATGCTTTTAAAAAGTTTGCATCAAAATATTATTGTGAAAATTAAAGAGGGTGGCAAGATTACATTTTTGCCACTAATTATGCAAATGAGCTCAGCAGGAGACAGCTTACCCAAAGTCAGGCATTCCATGGATTCACACTGACCTTCCTGCAAGAACTTCAAGGGCTGAATGCAAATACCTTCACTGCCCTGAAATTTGTCTCAGTCAAATCCTCTCTTTCAAACCCTGCACAATAGAAGTCTTGGGTCCCCACCAAGTCCTTGTTTACATACTTAGGCAGATTTTCTTTCCTTTCTTTCCCTTTGGAAAAAAATTGGCCCTGCCTTTTGGGATCTATGTTACCCATCCCTGTGCAGAGGCTGCTGATCTTTCTGGTTGAAAGTTAGTGAGGATACTACTTTGTATAGAAAATGACAGATACAGCACTAAATTATCAGGCATAAAATGGCTATGGATCTTCTCCATTAACTACAATACAGGGGTAATTTTCAAATCACCAGAAAGGAAAATCTTGTTGACTGTGATTTAGCAATTTATGGATACTTATTTAGGTTGATTAATATCGGAAAGACAGACTCTATAGAACATGACCAATGTCAAGATCAGAGTTTGCAAACTGATGGCCTGTAGATACGCTTTATTTGGCTAGAAGCTGTGCTTTGACCACATCCACATGTTTGGTTTTGCCTTGTTTTAAAATATTAGTTGCCTACATTAAAAATAGGAAACAGGATGTAAAGGTTCAGATGTAAGTGTCTTCAAAAATCAGAGGCTGTAGCAACACTGGACCTACATTCCTTGCATTCAATTATAGGAGCGTAGAGTCTTAAGATAAGATACATGTTCTTTAGCTCACAGTTCCTTTGCTGCCTGTTCCCAACTCTCAACTGTCTTGTCAGACCTGCTTCTCTCACTGACATGATCAGGCTGCCTCTGTAGCACAGACATTTTTGATCCCATAGACCAAGTTATTCTTATTCTAAGGTAGTCTTATTACCACTTATGTCAGAGTTACCTGGGGTGCTCACTGAATTTGCAGATTTCTGGCCTCAAATTTCTAGGCCTTTATTGAATTTGAATCTTTGTTAACAGAGTGGAAAATCTGCATGTGAACAAGTTCCCCAGAGGCATCCAAGGTATATCAAAATTTGCAAACCACTAATAGAGTTCCCTGGGTATTTACTAGAGGTGCATATGTAAATCTCTCAGTGATTGCTTTCACAAACTATACTACCCAGATTCCTTACCCAATACTCCTTTTACCCCCATTTTCCTTCTGCATTGTTAAATTTTTAAATATATATATATATATATATATATATATGTGTATATATATTTATGTATATATATATCATATGACTCAAGAAAAGGAATTGTCCCTATAAATATAGGATTTAGACCAAGACAATTTTTAACATGTTTTTCCCCTAAGTGTTCTATCTTGGTAGAGAAGATACATCCATTTGCTGCATTCTTGGGCAAACAAGATCTAGAAAGGGTGGAGTTGCTGGGCATTCCCTATGTATTCCTGAACTCTTTTCATTTCCTTCTTTTTTTTCCAGTATTAGCTTTGTATCTTCCCCTGCTGGGAAATTAGTGTGTTTGCTTGTCTTATAATTTTAGAGCAGTTCTACATTAGCTTATACTAAATTTCTTACAAGACACAGAAGTTTTTTTTATTTGGCCTTTTTGTTCTTTTTCCTTTGTCTAACAAGATTAAATGCTAGAAAAAGCTTTGCTCACCATGTAGAACTGCACTTTTTAAAAGCTAGATATTGAAGGTTATATAATTATTGTGTTTCACTTTTCACTTAGGTGACCAAGAATTTCAAGATCAAATTTATAACTCAAATTTAATAATTGTATAGATCTCTGTAGCTACAGTATCTGCATTTTAGCTTCAACATTTGGAATCATTTATTCTGATCTTTAATGTATTATGTATTTCAAAGGGTCAGTTCAAAAGACTTTGAATGAAATTAGGCATCCAAATGCAAATAAACTATATTAAGATGCCTGACTGATTTTCTTCAAGCAAATATAAGGTTTTAAGCTAATGGACATCTTTATAATTCATTTAAACTCATGGTCTTTTTTGAATACCAACCAATCATCATTCTAAACAAATAAATTTTTAAAATCAAAGTTCAATTTACGTATTGTGAAATGCACTGATCTAAAGTGTATAGTTCCATGTGTGTTGACAAATGCACATATTATATATTTAACTCATACCACTATCAAGAAACAAAATATCAATATTTCCATCATCCCAGAAAGCTCCCTCTTTACCCTTCCCAGTTAATCTCCAGCCCCTAGAAACAATTACTTTTAAAATTCTGTTAAAAAACAAAATTCAACTGAGGAAATTTGAAAGATCTTATTGGCTTTTCAGCAATTCATGAATCAGGCAGCAGCCAATCTAGCAGATAGAAAGGAGCTCTGAGGAGCTGTACAGAATGAAAGACTTTTATAGGCAGAAGGGAGCAGGAACAAGGAAGTTATACTAAACAAAAAAGCAGCTTGGTTATTGCAAGGCCACTTTCCTTTAGGGAATGGCAAGGATCTATCAGGCAGATCACCTCACTAGTGCTGATCAGGTGACTCCTGATTGACTGGTTTAAGATTCCATTTCTGGGAAAGCTGAAACTATAATTAAGTTAGGTCTCAGTTTGGTGATGTGGGGTTTAGGATAAGTAACTCCATTTTGGGTCTGTTGTCTTGTTTTTAACAATTCCCCCTTTTGCAGACTCTCAGTCTGAGAGATGTGATCAAAATTTAATGCATTAATGCTATTCCAAGCTTAACTCTCTAGAGTTCTCACATTTTTTTTTTTTTTTTTCCTGAATCTTTTTGTGGTATTTACAGGTCATAATATTGGGTTCACATTCTTTAAGTCAGCCTTTCTTTTTGATCCTTTTCTGACATTCTAGTCTTAGGGAGATCATTTGCTTTGTGGTGGTGGCTGTGAACATGTATTTAAAGGTTTTGAGAGAATACAGCACACCAGGGAGACTACTATGATTATTATAATGAGCATGATAATTCCTAATGTCTGGAGTTCACTTCAGAGCCATGGTCCCTAAGACCCAAACCAATCAGAATAAAATAAGTCAAAGAAAAACCCTACTGAAGGAATCACTTTCTTAAGCCAAACGGCTTGTTCGGTGATCTTATGTAACTGACTTTTAGCTTCCCCAGAAATGTCAATCCAAGTGCAGCAAGCAGTGTTGGCCATAGCACAAACATCTCGACGCTCTGCTAAAAGATAATCCTATTATCAAGAACAACTTCAGCCAGAGAGTCTAGGGATTTCTGTTGAGCAGTTATTGCTTTAGCAACAGGTTCTGCAGTATCTTCAAGAGTTGAGATATTCCTGATCATAGCCTCATTTGCATTTACTTCTAGCCAGGGGAGTAGGGATCTGCCAGTGGAAGCAAATTTTGAATCATGAATGTCTCCAGATAATTCCAGTTTGAGTCTGTGGCTCAGGACTGGAAAGGTGACAGCCACAGGGGCCAGTAAAACTTAAGGGTCTGTAGACTGCATACGTAGTTTTATACTGGTTACTCTTGCCTTGTGTACCTTTCTTTGTACAGAGCCTGGAAGCAAGTTTCCCTGAGTTTGGAGTTGTCAATCAGAGGCAGGAAAATGGACCCACAGGGTTAGGGAGCTTCACACAATAAAGGGCTGAGTTTGTTCCAGAGAAACTAAGGCATTGTAAATCAGGGATTAGTTTGAGATGGGAAGAACTACAGGATCACCAACATCATGGCAAATCCAACAGTTATTTGGAGGTTGGATATATGTGAATAATGGCTTTATCTTTCCAGGAAAAAGCAAGGCAAAAGGTGAATAAAAGAATCAAAAAGACCTTCACAGTGTAAGAATTAGGAAAAAGATGGACAGAGAGGGAAGGAGGAATGGAAAGAAATGTTCTTGATCCAACACCTTTGGAGGAAGCAGTCTACCTTAATGTTGGCTACTTTGCTTCCTAGTCAATTTGATTTTGAAGTCCTGAGCTTTTGCCCAGAACCAGATGTCAGGTGGAGCCTTCTTCAGTTGTGAAATATGACACCTTGTAATTTGGCAGCAGTGTCAGTGGTCAAGAGTACTTGGTAGAGTCCTTTCCATGAATCTCACTTTTGCAAAAGCATAAGAATAAAACAACAACTGTACATAAATGACAAAAGACTTTAAAATGCCCATTGTTAAAGATCTAATGAGAGTTCATTATAACAAAATTGACAAGGAAATTCGGTCATTTCTGTGATATACAACACTTTAAGATAATAAATGGAATTCTGACTGATAACATTATACCATGGCATATCAGAGTTCTAGGAATTTCATAACACATATGTTAAACACATGCCTCCATATAAATATAACCTAAGAAGGTTTAGCATTACTTCTTACTTGATATTTTTTCTCATGTAATTTAACATATCAAATAGACCTAATTAGGTTAACATTTTACCATGTGAGAGACAAATCTTTTGAGGTTTTCCAGGGGCCCTCTGGGAAATCTCAAAGTTATTTATTCTGAGGTCAAAAAGACTCCATTTAGAATTTGATTTGGGGAAGTTGTCAAAACGTCTAAGGGTTTGAACATTTGACTAAATCGGATCACAGATCATTATGGAATCATACTTTAACCAAAGTGACAGTAGAAGATATTAAAGGCAAATATAGAAGTTTACATAGTTGTGAGTAAAACTTGGCTCTTTTAATATTGAGAAGACTGGGTTTTCTTAAGTAATTAAAGATGATAAAGACAATGTGAAGTACAGTAAATTATTTTACTAAGTCAACGTGAAGTACAGTAATTTTGCTAAGACACCAAATCTTTGCCGTCCAGGCAGATTACTTAAAAGGTAAAGATACATTCACAACTGCTTATCAAAAGCAGACCAAAAGTCCAATATAACTTTGTCCTTTTAGCAGAGTGAAAACCAAATTCTAATTTTGCACCAGTGTATTTTTGATATCAAAACTCATTAAAAATAAATAAATAAATCCATTCCAATCTTAGCCAGCTTAACCACACATAAAATTTCCTTCCCAAGATTGCTTTTCCACAAACCTTACACAACTTTTTAATATCTATTCAGATTTGGCCCTATTTTTGCTGCTGTTGTTGTTTTTGTTGCTGTTACTTTTCATTCCGGAATAACCAGTCATTTTATGTTCTTTGCCTACTTTTCATACACAGATTTTTCCTTTCACCCAGACACAAGCAGAGATTTTAAACTTTTTGTATTAAAAATTTAGCTGTCAGGTACAGTAATACAAAACCCACTAGTCTATAAATAATAGTTAAATCCAAATTTTGTTTCTGGCAGTTGAAATAAGTAAGCTTAACTGTTCAGATGGCTAAAGCTTTTTACTAATATTTAGGGATAAGATACTTAAGATTTTTCATATGCCTAGTTTCCAAATAGACTTTCCTCCTTTTTTTTTTCCTTCTGATAAAAATTACTTCCCTGAAGTTTGCATTTCAAAGAGATGGTCTAGATAAGAGTTCCTGGAGTAGACCAGGTAGAACATTTACATTTCAAAGGCACAGGAACAGAATGCAAGATCCTCCAAGAAGGACTTTTGTTTCCTAAGTCCAGAATTTTACAATACCTACAAACCTTTCGAGAAAAATAGGGGAGGTTCTGGGATTGGTAAAAAGGATAGGTGGGCTTTGACTTGCGTCTAAAGCTGCATTTCTGTTCTTGCAAAGATTCAATATATAAGACTAGGACAGTGTTTTTAATTCCTCAAAGAATTGGATTGTAACCTAAAAGACATCATGGGCTGACCCACCCATCCAACTGCATTATCTTCAGTTTGCTTCTTTATATCAGGAAGAAGGTCTTCAACTAAGATGGAAATAAAAAGATTCCTATGTTCTAGACTTAGAGCTGTTTTGTCTTTGGAATACTTTTCTTTCCCTCTTGGTACACAGTTTTATTTAGTTTAGGAGAGGAGGGCTTAAAAAAAGTTCCTATTGGGCTCTGAATAACAGCTTCCAATTTGGCCAGCTTCTGGCCATAGAGTTAGTTTAAAAAAAATTCCTTTCAAATATCTTGTCAGGTTCATCTGGGACAAACAGTAAATATTCCTGGCAGTACTGAACAACCCCTGGACTCAAGAAGCATCCCCAAAAGACTAAAAAGGATATTACCCTCCCAAGACCCAGAGACACTTCTAATGATAGCCCAAAGAAAGAAAAACTTAAGACAATTCCCCTCAAAACTGGCAATAGTTGGTAGGACCCTAGTAAGAAATGGAGTGCAGTCTACATTTTTTGTCTGGCTATATCTAGCCACAAGCAGGGTGCAACCCACATTTCTGTCCAGCCATAGTTTTGGTGCCCCTGACCTGATGGTTACCAAGCCAAGTGCTCAGGGTACAAAACAAGACAAACAAGAAGGCCCAAGGCTGCCCCTGGGAGAGAAAGGATAAGTAACAGATGGGTCTGGATTTGGAAAGAAAAGGACAACGTGAAATTTTACCTTCCTCTCTCAAGTGGGTGCTACACACAGAGATCTGGGAGAGCTGACTCTGATAAGAATTCCCAGGGTCTTATCTGCAGACTTCGGAGTGAATGCAGTTTAAAGTAGAGAGTGTAGCTTGGTATCTACTAGAATTTGGCAATATTTTCTGTTAATTTTAATTTTAGTTTCCCTTTGGCTGAGAATAGTTGGTAGTGGTTTATTGGAGAATGCCCTGAAAGGGATCCATATGGGGGTCCTCCTTCAAGGATAAATATGGAGGTGTCCGTAAGGTCACTAACTTGGTAAAGTTTTGTTTATGGCTTTGTAGTTGCTTCAGAGTGGAAAGGTAATTCAGAGAGAGGATTAGTAGACTCTGAATACTCAGGTAAAGAAGGACAGAGGGGAGTAGTATGAATCATGTCAGTCTTAGTCTTTTGTTTTAAGTACCTCTTGTGTCTTTAATTTTCATTAGCCTTTTAAAATGAATCTTTCAATGAAGCTATTTTGGAATCTTGAAGGCTTTTGGAGGCTTCTGCATGCCAATTAAAATAGGTATCCCATTCTATTTCTTTTCATTTCTGAGCCCTTGGATACAAGTGCACTTCTTAAATGAATAATCTTTTCTAATTGGAATGTTCCCCATAATGGCGATTGTAATTCGAGGTTGTCTTAGTGAGATTTTTCCCTTATTGTGGATATCTACAGCTTCTGGGACTATAGTTCCTAGGTATAAAATAAGCAGTTGTGCTGGAAGGTGGTGTACTCAGTTCTGTGAAACTTGAGGATCCCATTTCTTTAGCTAAGCCTTAGGTCTCTGGGAACCAAATTAATACCTAAGAGGGATGTACTACTGGATTGAGGATTTTGTGGCTTTTTAATAGTGTACTACGTTGCACAGAAATTTTCTTGAGCTGGGTGGGTGACCTAGCAGCAATCTAACCCATTCCATGACCAACTTATCCTAGTTCATTAGTCTTAAGAGTTAGATGGTGAGAATTCCAACAGCTTTTAGGTTCTTGACCCCTGCCCACCAACTTTGTGGCTTTGGCTTCCAAGGTTCTCATTAACAATAAGTCTATTATTCCTTTACCTTATGTGTATAATAACAGAAACCAACAATAACCAAGGAAACAAAATGAGCAATAACTAAAGAGATAGTACTGTGGACTGACCAAGAGAAAGTCTTAGGTGCACACTACCAGCAGTTCCCAAAATGAACAGACTGAGTCAGCAGACCCCAATAAATAGGGACTGTCGGCTGAACCAAGGGCTATGGATTCATGTTCCAGGTGGAACTGTCTGCCAGCTCAAGCTGACCTACTAAGTCTGGACTGGGACCATGGACTAACAGAGGGCCAAGGACTGATGCTCTGTTATAGCCTCCAGTCAGTCTAGACTGACTCAACAATCCTAGACTGGAAAGCCAATTATACTGGGAGATCAACACAAAGAGAGTGGAGCTCAGATCTGAGAGCAACTTACCCATGGCCCTTGGAAATGATGAGAAAGAGACCTCAAAGGGTTTGCAGGTACCAATGCCTATGTTTCTCATTGTCCCTGCAGCCATCAGATGTCTCCTTTGGGTCCCATTACTGCCACCAAATTGTTAAAAAACAAAATTCAACTGAGTAAATTTTAAAGATATTATTGGCTTTATTCAATGACTCATGAATTGCAGCATTCAATCTAACAGATAGAAAGGAGCTGAGGGGAGCTGTACAAAATAAAAGACTTTTATAGGCAAAAGGGAACAGAACAAGCAAGTTTCACTAGACAAAAACTGGTTACTGCAAGGTCACTTTTTAGGGGATGGCAGAGGGCTCTCTGACAGATAACCTAACTAGTGTTGATCAGGCAATTCCTGACTAACTGGTTTAAGATTCTATTTCTTGGAGAGCCAAAAATCTTAGTAGGTTAGTTCTTGATTTGGTGCTGTGGGGCTTAGCATAAGCAACTCCATTTTGGGCCTGTTGTCTTGTTTTTAACAATACTTATTATCATAGTTTAGTTTTGTCTGTTCTAGCTCTTCCTATAGATGGAACTATAAAGTATGTACTGTTTTATATGAAGCTTTTTTCACTCATCAAAATGTTTTGTGTGACTTATCCATGCAATTGCATATATCAGTAGTGTGTCTGTTTTCATTGCTTAGTAGTTTGTGCACTAATTGTGGCACTAATTGTCAGTTCTCCTATTGATGGAAACCAGGCTGGTTCCAGTTTTTGGTTACTATAACAAAAACAGAAGTTGCTGTGAACATTCTTACACAAGGCTTTTTGTGAATATCTATTTTCATTTGTCTAGATCAGGGGTCCCTAACCCCTGGGCCAAGGACCAGTACAGGTCAGTGGCCTGTTAGGAACCGGGCTGCACAGCAGGAGGTGAGCAGTGGGAGAGTGAGCGAAGCTTCATCTGCCGCTTGCTCCCCATCACTCCCCATCGCTCACATTACAGCCTGAACCATCCCCCCACACCATCCCTGGTCTGTGGAAAATTGTCTTCCACAAAACCGGTCCCTGGTGCCGAAAAGGTTGGGGACCGCTGGTCTAGATAAATATCTAGGAGTAAAATTACCAGCTTACAAGGTAGACGTTTAACTTTCTAAGAAAGTGCTGGATTCCAAAGCAAGTTTACTATTTTACCCACTCATCAAAAATATGTGAGTTTGGTTGCTGCACATCTTTACCAACATTTAGTGTTGCCTTTTTCTTTTTAGCTAGTGGTACTAGAGTAGCATCTCATTAATTTGAATTTCCATGGTGACATATGATGTTGACCACTTTTTCATATGTGTATTGTCCATTCACATACCTTATTTTGTAAAGTGTCTATTCAAACCATTTTCCCAGTTTATGTGTGTGTGTTGGGTGGAGGGATTATTCTTTGCATGTTCTAGAGTCAAGTCAGATATATGGAATATGGGTATTTTCTCCCATTATACAGTTTGTATATTTTCTCAGTATTTTATGTCTTTTGATGAACAGAAGTTTTTAATTTTGAAGAATTCAATTTTACCATTTCTTTTCTTTATGATTAGCATTTTCTGTTTCTCCTTTAAGAAATCTTTGCCAAGAAGTCATTGGAGGCATGTTTTTAAAAAAGACAGCTAATTTAAGAAAAAAATGGGCAAAAGATTTGAGGAAGAAATTCACAGAGGAGGAAATACTAATAGCTAATAAATATAAGAAAAGAGGCTCACATACAAAAGACAGAAGGACAATGCATACTTAAGTGGTATATCATTTCACACCCATCAGATTTGCAAAAAGTAATATATCTAGAAGTAAAGCATTGATGAGGATGCGGAATCTCATATACTACTGGTGGGAATATAAAATAATACAGTTACTTTGTAAAGCAATTTTGCTGGACTTATTATGGTGAATACTTTCTTATTATCCCTCCAGCTCCACTTTCTATCTTTCTTTGCTCAGCTTTTTGCCCTACGAGGCTGATCTTACATCAAAAGGCTCCCTGGTTCTTTGGCTTCTAGTTCGGTTCAGTTGGAGAATGGAGGATGAGAGGGAAGTGAGTTCATGGTATTTATTTTCTTGCCCCTTTTACTTGTATTTATCGTACCCTATCCCTTAAACCACAGATCCTGTCAGAGAGCTCTCTCCATGGAGTTACATTTCCCAGATCTTTGTAACTGCTTCTTCCCCTCACTATTTGAGGCTTAAGAGTGGTGATATCTTTCTGCTGTAGCTAATCCCAGAGTATTGCACTATTTCTTACATTCCTAAGCCTTGACAATGCATATTAAATATGTTTTTTATTCAATTCTCCTTAAATTTACCAGTTTGAATGTGCTATCTAATTCTTGCTAGGATCCCAAGGGATATCCCTGGTAAAGTTGAATAGGTATATACCTGTGATTCAGCAGTAACAATTATTAGGTATACATCCTTGAGCTACTCTTGAACATTTGCTCAATCAGTTATACATGAATGTTTATTGAAACATTATTGTAAGAGCAAAAATAAAAAATTAAATTATCTAAGTGTCCAAAAAACAGGATAATGGATCAATATGTTGAAGTATAATAATACAGCGTAACATTATACAGCAGTAAAAATGAAAAAAGGTAGAGCCATTGTACCAACATGGATAAAACTCAAAAAACACTTTTTTAATTTAAGGTTACATACATATATGTAATAAGAATAGAAATATCCACGAGAATAATAAACCCAAAATTCAGGAAAGTAGTCATCTCTAGGAAAGAAGAGTGGGATTGTTTAGGGATCCATAAAGGTCTTCACTTCAGGTGAAATTGTGATATTTTATTTTTTTGTGGTGGTAGAGGATGTATAAGTTTTCATTATATTATTACCTTAAAAAATTTTAATACCAGAAAAAGTTGATAATTTAAAAGAGCAGGAGAGGTATAACCAATCTACAAAAAAAAGGAGCATGACCTCTGTTCATATTTCAGATTTGCCTTGAGTTGTTCTGTCCTTACTTTTGTCCCCACAGAAAATGTTACTACAGCCCTCTAAAATCCTGCTTAATTATCTAAGGATAAGGCCATCTGGTGATATCCTATATACCCTTTTGCAACATTTGTGCAGTTTTGGTTAGAGTGGAAATCCGTCATCTTTCAGCTATTTGTTCTGGACACTGGAACAAGTATGGATTTAAGGGAGAGCCTTGCTGCCAACTTCTTGCTAGAATCCAGCTGGGGACATTTTTAGTGTTGCATAAGACAAGATACCAAGAGACCCTGATAAGGGCACTCCACGGGGACAAACATCTCCACTCCCCGAATCTTTCAGGATAATGCCCTTGCATTCATTTTAGGATTATTATGGAGATGGCAGGGGAATATGAAAAATTTTGCAATATGGAGAAGGCGTGTGACACCTACTTAAGCTTTGTCCAGATTTATTCTTTAAGCTGTCATGTTGTACTCCTAAGACACAAATGGGCTACATCAGATCCTTAAGTTTTCCTAAGAAATGTCAGGGTTTTTTTGTTTTTTTCTTTTAAACCATGTTAACTAAGAGATGCTGGAAGGGATATAGTATCCTCATGGTGGTAACAATTAGCATATTATATCACAAAGTAAAATGTTTATTCTTATTGGTAGCATTGGAATACATACATACCTTGCCGGAGTTTGAGCCCTTATTCTGCTAATTACTAGCTGAAAGATCTTAAGTAAGTTACTGAACTTCTCTGTGCCTCAATTCCATCATTTGTCAAATGGTAAAAATAATAGTACCAACATCACAGAGTTGCTGTGAGGGTTATGCAATCACTTAAAACAGAGTCAAGACATGCTACTACCATGCAACCCAGAAATTGCACTCCTAGGCATTTATCCCAGAGAAATGGAAACTTAAGTTCATACTAAAACCTATACACAGATGTTCATAGAAATTTTACCGATAGTGGCCCCAAATGAAAACAACTTTGTTTTAAAATGTAGATTTTGTTATTATTCAGGTACGGTGAGGCCAACAGATTAGGAGATACATGCCAATGAAAAGATAGTTTGTTACTCACACTTTCCAAGAGGTGGCACACTGTTCCACGCCAAGTATGACTTTGCTGCCAGCAGTATCAGATCGTATTGCACGTGGTCTCCTCCACCCAGGAGAATATCCAGGTGGTTAGGTCAGTCCATGCACCCCCAGGCGTGGGGGGGGGTGGTCCCAGATGCCCAAAACCTGCTGAACCCGTGCCTACGGGTACTGAGCATGCACGTGCCACGCAGTTCAGGGCAGCCAGGGATTTGGAAAGAGTTCCAAAGTCCTGAGGGGCTGGACCACTGGCGCGGGCTTCTGGGGATCCAAGGACTCTAATTCCAAGCCCGAAAATAACCAATGGAGCCTATTCCGGCTGAAGGCAGATTTGGAGGGAACTTGAAAATCTTGCTCCCGCCGCATAGGGCAGGGCGGCCGGGGTATCTGTCAAGAAGAGGTACCTGGGAGGCCTGCTGGCGGGAAAGGCGGCCGCGAGCCTGGCGCAGAAGAGTGAACTGCGCATGCGGACCCCGCGCAGCTTTCCGGAAGAGGGAAATGTGGGCCAACCGGGACCCCGTACCCATCCAGGACCCGGCTCTGAAGACGCCAGGTCACTCTTGCGGGCGCTTGGGAGAAACCAGGCCTCTGCCGGTGTCCAAGACCGCACCTGCACCACGGCTCCTGTTCACCCTGACTCCTGCCCTCACGGGAACTTTTGAAACCTTGCTTGGTAGGGCGGGGTGTCCTGGAATGAGAGACTCCTGGGACCCCTGGTTCCTGTAGAGGCCCAGGTTCCCATAAACAGCGCTGCCGAATAATGACTGACTGTTGCCACCTTTGCAGTAGCAGTATCTGATTTTATTCAGCGGGTGCCCCACTCAGGTGCCCCACCCCACCTCCGCCCCACGAAGATATCTGGGTGGTCTGGCCGGGCCATGAACCCACAGGCCTGCAGGGCCTGAGCTGACCAAGGCCTGCTGATTGGGTACGTATTTCGCATGTGTGCCTTGGGGTTCCGGGTAGCCAGGGGTCATTGAGAGGCAGGATCACTGGCTCACAGGTGGCGAGAAGCAGCTTCGTTGGTTCAGCCTCCTGGGGTTTGTCAGGGGGCAGAAAGTGTGGGAAGAAGATAAGAGCAAGGGTCTTTATTGTGGTTTCTGCAGAAGGAACTGGAAAGGCAGGGCAAACAGATTGAGGATTGGCTAATTTGAATAATTTCATTGGGCTCTGGGATGTTGGGACTGCCCTGAATCGTTTGGGACCTGGCCTTGGGGTGATAACGACAGGGGAATATTGGCTTTTGCCTAATAGAGGAATTATGCATGTGGGGGTAAGGACAGGTGCATGTTTACTATCTCTAGGAATTGGCTAACCCTGCGGATTGGGCAGCAGTTTCCCCAGGGTCAGTAAGGCTGCAGATGCCAAAACGGCATAATAGAAGACATGCTTAAACAAACTCAGATGATTAAACGGACTGTGATAAACCATGAAATACTTTTAGCAATATAAAAGAATGAACTATTTGATGCATGAGCAGCTTGGATGAATCTCACTGGACACATGGGATAGGGTGGTGGTGATGGTGTGTGTGTCTATAAAAGGGCAACACTAGGGACCCTTGTGATGATGGAAAGGTACTGTACCTTGACTAGATCAAAGTTAATATCCTAGGTGTGACATTGCACTATAGTTTTGCAAGATGTTAACATTGTGTACGACTCGGTGGGTAATAGGATCATTAAAAATAAAAAGCCTGGCACATAGTTAGAGCTCTTCAAATATTACTTATTTTTAATATTATTTGCTCTATGATACTAGTAAATCTGTTACAGAATGCATTAGAGTTGATTGATTCAGTAATTCAAACATTAGTTTAGCAGTATTTATTGATTCTTACACAGGTAAGGTCCCATAGAATAGGGTTATAAAGACATGACTCCTGTTCTCATGTAACTCTAATACAACAAAGAAAAGAAGTGCTAATTATTATAATAGGAAGCATAATGGAGTCCTTTAAAGCAAGATTTAGAGCCAGGAAGACTTGTGTTGAATTCCCTCAACTATCTGCATTTTCTCAAACAAGTTACTTAACTTCTTTCTGTTGCTTCATCTATTAAATAAATGATGAAAATAATTTCTCTTCTTAGTATTAGTCTGAAGTTTAAATGAGATACTACTTTCATATTTTAATAGATGTCAATTTTGCACCTATAACTGGGCTCTGTACAAGATACTGGGCATCCAACAGTGCTTAAGAAAATTATGTCATTCATGAAGTTTATTGTCTTGTGGGGTCTTTGAACTCTCAGAGGGAATTGCTAAGGAATTGAATGCTTTCACTGCAAGGTTGTGGGCTTTTATAAATTTATTTATTTATTTATTTATTTTTGGCTGTGTTGGGTCTTCGTTTCTGTGCGAGGACTTTCTCCAGTTGTGGCGAGCGGGGGGGCCACTCTTCATCGCGGTGCGCGGGCCTCTCACTGTCGCGGCCTCTCCCGTTGCGGAGCACAGGTTGTGGGCTTTTAGAAAACAGTGATACATCTCTGTTTTGAGATAAATGCAAGCACCTAATGTGCTTTTGCTGCCGTATGTGCTTTATAATGTTTTCTTTATTACTAAAAATGTGTATGTAAACTGAACTGTGTACTTCCATTATAATTTCATTAATGCTTTATCTTTATGTACATTTAATCTTTGGTGGGCAGCAGGGCTTATGTAGTCACTTACTTAGCAAGTGATCAATAAATAATAGCATGCAAAAGAGAGAAAGAGATATATAAAGTGTTGGGAATAGAAATGATTTCTTTTAGAAAAAGCTTTTTGAAGGAAGTGGCATTTGAGCTGGACCTTAAAATAATAGGTAATATTCTAAGCACAGCTCAGATCACAACTAACTGAAGAAATTTAGCACACATAATGTCCTCAAAAAGGAATTTATGCATTAAGAAAGAAAAGAGTTTTGCTTTTCTTAAAGATAAAAGAATTTGAAATGAATGGGGAAAATTGAGTAGCATTCTTCATACTTCTTCACTCGTTTTACCTATAAATGGTACCCTAAAAATCTGCATGCAATGTTGGCTTCTGAGGCTAGGAGGTAATTCAGCTGGGCTGAGTTCTCTAAGTCTTTGATATGAATATACTGAAGGAATACAATAATTTTCTATAAACACATTGTAGGAAGTATCTTGCTGCTCAGTGATAGTGAAATGGGCTTTAAGGTTGAGACCACAATCACTCATGCCAGCCACTCTATTTTATTTAGTAGGATTTCCTAGAAAACAGCAGTTCAAACAATCAGTGTTTAGCTTTATCCTTTAGAAGATTTGAGGCTGATTGTATCTTTATCCTGAAGAAATCCTTATAACTGTTAATTTGTGTGAAGAATTATGCAAAATAATTGAAAGGAATTTTAATTGTTAGACCTGGAAGGTAGCTATAAATTTCTTCTAGAGGATTAATGCTCTTCTCATTAGCTTTATATTTAACATTACCTGATGTCTGAGTTCTTCCTTTTTCAATACACAAGAATGCTTTGATAGTATGTTTAAAAGTTCTATTTCTCCAAACATTTTTGTTTTCTTTTACATATCATTTTATTTATAGAATATTTATTGAATGTCCATTTGTGTCTACTCAAGAGTATAATGCAGTTTATGACAAGTTGAAAACCAAGGCTGCTCTTAAGGTTCTCAACACACTAGATACAAAAAGGAATGTTGTCACAGAGGGAATTTAGGAATCTAGAGGGGAGGGAAGGATTTGAGGCTTTGACAATAGGTGAGTTCCCCTGAAGCGATGACCACCACCCATTTAACAGCTCAATTACCTGTTCTGCATGTGGCTGGGCCTTCTGGAGTTTCTGATAAAGATGATGAGAAATGATTATCTTCAACTTAGCTGTAATACAAAAGTCTATTAAGTATCAGATGCAAAACACAAAAGTCCTTTGAATCGACCATTTTTTTTCTCACTTGGCATATGATTTGCTTGAGTCTTTTTTAAATTAAACTTCTCCAAAAAAAAAAAAAAAAGACATTTTTTCTTGGAAAATATTTTTGGAAACAGTTTTTGTCTCTGGGAGAAAGGTATGGGATAAGTTTTTGTATTCAGTCAGCTACTTAAAAATAGAAGGTGAATATCTTTTTTTTTTTTTTTTTTTAGCAGATATCTATTTAAAGCTACTTCGTTATAAAAAATATCAAGATTGTGTATATAATTATGATAATGTACTTATATATTGTTAAATGATTTGTTTCTATTTTTTAATTTCATTGACACTTATTTAGAGGCATTTTAAAAACAGACACATGGTTTAGAAAACCTTCTAGTAGGAAATGTGTTATTTACAATAGATAAAATATATATTAAGTACCTTGAAATATGCTGAAATATTTTTTAGAGATTGTTTTATTAGACCTTTATTTGTTTAAATATCTTTAGTCCAAAGAAAGAACTAGAAAACTAATCCCTCAGATTAAATTGAACATCTGGGGCTTGTGGAATGCTGAGAACAGAGTTAAGTTTCAGAACATAAAATTTATTTGTCTCTCTTTCATGTTTGTTGCTGTTCTGTTATTTAAAATGTTTCTGTAACTACTGCATTCTGCTTACCTGGCACTGTCAGAAACGGTGCTGCACTCATGTGTAAGTGAACCCCTATGTGTGAC